>NC_081414.1:920322421-921009921 GCF_030272615.1 Cryptomeria japonica
TCAAGCGGTTAAGCTTTCTGTAGAGAGGACCAACACTTTGATGCCAACTGTTAGACAGTTCAAATAACTGGAAGACAACTGAGAGGGGGGGGGTTGAATTAGTTGTCTCAGATTACCAAAACCTTAAGCAATTATAACTTTAATACCATAACCCAAAACATAAATACTGAAATGCTTAAACCAAATACCAGAATAGCAGTCAAACCAATTAAGCATGAACAATAATCACATCTAATATGCACCATTCACATGACACCAAGATTTATACGTGGAAAACCCGGTAAAGGGAAAAACCACAGTGGGAAGCCTACCCATAGTCAGATAATAATTTTGCAGTAAGTATGTGAATTACAATTGAGGGGCCTGCACTTGCAGGAAGGCCAACAGCCTAGAGCACATTGCTCATCACAAAAGGAGTCTCACTAACTACATAGAAATTGAGACTACAATCTAAAGAAGTGTTGAACTGCAAAGATAACATCTTCTTTGTTTGAGTACAGTTCCGGTGAAGCACAATACTAGAGGACTAAATCCTCTTACAATTTGATCTCCAGTGATCGACCAAATCCTCTCCCTGAATGATATTTCATTATTCATATATTACATATCCATATCCCATTCCTATATCTGATCTACAATGAGATCTTACATCATATATATATATATATACAAATCCTTGACCATAAACAATCAGATCGGAGACCAGACAATACACCAATTACATAATTACAAAAACATGTCGGTCTTAGACCAAACAAATAATATCCAACACATAAGATATCCTAGAAACCCATCGAGAGGTCCAGTCCACACGTTACATTAAGTTGGTCCATAACCTAGATCAACTAGGACCTAATATAGGTCCACACACTACAACAATGATCTTCATCTGCCAAGTCTCAAACATGATCACCAACAACATCCTGAAACTCCACCAGAAGCTACACCAACACCACTTATGCATATCATCAAAGATCTTCAACAAAAGATTTTCTGGTGAAACCCTCGCTGGAACCACAAGCCAAACTTCTTAAGCAAACAGGATAGCATCCAATCACCAAACCAAAACCAACTGGCTGAATATGAACATGAGTATCATGAATAAGTCAATTCCATAACCAATCCATACCGGAGCTTACCGGATCATTCCAAATCCAAACAACCCAGAAACCACTCAACTTACCGAGACCAGAAGGGTGTCAGTAAAGCATCCAAACAACTAGTGTTGACATCAATGACAAAACATCAATGCAACACAGAATCAATTCCACCAAATGGCCAACAATCTTTCCTTCTGCATGTCCTCCTTTAGCCTCACAACTGCAAACTTGAAACTTCCTTATATGGACTTTAAATCAACTGCCTCCAATTTTAAAACTTTTTATACTTGAAAAAATGATTCAATTCTCTTTAATTTTCAAAAGTAATCTCATTGATTCTTGTTCCTTTAAGATCTGTTAATTCTTTTCGAATCATTTGACATTATTTGGTAGTAGAATTTACCAAACTAATAGCTTTTATATAATGAGTGTGATTTAATATAGTTAATATTTTTAACATTGTTCTCACCAAGTAGGAGTAGAGAAAGATTTGCTCGATCATAGGAAAGATTAAAGATTAAAAGGGGTGAAAAAAATCAATGCAAAATTTGCATATATAAAATTGTGCCCCCTTTGAGTTAGTATGTTGTTGTGTAATGGTATAGTAAGAATTTCCTTGTAGTTTTTTTTTTAATGTTCAGAGTGAAAAGTGAAGGATTGTCCATGAAAAATTATAAATTTTAAGGGTTTATATTTTAATGATCTCACAAGATATTTAAGAGTGATCAATTAATTCTTCTATATCACTCTGCATATGTACAACTTCTGAGCTACCCAATGGATGAGGTTTTCCTAAAGAAGGGGAAAGACATATTCGATGCGTTCACTTTCTCATCAACCATTATCCTTCGACTCTAATCAAAGATCCTCTAGTCACCTTGCTCTTAGCTTATCTTGCCCCATAAAAGCCCATCATATCCTGGAGCCTACTCCTTTGGTTCCAATTGAAGATCAAACCATTAGCAAAAAGCGAAGAAACTAGTTTTAATTTCTAGTACATGTTTACTATTTTTAGTGGGTTTGGTTGATGTTTCAACATAGTATGGTTTGTTGTGTTTATGTAATGTTGTTTTTTCTCTTGTCAGCTCTATAAATCTCAATGTACATGAAAACTTTTTTTTATCCAACTAATATAATTATAAGTTTTTTTAAGCAAATTTTATCAAATTAAATAAATAAATAAATATCATTATGCATTAAACTCATTATAATAGCTCATTTAATTTAAGTGTATTTCAATTCATCAAGAGTCTTTTTTTTTTGTCAAACTAAATATTGTTTTCCTACTGTGTTTTGCAAAAAGTCATGCCACATGTTTATCTATATAATTTCACCCTTTCAAGGCAAAATAATTAAATTTCCAATATATATTAGAGCTTGAAGAAAATTATTTTACAAGGATATGGTTCCTTTAATGAGCATGTTGTGACAATTTTTTAAGTCAAAACATCTATTTTGAAGATTTTAAAGTTTTAAGTTTTTATTAGATAGTTTGTGAAAATGATTAAAATGTTACTTTCATTAATACAAAAGAAAAAAGATCAATGTGACGTTTTTCTAAGTTATTAATATGGACAATTTTTTTTATGCAAAAACAAGTTTATGTAGTTAAAGGTTACAAAATTTCTAATGTCTTACATTGGTGACCAACTAGAGTCATTATTATTTCAAAGTTGAAATAAAAGAATTTCAAGGTTTTACTTTAGAAATTGGATCTTTAAAAGGTCATAAAACTCTTCAAATTTTTGAAATAAAATATGTCTATACTTTAAGTAGTTATAAAATCTCTTATAAGTCTTGAAGTACACTGATTTTATAAGTAAAATATTCAACAAAGGTTTTTAGCAGTTCTATAACTAATATTTTTTTCATACAAGCATCGACATTGTATCAATACTAGCTCATTATGAGAAAGCACATTAGAGATCACTTATGGAAGACCAAGAGTCACTACTTAGAAATCCACTTTTATTTAGAAACCATCTCCATATTAGAAACCAACTATGGATAAGAGTCGCAACTTAGAATTCCATTTGCGATGTCCTATAGTAGATACCATCAATAGTTGGAAAGAGTATGCACAAGAGCACATATATGTTTGTGGAGTTCTTATTCATGATATCTCCTTTTACTTTTGGTTCAGGTAATATTTATTATTCTTTTCTATAAACCAATCTTATATTTGTAAATTAATAGGTGGGTTTTTATTTGTTCCCATGAAAATAAAAATATTGTCCCTCGGAGAAAGTTTTAACAAAATTTAGTAACAAATAATATCTTTTATTATTTATATGAAAGATGGACCAATAGATTTAAAGGGCAATGCTTGAATGAAAATTCTTGTGCTAGAGCTTGCCAAAGGAGTATAAGAAGATTGGTTTGCTTTTCCTAAGAAGAAGCCATCCCAATGAATGTTGCGGCGAGTTTTTCCTTTGATTGATCCATGATCGTAGCTCACCAAACTAATCCAGTAAATTTTGATTTTCATTAAAAGTCACTTGAATGTTATGAGAGCATTTTTAATTCTTTTCTTCCATTCAAGAATGTTAGTCCTCACAATCAAATAGAAAACAAGTATCATAATGGTAAATAAATGCAATATTTTAATTTTTAATATTAACATGGAATTGCAATATTTTTTTAATATAAAATTAATTATAACAAAAGTAAATTATAGTATTACTGGATGTCTCATAAGAATGCTCTTATTATTTGTGTTGAATTTTTTGAATATACATGAAAATCATATTAAGATTAAAATAAACAAGATTATCACAATAATATTAAATAATTTTGTTCTATATGAAATCTATTAATTTTAAAGGATATTTTATGTTAAACAAGAATTTCAACAAAGCTCTTTACAATTTATATGACTAAATATAAATAAATAATGTGTGATGATTTTTTATTTTTAAAAAATATTTAGATGAACTTGTATTAATTCTCATATAAGATTAGTTATCATCTACGCCAACAAATTTATCATCTTCATATTAAATATTAACATTTATATATTTATATTAACATTTTTATAAAATATTTTAACAATATTTCTAAGAGAAAATATTGAATCACATAAATATTTCATTTTAATGTTCAAACAGATTACAAAATCGCCCCTAGTGTCCTTCTCATTGATCTTGATCTGTCATATATGTTTTTTTTGGTGCAACCAACTTTTTTACCCCATTTTCTATCGGGCGTACAGATTTATCATTTGACAATGAATTTTTTTTCCAACTACTTATTAAATACAGTCAATGATAAATTTTTAAGTGCTGGATAGACGTTGCCCTCTTTTACTGCCTGCTGACTATGGATTTGACCACGGCCTCCATTTCGCTTGAATGCTTCTTATCTTCTCTTATGTAGCTTTCCTCGCAAAGACTTCAAGATCTGTGTAACAGGCTTCAAGATCTGTGTATTAATGTCCCCGGGTTTATTGAAATGGCGGAGCATCAACATATTAATCTTTGTACTTATGTAGTCTGCACACTGGCCCTGCCCACCAAGAAAACAGACGATGCCTACAAATATCTGTTTCTCATGACTATCCAGACTATCAAAGCTGATTTTAAGCGTTTGTATGACGTCCTTAGGTTGGATTTTCATAATTCTTTTCAATTCTAACTCCCCAAAATGCTCATCCCTACCATAAAAATGGGTACCCAAAAGTTCGAGTGACAGGGGTAAGCCTTCACAGAATTTCACGAATCTTTCAAGCAGTTTCTCATATGCAACGGGTGGATCCCGTGTGCCAAAAGCATGATTACAGAAGAGCTCTTTAGAATGATCCCAATTCATTCTTTTCATCTTATAATGGAAATCTGCTCTCATCAACACACTTTGGTCACGCGTTGTAATGATTACCAGGCTACCCGGACTCAGCAAGTCTTGAAATAACAGGGCATCAAACTGGTGGCCATGATCTACGTCATCGAGGACTATTAGGAAACGCAGATGCCCTGATCTTTCCAGACGATGCTTCAGATTTCCTCTTCCTTCATCCACATTCCTAAACTTTCGATCTTCATTGAAGAGATTTTCTAGGAGCTTGCTTTGCAAGGATTGTAATTCACCTCTGGCATGCGATTCTCTCACATCAGAGAGAAAACATGATCTATGGTAGCCTGAGCGCTTCTTGTTAACCAATTCTTTTGCCAAGGTGGTCTTGCCAGACCCCACAAGCCCATTGATCCCTACTACAGTGACCTTGTCCTTCACTGTCTCTGAACAACAACTTTCAAAATCTTGGACGAGTTCAGCAAGTCCAACTGGATATTTGGCAACATGCAACGGTATCCTCCTTTTCATTTCTTGCAGCACACGGAACATAATCTTTTCACACAAATTGCTGAAATCCAAGACCGATAATCTCTTTAGAAAGTCATTCTAGGTAGGTGTACAAGAGAAAAAAGGAAAACATGATGAATCACAATCAGTACAAAGCGCATAGCAGTAAGCTTACTCTTCATGCTCCCTTTGTTCATAACCAGATCTGTCTGCAGCACGTGCGAGGGCTTCTTTCCATTCACCCAATTTATCAAGATACCTGCTTTTTCTTTGATAATCAGAAAATGCCTTAGTATACTGTGATTTGTCGTTGTCGATGTGGCGTAGCTCCCATGGCCGGACATCGTAGAAAACAGGAATAAACAGGGCATCAGTTTGTTCTAGCATAAGAACCAGCTCGTCTAAACACCAAGAGGAGTCTGCATATCCTTTGGAAAAAATGGCTATTTGCACATGAGATGAGCATATGGCGTTGTGAATAGCAGATGTAATAGAATCCCCCCCTTGTATCTCTTCACAGTCTAGAAATGTCTGGCACCCTCTTTCCTGAAGACAATCATAGAGTTGTTTAGCAAGGGTGTGTTTAACGTCAGGTCCTCGGTGGCTGATGAATGCATCATATAGTTTAGGAAATGCAATCAATCTTTCCTTTTGGTGTTGAAATTCTATCGATTTTTGGGGAGATGAGGAGGAGGAAGCCATGAATGGATCCTTTTGAAAGCAAAGTAGTCTGAGACAACAATACTTGTCAGCACTTGTAACTTTAGGAGGTGCAGGAAATAGGAAAGTCAAGGGAATGCTATCATGGTCTTTTCTTTGCGTTCAATCATTACCCTTCTTATTTTTAATTTCTTCAGGACTCTCCACTGTCTAAAATATTTTGTTATACCTGAAAATGAGCACATGCACACATAAAATAATTAGACATCTTTAAGATAGGAATCATGAGAACACAGAGTAACAAGGACCAACCATGGGTCTTTCTTTACTAAATTATACACATCATTTTAAATCATTTTTAAAGTAGTAAATTTTTATTGCTCTAAATAAGGTGGCTTTATTTTTCTTTTTTATTAAGTGGGTAATTTCTCATACAGAACTTAAATCTAGTTTTGTGATTGGAAAGGCACCACGTTGAGTTCAAATCTTCATGTCATTAAAATAGGTAATTTGTAAGTCCCAACACAATTTTTTTTTTAAAAATGGTTCTAATTATTTAGTGCTATTGTGGTGGTATTGGGGCATAAGCCCAAGAGCTTTGGAAGTATTTTTGTGTAATCTTAATGATAAATCGTGTATTCTCTATGATAATGTAAGATCATGTGTGGGTTTTGTGCCTTGCATTGAGGTAGTTACTACTTCTATATGATTGATGACCATAGACTTTGCTAAGTAATTTGGGATTTGTTAAGAGAGAAAAGATTTAGTAGAGATACAATGTTTGACATAGATTTGACTAGAGGATTATGGGACTATGTTATATATACAATTAGAATTGATAAACTAATTGTATTGTTAAAGCACCACCTACTTGATCATTGTATTGTGGTTTATGTAAATTCTAAAATGTAAATCTAGAAATCATCTCACAACCAATGTCATATAAGTCATTTGTAGAGCCACAGACTGCCTTACATCATGGGTTATAAAAGAATCTTTCTTTTTTTCTTTCTTTCTTTTTCTTTGATGCCTACCAAAGGTTGGCCAATGGAACAACCTCTTTGCCCAACACCAAGGTCTTATGGTTTGCAATCTATGCAAGCTAGCAATGGTATTTCACATCCATTGAAAATAAAACTTCTATAATTTTCATTTGTGAAAATATTGGTAGTAAATTTCCTTTGACCTTGAAGCTCACAAAATAATTGAAAGAAAAATGTGATGTGTGGAAATCTATAATATCAGAAGTTTGTGACAATAACTTGTGAAGAGAATGATATTTACCAGATCTACATAAATTGTTGGTGCAAACTATAAAACCTATTTGATTTATCAGCTATCTAAGCATCCATTATGACATTAATGTTCATGAATCAACCAATAGAGATAAATTTGGGATAAAATTTGAAAACGGAGAAAAAAAGCCACATAATTGTTTGTCAAAGACCTTGAGAATGTTTATGCAGAGTTGCAGACTTTAATTTAAGAATTACTTACATTTTTTCGATATAAAAAAAATTCTTTCTGAAAAAATAGAAAATTGTCATCCAACGACAAATTTTTCCAATAGTCCACCTTACTAAATATGAAGAAACAAATAGAGCTTGAACACTAGATATTACAACAATAATACTATAAAAGTAAACAGTCATTGATAAACCGCAGAACAAAATGTCTTCATTTAATAGATAACAACATAATTGTTTTTACACGGTCAAAACATAATAGGATCTGTGAAAATTAAAACCCAGTTAACCATGGCAAGTGAGTTACCTCAAGATTCTGCACAAAATATAATATGTTGTACTGTGAACCCTGGGAGTAAATGCAAATGAAACCCTACCAGGCTTTATGAGATAACATTCCGTGGTAAACACGCTTTATAGAAAAATGAAACGAATATTACCTACCCTGGGGTCAAAATAAACTTGTGACTTTTCATTAAAACTATGTAAAAATAGACGAAATATTATTATTACACATACATATAGCGACGGTTTTGTTTACTTTCCTTGGGCGGCTGGAAATGAGAGAAGATTAAAAATTCCGTCATAATAAAACTCGCCACGAAACATGGCTCCAGGAATTTTTACACCGAAGGTGTTTTTTTAATATGAAATGAACTACATAACTTTGAAAATCAGGATGTCCTTTGTGGAGTAGGTTTGCCTTAACTGTTATACAAGAGTGGTGATCTCATAGGAGTCGAAAAAGTAAACGGGAGCTCTGTCTGAGAAAGTTCTGGAGGAGCATTTCCTAAGGAACACAATGTGGCTCCTTCTTCCTTTAAAGATGTTGTCATGACAGATGGAATGAAAACAATTAGGAAAAGGAAGGAACCACCTAAATCTGTTGATTCTCAAAACATGATTCTTCCCAAAATCATGTTCCATCTGCTACAAAGACCAATATAAGGAATAGGGAATCTGCCTCTCATGCTTTTTTTTGAATGACATAGATCCGCTTCTCCTTCAACGAGACAAGAATCTTCAACTATTATGACAAGACAGAGATCTAGATCACCTAATGCTATTGTTAAGGAGAATTCTCGATCTGATCACATGGTTTCAACTTCAACTGCACGACAGAAATCTAGATCACTTAGTACCATTGTTAAGGAGAATAATCATTCTGATCAAACGGTTTTGTTGGCCAATTGCTTTGATGCTTTGCTTCAAGAGGAAGATCTCCCAAAAACTGCTTAATCATGAATTACAAAACACTTTCATGCAACGTTAGAGGGTTGAATCTCTCGCATTGCAAGTTTGAAGTTGAGAAATCCATAGTCAAATGGAGATCGGATGTAATTGTCTTGCAAGAAGTTAAGCTCAATGGTACCCATCTTGTTTCTTCTCTATGTTGTGTTTGGAAAGATGCAACATTTTTTATACATTGCATGGGAGAAGGAAGGGGAGGGGTGGTTATTGGGGTAGCTTCATGGATCAATAGGTTCACCATTGATAAGGGTGAGGACCCTTCACGTAGTTGTGTGTGGATCCTCACTATTGTCAATGGTCAACCTATTGGTTTTTGTTTTGTTTATACCCCCAACATTGTTAGAGAAAGATGTGACTTATGGGATTGGATATCCAATCATCTTCCTAATGTAGAATGGGTTATTGGAGGTGATTTCAATATGGTGGAACACTCATCTGATGTAGTTGGTTTAACCATTTAAAATTAAGAAATGGGGTAAGTGCATAAATTTGAGTCCCACATAAGGGGAAGTATGTGTGTTGGGAAACGTGCCATTAGGAATGGGGCCCCGTTATGCTTCGAGGCCCTGAGCCAAAAAAGTAACGGGCCCTTGTTATGCATAGGTCCCAGACCCTAATAGTGCCCCATTATACAAATGTAACGGGGCATCGTTTTTAAAAACAAGGTCTCATTTTCTAAAAGATTTTTTTTTTGGTTTTTACTCTCCTCAATTTCATTTTTTCCCTCTCATTGTCAATCTCAAAATGAACCCCAGAATGGGGCTCTATATTTTATAGCGACTTTCTAGCTCCCATTGTCATCTCAAGTATGCCATTTTCCACCTTCCTAACATTTTAAAGTTTTCTTGTGTTTTGTATTCTTTTTTTCTATTATTTAAGGTTTTTTTATAAATTAGGGTTTAGGGTTTTGTATTCTGAAAGTTTGACCTAAAATAGTCTATATAAACACTTGAAAAAAATAATCTTGTATCTCTAGCTTATTATGTCTTAAAAAAATTTAGTAAGTTTTATCTTTAAGGTTTAATACTAAATTTTTAGATATATACCATATACTTACCTTGATGCATGTATAAAAATTGAAAAGACTTCATTGTTAAATATGTCTTTTGATTTTTATCTTCCTCTCCACTCTTAAATGTATATATTGTATATGGGGTAATAGATTTGGTTTGATGGACTATGATATAGAATAATTGATGAAGGTATGACTAAATATTTACATGATTGAATGGAAAGCTTGATTGTTTAAGATTTATGGGTTGATGGATATTTTGATAGATGATGATCTTTATAGCTCAATAGGTTAGAATTTATAAGGTTGGATGAATAGTTTGGTCAATAATGTCCAAAGGAGTATACACAAGGGGTTTTGTAAGAACCTTACTAAGGAAGGGTAAGGAAACCTACCTGATAAAAAAATGACCAATCAAAATAGTGAATATAATACCGAAATATCCTTCAAAAGAATTTTTCACTAAAATTTATTCAAAAAAATTCAAGCACATCTCAAAATCTATAACTTCCATAGTGAAACAATCCATCAATGTGATATTTGGGTACTCTTACTGACTAAATTTTTACCGTCAATGACATCTAACCCACTCTACCCCAAACAAGAAGTATTCTTATCAACTGGGGAGACAAGACTCCTACTAAACCCCAAAGCCACATCAAAAACAATAATCACAACAAGAGAATAACACAAAAATTAAAAAAGTGTAGCTCATACTTAGTTGGAAATATGGACCCATCACAAACATTGTAGTGCCAATTTCAAATAGAAGTGAAAGAAAACACAAAATCATATCCTATAATATATTTTCTATGTGTTTTCTTCCATAAGATCAGAAAAGGACAATATGAATACCTTGATAAAAAAATTGCACTTGAAAAAAGGTAGGTCTAGCTACACATACGAGTCTTTCTCCAACTTTCTCTTCTAAAAAATTCCCTCTTCTCTTAATAAAATAAAATAGTATATAAAGCCATATAATTCTTACTAATAATATAAAATTAAATATTGTTGGTAAACAGATTTGTTGCTTTAAGAAACTTTCTTGAAAAACTCTGTTTTGCCCTGTAATTAGCAACAAAACGTTCACGACAGTTGAAGAATCACAAAGAAATGGTAATTCTTCTCTGCGTTTGAGAGGGGCAGCTCCCTCGTATAATGGGGGTATTTGGATTTTTCAAAAATTTAAAGAACAAACAATAAAGAAAGATTGAATGCCATACAATATATGAATCTAGTTTAAAATAAATTCCATATAATCAAGTTTGAGATACCACAACTTGAAATAATCTTCTTCACATTCAATGTTAAAGGGAAAGCATTAGGTAATCATCAATTAAACATAAGAACATTGATAATAACCCATGAGAATAAGTTGAACACACATTCAAATTGATCTCTATTGCTTAATTTCTTGAATAATACTATCCAAGTCTCTCATACAAAGCTTGTGAAAAAGTGGAATCCCTTTTCATTGAATAATAATGAGGTATATATAGGTGAAGTGGTAACCACCTGAGGTAACTACCCTAACCACCTTTACAACTACTTTATAACTTCCTCAACTACTTGAAATAACTTCCTCAACTACTTGAAATAACTTCCTCAATTTTGGGAGAAATAACTACTTAGAATAACTACCCAAAATGAGAACTTAGGATAACTACCTAATATGAAAAGAGCCAAGATTATCCTTTATTACAATACAGAAATAGAGATGAGAGAAAAGGAAACTCGATCATGAGAGTTATTTACAAGAAAGACAAAAACATGATGCGAGTAACACAACAAAAATAAAGGCTATACAAAATGCAACTCTGCACTTATTCTAAGCTAACTCCTTGCGCTGCCGATGAGGTTGTCGCTTCTGTAGGCACATTATGTTGTCCAGGTCCTTTGTCTCTGAAGATTCTGAAAAGTCTAATGGCTGAAGTGACGGATTTTCCTTTGGGAATTAGGATGTTAGCTATCCTCATTTTCCATGTCTTCAAGTTTCTATGAATGCCACTTAGTTCTGTCACCATGCTGAGTGTCTGAGGCATAGAAATTCTCAAGGAAGAGTAAATATCAATCAACCTTTCAATGGTATTTTCACTGAAGTTTGTCTTGTTAAAAAGCTGTTGATCTACCATGTTCTGGAAGCTATTCTGTAACACCTGCAAATCTTCCATCAATGTCACATCTGGGAGAAGAGTAGTGAGTTGTCCTTGGAGTTTTGTACACACTTGATCACATGAAAGCATGAGCTTTTCTAACTCTGATGAAACTTGATCTATGATCACTAGTTTCCAGTTAATGCTTTCTATCCATATCTCTGGATAATCTTTTTCATTACTAGGCAAGATTTTCTCGGTTGCAAGGGTGTCCATTCCAATTTCTATCATTTGTTTAAAATCATTCACAATTTCTTTCCAGGCTGCCTCCTCTTTCTTGACATTCCTCAAGTCTTTCTCAATAGTATTTTTCTTTATTAAGGCCTCATCATGGATAGATTTTGCTTGGACTAGGAATTCACATGCGAGAGTTTTGACCTTTTCTACCCATCCTTCAGTTACCTTTCCATAGGCTTGGTACTTTTGAAGATTATCCATAACATTCTTTTCAATTACTCCTTCTGGTGTAAATATAATTGGCTGGCAATCTACACTTAGTGGCATAGTGGAGGTATCAACTACGGATCTCAAGTAAGAAGACAAAGTGTGCACTTGTTGTTTCAATTGATCCTTGGATTGCTTATCCTTTTCACTTCTCTCCACCATTCTGGCTGCCATCACATTAAAGTTCTGAATATCAGACTCATGAGAAGAAGGTCCCATATCAATCTTTGTCACAACAAAGTCCGCAGAGGTGGCTTCATTTGTATCCTTCTTAGATATGGGTTGAGCAATCTCTAAGCACATATTCCTTGAATTTGGATCAGTCTTTATTCTTGAGGATACTTTGAGTTTCTTCGGTTTTTCAGCTCTTTCAAAAAGATCAGATATGCTACTAAATTCAGGTACCACTAGCTTTTCTACCTTCCTCTTCTTCAATAGACTTTGTTCTAACCATGGGAATGAAGAATTTTCTGTGGACTCTTGGATGTTTTCCTGTCTTGCTACTAGTGTTGTAGTCACCTCTCTGATTTCTTCAAATTGATCGCTTGGATTGCTTGGAAATGATGAATCCATGACTAAAGTATTTTGTTGTGCTTCTTGTCGTAGGGATTCAATAGGAACTGAGGGAGATATGGAATGCCTTCCATCATCAAATCTTGTGTCATCTAGAATTTCCACTGGAACTTGATCCTTTACTTGACTTGCAATAGAATTTTCTTCTATGTCTTTTTCTCTGGATTTCTTCCTCTTTTGTCGGGGTTCATCACCACATGTGTTTTGAAGATTGTTCCTCCTTGGAGGGTCTTCATCTCCATCACTTCCTTGAGTATTCTGGTAAGAAGGAGTATCCCTAGCTGGAGTATGGGAAGAATGCAGCGACGTAGAGCTCTCAAGCTGACTTCCTTTCTTTCTTGGAGTTTCCTTTGTTGGTCTGGTAGCAGTCATTTGAGTAATCTTCTTCTTAATCTAGGCTTTAGAATTCTTGATTACAAAACTTGTTCTTTCTCTAACATCTCTCATTTCCGAACCTGCCCAATTCAAACTGGGAAGTGGCTGGGACTGGACTTGCTCAAAATAGATAGGATCAATCAAATCAAATCCATCATCTTCAATGCCTTCTATGGTCCAATCCATCTTGAAATCTTTCATTTGCTTCAAAGTTAACCTGGTCCAATCTCTTTTTCTAACCTCGAATTCGTCTTTGCAATCCTCCCAAAAGTCTTCGAGATTAGGAAAATGAAAATAGCCATGGCCTAACTTTAAGCTGCTCTTGACATAATCCTTACTATCAAAAGGAAACCTCATCTGATATGGATACAAGTTGACCTTGGATAAAGCTTTTTCTGTCTCATCTGCTCTTGAACTTGACTCACATCTATAGTGCCCGAGACAAATGGGAAAGGCTACCCCTCTATTCTTTCTATCTCTGCATTTCTTTTGAACTGAAACCAATTGCCAACAAAGCTCAACTAAAATGAGCTTATCATCAACATATCTGGGTAGCTTGTGTGGATAACCTTCAAATCCTCCTACTCGAAGATAGGTAAATCTCGGAAACTGGATGAAGAAACTTCCATATTTCTTTATCAATTTAGCAGCTTCCTTTGATATTCTGGTGGCAATGTCTCCTTGTAATAACCTTACTGCCCACATTGTGAAAGCATCATTCACCCGCTTGAAATACACAAAGATTTCTTCAAGTTGCAATTGCTTGTAATAATGGTAAACTTGAGTTTCTTGATTCAGGACACCATTAGTACTCAACCCTGGCCATGACCTCAAATTAGCAATAGCATATATCAAGTAAGAGATCATATGGAAACGTTGACTTGTTTTGAAGTGCACTAACTGGTCATGGATGCAGTTGCTGATGAGATGGCCCCAGTCAATGAATTGTTTACTGGCAGAGATGACTGTTATGAAGAGATACATCCACATTTCAAACTCAGTGGAGTCAGGACTTCCTGTCACTCTATGGAGTAACAAAATCAGGTAACAAATCTCTTTGATGAAAAGAGAACGATGGAGTGTTTTTGGAAGCTGAGACTGTCCTCCCCATGGCGCAACCATCCATTCTTTAGCCAGATTGTTGAGGCATTTGCTTCTATTGTCACTGAAGTATTTATAAGCTTTTTGCTTATCGATGTGAGTGAACTTTTCCTTATATGGCAAATGAAGAATAATAGCTATTGAAATTCTGTCTAGTTTGGCCATTAAGGACCCATCTACAGCTCTTATCTCTCTTGCATCGGGATTATATTTTTTTGAGCATTCTAGTACCAAATCTGCACATTGAATTGATATGGGAAAACATGCTGCTTCAATCAAGCCACTTCCCGCCACTCTACAAGACAATTTTGATCTGTCACCTTCCATGAAGAACCTTTTGATCTCCTACAAATTTGTGTGCCCAATCTTGGTATCATGAACCTCTAGAATCATGGTGGTGATCATCGGAGCGTACTCAAACTCCTGAGCCTTGTACTTCATGATGGTATTTTCGCAGACCCTTTGTATTGAAGTCCTCTATGTCAATGTTACTGAAACTTTGAGACTTTGAAGACTTGCGACTGACTTGATTAAGTGACTAAGTCTCGCCCATAAGTAAGATCTACCCACTATCTTTATCATGGATGATCCATTTGTTCCTCCTTGAATGGCTGCTCATAGAATTTGATATTACTTTATTGGCCTTTAAGTGATCATCATAATGATTCTTAGCTAACATCTGATATTAATCTGCTCATGATTATCTTGACAATCAATGACACAATGTTACCTTCTTGAAACTGAGGTTTGTGATTGACCTCTCTGTCACTTCTTTGAATGGAAAAATGACTTTTCCTTTGGTGTTTTGGGGCTGATTATGACAAAGACTCGGACCATTATCTTCTCACTGTTTATTGAACTGTGCATTAGATCTATTGGGGTTGTTGTGATAGTTGTGACCATGCCTGATAGATTCTCCGCTCATTGATGATTTCTATCAACCATCCATGTTGTCAATGTCTTCAGTATTGTGAGTCAATTGTCCAATAGCTTGGACTACACTACCATTGTGTCTTGGTTTTGTTTTCTTTTTGGTCTAAGCCTCTTATCACTGTATTTGCAACTTTATTGGGCTATTCCAAACTATCTTCTGTCTCTCACATGGTGCCTATCGATGTGTCTCTGGGTCAGTGTAAACTCACTATCCTTGATATACGACTGCACTTTGCTACCTGTAGATTGCTCACACAAACCCTTATTCTTTCTCGTGGCGATGAAGTGTTATCTTCTAAAGACCCTAGGCATTCACACCGAGATCTTCCTACGTTCCGGTGGGCACCATTGCAACTATATTCATTATGCAAAACGTGTAGGAAACTCTACAGCGCGGGCATTCTGCATGAACTATTATCGCAGTTGTTTTGGCTGCAGATAACATGTAAATAGTCACGCACAGCATACACTCTCCGGTCTTCTATCGATAACTTGCAGAATACACCACGAAAGGCAATACTTCATCTTTAAAATTTGCAAGTGCGAGTAGAGTTAAGGAAGACGATAGCATGCAGGTTGACCAGAGCATTTGTAACTGCGATATCTGATATACATCTTCCTCCCAGTGATGGTTTGGTGGATGTTTACAACCTATGCCATGTTTGTAGAGCCTGGCGCTATGTCTGCAATTCCATTCACTTTGAAATGAATACCTCTACACCCGCGTGAAAGGAGCCATGCAGAAATAAGGCGTTTAAACACTTCTTATCCAACCTCTACGAGTGGTCTTCAACTTGCGAGTGGAGTCTAGAGAGCACGATAGCAGGCATATATATCGGTAAAACAAACGGTGAAGGTAGTTATAAAACCAGTTTTCACCTTCTTTTCTGGCCACGCGGTAGGTTTCTTCTGCCAAATGGACGTTCAAATGAGTTTGGTGGAGCGATTTCCCAGTTGGAGAAGGATCGGCATGTTAGCCAACTTAACCAAGCTGCCGATAGCAATCCAAAACATAACTGAAAATAGTTAGTTGGCTATCAATATTGGCTTGTTTACCCTTTGGTCAACTTGCTGATATCTTTCATGCATAAGTGAGTTCGATGCAAAACGCTTGGTAACTTGATAAAGTTAGCCAACTCACCGATGAAGAAGATGTCAATGTTAAAACCTTGCGTAAAGAAACATATCGGTCACTTGATGATTTTTGCCAACTTGATGATAATTTCTCATTCGCAACTCGAAGTTGGTGTTCATTGGTCCCTTTAACCATTTTACCATGTTGCCGCTAACACTTGGTCAACTATCAGCGTAGACCATTTATGATCATGTTTACTTTAAACTCTTCGGAAATGCCAATAACAATCCTAGACAATACAATATTATCATTCATTTATTGGCGATTTGAGGGATCATTTAACTTGGAGTTTAGAAGTCAACATGTTATTTTGAATCATATCCTTTACTTTGAAAATGTTCATAGGATTACAAATACAAATACAAAGAGTTTCTCGATTTTCTCAAAAACATGATTTGCGACCCTTCACCATCATGATGTGAAGTACAATTATAACTTGGGCAAACTTTGGGAATTCACATATGGTCCTCTTTTTTTTTACGAATACATCCAAATATTTGACGAACCATTCACACTAAAACGACCCGTTATTACATGGAAACGAAGAAGAATCATAGTTGTCAAATTTACAATTAGGATCAACAAATATACACATAAGAATCCAATTATTTCTTTTATGGTGCACACACACAACACTTAATTGACATTAACTTTATAGCACATACAATAACACCACAAACAAAATACAAGTTCCACATCAGATACAGCAATTTTATTAGCATAAAATAGATTGTACAACATAAAAGACTCAAATCTCTCCAAATAGATAAGTTCTAGATAATTGCAATAGGGTCACCTAGACACTAGATTAATCATGATTAACTTATCATCATACAAATTTATGTCCAAAACATTAAGAAATTCTTTAACCAAAATAATCAACCATCAAAATATAATATATACACATATAGTGTTTATAACAAAGAACATCTCTATGGTACATTATATTTCTCATCTTGTTATTATTATATTTTCCTATTAAAACAATATTTTAAAATATTGATCTCATGCATCCACAACGTATAAAATTAGTCCATACACAAGAAAGAAAAAGTAAGATCACCAAATAGAATTCAATCACCATAACTAAAACCATGCAAATCCATGCATGTGTACATGTGTGCATCATGGATCCAAATTTCATGAAAGTCCATAAGATGACAGTGATGCAAAAATTTAAAATTTCTCATAAGATATCAAAATATAAATGATCGGTAGCATATAAGCCTATCCACAAAAAAAGGGTCTCATAGTGAGAAGTATGGCTATGCAAAAGAAATTTAAGGTATGTTGAAGGCAATCTTGGAGACAAGGGAGAAGACTGTCAAGACTATTGTGGGGCCTATTTATTTCAAGATAGAAGGAATACCTTTTCAACTTCTTTTCTTTATTGAAAACAAGGTTTTTATTTCATTTTATTTATTCCATGCCTCATAAGTTGAAACAAAAATTTGGAGGCAGAATAGACTAGTAACATACTTGAAGTATGTTCTATTTAAATTTAGGAAAAAGTGTAGTAGCAATAGTATTTTGGCCATCCTTAAAAGACTCCTCAATTATGAAGGTGATCTTGTGAGTTTTTTTTAGGGAAGGCTCTTCTTCTTATATTTCCCTTTCTTCATCCTTTATAAATTTGTGATTGGGGATATATTGGGTTTTCCTTTTTTACTTTTTATTTTTATTTTTTTATATTGTATGAACTTTGGTTCCCTTTTCTTCTACTTTTCTAATTCTTTGGCCTTTATCTTATTGTTCTTTTGCATCTTAACACCTTTTTTTGTAGGCTTACTTGGGTTCATACTCTTTCTTGATGAGTTATTTGATGATGCACACAAAACAAACACTAGACTTAGGAATACACATAAACCATTTTACCATTAATAGAGGATAGAGTAAGATAATTTCCCATCTAACACTAATCATTTTATCATTAAATTTAAAAATTATTTTTATCAGTGTATATAGTTCATATTAGCATTCTATGTAAGCATCATGTAGCTATCAAAATATCATTGTTGGCAATTGACACTCATTCGGTGGATATTGATGCTTGATTAGTGGTTTAGGGTTGTCATTGATGGCAACTCTTCTTGAGATTCTCACCTAGTAATCACAAATCTTGATATCCGGAAGTGGATGTCAACCGGTAGCCAATTAACCAATATTTCAAGTTGAGCAGAACAATTTTGGTCTGGAAGCTTTCCAGTGATTGCAGTGTTATAAATCATGCATGGGATGATTGGGTCGACATAGAGACATCATTTTATCATTGATTTGGTGATCCACATTTTTTTTTGGTGATCTGGTCAAGGCAACTAATGATTACATATTACAACATCAGGTCAACTTGATAAATGATTATGTTGTGATTGCAGATATATAAGATCGGTGAAGAAGATATTTTTGGTGGGTGGTATGGTTGATATACGAGTGAGTGGTGATCGAGAATCCTTTGTAGCGTAGTTTCACGTGCGCATTATTGATCTGGTAGGTGACTTAGATAGAAAAATAGAGCAGAGTTGCAAAGTAAATACATTCAAAGATTTGGCACTTAATCGAAACTCATCTAGGCATTATTAGATGCTATTTTTGGATTTCTTTCATTGTATTTCATCACTGTAATTGATCAGTAAGGCAATGAGCCTTCCTGGGTTGTAGCCCTTATTGTAATTGACCAGTCATCTCTAGGCAGTGTGCTTGAATGCTTGTGCATTCCCCCTCATGTAATATTGTTTTGCTACCTGCCATAGTGGAATAATATTGTGGGTTCAAATACCACCATGGTTTTTTCCATTTGGGTTTCCATGTAAAAAACTTGGTGTTATGATTTTGTGGTTGGTTGTTTTGAGTTTCTGTATTTCAGTTTCATGCTTATGCTTTTGGTGGTTTAAAGTTAATTTAAAAAATTTGGTAACTGATAGAACATTGATTCACCCCCCTTTTAGTGTTCCTTGATTCTAACAATTGGTATTAGAGACTAGTTCCTCTGAGGAAGCCTAACCTCTTGAATAAGGTCTGGGAGATTGAACCAATGGATTCCGGTTTTCAGAGACAACTTAGTGTGGCACTTGAGGATCTTGATGCAGCAAGAAATGAGATCAGTACCTTAAAGAGAAACCTGCATGTAGCTGAAGACTTCATTAATGACTTGAAGGATCAAGTGAACTCTACAAGAGACAAGAGGAAAGAGATGATGGAAAAACTGAATGAGAAAGAAGATCAATGCATGGAGAATCTGGACAAAGTTGACAAGCTTGAGAGAGAGAATGTTGCATTAAAGAATGAGATGCAATCCATTGTGATGAGGTTGACTTAGGAGATTGAGGATCAGAAGAAGAATGAAGAGAATTTGACTCAATCATTGAAGGAAAGTGCAGATGAATGCTTCGGGCTTACCTATGAAAATGATCAGTTGAAGCTTGAGTTGACAAATCAAGGAATAATGGTCAAGAAATTGAAAGACAAATTGTTGTCCTAAGAGATGAACTTGCTATTGCAAATGAATACAAAGAAAAATTCAATGCTAGCTCAACAAGGCTTAATGAGATGCTAGAAAGTCAGAGACATGGAAAGGACATGCAAGGACTTGGATTTGAGAAAGGAGAATCCTCCGGATTTGGACAAAGCAATGCAAAGCCTAAGAACAAGAATCCTCTAGTAAGACAACCTAATGCTCATAAATTCAATAGTAGATGCTTTACTTGCAATAAATTTGGTCATATGATGAATTAATGCAAAAGTAGGGTGAATAATGTGAATAATGGTCCTACCTTTATCGGTTAGTGTTTCATATGCAATAATTTTGGTCACAAGTCAAACATGTGCAGAGAAGTAATGAATAATTTTCAAAACAAGAGATGCTATGCTTGTGGGATGTTTGGACATATCCCTAACCAGTGCAAGATGAGACCAAATCAGATGAACTTCAGACCTATGCAGAATGTTGTTTGTCGTGCATGCAATAAAACCGGTCACATTGCAAAATATTGCTGAAGCAAAATGTGAACAAGAGTGCTCTAGTAGACAAGAACAAATTAGATGAGAAAGGAAAGGCAAAGGTAGAGGAGATCAGAGACAAGCATGAGAAGATGTGGGTCAGAAAAGATGAATCCAAGGCAGACAATGGATCTGCACTCAAATTTGGTGCAAGATCTTCATCTGGTAACTAGGGATTTTTGCCTTTGAGGGAACTTTTCATGCAGATTCTAAGAACCCCCTCTTCAAAGATCTGTAATAGATTCTGGAAGGTTGAAAGGCTTAAATCATATATATAGATGTTATCCAAAATATTTAGTGATTATTTGATGCTCCAATAAGCAACTCCATGAAAAATCAAGGTAACTGGTTGTAGCATTTATTGCAATGTAAAATTAGGTTTTCGAAGGTTAAAAAGGCATATCAAAGCTTCATTTTTCACAATGCAATCAAGAGAAAGTGCAAAGGAATAGAGCGAAGTAATTTGGTGATCTAAACAACGATTACAATAATCCAAAAGCAAATTTTTGTCCCAGATTGCAAATTGAGGTATTTATCCATTTCAAGCTATTATTTTTTGAAAACCCTAAGTTCTCAATGGCATCAGTATCTGGAATCACTACCCCATTGGTTGTGGAAATCAAGGATAGGGCTCACCTTTTTTTCAAGAAACATCCTTTCAAATTTATCAAGGATGATTTGGAAGGAGTGTTTTCCTTTCTACCCTACGACGTTCTTCATAATGAGGATACCAAGGAATATATCCAATGTGATCCTGATGAACTCGATAGTGCTGGCATGTTGACCCTATACAACAATCATCTGGAAAACAACTTGGGGAATCTCAGGCCAGAATATCAGCATTTGCAGGCCAAGGGTTTTTCCCAATTAGTTCCCACCCAAGGCCACTGCCAACCCTAAAAAAAGACCTACTCTCCTTCTCGATCCTGGCTCCTCCAGCAAGAAAAACAAGAAGCGTGCCTGCCACTCGGAGGACTCAAAACCCTTCGAATCCAAGAAAGTGAGAATTCAACAAATTGACTTCGATGTGGAGATCACTGATGAAGCCAACACACTCTATCGCTCTGTGTGACTCGCATCCAAAACCCCCTGAAAAAGAGAAATCCTTAAAGGACCCCTCCTCATCCCATGATAGGGGGAATACCAACCCCTCTGATAATGTGGCCTTGTGTCACTCTACCTCGACCCCCCATTCTGATAGCTCTACCTATGTCTCTGAGAGCCCTAAAAAGCCCTAGTAACTCGGATGATGAACCCAAGTCTCAGGCCAATTCCCCATCCCCTACCCTTAGGTTTGAGAAAATGGTAGTTATTGAGGAAGCTTGTAGTATCAAGGAGGAAGCGGATGGCAAGCTGCTGGAACTGGAGAAGAAAGTGGACGCGTTGAACGAACAAATGTAGGTAATTACTAGCAGAGCGAATGTCGCCAAAAAAAGACTGCATGAGGTGACCAGGTTCGCGTTGAAAGTCATGCACAATTCTGCGACCACTCTGTGTCTTTTGCAGGAAAATACCTAGAAAGGAAAAAAGGAGGAAAAGGACTACAAAGACCTCTTCAAATTTCTCAGTAAGGAATGGGCTAGGAGGCTCATACCCAAGATGAGTCATGGCAAAAAGAAGTAGGGATGTTCACTACTTGGTGGTTTTTTGAGTTTTTGAATGGCATTTGTGGCCTTACTGGTTACAATTATGGTTATACTGCTTGCTAGTTAATCTTGGATTTGATTATCTTTAGCCTTGAGTGGCATATTTTATGGTTTACTATGACTCTTTTAAACTCTGTTAATATGGGTAAAATGTTTAAAGTTTTTGATAGAGGAAAGTTTTAGGAGGCTGTGATTTTGTTCTAATGGTTGCTCATCTGCTGTTAATGTTAATGTGACTGTATCTGGGTCAGCCCCCTTGTTTTGACTACTTTTAATATCAAAAACATTTTTATAAAATATATTAATAACATTTTTTAATGAAAATAATTGAATCACATAAATATTTCAACTTAATATTCAAATAAATTATAAAATCTCTTTTATAACTACATGCCCTTAGCGTCATCTTCGTTGATCTTCTTATATAACATTTTTATAGTTTTTAATAAAACAGTTTTAAAAGGGATTCGGGTTCGAGTACTTTAACATGCAAGAATTCTAAATCATTTTCAGAAGTTCTTTATAGCGCATACTCAGCATCCATGAGGAATTTCTCAGAAAATTCATCCCTCATCCATGATCGTCTGCACTCTTTCAATTTGTCTTTCATATGACTTCACTATGCTGTGACTGCCCATCTCCATTTCGCTTGAATGCTTATTATTTTCTCTTATATAGCTTTCGTATAGGCTTCAAGATCTGTGTATTAATGTCCCCGGGTATGTTGAAATGGCGGAGCATCAACATATTAATCTTTGTACTTATGTAGTCTGCACACTGGCCCTGCCCACCAAGAAAACAGACAATGGCTATAAATTCATTCTTTTCATCATACAATATAGGAATTACAAATACCATTCAATATAATTTTGTAATGAAATACATGAAATATCAGATCATATCAACATATACAAATATTACTCGTTCATGAAATACAAAACAATTATACTTACGTCTAGATTATATAAAAATGTTCATAAGTATTTTGATAAGCCATTCCAAGCAATGACAGATTAGATTAAAATCATACTAGTAATATGACAAAACAAACCAATAGTGTTAAAAAAACATTTAAAAAATTAACATGATGATAAAAAAACAGCTCAAAATGATCAAGAATTTAAACTAAATCACCTCACCACACTATCATAAAATTGTATATATATCCTTAATATTGGGTGTTGGGCTGGGCCGCGGGGATATCTTGTGGTCACAAAAAAAAAACTGTATTGAAATTCCTAACTGCTACAAGAAAAAAACATAATCGTATGAAAACTTAAGAGGTCACTGATTTACTATAACCTAAATATCTTTCAAGCATGACATTGGAGCTATCTTAATTTTGATTTAAGTGGTGGAAACAATAAGAATCTAAAAATAATTAGTAATAGTTACAACTATTTCAAATCAAAATTAAAAATCTCAATCATTTTCTAAATTTCAAAAGTAATCTATTATGGTTCCTTTTTTTCCTTCTAAAAAATAATCTAATATAAGAACACATTATTTTTCTTCTACATGCCTAGAGTTACTAACTTTCAAGGATAAGATGAACTTCTGAGTTAAGTTGCAAATATGTAAAGCATGAGACTTAAAACAATAAAAATAAATTAAATTCTTGAAAAATATTCTACCAAACCTACATATCAAGATCTGTTAAAAAAGTGAGTTAAGCCTTATAATTCCATAGAGACTACATGTAACAATTTATGTGTAGTTCAATAATTAAACTTGTATTTTGCAAATAGAATAAACAAACTAACTTATCTGAAATTACTACAAACTCTTAGTATCTTAGTGTTGAGATTGCTCTTCTTAAACAATCATTACCCTAAAAATTATATTTTTGAAAATTTTATTTTGAAATGTATTGAACATATTTATACTAATTATATTATTTAAAATATTTCCACAAAATAATAAAATGAAATTATGAGCAAGTTGTACCAAATTCTTTTGCGCAAACCATTTATTTGTACACAGTAAGGAGAACACAAAGAGTAACAAGGAGCAACCATGGGTCTTTCTTTACTAAATTATACACATCATTTTAAATCATTTTTAAAGGAGTAAATTTTTATTGCTCTAAATAAGATGGCTTTATTGCTCTTTTTTATTAAGTGAGCAATATTGGGAAGGCACCACGTTGAGTTCAAATCTTCATGTCATTAAAATAGGTAATTTGTAAGTCTCAACACAATTTTTTTTTTTTAAAGGTTCTAATTATTTAGTGCTATTGTGGTGGTATTGGGGCATAAGACCAAGTGTTTTGGAAGTTTTTTTGTGTAATCTTAATGATAAATCATGTACTCTATGATAATGTAAGATCATGTGTGGGTTTTGTGCCTTCCATTGAGGTAGTTACTACTTCTATATGATTTATGACCATAGACTTTGTCAAGTAATTTAGGACTTGTTAAGAGAGAAAAGATTTAGTAGAGATATAATGTTTGGCATAAATTGGACTAGAGGATTATGGGACTATGTTATTGGTAATTGAGATTAAGGGGGAGTGTTGGAATATAATCTCAACTACCTCCACCGTATAGTCAATCCTGTAATATGAAGCCTCCGTATCAACATTAATATTTGCCAGGAGCTTCTATCTAATCAACTTAATTACACAACCACCTACAAGATATTTTCAATGTATGCGATCAATATGCAGATTTCTAGAAGTTTCTTCCAGCTACCTCTTGCACATTCTAGAAAGATCTAAGTCCTCAATATCAAGAGGCATTTTTGTAATCAGTTGTGAGGAAGAATGAAAATATGGTTTGATAAATAAAACTTTGTCTTCCTTGTGTGCTGCTCTGTTTTCTCCATACTCTGTTTTTGTGTTCTGTTCTGTTTCATTTCCAATATATGTTATAAATATAATTAGAATTGATATGTACTAATTGTATTGTTTAAGCGCCATCTACTTGATCATTGTATTGTGGTTTATTGTAAATTCTAAAATGTAAATCTAGAAGTCGTTTCACAACCAATGTCCTATAAGTCATTTGTAGAGCTATATACAGACCGTCATACATCGTGGGTTATAAAATAATCCTTCTTTCTTTCTTTCTTTTTCTTTGATGCCTACAAAAGGTTGGCCAATGGAACAACCTCTCTACCCAACTTCTATAATTTTCATTTGTGAAAATATTGGCACTAAATTTCCTTTGACCTTGAAGCTCACAAAATAATTGAAAGAAAAATGTGATGTCTGGAAATCTTTATCAGAAGTTTGTGACAATAACTTGTGAAGAAAAGACAAACACTTTTCCATGATATTTACCAGATCTACATAAATTATTGGTGCAAACTATTAAACCTATTTAATTTAATAGCTATCTAAGCATCCATTTTGACATTAATGTTCATGAACAAACCAATAGAGATAAATTTATGTTCAAATTTGAAAACGGGAAAAAAAAAAAAAAAAAAAAAAAGCCACATAATTGTTTGTCAAAGACCTTCAGAATGATTATGGAGAGCTACAGACTTTAATTTAACTGTTACTTGCATTTTTTCAATATTAAAAAAAATTGTTTGTCAAAAACCTTTTCCAAATAGAAAATTGTCATCCAACGACAATTTTTCCTAATAGTCCATCTTACTAAATGTGAAGAAACAAATAGAGATTGAACACTAGATATTACAACAATAATACTATAAATGTAAACATTGTAAACAACCATTGTTAAACCACAAAACAAAATGTCTTCATTTAACAGATAACAACATAATTGTTTTCCCTTATGTCCTTTGTAACAAAAATTTGGAATCTTCTTCACACCTATTCCTACATTGTGATTATGCTTATGAATGTTGACAGTGGTTGTTTGAGAAGTTAAATATATCCTTTGTTATTGGTAAGGATCTCATTTCCCAATTTAGATCTTGGCCCTTTATGTTTGCCTCATCTTTTTATGCATGCCTTTGGATCATATCTCCATCTATTGTGATTTGGAATGTTTGGCTAGAGAGAAACAACAGGATATTTAAAAAAACAAGGTCTCCTATGTCTGAGGTTCTATTAAAAATTGAGTCTTCAATCTGTGAAGTTGCTTTGTCATTTATTTATAAGAATTTGGAAAATCTTACTTCTTTTTCACACTGGGATAGTAGAGTTACTAGAGTTTGGAAGCTGTTGTCAGTTTTACCCTCTCATGGTTCAATTTTAAAAAAGAATGATGCAATAGGTAAGAGATGCTCTGCTAGATGGAAACCTCCTCCGCAGGGGCACTTTAAACTGAATTTTGATGGGGCCTCTCGTGGTAACCCTGGGCCGGCTAGGGTAGGCATGGTAATTTATGATCACAATGCAAATTTTATTCGAGCTAAGTGTCATGCTATTGGTTTTAAAACTAACAATTATGCGGAATTTCATGCTTTGTCTTTTGGATTGGATATGGCAATCTCTTTGGGAATTAAGGACTTAATAATTGAAGGTGATTCTATGGTGATTATTCAATGTGTTATGAAAAAGAAATCAAATTGTTGGAATTTGCAGTATATACTTGATCCCATTTTAGAAAAATTAGAATTGTTTGAATCTTTCTTGGTATCCCATTGTTACAGAGAAGTTAATAAGATTGCAGATTATTTGGCAAATTTAGCCATTGATAGCAATGCTAATCAGCGAGAGGTGAGTTTTGAGGAAATTCCTTCTAGGGTATGGGAAGGTTTGCAACAATAGTCATATGATTTTTCTTGAGTAACATCGATGTAAAATTTTATGATGATAATTATTCACGCTTTCCCCTTTCATTTCAAGTATTCATGTTCGTTGTCTAGAGAAGAGTTCGAGGTCATGGTATTTGATATAATAGTGTTTTTCCAAAGGTTTTTTGATACTTTCTTTTTTGGCAGGAAGGTTTTTGGCTCATTGGATTTGGCACAGGGCTTTGGAAAATTTTGTCTTCTTCTATTGATAGCAGCTATGGAGTCTACATTTGAAAATCATCCGATGGGTTTTTTTGGCAAATTTTCATATGGGCTCTATGCAAAACTGATATTATATGTGTTGTGCCCACATTTTGTATGTGGTTTTGGGCGGGGTGTATAAATTGATCCGTTAGATACTATAGGTTTATTTTATGAGCTGTGACTGGAGGTTTTCTTCCCAGGGTTCTTTCCTCTGGTATGCTCTTTGAATCCTGTGTTAAAAAAAAAAAAACATAATCAGATCTGTAAAAATTAAAACCCAGTTAACCATTGCAAGTGAGTTACCTCAATATTTTGTCAAAATGTGTTGTACTGTGAACCCTGGCGATGAGAGTAAATGCAAATGAAACCCTACTAGGATTTATGAGACAACTTTTCATGGTAAACCTGCTTTATAGAAAAATGAAACGAATATTACCCACCCTGGGGTCAAAATAATTGTGTGACTTTTCATTAAAACTATGTAAAAATTTTGAAATATTATTTTTACCGATACCTATAGCTACGGTTTTGTTTACTTTTCTTCGGCGTCTGCAAATAAGAGAAGGAAAAAAAAAAAAAAATCTGTCATAATAAAAATCGTGATGAAACATGGCTCCAGGAATTTTTACATCGAAGGTGTTTTTTAATATGAAATGAACTACCTAGCTTTGAAAATCGGGATGTCCTTTGTGGAACAGGTTTGCCTTAACTGTTATACAAAAGTAGGTGATCTCATAGGAGTCGAAAAAGAAAACAGGAGCTCTGTCTCAAAAAGATTTGGAGGAACATTTCGTTGAAACCATAGGTAAGGCTTTAGAATATTTCCTCCCTCACGATGTGATTGAATGCACATTGGATTGTTAACATAGATCAATAATTCTGTTCTTTTTTAAGGGAATTCTATTTGTGTCTGATTTTTATAAATGGGCTAAAATGAATTGGGAAAATAAGAGATGAAAAATTGAGTCATTGAGAGGGTTGGGAAAGGGGTTGTGTTCTGCAAATTCAAGTCTGTTGATCATGCTCAAGCGGTTTTTTAATATGGAACCAGGGTGATCTGTGGTCAAATTTGTTATTTGCAAGTCTGGACATTGGATTTTCACCCTGAGGGTCCATCAAGTTCTAGATATCCTATGTGGATTGAATTGCCTTTTCTGAACCTTGCATTTAGACCATTTTTAAAGAATATTGTGGCTTAGCTTGGGAGAGTGTTATAGTGTAAAAATAATGCTGATAAGTTCTCTAGCCTGAGGGTGCATCCAAGGGCTTGTGTTGAAATAGATCCAAACAATCAGTTACTGAAAAATATCAAATTAATTGGTTCGGGGTTTGAGTTCCTCCAACCTGTTGTTTATCTAAATAAGCCCAATACATGTTTCTTTTGTTGACAAGATGACCATTTAATAAGAGATTGCACCACTAGGAAAAATAGATATAGTCAAACTGTTGTAATATCTTCTTCTAATAGTCAACAATTGCAGCAATCCCTTCAGCTTGTTTTTATGCCTCATGTGACTCCTCCGTCAAATGAACAAGCCAATGTCAAGCCTAAGGAACACAATGTAACTTGTTCTTCATTTAAAGATGTTGTCATGACAGATGGGTGGATAACAATTAGGAAAATGAAGAATCAACCTAAATCTGTTAATTCTCAAAACAAAGAATCTTCCCCAAATCATGTTCCATCTGCTACAAAGAGCAATATAAGGAATAGGGAATCTGCCTCTCGTGCTTTTTCTGAAACACATAGATCCCCTTCTCCTTCAACAAGACAAGATTCTTCAACTATTATGACAAGACAAAGATCTAGATCACCAAATTCTCTTGTTAAGGAGAATTCTCAATCTGATCACACGATTTCAACTTCAACTGCACGACAAAGATCCAGATCACCTAGTACCATTGTTAAGGAGAATAATCATTTTGATCAAATGGTTTTATTGATCAATCGCTTTGATGCTTTGCCTGTGTGAGCCCCAACTTAACAAAGACTTGAAATACAACTAGCAAGGCAAGCATTGGCAGACTCCGACATAAGCATCACTAATCAGTAGAAAACTGATTAAGTCATGAACAAAAAAACAAACCACTGGTCAAATGAAAAGGCACAATTAAGGAAGCAAGAGGGAAAACATGATTTCAAGAGACAAAAGACGTGTCTCTTTTGACACCTTCTCACACATATATATTGATCGCCCGATACCTGTCGGAGGAGAGCATCGCAGATTTTAGGAATTATTCGGAGTTATCAGGTGGAGAGCAGATCACTAACATTTCGGAGAAAGAATACACGGATTGTATCAGAGAGAGTGCAGAGATTGCGGTTTACCTGAGACCACGACATCCTGACGAACAGATCGTGGCAGTAACTTATATATAGCCATCTTGAACTTGAATGTGTCTTGTAACCAAACATCTACATTTCAGACACATCAGTGTGTATATTAATTCTACACAATTGATTTATAATAGTCTTCAAATCAACCAATTCTGAAAGTATTTTCTGCTAATACCATCAATCACCCCACAAAGGAGAGTTTTGATAGGGGACATTACAGTGGTATCAGAGCATAATCTTGACAACCTATGGAAAAAAGTTCATGCAAACCTTTCGACGCAAGAGAGGTAAATCAGCCATGGCAAAAACAACTAGCAACTGAATTTAGAACATTCATGGAGCAAACTAATGAGAAGTTTGAGAAGACCAATCAATTAATCCAACAAGGTATTCAAAGTATGAACAACAATCATCATGGGAGACCTATCCCAAACTCGGGAAGAGACACTCATTCAAACCATTTAGAGAATGAACATTCAACCCAAAGCTCAGCCCTTAGGCCAACCATCCCTCCATTCCTACCGAGAGAAGAACCTGCTATTGAAGAAGAGGAGCTAACAACAAACAACGTAGAGGAACTTGCACAGATGTATGATGGATTAGATCCTGAAGTACAAAGACTTATTCCCTTTAAGGAATACAATGAGGTCAAAATCCAAGTTAATCCCAATAGAAGAAAAAGACAAACCAACAAAGATCTCAAGGCAAGGATAAGCAAAATGTCCTTGTCCTATTTCAATGGGCTGGGAAAATCTACCACCCAATCACGGGTCCAGAAATTAGACACATACCTATCACTAAGTCCTATGACGAAGGAAAATGCCATGAAGTTCGCAACTCTTCACTTAGCCAGGATAGCACACGATTGGTGTCATCATGGCCTTATCACTCAAGGGCATCAAAACATTACAACTTATGGAAAATTCACTCAAAAGCTCATCTAAAGGTTCGATCAAAGGCACCCAGAGTGGTACTTCAAAGAATTAACACTAATCACTCAACAAGGGACCATAGAGGACTATGCCAATGAATTCCAAAACTTAGCAGTCATGGTACCAGATCTCTCTCAAGGAAGACTTACATATCTATTTGTGGAACGACTGAAAGAGTCAATTAAGAAGATAGTAAACCCATTGGAACCCCAAAGTTTGGGTGAAGCCATACAAAGGGCCATCAAAGTTGAAGCCAACTACTCCAAAGAGAAACCAAAATATATGTCCAAAGCATATCCAAAGAACCCCCATAGAGATGAAGAATATAAAGAGAGAGGGAGATCAAGATAATTTTGCAAAGAAACATGGAAACCGAAACATAGATGCCAAAAAAAGGATGGCCTAAGCCGAAGACAAGACCTAATGAGGAAAAACCTATATTTCAAATGCAAAGAACCATGGCAGCATGACCATCAATGCAAGAGGGTCCAAATACACCAAATAGAAGAAACCAAGGATGTAAGGGAGGAAGGGAATCCATACAAAAAGCCAAGGTTAGAGGAGGAAGAGCATGGAACATTGGCAGTAATTTCATGTGAACATGAACATAGATCGTTAAGATTCAAAGGAATCCTAAAAGGGCAAAAGGTGATTACCTTGGTGGATAGTGGGGCCTCACACAATTTCATTAGCCAAAACTTGGTGTCAAAAAGGAAACTAAAAGCTGAAGAATTTAAAGGATTTAAAGTAGCCTTAGCCAATGGATCCATTAATCATTGTGACAAAGTCATTCCTCAAGTAGAGATCAAAATGGGAGATCACACCATGAAGGGGGACTTCTATATAATAATGTTAGAAAATGACATAATATTGGGAAGACCCTGGATCTATTCCTTGGGTCGTTTCACCATGGATCTTCTGAATCTAGAAATTTGTTTCTAGCATGAAGGACATGAGGTAACCTTGAAGGGACTACCCAATGGAGCTCCAAGAGTGGTCTCATGCAAAAGCATGAAGAGAATCATTCGACATAATCAAGGGGAATGGATTTCTCAATGTTTGGTCTTAGATAAATCTGGCCCAAACAAACCCATGATCCATATAGACATCCAACCCATATTGAGGAAGCATAAGAAGGTCTTTGAAGATATTCCACCATGAATTCTGCCAAGGAGCTTAGGGTTTGCACACTCCATAGAGCTTGAAGAAGGGGCCAAACCCATAATTAACACTCCCTATAGACACTCTCGAAAGTTCAAGGAGGAGATCGAAAAAACCATAAAAGAGCTACTAGAAATGGGGCACATTCAACCTAGTTGCAAAGTGTGTGCACCAAGATGGTGTACAAAAAATTGGACACACACCAAAAAAAAGTTGAAAAAATAGCAACTGCGTTCGCGGTTTAAAAATTTAAACAACCTCGTACGTGGTTAGGTTCGTTGTGCCCGAGCCTAAAGGGACAAAACTACGTACGTGGTTCTTTAGGAAATAAGAACACATACACGATCCTTTAGGAACTAGGACCCCATACATGGTTTTAGTTCCTAAAGGACCACATATGCAGTCCATGTCAATTTTTTTTTTTGACAGTCGACTGTATTCTTTTCTTCTGCGGCCAAGAGCGAATTTTTGGGGATTTTTTGTTCCAAACCGCGCACATGCTACATATTTTCACACCCAAATGCCATGGAAAGAGATCAGTTACACATTTATTTTTTTTTTGCACATTTGATAAATTTTATTTACATTTTCAATTTAAATTCATTGATTTTGATTAGTTTTTTCTATTTTTTGTTACTAATATTAGATTCTGAAAATCTTGAACCACAACAAAACCCTTAGGATACACCTCCAACTCCTCTTTTAGATCGTGCAATAGCTACACGGGAGGATTTGCCTAATCAATTAGAGAAAAATAGTGCTCAAATAACTAGATTGATTAATAGATTGAAAACATCTGATCTTGAGCATCATTTATCCCTTTCCACTAGCCTAGAAACATTATGGTTGTCACTTGAGAATCAATATGCTTGGAGGAATTGTTATGAGGATTGATCTTGATGAAATTGTTTCTTTGTTTTTGAATTTTTTTAAAAATTTTGATGAGCATCTTCATTCTTATCAACCAAAGTCAGTGATGAAGAAGGTTTATATTGACTCACTTGAAGTTGATAATTACGAAGTATTATGCACAACTAGGTGAAATATGTATAATCGAGAAACTATATTTTATCTCTAATGTCTTTTTATAAATTATTAATTAAAATTCTTTGAACATCACCATCACACACATGATAAGCAATTTGTGGATGCAAATGCTTATATCTACCAATGAAATCAATCACTTTTTCCCTAACTAAGCACTTTATACAATGCATCAAATTAGTTAAAGTGGTTTATGGACCAATATTGTTCTGAAAATGTTGTAAAAATGTATTCTGTAATTTTTTTAAAGAATCAATTGAATAAGCAGCCAAGGAGAAAAACCATTGTAAATATTTTCTTTTTAGGATTGGGTCAATAGATTTGCCATGAGTTTGTGGTCATGTATGAAAACTAACTACACAAAGTTTGAAATCTTTTCAAATGAGGTTGGGGCTCACCTTGTCCATTATATTTCTCCATATGGGGAACCTGTGTGTGTTGTGGGAGAGGAGTATGAAGGATTTCATGGTAAAGTGGGATAGCGATATAACATGTAGGAATGGTGAATTTGGATTGGGTTATGGTCCATGGAAGCCAATTATTGTTGTAAAAATATTTGTCTCTTGAATGATTTATGGTGGCTTTGGTGTATGAATTTAATTGATAAATGTTGAATTTTGATGGAGGTGTAGCATTATGATAGGTGGTTGGAACATTATGACATGTTGTTAAAGGAGATGGTTGAAAATAGACGGAGGATTGGTTGAAGAAGGTATGCAGGAGTATTGATTGATAGGATTTTTCCTATTACTAATATGTGTAGCATTAACATTTTTTTTAGACATGGCCATGATAGAATATGTGTATATGTAGGCACATTAGGAAAAGTTGTAGGATTGGAAGGCTCAACTTAATTTGTAGGATTTGGATGAGTGAGAAATTAGACACTTTTCATTGTCATAACATTATCATCCACAATATGACAAATATTACGTACCACATTCATACATTGTTTCCAATTATTGGTCAATCTTCTTCAATTGTTCAATAGTTGAACTTGAGTTCAAGAGTCACCTCCATCGTGAGAAGAATGAAGGGAAGGATTCTCAACAATGTTAGGAATGTCTTGTGTAGACAAAGAGGATTCATCCAAGATGCTATGGAATAGGTTATTCAACTCAAGGTCAATAATTTTGGTATTTAAACTTTGGGAATTCATGAGTCTATATCTTCTTCTCACTGTGATATTGGATTTAGGACAAAGGGTAATGAAATTCATATACAAAGCGAGAAAAGCTAATGAAATAGATTTGTACTCACAATGCCTCTTATAAAATTGATAATGCAAACATAAAACTATTTAAAAAATATAGTTTCCTATTAGAATGATCAAATAACCACTTAATTAAGAAAGATGCACTATAGAAATGATATATTTGAAAAATTAATGCCTCTAGATCTGAAAATGATATCCAATAAAACTTAGATCTGAACATACAAATAAAAAATCATGCAATTCACAAGTTGGGTTCACTAAAATGTAATGTGAAGGAATGGGGTTCACCAATCTAAATATGAAAATTAGGAATCAAACCCATTCACATCAAATTACATTAAGTAAATAACCAATAGGACCAACTTCAGACCTATTGGTAGAACTAGGCACAATGGTTGGTTATTTCCTTTTGGAGAATGGATGCAATTGGATAAGATATAATGATTAAATACAAGAACTAGGGCTAATGATTCAAAATTGAGAATAATCAACATAAACAATAAATTACATATCAAAAGATATGTAGACTCTAAGTACATTTCTAGAAATGAGTTCACAAGAAAGGAATCTATGTCTACAATTTGAGGTTGAAAGCGTTGGACTATGTAGCTAGGTGACCTAGTCCTCTAGGTGTCCAATGGAGATATTAGAAACAAATTTAGGATCAGTATGGTGCTCTGAATATCTCTGTAAAAAAATTTTGGAAAATTGTTAGACACTAGGATACCACAGTGTCTAAGAATTTTTGTTTCTTCAAAGTTTGGTTCTCTTCACCTCAGTTTGTAGTTTTTGAATCTATATTCCTTCTCCGCCGAATCTAAAACTTGCACACACAAGAGAGGGAAACTATTTTTTGGTTAATAGGGTTTTGCCTAGGTTAAACCTTGAATTTAAATTAACCCTAGGATGAATAAATAGAAAAGAGAGCTTACCCTTGTAGGGAAAAGACTAGATCTAGAAATAAATTCTAAATTGAAATGTTATACCTTCCTTTATGAATCTTCTTTTCCTTCAAGAATTCATAATAAGGTTGATATTTCTATATATAATTCATATACGTCTTCTCATAAAATTGATCATGGATGATATCTTAAATGCTTAAAAGTCTGGATAGTTGACCTCTCCTTCATTTCTCTATTAATGCTTAATTGATTAAACTGAATTGAAATGTTTGATATGGAGTAAATTACTTAATGATGGATGTTTCAAATCAGGGGATAAGACTTTCTTTTAGGGTAAGTGGACCAAGATGGTGAACAGAAAAGTGGCCACATGCCAAAAAAAATAAAAAAATTCATAACCCGTGCGGGTTCTAAAATTTCAAAAATGTGCTAGGCTTGGTAACACCAAGCCTAGAGAAAAACAATATAAAAAACCAAAAGTTCCTCAAAACCCGTACGGGTTTTGAGAAACATATTTCTCGTGTAGGCCACGGGTTTTGGCCATTTTCGACCCCAAAACCCGTGGAACAGCAGCAAGGAGAAGCCAAAAAAGCATCGAACCCGCATGGGTTTGTAGCTATTTTTTATTTTCCCAACATCGAGAGCAATTTTCAACAATGGCACCCTGTCGAACAGGTAAGATTTGATTTGTTTTATTATTTTTCTTTGCATTTTATTTAAATTAGGGTATTTTAATTGATTTAAGTTTTGTTTTTATTAATTTGATGTCTGATTCTTCAAGTAATCCCCACAAACAAAATAGACAACAAAGACCTCTTGCACAAGCAACACAAGAAAACCCTGTTAACATTGCACAAGAGCAACAAGAAAACCCTCAAAATCCTGAAAATGCTACTCCTCAACAACCACCACCACCCTGAAACCCTCCACGTCCTCCATTAGTTCATGTAGATGCCACACAAGAGGATCTCATCAATCGCCTTACACAAAATAGTGCCCAAATTTTTATATTGGTGAATAGGTTGAGGACCTCTAGGCTTGAGCACCACTCAACCCTTGCCAGAACACTAGAAACAATGGCTAATAGTGCAAATGAGTTATCTAGGGAGGTTACAAAATGGGGTTCATGGAGGGATAGATGTCGAACATTTTATGCGGATGGGTTGTCATATGATCAAATGAAGAAAAAGGGTATAGTTAAAGCTAGCATATGTGCTCTTTTCACCGATCCTGTTACTAGTAACAACCTAGAACTCAATACGACTCGATTTCCTATACATTGGTGTGTTCATGCTAGGTTGAAAGAAGTTTTTTGGGATAGGTGGTATATGGTCTTTGACCAACCACCTTGTAATAATTGGGAGGTGCCTCTATATGTTTTGAGAAAGTTGTATTGTGAGTTTATCCTCGTCGAGAAGCCCAATTACTTTAACATCCGAAAATTTCAGGGTAGAGGGAGAGGCTCTATGCAGGATAGACCTTGGGCCCATACGGTGGTAAATCCACAACATATGAGGCGTACAGCTCCTAAACCCATGGTTCATGTCACTATCCCTATATCCTTGAAGGAGTCTATGGAATTACAGACTCTTCAGGCAGCTGCATCATTGACTGATGTCCTTGTTCAGCATGGCACATAGCTGGTCGGAGAAGAGGATGTACCAGCACTTGCAGCACCTCCTTCATCAGTGACACCTCCTTTATCAACAACACCTCCTTCCTTAGTGACACCTCCTTCATCAACAACACCTCATGCATCATTTGGCACGAGCCAACCCATTTAGCATATGTGCCCCACCTGACAGGGTGTATGTTCTGGTGTAGACACTGACGTGGATGAGGATGGTGGGACATCTCATTCGTGTACATGTTGAGGGAGTAGATGCCATGCTTCCACTGCAGAGGATGTGGCCCTCACCGACGAACTGCTCAATATGTTGTACCCTCTCTATCAGACAAAGGTGCGTTTAATTTTGTTTATGACATGTTATCAGTTAAATGACTAAATCTTATAAGAAGAAATGAATTTTTATTTTTAGAACAATTTAAAGTAACATACAAATAAAATGCATTGCAGGGTGCAACAGGTGGTAAAGATTTGTAAATTTGTTAAAAATATAATAATACATTGGATTCAAAATATATTTTGTTAATTATATGTATCATTACTTGATATTTTGTAGGGCTTATCAATGGTTGAGATGTCCCAACTTGATGATATCACGCTTTCAGCCATTGACTTTAGCCAAGATAGCTATGCGGTACCATTTAGATTTATATATTTTTGACTTAAGTGATATATTAAATACATGCTCTTTTCCCTTCTGTTAATTTTTTTCCATTAGTTTACCCCACCTGCCTCAAGGACATCTCATGTGAGAAAGCCATCCTCTAGCACTCCGAGGCAGAAAACGATATCCTCTCGGACACCCAAACCACATAAGGTAATTCACTACAATTTAAATTCAACTGTTGAAATGTATTATGATTAAACATGTATATGTAGATATTGATAAATGCACTTAATTTATTTGTTCTATATACAGAAACATATGGGGTTTACAGAATTAATGAATGCACCTGATGTTGATGAGGTTCAGCAGAGGGAAGAGGTGATATCTTCATATTCACTTTGGATTGCATTCTTGCTTGTTCGAAATAACTAAATCCTTTTATGTCTATACCATATGTTATCATTTTTCATACAGGAAATGGTAATAGCTGCATCAAATTCGACTAGGCATCTTAAGGTTACAGGAGAACTATACGAGGCTTCGGTGTGCATTTTTTCTACATATGTTAAAAATATTTGTTTTATCTAGTTTGTCAACAACTTTGGGTTATTAACTTGTATGATTGTCTTTAAACTATTACAGGCCCCTTCCAAACTTCCTACTATTATTCTACCATTCCATTTTAGTAGAAGTCCTACATGTATATTATGGGATCCAACACGACCAGGCAAAAGGTATGTATGTCTTAGATCAACTCCTTTTCACTAAGTGCACAAGGGAGTTGAAACCGTCTAATTAACTCCTTTTGGATCACTTACCATGGATATAGGAAATGGTCGTAACTGATTCATCTGTGACTTTGCCTCCTACGACCACAACACATCCATTTGAGGCTCCCGTATGCTTTAGTTTTTTAGTCTATTCATTTTAGTTATGATGTGTTATTTGACATATATGTCATTAACATGTATTAATGTTGTTTTACCAATTACAACCTCCTTCAAGACATCCCTTGGATCCTTAGCCTCACCGAATTGCATAAGACAGAGATGAGGTAATCAACATTTCAACTTCAAACAATTTAGAGTTCAGTATTTAGTTATTTTAATGTTATATTGAGAAAATATATCTGATTTGACATTTGAATTGTCCTTGTGCAACCACCTACAGAGCCATGTACTGCTTTGAAGAGGCTCGATTTTGATGATCCACCACAATCATAGATACTGATAGAGACATATAGTTATAGTTGTGGTCATTGAAGGACCAATTTTTTATATATTTGATATTTGTATATGTATATATCGACTTTGACAGACATGGCACATGCCACATTTTTGTAACTATTATTGATTTGGCATCTATACCATTTTTTGATATATGTACATGATTATTGTTCATTTTGATATATATGAAACTTGATATTCGATCCAATTTGTTCATTGATATATATGAAACATGATATTCATGGAACTTAGTTATTTGCTATTGAAATGTGATCAAATTTGTTCATTACTTGTAACTCATATGGCATATACTTTTAAACTATCTATTGCTCATATTGTGTATACCCAAGTACTGATACCGGTAATGTTGATATTGTTTATTTTGATTGAGTGAATTTGCTTTGAGTCCTTCGTGCATGAAGAGATTGGAGTGAAGTTATTATTTCATAAACTCATGCTTATGGAGTGAAGTTCATCATTTCAAGAACCAATTAAGAGAAGATTTGAGCACACAAAGCAGATTTGAAATTTATCTAAGGATGAGTCGGCTTAGGTAAGGTTTTCATTTAAATTTTATTCCATAACAAGTCGGCCTTAGGGTAAGAGACACACCTATTCATCCAAATCACCTATAAAAGAAGAGTTGAAGCACTTATGGATGATCTGTGTGAACCAATGGGGTCGTGTTGTCGCTGCCTAAAAAATCCCATCTCAGTTTCGAGCAACTCGATTCCATTTCTTGTGGTTAGATTTTTTCTATCGCATCAAAAACCGTCAAAAACTGTCAGTGAGGTGGCAAAATAGTGCATCTTTCATTTTGCTTGTCGTGGGAACGAACCATCAGTGTAAGCACATCTAGGTGGCTAGGTTTACGCTATGTGTGCCCTTGTCTCACTCCCCAAGGCATCTGATCGTTACGGCCACCTCGTAGCGACGTTTTCCCTTGAGCGCTCAAAGTGGAAAAAATGGCCAAACTTTGACATCCCATAACTAGGAGACCATGGCACTTATGGATGATCCATTTGAAACTATGGGGTCATGTTGTTGCTGCCTAAAAAATCCTCTCTTGGTTTCGGGCAACTCAATTCTGTTTTCTTGTGGTGAGATTTTTTCTGTCACATCAAAAACTATCAAAAATCGTCAGTCAGAGGTGGCAAAATAGTGCATCTTTCGTTCTACTTGTTGTGGGAAAGAACCATCAGCGCAAGTGCATCCAGGTGGATAGGTTTATGTTAGGTGTTCCCTTGTATCTCTCCCCAAGGTGTTCGATCATTATGAGCCACCTCGTAGCGACGTTTTCCCTTGAGCGCTCAAAGTAGAAAAAATGGTCAAACTTTGATGTCCCGTAACTCAGAGACCATGGCACTTATGGATGATCCGTTTGAACCTATAGGGTCATGTTCTCACTACCTAAAAAGTCCTCTCTCAGTTTCGGGACAATCGATTCCATTTTCTTGTGGTGAGATTTTTTCTGTTGCATAAAAAACTGTTAAAAACCGTCAGTGAGATGTGGCAAAATAGTGCATCTTTCATTCTGCTTGTCGTGGGAATGAATCGTCAGCGCGAGCACGTCTAGGTGGCTATTTTTATGCTAGGTGTGCCCTTGTATCACTCCCCAAGGCGTCTGATTGTTACGAGCCACCTCATAGCGACATTTTCCCTTGAGCACTCAAAGTGGAAAAAACGATCAAACTTTGACATCCCGTAACTTGAAGACCGTGGCACTTATGGACAATCTGTTTGAGCCTATGGGGTCATGTTGTTGCTGCCTAAAAAATCCATCTCGGTTTTGGGCAACTTGATTCTATTTTCTTGTGGTGAGATTTTTTTGTTACATCAAAAACCATCAAAAACTGTCAGTGAGAGGTGGCAAAATAGTGCATCTTTCATTCTGCTTGTCTTGGGAATGAACCATCAGCACAAGGGGATCTGGGTGGCTGGTTTTACACTAGGTGTGTCATTGTCTCACTCCCCAAGACATCCAATCGTTACGAGCCACCTTGTAGCAACTTTTTCCCTTAAGCACTCAAAGTGGAAAAAATGGTCAAAATTTGACGTCCCATAACTTAGAGACCGTGGAACTTATGGATGATCCATATGAACCTATGGGGTCATTTTGTCACTGTTTAAAAAATCCTATCTCGGTTTTGGGAAACTCAATTCCATTTTCTTGTGGTGAGATTTTTTCTGTTGCATCAAAAACCGTAAAAAACGGTCAATGAGAGGTGGCCAAATAGTGCATCTTTCGTTCAGCTTGTCGTGGGAACAAATCGACAATGCGAGCGCATCTGGGTGGCTGATTTTATTCAAGGTGTGCCCTTGTCTCACTCCCCAAGATGTACGATCATTACGAGCCACCTCATAACATTTTCCCTTGAGCGCTCAAAGCGGAAAAAAATGGTCAAATTTTGATGTAGCGTAACCCGAAGACCGTGGCACTTATGGATGATCCATTTGAACCTATGGGGTCATGTTCTCTCTGCCTACAAAATCCTATCTTGGTTTTGGGCAACTCGATTCTATTTTCTTGTGGTGAGATTTTTTCTGTCGCATAAAAAACCGTCAAAAACTATCAGTGAGAGGTGGCAAAATAGTGCATCTTTTGTTCCGCTTGTCATGGGAACTAACCGTCAGTGTGAGCACATCTAGGTGGCTGGGTTTACGCTAGGTGTGCCCTTGTCTTTCTCCCCAAGATGTCTGATCGTTATAAGCCACCTCGTAGCGACGTTTTCCCTTGAGCGCTCAAAGTGGAAAAAATGGTCAAACTTTAACGTCCCATAACTCAGAGACCGTGGCACTTATGGAAGATCCATTTGAACCTATGGGGTTGTGTTGTTGCTGCTTAAAAAATATTATCTCAGTTTTGGGCAACTCGATTCTGTTTTCTTGTGGTGAGGTTTTTTCTGTTGCATCAAAAAGTATGAAAAACTGTCAGTGAGAGGTGGCAAAATAGTGCATCTTTTGTTTTGCTTGTCATAGGAATGAACCGTCAGCGCTAGCACGTCTGGGTGGTCAAGTTTATGCTAGGTGTACCCTTGTCTCACTCCCCAAGACGTCTGATCGTTACGAGCCACCTCATAGCGACTTTTTCCCTTGAGTGCTCAAAGCGGAAAAAATAGTCAAACTTTGACGTAGTGTAACTCAGAGACTGTGGCACTTATGGATGATCCATTTGAACCTATGGGGTCATGTTATCACTGCCTACAAAATCCTATCTCGGTTTTGAGCAAATCGATTCCGTTTTCTTGTGGTGAGAATTTTTCTGTCACATCAAAATCCATCAGTGAGAGGTGGCAAAATAGTGGATCTTCATTCTGCTTGTCATGGGAACAAACCGTTAGTGTGAGTGCATCTAGGTGGTTGGGTTTATGCTAGGTGTGCCCTTGTCTCACTCCCCAAGACCTCCAATTGTTACGAGCCACCTCGTAGCGACGTTTTCCCTTGAGTGCTCAAAGCAGAAAAAATGGTCAAACTTTGACGTAGCGTAACTCGGAGACCGTGGCACTTATGGACGATCTATTTGAACCTATGGGGTCATTTTTTCGCTGCCTACAAAAATCCTATCTCGGATTCGGACTATTCCTACTAGCCCTTCAAATCGGGTAATTCAATAATAACTCAAAACTTTCCCAAAACACTTGGAAAAAAAAATTGCATATTCAGATACCCATTTGCAAGTTATTTAACATATGTCAGAATTAGACTCAGTTATTTATAATCAAATGGTACAAGTTTATTACAAATGTATTTATAATCAAATGGTACAAATTTGGGCTCTCAAAATTTGCAAATCAGCCACATGGACACTTTCATATATAAAATTTGGCATCTTATATAAAGATCAAGCTCATTACTGTTTATATTCACAAAATTTTGCATCTAATATGCAAATTACAACTCGTTGTTGTTTTTTTATACAAAACTTAACATCTAGATATGCACATTACAACTCATTGTTGTTTTTTTATACAAAATTTAGCATCTAGATATGCACATTACAACTCATTGATGTTTTTGTAGACACCTAAAATTGTCATGTCTAATTAAATAAATATTTTATTTATTTAATTATCTAAGCTTAATTCTTCTATTAATTAAATAAATCTTTATTTATTTAATTAATTCATTTATCCTCTTCTAGCCTTATTTCTCATTTAAATAAATACATTTATTTATTTAAATTATCCCTTTTCTTAAATTAAATAAATATCTTATTTATTTAATTGATCTCACTCCTTCTATTAATTAAATAAATCTTTATTTATTTAATTAATTCATTAACCTTTTCTACCCATGACACATGTCATTCATCTCTTAATTCATACACTACCTACCCCTTTCATTATTTTATTATTTCTTTTACCTACCCTCTAATCATAGCCGGCCTCCTTTTACACCTCTCAATCTTATCCCTCCATTTCATATAGTGTCTTCTATATAAGGAGATGCTTCCTTCATTATCAAGCCCCCCCATTGACTACTTGACTACACTACGCTTTTGAACATAGGTGATCCTACTTGCAACCATATTTCCGTTCTTTGTTGAGCTCTTATGCACACATAAAATCTGAGAGCAAATATATCAAGCAAGATCAATGGAGATAGGAAGAATGAAGATCCAAACCCTATTGGACATGTGATGGTATAATCTTTGTGATTTCATTTGATTTGCATTGTCTTAGGTAATCTTCATATGTTATGGTGGATCTTTGTTGTTGTTAGGCTAGGGTTTTGTGGTTGAATTCATTTAGTCTTTCAATATCATTATTATTGTTGTTTCCATTTTCACCATAAACATTTTGGCACGCTGGTGGGACATGGATTTTTGTTAGATCTGTGTTTTTTGCAGATTTTTCTAACCCTATATTGTTGTTTTGTAAAACAATTTGGAGAATAACCTTGTGCAGCTAGGGTTTTGGACACAAAATCAAGATCTTCGAGAGATTTGATCATATCTCACAAATGGCTTGGAAATTTTGCACCAAATATTTTTTGCAAGTTGAAGAAAGTATCAGGAGCTCTCAATACAAAATTCAGAATTTTTGGAGCACATTTTCATTTTTTATGAATTTTTTATGGTTTTTCATAAAAAATTAATTTTGAGAGCAAATGAGAGAATTTTTCGGATTTTCTTACATTTTTGGAAATCAATCAGAATTATACACAGGATTTGTTCTTTGTGATTTTAATTTTGATACAAAATATTTCCCTAAAAATCGGATCTTTAAAAATTAGGGTTTTTCCTTATTTTGATCAGATCTCACAAACGGATTTGAATTTTGGAATCAAATTTTTTGTGCAAGTCAAGAAACGTATCAGAAGGATTCAGTAAAATTTTAGATTTTTTGGATCACTTGTTCAATTTATATGATTTTTTTATGATTTTTCATAAAAAAAATTAATTTTGGGAGCAAATTAGCAAATTTTTTGGATTTTCTTACATTTTTAGAAATCTCTCATAATTATACGTAGGATCTATTCTTTGTGATTTTAAATTTCATGCAAAATCATTCCTTAAAAATCAGATCTTTGAAAATTAGGGTTTTGCATTATTTTACTCATATCTCACAAACTGCTTGGATTTGTTGCAGAAATTTTTTTATGCAGGTTTGGAAGACCATCAAGACTCTCTAGTAAAAATTTCAGATTTTGTGGATTGATTTTGCATTTTATATGAATTTTTTATGATGTTTCATTAAAAAAAATTTTTGGAGCAAATTAGCAAATTTTTTGGATTTTCTTACATTTCTGGAAATCTCTAGAAATTTTACAGGTGGTCTTTTTTTATGATGAATCAGATCTTTGAATTGGTCAACAAAATGCATTGTTGAAGGCCCCTATTTCACAAAGTCTTTTGGATCTAAAATTTAGCTAACTTGTGTGCTTGCAGGAAGGGGTGATTATTTCAAACAATCCAAACTACTAATAAATCTTTGTTGCAGGTCCTTGGCAAGGGTTTTTGGATTTTTATTGTGTGCCTTATTTTCATAGACTAGCAAACACTTCAATTGGTGCACTAAAATTGAATCATTATCTTTTGTGTCTTGAGCAATAGGCTCTTTTTGTTTAATCTTTAGAAGGCCTGTCTTCCCATGTGGTCATTAGGACTACTAGTGAGAAGAGAACGACCCAAGTGGCAGTGAGGAAAACCCACCTCTTCCGAACCACTATAAACAATTGTATTCATGGTGAAAACTATGGATAACGTGTGTTGATTAGTTCATATCGACACTATGTCTCCCCATAAACCCGTTTGATCAAATTTATTTGATGAGTTGTAGGGCGTAACCCCTACCGGCTGGGAGCCTTCTGTATTTACAGAGCTGAAAGTGCCACATGTATGGCCACACGAGTGGATGCCCTTACTAGCACCTTTTTGTTTTAGAAGCCAAAATCCTTCTAGTTGTTGAGGCAGGAGGTCGGACCTCTGGTAGCGGCCCACACACATATGGTTCTTCATAGAGATACAAAGTTCGCCATGGAGAGTTTTCGTGGGGACTGATGCTTGGCTGACCCGAGAAGTGAGTGCCGAGGGTGGAGCCAGTGAGATCAAACATCTAAGTATCCACTCTGAATAGCGTAGCCTCGGGGGTAAAACCTCATGTGGGATCAACAACTATTGTCTTGGCCAGCCATAAGAATTGTGCTTGACTTATTTTAAACATTCAAAACATTCAAGACCAAACAACAAAACATTGTGTCTTTTGTGTCTTCAAGTGTATGCAAAACATTTTTACATCAAACAACACACTTTTCTTGGAGTCATTTTGAGTCTAAACACTTGCAAACACTGAGTCCTCATCAACATTGTGTCCTCTTGTCACGAAAAATAGTCAAACATTCAGATTTGGTCACAACCAACAACTTCACAAATTGGAAAAAATTTACAGTCCAGCAAACAAGAGCAATCAGTTTCGAAATTCTTGAGCTTCCTAGGTTGTTTCTCCAAGTTTTCATCTAGCATTCAACTTGTCTTTGGGTCTCACAAAGTCCATCATTTCTTTACATCTTGCATTAAATTTACATTTGTCTAAACTTGAGTCAAAAGGTCACTTGCTTGTCCTCATCATACTTTGTCAACACAATACATACAACAACATTTTGCTAAGTGGTCCCTCATCAAGGTCTATCACCTTTGGGTCTCATTTGGTCTTACTTAGAGTCAAGGTCAACTTACCTCATCGAAAGAAACTATCCTCTCTTTGGAAGTCACACCTACTCTACTACATACATACTTGGTCTTACATTTTGGACATTGCAAGTAAACCTTAGATTCATTTACATTCCATCCAACTCTTGGTCTTCCATACTCTTTTCCATTTTAATCTAGTCTCACACATCTTGGTCAATACCTAGTTCATGGTTGAAACCCATTCCCAAAAATCTAGGAGAGAAACTAAAGAGACTCAAGAGTCCGCAAACATGAGCTCCTATGAGTATGACAATGATATCTTTTTCAATTCTAATCATACTACATTACCTGACATGGATGCTTATAGAAACATTCCAAATGTTGAGCACATGGACACTGCAAACAACAATGATACACACAATGACAATATGGACAACTTTTTCATACATTCAGCAGAAGTGGAAGACTCCATTATGGATCTCTATTTCAATCGATTGGTTGAGGAAATAATGAGGAGAGATAGACAATACTTCTTACAAGTGATGGCACAAAGTGGAGCCAAGATACCTCATGATTTTGACATGTCTCAAATAATGGAAAATCCACCTTCGCAACAAAATCACTCTAACATGGATCAAAGGAGGTCTAATAGTGGAGGCAATAGAAGACCACATCTTGTGCCTGAATCACCATCATCTTTGTTCCAAAAACCAGAGGCCCCACATATACATGGTCAAGCATATGATACTCACCTTCGTAGACCATTATGGAAGTCTTATGCAGAGAAATATGCTCAATCACATATCAATGCTAAGGATCAACCACCAAAGCAATTGGATATTCAAAGGCATGCTCAAAATTTGGACACAAGGAAACCCTGTGTCAAATTTGGGGGCAACACATTAGAACATGACATGCCTATAGAGTATGGTATACATGGACAAAATAGATATTTTGTTCCTCAACATGAATCTATACCAAGTGGTCCATATATGCAGCATCACTATAGACCTCCTCCATATGAACATGTGTATGATCAATATCATCCATATATGCAACATGCTCCTCCTCCAATTGGTGCCTCAAGCATAGGGTATGGTCCAAGAAGTTGATCTCCACCTAAGAACAATTTGGAGCAACAAATCAGGGACTTACAAAAGAAAATGGAGGACATAAATACACCAAAGCCAACATACACAATGAGAGACATAGGTCCTTATCCATTTGACAAGAGCATTCCAATGCCTCCTTTTCCTACATACTTTATGACACCTAAGTTTGATAAGTATAGAGGAAAAGGGGATCCTAAAGCACACATAAGACAATTTTTCACAGCTTACATTGAGGTAGCAGCAGAAGAGACATATTTGATGAGATTATTCCCACAAAGCTTAGGAGATCAAGCTATGGAATGGTTCTCCCAACTTCCACCTAGAATTAAGTCATGGGGTGACTTAGCTGAGGCATTTATCCAACATTTCTCATACAACATAGAGATAGACATATCAGTGACTACTTTGTGCAACACCAAACAAAAGGATGGAGAATCTTTTTCATCATTTTTACAAAGATGGAGAAATCTAGCCAGCAGATGTTCTTGGAAAATTCCACAAAAGCAAATGGTAGAAATGTTCACCCAAAATGTTAACAAAGACATTGGCTATGATCTAAGGAAAACTTGTTTGTCCACCTTTAAGGACGTCATTGAAAAAGGCTTAGCAACAGAGAAGGTCCTAATTGAGCAAGGCATCGTCAAAATATTCAAAGAAAACAAAGAGGACTATAAAGGAAAAGACAAGCCAATATTTTGGAATAAAAACAAGAACACAATCAATGGTGGTGTTGTGGATGCCAATACAGCGCGACCCAAAATCATCTTTCCTAGATCAAGCTCTACAAACAATCAAGTGAATACTCAAACAACTTCAAAGTCACAAAGGAAGTACACTCCATTGGGAGAACCACTTGAGTTAGTTTTCAAGAAGCTAGTGGCAAACAAAATAATCACAATTCCAGATTTTCCTCCATATGAACCAAAGGTTAAACCAAATTGGTGGAATGATGATGAATATTGTGAATTTCATAAGAGCAAAGGTCATAAAACAGGAAATTGTCATCGACTAAAGAACATCAAACAAGATCTCATTGATAGAGGTGACATTGAGATTGAAGGACACTCATCCAATCAAGAACATGAAATGTTTAAGGAACCATTCACAAAGCATAACAAGGGAAAAGCTGCAGCCACAGATGACCAAACCAACTATACCAGAGCATCTTATAACTATGATTCAACTATCAATCACATCTCGATGGACAATTATGTCTCTACCATTATCACCAAAGATAAAACACCTGAAAATTCTACCCAAAGACCCAAGATTGTCCTAAAAGGCATTGGATCTTCTTCCGAACCTACCTCTAAATGTAATGTCACAATACGTTGAGGTAAATTCACTTTGCAAGGTGCTCTAGCTAAAAACACCGCTTCCTCATCAACCAAGCCTGAGTACGATCTTGTAGAATAGTTAGGGAAGACACCCGCACTCATCTCCATCCTTGAGCTTTTATGTATATCTCCTGCACATAAAGCCATTCTTGACAAAATCTTGAGAGACACTGTCGTTCCTACTGATCTGAATGTGGACCAATTTCAAGCCATAGTGGGATACCTTTCCATTCCACACTCCCTTACATTCACAGAAGCCGATGACGCCTCCATAAGTCAGCCACATAATGCACCTTTACACATTGAAGCCTTCATACACAAACATAGAATCAAATGAGTCCTGATAGATGGAGGAGCAGGTCTAAACATTTGTACATTGAGCACTATCAAACAATTGGGATATTCAAACAAAGTTGTGAATGTTGCAAACAAAATTTCCATCAAAGCATATGATGATGAAGAGCGTTCATCCAAGGGCACAGTCATTTTACCTCTTAGAGTTGGGCAAGTTACAAAGGATGTGGTTTGTCATGTCCTTGATCTAGAGCTTACATACAACATATTGCTAGGACGTCCATGGATTCATGAAATGAGCGTAGTCCCATCTACATAGCATCGATGTAACAAGTTTCCACACAATGGAGTTGAAGTGGCCATCAAAGCTGACCCAAATCCATTCATATATTGCAACAATCTGCAACCTCGATCAGAAATAACAATCCCAGTCAATCGAGAAGCTATTCCTTCATCAACATATGTGGATCCAGAATCCTTGAAACCTTCTACATCAAAGCAAGCAGAGCTCAAAGAAAAATTCAAGACTAAAGATCTAGGATGTGGTGAGTATATCTTTCATGTTGATCAACTCCCACTATCTCTTAAGACATTCAGTCGACAGGAACAATCTACAAACAATTTGCAATGCCAAGGAATTGGGTGTGAACCACCTAGTGTTGTGGCTACTAAGTCCGAATACAAATCTCCTCTAGTGGTGCAAGAATCTCTTGATATCAACACTCCTAAGAATGGTTACAATGAAGAATCTATTGAGCACGTCGCCAGCCCTCTTGATAACTCACATAGTTTTACCATATCATCCACTCTTTCTATTTCCACTCCACTTCCAGACTTGGATCAACAAGAATCACAAAAGCCCTCACTTATTGGGGATAAAAAATCAAGCTATGAAAAGAAAAATCTAAAAGTAAAAAATAAAGAGAAGTTCTTTAGTCCAAATCAAAATCAAAATCTATTGGACTCTGCAAAAATAAAGTTCAAGGACAAAAATCCTATGAAGCAAAAAGAACAAGAGTTGATCTCCCCTAATATCAAAATAACTGGGGGCAAAAGCTCTAAAATTTCAAGTCAAAAAGCACACTTGTTGATCCTAAGTCTCCATCATGTTATCCTACTTTCACTTCTTTTCACAATCATAAGCCTTCATCAATCATCCACTTGTTCCGCGGATCCATTCCCTTCTGGTGATACATCATGGACCTTTAATGGAGCTTCCTTGAGGGACTTTGTTATCAAGGATGCCCAAACTTCTTTAGGTGACACGCATATGGGCCTACATAGTCCACACACTAGTAATTCTATCTCAGTTCCTTCATCAAGGAAGACAATCACTCGAGCTACACATCATTCAGTCAAGGAACAATGCGGCTACAATCACAAAGTCAAGCCTCGCACATTTGAGGTAGGAGACATAGTTCTCAGAGAAAATCCCAAAAATCAGCAAGACAAAGAGAAGAAGGGCAAGTTCAAACCAAATTGGCTTGGTCCTTACATCATTACAACAGCATATGGATCTGGGGTGGATCTGGGGCATATCAGCTCTCAACTATAGAAGGTGAACCTTTGGAGGATCCTATTAACAACATGCACCTTCGCAAGTTTTACACATAGCTCTTCAGCATATCCTAATTCAAAAAATACAAAAAAATTCAAAAATTTCAAAAATACAAAAAAAAATTATAAAACAAAAAAATCGTTATTTGGTGAAAACCTGGCAAACAAGCGCCTTGTGACACAAAAAACATTGAAAAATCAAAAAAAGTAAAGAGAAATAATTTTGTCCAACAGTGAAAACCACTTCGGTGGCACCCTGGGCAAGTACCATGGTGAAAACTGGGTCACCAACGCCATGTGTAGAGACATTGCTCCTCCCTCCTTTAGGATTCTCTTTCATCACTTCACTTTGCACACACTCATGACCAATTCATCCATAATAAACTTACACATTCCCATCATGGCTTGTTATTGATCTACCCAAGAATGGTTCGCCATTCATAACAAGCCTCCCTTTTCACTCATTTCCATCCATAATAAATCATCTCCCATCTGTGGCTAAGGAAAATCCTATGTCTAGTGATGGGTGTGGAACTGAGAGCATCACATGTTTCAAGGAGTACAGTTTCTTATAGCTTTCTTCAGTTTATCCGTGCCCAATTCGCAATAAAGCAGCATCTGCATCGCCAATCCATAATAAAGCTTTGTCTTCTTCGCAATAAAGTATCAGTTTCATGGATTCAGTCAATTTTAGATGAGACAGCAGGAACAATGGGCTTCAACAAAATCAAATCTTTCAACAGACTCAGACAACATATGGTTTCGTGCTATCTATCCTTTTTGTGAAAGTAAACATTGTGACCACAATCAAATAAGACTTATACAAGTGACAAGAGACACTAAACTTGAGGACTACAGTGGATGTTGGTGTCGAGTCTTGGTTTTCTTTTGATTTTATCTTTTGGTGACATGTCTTTTAGCTTTTTTAGGATGTCGCTGACTAGAGATTCTATCTTCAGGATGTCTTTGACTAGAAAGGCGAGGATGGGGTATCATCACCTATTTGTATTTGTTGTCTATGGATTGTCTCTTAGTAATGCTATGACTTGTCCAGGGATATGAGGACACTGTGAGTCTAGTGTAAACTAGGGCATTCCTTGTTTGTGACTGTCTTATCTCCATGCAAACAAGTACAATGACTTTCTGGGTTGAACATATGCCTCGATTGTCATAACCTACTTGCCATAATAAAGCTCAATGGTGATAACGCACAAGAAGCTCTTTCACTTTCATATCTTCTGTCTTCCATCCCCCTTTCTTGATTGACTTCCATTGTTCTTCTCGAGTCCACGTAGCCTGCTCTCACATAACTGAGTATAATGACACACCAAAAACATTTGCATTTCATGTAGTTGCACCTGCATTACCACATATAAGCATTTCATACATACATATAGATATCACAACTGCATCACATCCTACACACAACACCTGTTAGCACTATGTATGGTGAAAATGGATAACAATAATAACAATATTGAAAGGCTAAATGAATCCAACCACAAAACCCTAGCCTAACAATCAACAAAGATCCACCATAACATATGAAGATTACCTAAGACAATGCAAATCACATAAAATCACAAAGATTATACCATCACATGTCCAATAGGGTTTTGATCTCCATTCTTCCTATCTCCATTGATCTTGCTTGATATATTTGCTCTCAGATTTTTATATGCACAAGAGCTCAACAAAGAACGGAATGTGGTTGCAAGTAGGATCGTAGTGTAATAAAAAATAATCAAGTTGTTAGAATGCATCATTAGGGTTTGACAATGAAGAAGGCATCTCCTTAAATAGAAGACACAATATGAAATGGAGGGATAAGATTGAGAGGTGTAAAAAGAGAGGTCGGCTAGGATTAGAGGGTAGGTAAAAGAAATACCAAAATAATGAAAGAGGTAGGTAGTGTAGAAATTAAGAGATGAATGACATGTGTCATGTGTAGAAAAAGCTAATGAATTAATTAAATAAATAAAGATTTATTTAATTAATAGAAGAAGTAGGATAATTAAATAAATAAAAATATTTATTTAATTTAGGAAAAGGATAATTTAAATAAATAAATGTATTTATTTAAATGAGAAATAAGGCTAGAAGAGGATAAATGAATTAATTAAATAAATAAGAATTTATTTAATTAATAGAAGAATTAGGCTTAGATAATTAAATAAATAAAATATTTATTTAATTAGACATGACAATTTTGGGTGTCTACATTTTGCCCCTCTTTGAGACAATGCGGCTTGTCGCGTTGTTTCAAAGAAGATAAGATGAACTGATACAAAGATGCCCCAGTATGGGAATGATATGCCCCCTCGAGAGATTGGATGAAAATGTCTGAAAAGATTGCAGACAATCTCTCGATAAGAAAGAAAGGCTAGAATGGGTTGACCGAATAAAGTGACAAAGTCACGAGATAAAGAAGACTGACTCAGGAAATGAAGGCCAAGGCTAGGGTAGGCTATAAGATAGACCACGGGGGAAAATACATCCTCATTGTCATCTACACCCTCACGAGATCACAGTGCAGAGCGAGAAAAGAGCAGCAGCAGTCAGCAGCGATGGCTTTCGTACACAGATTCGACCGTGTTCGCCGATTTCAAAGACCAGCAAAGGCAGGAGAGCCGGTAAGTACCACCAAACCTCCTTGTGCTTTGACGCATTTGCTTTTGTCATTAATGCATGGTAGATAGGGCAATAAATGCGCTTAGAAGTAGGATGCAAAAAATGCAAAAATCGGGAAACCGCGTCTGCGTCAGTGCCAAGCGCGTCTGTGTCCAATAGGCGCGTCTGTGTCGATGCCAGGCACGTCTGTGTCTGGAACCGCGTTTGTGCCAAATGCGGGCGCGTCTACGTCCTGTAGGGGCGTTTATTTGCCAAAGTTGCGTTTGTGAACAATGTAGGCACGTTTATGTCAAATAGGCGCGTCTGCATTGTTTAGGCGCGTTTGTGAGTTAGAAATGCGTTTATGTTCGAAAAATGCAAGGTTTTGGTCTTCTAGGTCAAATTGGCAGTTCTGTGATGAACATACGCTGTCGATTGGATAAGCTGCTGAGAGGATACACTCAAGCAGGTCCTCTAGGAAGACTAGGATAGATCAAGGCACTTTGTGATGAACAGTGAGTACCAAGATAGAGTACTTTGTGATGAACAGGGAGTACCCAAAGTATGAGCAGCACTTTGTGATGAACAGGGAGTGCAAAATGTGAGTAACACTTTGTGATGAACAGGGAATGTCACACACGTAGTACTTTGTGATGAACAGGGAGCACTACTAGGATAGATAGCAACACTTTGTGATGAACGGTGAGTGTCGCTGAGATAGATAACCATATGCATTTAGATAGCAAGTAGCATTTTGTGATGAACAGTGAATGCCACGATGACTGACATGATTGATTTGTTTGACTGCAGGAGTATTTGCCTATGCTAGAGTCACGGGAGAGATTCCCATCGACACAGAGGTTGCGATCGGAGTTGTCATTTCAGGATAGAGCTGCCATCGAGGAGATAGGTTTGAGACACGTGCTATATGTGCCTGAGTTTCGGGCAAACATGGGTTTGCTGACTGTGCTGGCCGAGAGATGGCATTCAGAGACATGCACATTTCATTTGCCGATGGGTGAGATGACAGTCACCCTGGAGGATGTCTACAGGATTCTACATATACCGATTGATGGAGATCTGATTCCATATGATCGCGACGGAGACAGAGAGGCTTTGAGACGGGTGTTTCAGGATCCCAGGCTAGAGATGAGAGCAGAACATGTGGCATGGGATACCATGACTGCGACAGGGTTGGCTTTGCCAGCTGTGATTGGAGGAGTTATCAGTGGGTTCCTGTGTCCGGACAGGGCGACACGAGGGTTAGCAGTGGGCTGGGGAGGAGCACTGGAGACATTGGTTACGCATCACACCAGATATGCGTGGGGTCCATGTGTATTGGCACACCTGTATTATGAGCTTCACCAATTTGTCTACCATGGATCAGTGGGACTAGGTTGTGGAGTGACACTTCTGCAGGTTTGGGCATATGAGCATCTGCCTATCACACGGCCGATACACTTCAGAGGGAGAGGTCATGGACGGAGTTTTGTTCATCTGTATGACATGATCACTTCGCAGCCTCGGATTGGCAGGTTAGAGCATTGGTGGCGAGTGATAGAGGACATTGACGTAGTCATCTGGAGACCGTATCTGGGATGTGAGGAGTGGGAGGATGACGCAGTGGAGCTGCCTTTCACCTTCCGAAGTAGGTATCCAATTGGGCGGATGCCCTATATACTGGAAAGATAGCTGGTAGATAGAGTATGCAGACAATATGGCAGGATCCAGAGGATGCCACGAGGCTCAGGTATGTATGCCCGTATAGCTAGGGATCAGGCGCAGTTCGGGCCCTTATTGTCATATGATCAGGCGCTGACACAGTTGGCAGAGATGGTGCCCCTACCCTGGGATATGTGGCCAGAGATCGAGGACGCTGGGATGGATGCAGAGTATTCAGCATATTGGGTCGAGCATCCATTCCCTCGATTGACAGATCCAGGAGAGCTACTGGAGGGGGATGGAGGAGGAGATGATGATGATGGTGGTGGGGGTGATGGGGGCCGAGGCCGATGGAGGCGGAGGGGAGTAGTTGGGGAGAGGAGGGTGGCACCTCGGAGGGAGGGTGGACAGGAGGGACAGGCCCAGGTGGTGAGGGGTCACGGTGGATTTCCCCTGCAGGTACCAGCAGCACAGGGTCCTAAAGCACAGGGACAGAGACAGGGACAGGTACAGGGACAGGTGCCAGTATAGGCACAGGTACAGGGACAGAGACAGGTATAGGGACCTAGACAGGTACCCGTTCACGCATCGGTACAGGTATAGGGAGAGGTATAGGGGTAGGCACCTACAGAGGGAGAGCCACAGGCAGAGGCAGAGGGTGGGGATCCAGAGGAGGATGAGTTGATTGAGCTCAGAGAGATCTGCCAGGGCCAGGCAGATGAGATCCAGGATCTGGAGAGGGAGAGGGACCGACTCAAGATCAAGCTCAGGGATACTTAGCGGGAGAGGGATCAGGCGATTCAGTGCTACACTGAGGCTGAGACAGCGCTGAGGACAGGGAGGCAGGCAGTGGAGGACGCAGGAGCAGGCTACGCATATGTCCTGCGAGCCGGAGAGGAGATTGCCTACTGGAGGGACCTGTATTATGGTGTCATGCCAGCAGATCAGCGGGCGAGGAGCTTCCATAGACCATCGCGGATAGCGACAGCTACGGGAGGGAGCCGGAGGAGACAGGCATCGAGTGGTGGGGTCATGGGTCCTCCACCACCACCAGATAGGCAGGGTGATCCTGGAGCGGGTCCTTCTAGAGCTCAGATTCCGTCGAGGCCAGGCGGCTCCGAGGGAGGGAGTTCATCATAGCCATAGAGGGCTCCCTTGTATCAGTATTTGTACCATTTTTGTATTGTAGACACCTGCGGGTGATTTTGTAGCCATATGATTTTTTGACATCATTGTATCATGACACTTTATATATATATATGAGATGATTCATTTTTGCGGCAGCTATATGCATGTATACCTATGTGATGAGATGTTCTTATGTGATGCTTATGATATGGATGCAAATATGTATATGATGCAATGCAATATATATTTTTGTTATTTTATGTTTTATATGCGATGCATGATGCAAATGTGAATGTATGTAATGCAGATGAATATGATAATGTAAGTGTAAATTGTGCTAACAGGTGTTGTGTGCAGGATGTGATGCAATTGTGATATCTATATGTATGTGTGAAATGCTTATATGTGGTAATGCAGGTGCAACTACATGAAATGCAAATATTTTTGGTGTGTCATTATACTCAGTCATGTGATAGCAGGCTACGCGGACTCGAGAAGGACGATGGAAGTCAATCAAGAAAAGGGGGATGAAAGACAGAAGATATGAAAGTGAAAGAGCTTCTTGTGCGTTATCATCATTGAGCTTTATTATGGCAAGTAGGTTATGACAATCGAGGCATTTGTTCGACCCAGAAAGTCATTGTACCTGTTTGCATGGAGATAAGACAGTCACAAACAAGGAATGCCCCAGTTCATACTAGACTCACAGTGTCCTCATATCCTTGGACAAGTCATAGCATTACTAAGAAACAATCCATAGACAGCAAAGAAAAATAGGTGACGATACCCCATCCTCGCCTTTCTAGTCAAAGACATCCTGGAGATAGAATCTCTAGTCAGAGACATCCCGGAAAAGCTAAAAGACATGTCACCAACAAGATGAAATCAAAAGAAAACCAAGACTCAACACCAATATCCACTGTAGTCCTCAAGTTTAGTGTCTCTTGTCACTTGTATAAGTCTTATTTGATGGTGGTCACAATGTTCACTTTCACAAAAAAGGATAGATAGCACTGAACCATAATGTTGTCTGAGTCTGTTGAAAAGATTTGATTTGTTGAAGCCCATTGTTGCTGCTGTGTCTCATCTGAAACTGACTGAATCCATGAAACTGATACTTTATTGCAGAGAAGATGCTTTATTGCAGATCTGTGATGCAAATGTTGCTTTATTGCGGATTGTGCACGGATAGACTTGAAGGAAGCTGGAAGAAACTGTACTCCTCAAAACATGTGATGTTCTTAGTTCCACACCCATCACTAGACGTAGGATTTGCCGTAGTCACAGATAGGATCTAATTTATTATGGATGGAAAGGGAGGTTTATTATGAACGGCTAACCAATCTTAGGTAGATCAATAACAAGCCATGATGGGAATGGGTAAGTTTATTGTGAACAAATAGGTTGTGAGTGTGTGCAAAGTGAAAGGATGAAAGTGAATCCTAAAGGAGGGAGGAGCAATGTCTCTACGCATGGCGCTGGTGACCCAGTTTTCACCATGGTACTTGCCCAGGGCACCACCGAAGTGGTTTTCACCATTGGACGAAATTATTTCTCTTTACTTTTTTCGATTTTTCAATTTTTTTATGTGTCACAAGGCGCCTGTTTGCCAGGTTTTCACCAAGTAACGATTTTTTTGTTTTATAATTTTTTTGTATTTTTGAATTTTTTTGTATTTTTTTGTATTTTTGAATTAGGATGTTCTGAAGAGCTATGTGTAGAATCTGTGAAGGTGCATGCTGTTGATAGGATCCTCTAAAGGTTCACCTTCTATAGTTGAGAGCTGATATGCACCAGATCCATAGGCTGCTGTAACGATGTAAGGACCAAGCCAGTTTGGTTCGAACTTGCCCTTCTTCTCTCTGTCTTGCTGATTCTTGGGGTTTTCTCTGAGGACTAAGTCACCTACCTCAAATGTGCAAGGCTTGACTTTGTGATTGTAGCTGCGACTCATTCGTTGTTGGTAAGCCTTGAGATGATTAAAAGCAGTTTGTCTCCGTTCATCCAGCAGTTCTAATTCTTGTAAGCGAGAGACCCTGTAATCTTCATCGTTGATGATATTTTGCAAAGAGACCCATAAAGAAGGTAACTCAACCTCAATAGGCAAGATGGCTTCAGCGTCGTAGACAAGTGAGTAGGGTGTAGCTCCTGTGGGTGTGCGGACACTTGTGTGGTAGGCCCAAAGTGCAGGATTGAGTTGGATATGCCAGTTACGGCCAGCGTCATCGACTGTATTTTTGAGGATTTTAAGAATTGTTTTATTAGACGCCTCATCTTGGCCATTACCTTGGGGGTAATATGGTGTGGAGAAACAATGGGAAATATGGAAACGATCACAGAGTTCACGAACATCCTGATTTTTGAAGGGACGCCCGTTATCAGTAATAATGGAATTAGGAATACCATATCGACAAATGATATAGTTAAGGATGAAGGTAGCAATTTGTTTCCCAGTAACTTGTGTGAGAGGCACGGCTTCAATCCACTTTGTGAAATACTCTGTGGCTGTGATAATGAATTTATGACCATTGGAAGAAGGAGGGTGAATCTTGCCTATGAGATCGAGTCCCCACTGACAAAAGGGCCAAGGAGACGCAAGTGGTTGTAGTTCTTGTGCTGGTGCATGTATGAGGTCTCCATGAATTTGACATTGCTTACATTTCTTGACAAACTGATATGAGTCTTTTTCCATATTGGGCCAGTAATATCCAGTCCTGATGAGTTTCTTGGCCAAGGTAGGACCACTAGTATGCGGACCACATATCCCTTCATGCACTTCACGTAACGCAATCTGAGCTTTGTCGCTTTCTAAACATCGAAGAAGAGTGCCATCTAGACCTCGTCGGTATAGGATATCAGCTAGAATGACATATCGAGAGGATTGGCGAATGAAAGTGCGGCGTTGGTTGTTTGATAGATCAGGAGGTAAGATATTGTCGCGAAGATATGTGAATATGGAACCATATAACTAGGATTTGGGACCAACAACGCATATCATTTCAGTAGGAGTGATCTCATATGAAGGAACCAACAGGTTGTCTACCAGGAACTCATAGCAGGTTTCATTTTGAGGTAGATCAATTAGTGAAGCAATTGTAGCCATAGCATCTGCAGCACGATTCTGCTCTCTTGGTATCTGCTCAAAATCTATCTTTGTGAAGTGTTGTTTCAAATCATCCACCATTTGCTTGTAAGACATTCATTTTTCATCTTTTGTTTGGTAATCATCAGTTGCTTGACGGATGACAAGTTGAGAATCCCCAAAAACACGAAGTTCCTGGATCTTCCACTGAACTGCAATTCGTAATCCAGTTGTTAATGCCTCATATTCCGCTATATTGTTAGTGCAAGGAAATGATAAGCAGTATGATTTTGGTATAGAATCGCCTTGAGGAGTTATAAAAAGAATACCAGTGCCTGCCCCATGTTGTGTGTATGAACCGTCAAAGTATAGTTGCCATGGCTTTGCCTATGATATTGTTAAAATGGATTCATCTGGAAATTCTGAATTTAGAGGAACATCATCTATCATGGGAGCATCTGCTAATTGATCTGCGATTGCTTGTCCTTTTATTTCTTTTCTGTCCACATACTCGATGTCGAATTCACTCAGGATCATTACCCATTTGGCCAATCACCTAGTAAGTGTAGCTTTGTTGAGAAGATATTTTAATGGATCAATTCTTGCAATCAACTTAGTCTTGTGAGTGAGCATATAATGTCGTAATTTCTGTGAAGCAAAGACCACAACGAGACATGCACGCTCAATTGGTGTGTAGTTTAGCTCATATCCCACCAATGTGCGACTGATATAGTATACTGCTTTTTCCTTGCCGTCAGCTATTTGTTGTGCTAGGAGTGCCCCCAGTGCTGTTGGAGTAGCTGATATGTATAGTAACAAAGGCTGATTTGGAATTGGTGGCATCAAAACTAGCGGATTCAAAAGATAATCTTTGAGCATCTGAAAAGCTTGTTGACAGTTATCGTCCCATTTGAACTTGATATTTTTATGTAGCAGGTGCTAAAAAGGATTACACTTATCTGCAAGTTGTGCTATGAATCTTCGTATAGACTGGAGTCTCCCTTGTAAGGATCAGAGTTGACTGATATTTCTGGGTGGCGGCATGTCCAAGATAGCCTTGACTTTTGCTAGATCGGCTTCGATTCCTCTTTTAGACACAATGAATCCTAGGAGCTTCCCGGAGGTTACTCCAAAGACACATTTCTTGGGGTTTAATCTTACCTTGTATTTTTCCAACCGATCAAAGACGACTGAAAGTATGTCCAAATGTGTATCTTTGTCTATTGATTTTCCCAAGAGATCATCAACATAATCTTCCACGGTTATGTGCATGAGATCATGAAAGATAGTGGTCATTGCTCTTTGATATGTAGCACCTATATTTTTCAGTCCAAAGGGCATGACATTCCAACAGAAAGTTACCCACGGACAAGTGAATGATGTTTTGTGTTGATCCTCGGGTGCAATCCTGACTTGATTATAACCAGAAAATCCATCCATTAAAGATAACATTTCGTGACCTGCTATGAGATCAACGATCAAGTCGATATTTGGTAATGGGAAGTCATCTTTCGGACAAGCTTTGTTGATGTCTCTGAAATCTATACATATTCTGATGCTGCGATCTGGTTTACTGACAGGTACTAAATTGGAGATCCATTCGGGATAATCAATTGGGCGTATGAATCCGACATCCAATAATTTCTCCAGCTCTGCTTTGACTAGTAATGCCACTTGTGGATGCATTTTCCTTAATTTCTGTTTCACTGGCTTTGTCCCCGGTTTGACTGTCAAATGATGCATTACCAAATCCGGATCTAGTCCAGGCATATCAGCGTATGACCATGCAAAGTTGATTTGTCGTTCTTTGAAGAAGCTTATGAATTTTGACCTTTCGGACTCTGTCAATGATTAAGCCAGGAATATGTTGTGTGGAACCTCTTCTGTACCAATGTTTGTTTTGATAGTCTCCTCTACCAACATGGATGACTTTTCCTCATATGATGCTGGGAGGATGTCGAGCCTTCCATCTTCGGGTGCCTCAGAGAGGTTTTCGCCCTCAGATACGTCCTTTCTTTTTACTTTTTTGGAGTCAGATAGCGCCACAGTGTGGTTTTCGCCATAAGACCCTTGATTTGTTCTTATTTTCACATTTTTGTGACTGGAAGGTCCGACACCCTCACCAAAATATGCCATGTTGTTGAGTTCTATGATGTATCCTGCTTTGTGGTCCCCAGGGGGAAGATCATCTCGTATGCCAAGATAGTCAATAATAGCTTCGTCATTTTGAAATGTATCAAATTGTGCTGGTCCTTCATAATCCCAGTCAATGATTTGGTGGTGGACAAGGGGAAGGCCTTTACTATTTTCAGAGTTTGCGGGGCTAAGAGTGAAGATGTGGTTATATTCGGGTATATCGAGGCAATCATCGAGGTCATCGATGGCACTCTCCTCATCAGTTTCGATTGCAAGCGAATCCAAATTGTCGTCACTAGTAGCGCCTTCCGGGACAGGTGTCCTCATCCTATGTGATTTCGACCTAGAACCTTGAGACGAAGACTGTGCGGAATCCTTATGGGTTGTTTCTTGACCAACTCTGAACTTTTTATAAAATTCCTCTTCTTCTGTGGGTTCATCTGGCTCTCTGAATGTCTCGGTGAGCTCATAGTCACTGGAGGATTTGTCTGAACCCCATTCCCATTCGTTGGAATCTGTGGAATAGTAATCTTCTTGTTGAACTTTGGCAACTTTGATTTGTGATGCCTCTTCTATCCTTTTAGTGTGGATCTTGGAAGTTAGAAAACCAAGTCCCTTTGAGCATTCCCTTTTTACAGTTAATTCAGGTTGTAAGGGCTCCATAACGCCTTCTTTGCGTAACCCAAGAGGGCTTTTTCCATCATACCCGAATTTTTGTAGAATCTTGAAGCCTTTGCCATATTTCTCACAGGGTATATTGATCTGATCTTGTGTGTCCTCTTCAATGTCTTTGTAAAGCATTTTGTATAAATCTTCTTCTTCTAGTTCGCCCCATCTTTGAAAGGTAGTAGGATCCCATTTGAGTATCATGATGGATATTTGCTTGTTAGGATGTGGCCTTCCATATTCTTTTGGAGAGCTCATGACTTGTCGTAAATACATGGTCTGATTTAAAGTGTATTCTCCCATGCCTTTGTCTTGAAATTTGCCTTTAAGTTCACCTTGTTTTGATGTCGAAGGTTTCAATGACTCAGAGTCAATGTATGCTGAAGAAGGAACAGCTTCACGATTACTGGGAATGATGGTCTCAGTATGTGATCTCAGGTTATTGCAATATATGAACGGATTAGGATCACCGTTAACTGTTACCTCGACTCCATTATGAGGAAACTTAATGCATTGATGATATGTCGATGGGACTTCCCTCATTTCATGAATCCAAGGACATCCTAGCAATATGTTGTATGTGAGATCCAGGTCTAGGACTTGACAAACCACATCCTTCGTGACTAGCCCAATTCTTAGAGGTAAGGTGACTGTGCCCTTGGATGAGCGCTCTTCATCATCATATGCCTTGATGGTGATTTGATTTGTAGAATTCACAGCTTTATCAGAATATCCCAATTGTTTAATGGTGCTCAATGTACAAATGTTTAGACCAGCTCCTCCATCTATCAGGACTCGCTTTATTCGATGTTTGTGTATGAAGGCTTCAACATGTAAAGGTGCATTATGAGGCTGACTTATGGAGGCGTCATCGGCTTCTGTGAATGTGAGGGAGTGTGGAATGGAAAGGTATCCCACCATGGCTTGAAACTGGTCCACATTCAGATCAGTAGGAACGGCAGTGTCTCTCAAGATTTTGTCAAGAATAGCTTTATGAGTGGGGGATATACGTAAGAGCTCAAGTATGGAGATGAGTGCGGGTGTCTTCCCTAACTGTTCTACAAGGTCGTACTCAGATTTGGTTGATGAAGAAGCGGTATTTTTAGTTGAGGCACCTGGTAAAGTAATTTTACCTCGACGAGTTGTAACATGACATTCAGACATAGGTTCAGAAGAAGATCCCACACCTCTTAGAACAATCTTGGGTCTCTGAGGAGGATTCTCAGGATTTTTGTTCTTGATGGTAATAGTAGAGATATGATTGTCCATTGAGATGTGATTGATAGTTGAATCATAGTTGTAAGGTGCTCTAGTATAGTTGGCTTGATCATCTGTGACTTTGGCTTTTCCTTTGTCATGCTTTGGGAATGGCTCTTTAAACATTTCATGTTCTTGATTGGACGAGTGCCCCTCAATCTCAATGTCACCTCTATCAATGAGATCTTGCACAATATTCTTCAGTCGATGACAATTACCTGTTTTATGACCCTTGCTCTTATGAAATTCACAATACTCATCATCGTTCCACCAATTTGGTTTGACCTTTGGTTCATATGGAGGAAAATCTGGAACTGTGATCACTTTGCTTGCCACAAGCTTTTTGAAGACTGACTCAAGTGGTTCTCCCAATGGGGTATACTTCCTTCGTGGTTTAGAAGTTGTTTGAGTATTCACTTGATTATTTGTAGAACTTGATCCCGAAAAGATGAACTTGGGTCTCACTGTATTGGCATCAACAACACCATCATTGACTGTGTTTTTGTTTTTATTCCAAAATCTTGGCTTGTCTTTTCCTTTAAAGTCATCTTTGTTTTCCTTGAATATCTTAATGACTCCTTGTTCAATTAGGACCTTTTCTGTTGCTAAGCCCTTTTCAATAACATCCTTGAAGGTAGACAAACAAGCTTTCCTTAGATCATAGCCAATATCCTTGTTAACGTTTTGAGTGAACATTTCTACCATTTGTTTCTGTGGGATTTCGCAAGAGCATCTGCTAGCTAGATTTCTCCATCTTTGTAAAAATGATGCAAAAGATTCTCCTTCCTTTTGCTTAGTATTTCACAAAGTAGTGACTGAGATATCTGTTTCAATATTGTAGGAGAAATGCTGAATAAATGCCTCTACTAAGTCACCCCATGACTTAATACTTGGAGGTAATTGAGAGAACCATTCCATAGCTTGATCGCCTAAGCTTTGCGGGAACAACCTCATCAAATATGTTTCTTCTGCCGCTACCTCAATGCAGGCTGTGAAAAATTGTCTTATGTGTGCCTTGGGGTCTCCTTTTCCTCTATACTTGTCAAATTTTGGCATCACAAAGTGTGCAGGAAATGGAGGCATTGGAATGCTCTTATCAAATGGATAAGGACATATGTCTTTCATAGTGTATGTTGGTTTTGGTGTACTCATGTCCTCCATTTTCTTTTGTAGATCTCTGATTTGTTGCTCCAAATTGTTCTTAGGTGGCGATCTATTTCTTGTAGCATACCCCGTGTTTGAGACACCAATTTGAGGAGGAGCTTGTTGCATGTATGGATGATACTGATCGTAGACATGTTCATATGGAGGAGGTCTATATTGATGCAGCATATAGGGAGCACTTGGCATAGCTTCATGTTGAGGAACCCCATATCTATTTTGTGCATATATACCATATTCTATAGGCATTTCATGTTCCAATGTGTTGCCCCCAAATTTGACATGAGGTTTCCTTGTGTCCAAATTTGGAACATGCCTTTGAATGTCCACTTGTTTTGATTGATCCATAGCTTGAGCATGTGATTGAGCATATCTATCTGCATAAGGCTTCCATAATGGTCTTCGAAGGTAAGTATCATATGTTTGACCCTGTGTATGTGGGATTTCTGGTTTTTGAAGCAAAGTTGATGGTGATTAAGGTACCATATGCGGTCCTCTATTTCCCCCACTATTGGGTCTCCTTTGATCCATGTTGGAGTGAGTTTGTTGCGAGGGTCGATTTTCCATAAGTTGAGACATGTCAAAGTCATGAGGTATTTTAGCTCCACTTTGTGCCATCATGTGTAAAAAGTATTGTCTATCCCTCTTCATTATCTCTTCAACCAATCTATTGAAATGAGGAATCATAATGGATTCTTCTACATCTGCTGAATGTATTGAAAAGTTGTCCACATTGTCATTGTGTGTAGCATTGTTGTTTGTAGTGTCTACGTTTTCCACATTTGGAATGTTTCTATAAACATCCATGTCAGGCAATGTAGTGTGCTCAGGATTGAAAAATAAATCATTGTCATACTCATAAGAACTCATGTTTGCGGATTCTTGAGCCTCTCTAGCCTTTCTCCTAGATTTTTGAAGACGGGTTTCAACCATGAACTAGGTGTTTGACCAAGATGTGAGAGACTAGATGAAAAATGAAAAGAGTATGGAAGACCAAGAGTTGTATGGAGTGTAAATGAATCTTGAGGTGTACTTGCAATGTCCAAAGTGTAAGACCAAGTATGTATGTAGTAAAGTAGGTGTGACTTCCAAAGAGATGATTGTTTCTCTTGATGAGGTAAGCTGACCTTGACTCTAAGTAAGACCAAATGAGACCCAAAGGTAAGAAACCTTGATGAGGGACCACTTAGCAAAGTGTAGTTGTATGTAGTAGGTTGACAAAGTATAGTGAGGACAAGCAAGTGACCTTTTGACTCAAGTTTAGACAAGTATGAATGTAAAATGAGATGTGAAGCAATGATGGACTGTATGAGATCCAAGGACAAGTTGAATGCTAGATGAAACCTGAAGAAATGACCTAGGAAGCTCAAGTATTCCGAAACTAATTTCCTTTGTTTGCTGGACTGTAAAATTTTCAATTCTGGACACAGACGCTTCTGTATACTTCACAGACGTGATTCCCCGACACAGACGTGTCTCTGTTCGACACAGACGCTATTATGCCCTTCACAGACATGCTTATATTACCCAAACGCAGTTAAAACAGACACAGACGCGTTTCTGTAAACTTCGTACAATTTTTCCAATCTGTGAGGTTGTTTTGTTGTGACCAAATCCGACTGTTTGACTATTTTTCGTGACAAGAGGACACAATGTTGATGAGGACTCAATGTTTGCAAGTGTTTAGACTCCAAAAGTGTGTTGTTTGATGTAAAATGTTTTGCATACACTTGAAGACACAAAAGACACAATATTTTGTTGTTTGGTCTTGAATGTTTTGAATGTTTAAAATAAGTCAAGCACAATTCTTATGGCTGGCCAAGACAATAGTTGTTGATCCCACATAGGGTTTTACCCCTAAGGCTACGCTATTCAGAGCGGATACTTAGATGCTTGACCTCACTGGCTCCACCCTCGGCACTCACTTCTCGGGTTAGCCAAGCATCAATCCCCATGAAAACTCCCCATGGCGAACTTTGTATCTCTACTAAGAACCGTATGTGTGTGGGCCGCTACCAGAGGTCTGACCTCCTGCCTCAACAACTAGAAGGATTTGTGCTTCTAAAACAAAAAGGTGCTAGTAAGGGCATCCGCTCGTGTGGCCATACATGCGGCACTTTCAGCTCTGTAAATACAGAAGGCTCCCAGCCGGTAGGGGTTACGCCCTACAAATGATCAAATAAATTTGATCAAACGGGTTTATGGGGAGACATAGTGTCGGTATGAACTAATCAGCACACGTTATTCATAGTTTTCACCATGAATACATTTATTTATAGTGGTTTGGAAGAAGATGGCTTTTCTTTTGCTACCACTTGGGTCGTTCTCTTCTCATTAGTAGTCCTAATGACCACACGAGAAGACAGGCCCTCTAAAGATTAAACAAAAAGAGCCTATTGCTCAAGACACAAAAGACAATGATTCAATTTTAGTGCACCAATGGAAGTGTTTACTAATCTATGAAAACAAGGCACACAACAAAATTTCAAAACCCTAGCCAATGACCTGCAACAAAATTTGTTAGTAGTTTGGGTTGTTTCAAATGATCACCCCTTCCTGCAAGCACACAAGTTAGGTAAATTTTAGAAACCCAAAAGACTTTGTGAAAGAGGGGCCTTCAACAAAAATGTTTTTGCTTCCAAAACAAGCTGCACAAACTTAGTTAGCTAGATCTGAAAGGGTTAGTCCAAAAATAAACCAGATCTGAAACCCTAAGTGCTAAATCCGAAAATCGAATCAATGAAAATTTTTAAAATTTCGAAACAGTCAAAAACATAGACGCTGTTACCTCAGACACAGACGCATCTGTATGACACAGATGCGGTTCTGTGATTCACAGACGCGGCCAAAAATCACAGACGCCCTTCTCTGACACAGACGCGGGCAAAAACAACACAGACGCGTTTTTGTAACACAGACGCCCCTGTCTGAAACCTGCAAAATAAAATTTGTCTAAAACACAGACGCGATTCCAAATTCCGCAGATGCTCCTGAAACTCAAAGATGCAATCCGAAAGTTCGTAGACGCGGAAAAACCTAAAATGTCATTAAAAAAAATGTCCGATCTGCAACTTCAAAAATGCAAAATCTGCAACAAAAAGGTTAAATGCAAAGGGACAAGAGTCCCACTGGGCGTGCCAAAATGTGTATGGTGAAAATGGATAACAATAATAACAATATTGAAAGGCTAAATGAATCCAACCACAAAACCCTAGCCTAACAATCAACAAAGATCCACCATAACATATGAAGATTACCTAAGACAATGCAAATCACATAAAATCACAAAGATTATACCATCTCATGTCCAATAGGGTTTTGATCTCCATTCTTCCTATCTCCATTGATCTTGCTTGATATATTTGCTCTCAGATTTTTATATGCACAAGAGCTCAACAAAGAACGAAATGTGGTTGCAAGTAGGATCGTAGTGTAATAAAAAATGATCAAGTTGTTAGAATGCATCATTAGGGTTTGACAATGAAGAAGGCATCTCCTTAAATAGAAGACACAATATGAAATGGAGGGATAAGATTGAGAGGTGTAAAAAGAGAGGTCGGCTAGGATTAGAGGGTAGGTAAAAGAAATACCAAAATAATGAAAGAGGTAGGTAGTGTAGGAATTAAGAGATGAATGACATGTGTCATGTGTAGAAAAAGCTAATGAATTAATTAAATAAATAAAGATTTATTTAATTAATAGAAGAAGTAGGATAATTAAATAAATAAAAATATTTATTTAATTTAGGAAAAGGATAATTTAAATAAATAAATGTATTTATTTAAATGAAAAATAAGGCTAGAAGAGGATAAATGAATTAATTAAATAAAAAAGAATTTATTTATTTTAATAGAAGAATTAGGCTTAGATAATTAAATAAATAAAATATTTATTTAATTAGACATGACAATTTTGGGTGTCTACAAGCACAATTTACATTTGCATTATCATATTCATCTGCATTACATACATTCACATTTGCATCATGCATACACATATAAAATATAAAAGAACAAAAATATTGCATATCATCATGTACATATTTGCATCCATATCATAAGCATCACATAAGAACATCTCATCACATAGGTACACATGCATATAGCTGTTGCAAAGATGAATCATCTCATATATATATAAAGTGTCATGATACAATGATGTCAAAATCATATGGCTACAATCACCTGAAGGTGTCTACATCATCATACAAAAATGGTACAATACTGATACATAGGGAGCCCTCTATGGCTATGATGAATTCCCTCCCTCAGAGCTGGTTGGCCTCGATGGAGTCTGAGCCCTAGAAGGACCTGCCCCAAGATCATCTCTCCTGGCCCCTATGTCCTCTACAGCCACCCCTCGTGTTGCCCTATCCGGACAGAGGAACCCATTGATATCTCCTGCCAACACTATTGGTAGTGCTAATCCTGTCCATGTCATGGTATCCCATGCCACATGTCCCACCCTCATCTCCAGTCATAGATCCTAGAACACTCGTCTAAGAGCATCCCTGTCTCCATCTCAATCATGTGGAATTAGCTCCCCATCGATCGGTATCTGCAGAATCCTGTATACATCCTCCAGGGTGACTGTCATCTCCCCCATCAGCAAATGAAAAGTGCAAGTCTCAGAGTGCCACCTCTCTGCCAGTGCAGTCAGCAATCCCATGTTTGCCTGAAACTCAGGCACATACAAAATATGTCTCAATCCCATAGCCTCAATTGCAGCTCGGTCCTCAACTGTCAACTCAGGTCACAACCTCTGAGTCGATGGGAATCTCTCCCATGACTCCAGCATAGGCAAATACTCCTGTAGTCACACAAATCAATCATCTCAGTCCTAGTGACACTCACTATTCATCACAAAGTGTTATTTCTATCCTAGTGGTACTCCTTGTTTATCATAAAGTACTCCGTGTTTGGCACTCCCTGTTCATTACAAAGTGATGCTCGCATTTGCACTCACTATTCATCACAAAGTGCTGCTCATATTTTAGTACTCCTTGTTCATCACAAAGTACTATATCTTGGTACTCACTGTTCTTCACAAAGTGCCTTGATCTATCTTATCCTAGGACCTATGCTTGAGTGAATCCTCTTGAGTAGTTTCCTAATTAGCAATGTATATTCTATCACAGAATTGTCAATCCTAGCCCTATTTGCTATCCTAGTTTTCCCTAGAGGACCTGCTTGAGTGTATCCTCTCAGTAGCTTATCCAATCGATAGTGTATGTTCATCACAGAACTGTCGATTTGACCTAGAAGACACAAATTCACATTTTTGGACATAAACGTGCTTTAATGACATAAACGCTCTTTTAGACCGCATAAACGCACCTGGCACCAACGTAGACGTGCCTACATGTTTTTGACATTTTTTGGACCCTATTCTAAGTGCATTTATTACTCTACCTAGCATGCATTAATGACAACAATAAATGCATCAAAGTACAAGGAGGTTTTGTGGTACTTACTGGCTCTTCTGCCTCTGCTGGCCTCTGAAATTGGGGAACGCGGTTGAATCTATGAGCCATTGTCATCGCTGCTGACTACTGCTACTCTATCTCGCTCTGCACTCTGATCTCTTGGATGTGTGGATAACAATGAGGATGTTTTCCCCTCATGGTCTATCTTATAGACTACCCTAGCCCTAGCCCTAGCCCTAGCCCAAGTTAGTCTTCTTTATCCTGTGACTCTGGCACTCTATCTTGTCAGTCCATTCTAGCCTTTCTTTCTTATCGAGAGATTGTCTGCGATCTTCAGACATTTTCATCCAATCTCTCGAGGGCGCATATCATTCCCATCTTGGGGCAACTTTGTATCACTTCATATTATCTTCTTTGAAACAACGCGACAAGCCGCATTGTCTCAAAGAGGGGCAAAATGTAGACACCTAGAATTGTCATGTCTAATTAAATAAATATTTTATTTATTCAATTATCTAAGCTTAATTCTTCTATTAATTAAATAAATCTTTATTTATATAATTAATTCATTTATCCTCTTCTAGCCTTATTTCTCATTTAAATAAATACATTTATTTATTTAAATTATCCCTTTTCTTAAATTAAATAAATATCTTATTTATTTAATTGATCTCACTCCTTCTATTAATTAAATAAATCTTTATTTATTTAATTAATTCATTAACCTTTTCTACCCATGACACATGTCATTCATCTCTTATTTCATACACTACCTACCCCTTTCATTATTTTATTATTTCTTTTACCTACCTTCTAATCATAGCTGACCTCCTTTTACACCTCTCAATCTTATCCCTCCATTTCATATAGTGTCTTCTATATAAGGAGATGCTTCCTTCATTATCAATCCCCCCCATTGACTACTTGACTACACTACGCTTTTGAACATAGGCAATCCTACTTGCAACCACATTTACGTTCTTTGTTGAGCTCTTGTGCACACGTAAAATTTGAGAGCAAATATATCAAGCAAGATCAATGGAGATAGGAAGAATGGAGATCCAAACCCTATTGGACATGTGATGGTATAATCTTTGTGATTTCATTTGATTTGTATTGTCTTAGGTAATCTTCATATGTTATGGTGGATCTTTGTTGTTGTTAGGCTAGGGTTTTATGGTTGAATTCATTTAGCCTTTCAATATCGTTATTATTGTTGTTTCCATTTTCACCATAAACAATTTTTATATACAAAATTTGGCATCTACATATGCAAAAAGGCAAAGTTACAACGTTTCACAAAAGATATATACAAAATTGTCAAAATTATTCTACCATATTGTAGAATTATTCTTCTAGATGGCCCAAAATCAATCAAGTGAACCTTATGGATCAGCTCTAACCCTTGATTTCTCAAGTATTGCCTCATGGTCTGATTCATGAACTTTCCACAAATCCTTGTTAAGAGGTCTACCACAATATTTAATCAAATGAATATTTGTTGCAACAAGAAGGTTTGAGTAATGAAGAATATGTCTATGTGTATCAAAGTCCTCAAACAACTAGGCATTAGAATTTTTGATAGGGTACCTGCATTTTATAGAAGGATAATGCCAAAATCAATACAATGACTGCTAAATAAATGAGTTTAAGAGGTCTCAATACAACTCGACACAACAACGGTACCTTCTAAGCCATGTCCCTGTCACAACAACGGATCCTATTGGGTACTCAATACCCTCTCCATCAACCACTATAGAAGTCAATTTCTTTTTGGCCTCAATACAATGACACAAAAATTAATATGTTCCTTCTTCGTTGTTTTCATCCACAATAACTCCATATACATGACTTGCATTTAATAGAAGGATATAAGTTAATACTAATAAATTAAGCTTAAAATTGTAGCAAATTGCAACCCTTTACCTAGTTCAACTATGTCTAATACATGGTCAAAATCCATTGATGCTTCAATCTGGTTCATTTGTACTGCTCTAGGAAGTTGATATGTATCTAGGGTTTGCAAAGGTCTACAAGACCATTGGTCAACCCACTCTTTTGATTCATGTTCATCCCACAAAAAATGCATACACGAAGAGCAAAAGCATGCAATATGTCTAGTATAAATAACTAGTGATGTTGCATTTGAACTTCTAAATGAATACATGTCACTTGATCTAGTAAGTGTACAACAATCTAGATAGTTTTCAATGTTAGATTCACTTATTAACCAAAAATATCTAGAAACCATAGACTTACCTGCATTACCCGGTCCCATCGTAGAGCTACACCATTGCACAATTGTTTTTGCATCTATTAACATTGCACCACCTTCGTAATTCAATTCCTCTCTGGTAAGAGCTCTTTTCACACATGTTGCCGCACCATCATGCTCTCCCTTTCCATGCCTTTCCATGCCCTGCCTCAATGATATTCCAAAAATGTTGCACACCACTTGTCACATGCATCCTAGTCAACCAGTAGAACATCCTTGCATTCTTGAATTGTGTGGTGCAATTGTCCGGCCATATTAAGTGTTGGTTGTATCTTATATCTCTTTCCCTTAAACTATCATAGAAGACTGTAAAGCATCCTTGCACAAACTCTGAGGAATGACTACGATCATCACTGATATAGAAGTGATATTCTCTTATAACCTTTATGTCCTCCTCGATGCTATCATGTGCATGCATGAATGCTATGTGTACAAAAATTATAACTTGTGTAGAGTGGTAATACATAGATTGTACTTTATTTTGTGGCTTTAGTGTATAATTCTCAGCAAATTCAACGACATAGACAATAGTGTCGAGGGGGGAAGTGTCCTTACACAACTTGAATTGCTCATCTAACCACCTAGCTCTATGTGTGTGACCTATGTACTCATATACTAGTTTCTCTTGAAACATCTTCATAAAATCAGCTACGCATATATCCCTTTTCACTAACTCACACCTCTTTAATTCTTTTCCATCTTTAACACCATATGTGACTGACTTATATTTTCTAGTAGAAACTAGTTCCTTACCAATTTCATGTGTGCTATCCAGATGTAGGCATCTATGCAACTATTGAAAACTGCCACATGTAGGACAAAAACCTCTCAAACACATCATCTTATAATAAATGCACCCGTCATCTCGTCTACATAGTACACTTGAAATAAATTCTCTCGGTGACTTAGGAGGTGTTTGTAGACCACATTCTTGCAAAACATCATTAGTGCGCAAAGTACAATAGATATAGTGATAAATATCATAATGCATGGAAAATTCAACACGGACCCTACAACAACATGTAGTACATGCATGACTAATCTTAACATAAAATGGTTTTGTCATCTAAAAAAATCTTTGACTAATTTTAATCTAAGGAAAGCTTTGAAGAAACCTTTCATAAAATTGTGTTTGAGTTGTATCTAAATAGTGTTTTGGATGTGGCTCACGATTACTAATTCCAATTCGCCTTCTAACAACATCTCTTTGGTTGGGTGAAACCCTTGTGTTGTCATGCCAATATCTCTTAATTAACATTCTTAGTGCATCAACAACAACCTTGTCCTTGCGTGGGAGTCTACCTGAGAATGCCCAAAGAGAATTATTGTTAGTATCCTCGATTTTCTCTCGCCTCTCTAAGCCATAGTGTAATGTGGTTCTACTTATCCTTAGTGACTTTCTTGTTTTGCTTATTAAAAGAGATTTTTTCATTTCCTTTCCCATTATGGTTGATGTGAGGACACAACTAGTAACATTAGCATCTTTAGTGCGTGATTTCGAACCAATGGTTTGGTATGCATCAAATATATTTCTCACAATGGTTCTTTCACTATTATTTTCGGATGTTCTTAACCCCAAAATTTTCATTGTCTCTCTAAATTTTAGATTTTTAATCATTTCAACAACTAATTGGCATCTTCCACTTTGATTTAAGTTTTCAAAATAGTTATTCCAAATTCTTCTAACTGTTCTTCTACAAGTTCTTTCGGAAATTTTATCATGCATTGACTTCACAATATTTTCATCAATATCTATTAGGAACTTTGGTTTTCTACGAATTATTCTAAGAGGTGTTAAGATTGGTGCATGCTCTTCATTTTGATTAAATGCATTATGTGCATTGATCACATCAAATTCAAATGGTATATCTTCTTCAATTTCATTAACATATGCATTCACCGAATCATTTTCAAATGGTGTATGTTCATTGCATTCATCATATGTATTTGAATTGGTGTATGTTGATCATTTTGATTTGGTGCATTAATCATATCAATTTCAATTGTTGAATGTTCATCACTTTCATTAGGTGCATTAGATGACGTACCTTCACGTAATCTCTTCATACGCTCCCTCTGTCTTTCCTTTGCTACCTCTCTTTCTTCATTTTTTCCTCTCTTATTCTTTCCCACTGTCCTACACATAACATTATGATGACAATCCACAATCAAATAGCAAAAAAGAAACAAATGATCATCATTTTGTTATAATCTAAAGTAACAATAATAAAATAACTTCATAAAAAGAAAAAAGAAAGACAAATAAATCATAATCAAAGCAAAAAAACAACAAATGATCATGATTTTGTTATTATCTAAAGTAACAATTATAAAATAACTTCAAAATCAATCATTCCAAAGCAAAAGTGACAAAAGAATATGGAAACCTGACTGTTACTATCCCAGAAAATCATGTGCAAAAGAAGTGGGGCCTTCAAATAACTTGCAATGTTGGTTTTTAGGCCGTTGGGACTAAAATATATAAAGATTTTCCCATAACCCGTACGGGTTATGGAAACCTTATATGTCAACGTTCACAATTTCTCATAACCCGTACAGGTTATGTAGAACTAGAAGTTTTGACCTTAGTTCTACATAACTCATATGGGCTATGTAGAACTAGGAAAAGGAGAGAGGGAGAGGGAGAGAAGGAGGGAGAGGGAGGGAAAAGGAGAGGGGGAGAGGGAGAGAGGAAGGGAGAGGGAGAGGGGGAGAGAGGGAGATTGGGAAAAGGAGAGGGAGAGAGGGAGAGAAGGATAGGGGGAGGGAGAGAGGGAGATTGGGGAAAGGAGAGAGGGAGATTGGGAAAAGGAGAGGGGGAGAGGGAGAGAGGGAGGGAGAGGGAGGGAAAAGGAGAGGGAGAGGGAGAGAGGGAGAGGGAGAGAGGGAGGGAGAGGGAGGGAAAAGGAGAGGGAGAGGGAGAGAGGGAGGGAGAGGGAGGGAAAAGGAGAGGGAGAGGGAGAGAGGGAGGGAGAGGGAGAGGGAGAGAGGGAGGGAAAAGGAGAGGGAGAGAGGGAGGGAAAAGGAGAGGGAGAGGGAGAGAGAGGGAGATTGGGAAAAGGAGAGGGAGAGAGGGAGAGAAGGATAGGGGGAGGGAGAGAGGGAGATTGGGGAAAGGAGAGGGGGAGAGGGAGAGAGAGGGAGGGAGGGAAAAGGAGAGAGGGAGAGGGAGGGAGGGAGGGAGAGGGAGGGAAAAGGAGAGGGGGAGAGGGAGAGAGGAAGAGAGAGGGAGAGGGAGAGAGAGGGAGATTGGGAAAAGGAGAGAGAGAGAGGGAGAGAAGGATAGGGGGAGGGAGAGAGGGAGATTGGGGAAAGGAGAGGGGGAGAGGGAGAGAGAGGGAGATTGGGAAAAGGAGAGGAGGAGAGGGGGAGAGGGAGAGAGGGAGGGAGGGGAGAGAGAGGGAGATTGGGAAAAGGAGAGGGGGAGAGAGAGAGAGGGAGAGAGAGGGAGATTGGGAAAAGGAGAGGGAGAGAGGGAGAGAAGGAGAGGGGGGGAGAGAGGGAGATTGGGGAAAGGAGAGGGGGAGGGGCAGGGAGAGAGGGAGATTGGGGAAAGGAGAGGGGGAGAGGGAGAGAGAGGGAGATTGGGAAAAGGAGAGGGGGAGAGGGGGAGAGGGAGAGAGGGAGGGAGAGGGAGAGAGCAAGATTGGGAAAAGGAGAGGGGGAGAGGGAGAGGGAGAGAGAGGGAGATTGGGGAAAGGAGAGGGGGAGATGAAGAGAAAGTGAGATTGGGAAAAGGAGAGGGGGAGACAGAGAGAGGGAGGGAGAGGGAGGGAAAAGGAGAGGGGGAGAGGGAGAAAGGAAGGGAGAGGGAGAGGGAGAGAGAGGGAGATTGGGAAAAGGAGAGGGAGAGAGGGAGAGAAGGAGAGGGAGAGAGGGAGAGAAGGAGAGGGGGAGGGAGAGAGGGAGATTGGGGAAAGGAGAGGGGGAGAGGGAGAGAGAGGGAGATTGGGAAAAGGAGAGGGGGAGATAGAGAGGGAGAGAGAGGGAGATTGGGAAAAGGAGAGGGAGAGAGGGAGAGAAGGAGAGGGGGAGGGAGAGTGGGGAAAGGAGAGGGGGAGAGGGAGAGAGAGGGAGATTGGGAAAAGGAGAGGGGGAGAGGGAGAGAGGGAGGGTGAGGGAGAGAGGGAGGGAGGGGAGAGAGAGGTAGATTGGGAAAAGGAGAAGGAGAGAGAGGTAGATTGGGAAAAGGAGAAGGAGAGAGAGGGAGAGAGAGAGGGGGAGAGAGAGGGAGATTGGGAAAAGGAGAGGGAGAGAGGGAGAGAAGGAGAGGGGGAGGGAGAGGGAGATTAGGTAAAGGAGAGCGGGAGAGGGAGAGAGAGGAAGATTGGGAAAAGGAGAGGGGGAGAGGGAGAGAGGGAGGGAGAGGGAGAGAGGGAGAGAGGGAGGGAGAGGGAGAGAGCGAGATTTGGAAAAGGAGAGGGGGAGAGGGAGAGAGAGGGAGATTGGGGAAAGGAGAGGGGGAGACGAAGAGAAAGTGAGATTGGGAAAAGGAGAGGGGGACACAGAGAAAGGGAGGGAGAGGGAGGGAAAAGGAGAGGGGGAGAGGGAGAGAGGGAGATTGGGGAAATGAGAGGGGGAGAGGGAGAGAGAGGGAGAGGGAGATTGGGAAAAGGAGAGGGGAAGAGAGAGAGGAAGGGAGAGGGAGAGAGAGAGGGAGATTGGGAAAAGGAGAGGGGGAGAGGGAGAGAGGAAGGGAGAGGGAGAGAGAGGGAGATTGGGAAAAGGAGAGGGGGAGAGGGAGAGAGGAAGGGAGAGGGAGGGTGAAGATGGGGAGAATATAATAAAGAGACGGAGAGGGAGAGAGAGAGAGTATAGGAGAGAGAGAGGGAGAGAAAGAGAGATTTAAGATAACGAAAGGGGGAGGGAGAGGGGGAGAGGGAGAGGGACGGGGAGAGGGACGGGGAGAGAAAGAGAGAGAAGGGGGAGAGGGTGAGAATAGGATAGGATAATGTATGTGTGTGTGTGTGTGTGTGTGTGTGAGAGAGAGAGAGAGAGAGAGAGGAGGAGAGGGTGAGAGACATGAGGTAGAGAGAGAACAAGAAGGAGAAAAGGGTGAGAGAATAAAAAAATAGAGAAGTGTGAGGGGGAGAGAGATGAGATAGAACTCAAGGAAGATAATTAGGGCTCAGAATAGACAAAGACGATGATGGGGAAGTAAGGCGAGAGAGAGAGAGAGAGAGAGAGAGAGAGAAGAGATACATGCATGTATACAAACATATATACATATATCTATATAAATATATGTATGTATAACTATAGATATGCATATATACATACATAAACACATATTATCTAGGTATGTCTAAAACATGTGTAAATGCTAAGTTTACAGGCATACATTATTATGTCTTCATAACCTGTACGAGTTTTGTGAAACAAAAAAAAATGTGTTTAGTTCTTCATAACCCATACGGGTGTTGTGAAACAAAAAAATAAAAAATTAGTTCTTCATAACCCGTACGGGTTTTGTGAAACAAAAAAAAAAAAAATAGCTCTTCATAACCCGTACGGGTTATTTAGTACTGCGAATAGTACTTTTGGTTCTTCAAAACCCATGTGGGTTTTGGCTTGGTAAGAGGGTTGGAAAATGACCCTAAGTCTTGCAAGCCCATTTTCCCCCCTTATTTGTTCCTTTACACGTTTTTTCATCCTCCACTGTGATTTCTTGACTTCATCATCATCAGGTTTACAAATAATCAAGTGGGTATCTCTAAAATTACCACCATAATCTCACACATCTCCTTAGTTTACTGACCATATAATTTTTTTTAATTTTTGGACAACATTAGCATAGTAAACTTTAATTTTCTTTAGCAGTGCCTTGACAGTCCTCACAGACATATGTCTACCATTTTTTTAATAACTTTTGATATACTTGACCAAATTCAAAATAAATTATATATTATTGTTCTGCACTAGATTCTATAGACTTTTAAACAAATTGCATTTTTGATTATTTTGATGCAAGTTATGCCCAACGCATGAACAGGTACCAAATTTTTAGGATGTGGTAACTTCCAAAAATCATAAAAATAAAATACTCAACAAAAAATTACAAACAAATACACAAATTGTAGATCTCACTCTTACCTATCATCCTACCAAAGGGTTTTTCAAAATACTAAATCTAACTATATATTTTGTGCAGCGCACGAAAATAGCTATGTTATATTTTTCTAAAAAAAATCAGGAACAGTTTTTCATGCGTGAAAGGTTTGACCCTCTTAATCTTATCCAATTTTTTAAAAAATTAGTAGTTTAGAAACTAGATTCAGAGTACTACAATTCTTATTCTTTTCACAGCTCTTATTTTTGAGTGCATGACCTTCAAATAGCTCTTTGAAGTTCAGGTTTACTTGTTTTTAGTAAAGAAAAAAAAAGAAAAAGTGACCACTTATACCACCCTTTTTGTTCACCATCTTGGTGCACTTACCCTTTATACCTATCCTCCTGAAACGTGTTGAAAATTACAAACAAGGCTGACATCAAGTTCCATTTCCAATCAACATTTTTTCTCCTATTATAGGATTTGGATTTGGGCCCATTTGGCTTGGATTATGGTGCCTAGTGAAGCGCCCTTGTTCAGTTTTTTTGGATTGTGCAAAGGTCAAGAAGTCAAAATAGGGAGTAGAGACCATATATATACTAAATTGAGGCCCAAATGAAAATGGAATTGTATGAGAGTATTGATGAATAGTGATGAACAACTAATGCCCTCACTGGTACTGAGAGGGGGGAGGGTGAATTAGTATAGACAAAAACTTCTCAACACCTTATTGTATTAAAATAATGTTGGCCATTTGTCTCCACCATTGAACTTAACCATGGCTATACCGGTTAAACACAAATACTTCAGACAACGCTTAACAGATCTTAAATCTTGATGACTACTTCCTGATATAATCATGCATGAGTTGTATCAACAATACCACAATCATTTAGCACTGCATGCATATTCAACTTTAATCAAAAACTACTCAATCATCACATAAAAACTCACAACCCATAACACACAAATTTTTCACGTGGAAACCCAAATGGGAAAAACCACGGTGGGGATGAATACCCACAAGCTTGTTTTGAACTCTTTTGAAGTCCACTCTGTTAGGAGCCTAGTCTAGTTAAGGAATTTACAATAAGGTTCTGTTAGGAACCGATCCTGTTAGGGATCACTTGGTTAAGGGATGTCTATAAATCCTGTTAAAGGTTGAAACCCTCTTAAAGGTTACCTCGCTAGAGGATTTAAAAAACTTAATGAACTTGAGTCACCTGGTTAGAGGATTTGCAACAAGCCTGTTAAAGCTACCCGATCAAGGGATTTTCCTTCTGTTGAAATGGTTAGAAGTCAATAGGTAAAGCTCTGATCTGATAACAACACTACTTGCTAAGGCATATCCTTTTCAGCTCCTCTCCTCTGCAATCACACTTTGCAGATTCCACACTTTGGTTTGCAAGTATCTCAACATGAGAACACAAACACATCATTTGCCAACACAAACAATAATAAACATCATCGACCTTATAGACAACAATTAGGTCGGTAGCATAAACCCTAAACCCTAAACATTTTAGGTTTACAATTACAAGTGGTCCAATCCTGACCGTTAAATCCATTGCATAGAATGAAGCGATCTAAAACATATCTCAAGTCATTATGCATCGTCCAATCTTCATCGCATCTGGAAATCAGTAACCCATCATGCACTCTTCATACACCGCTCAGAACATCGCGCATTCCCAAGGTAGACATTCAATGCATTTGATCTTCACACGCAAGATCCTCAAGGAAATCCTTCACATGCACATAACCGACACGGCACCACGATCTCATCCTTATCTCTTAACTAACTCATCACAAAATGTCATCGATTGCACTGCATAAGCCAAATCGCCAAACCCTAGAGCTGAACAGAGACTACCAACAAGTAGTCACACTTAGTGAACCCTGACTGCGAACCCCAACACCGGTTCACACTATCCCGATTGACTATGACCGCTTCCAATCTTCACATTGGTTCATATCGTTTCACCTGCTTGAAAATCATATACCTAGGAATGACCCTAGCTGGTTCTGTTTGCTTTTCCTCTTCTTCTTCCACTTCATCTTCTTCTTCACCTACTGTAGATTCTACCGATATAGGAGCACTGAGGTCTTTTTGATGTTTTCAACTTGATTCCTTCTTAACTGGTTCCTAGAAGGCTACACGCGGTTCATCTTTCGCTTGCTTGTTGCAGGTTTCCTCAAGCTCCTCGGGGGATTCATCAACCCTGACATTGATACTCTCAACAATTTTCTGAGTCTTGTTGTTGTAGCATTTGAGAGCTTTGCTTTTAATGGAATATCCCAGAAATATTTCTTCATCACATTTAGCATCAAACTTGCTCAGATGCTCACCTCTCTTAATATAGCACTTACTGCCAAACACTTTAAAATAACTCACATTAGGAGTTTTCTCATTCCAGTACTCATAAGGGGTTTTGTCTTTACCCGGTTCATGGTATAGACTGCAGTGCTCACCGCTTCTCTCCAAAAAGTGTGAGCAACCTTTCCTTGAATCAACATAGTTCTAGCCGCTTCAACTACAGTCATTTTATTCCTTTCTCCTATGCCATTCTATTGTGGTGTCCTTGGGGCAGACAACTGCCTCTTGATGTCATTCTCTTCATAGTACTTGTTGAATTCATCAAAAGTGAATTCACCTCCCTGATCGGTTCTTAGGCATTTTATTCTTCTACCGCTCTCCTTCTCCACCAATTCTCTAAAGGCTTTGAACTTTCCAAACACCTCAGACTTGTCTTTCAATAATGTGACCCACATCATTCTTGAGCAATCATCGGTAAGAATCATGAAATATCGATCTCCCTGAATGCTTATAGTTTTCATCGGACCACAAAGATCGGTGTGCACTAGATCAAGTAAGTTCTCTGCTGAAAAAGACTTACCTTTGAATGTTGAGGAAGACATCTTCCCAAGCTGACATTCTCGGCATAAAGCATTCTCTGGTGGTGCAGGAGCACCTGAGCACCTGAGCACCTGAATGCTCAAATCCTAGCAGGTATAACATTTTATTGCAAATTAAGCATGTGTGTTTATTTTATGCTTCTAATAGGTTTAATAGGTTTGTTTTGGGGTGTAATAAGGCTTGGAACTCATTTGTGTTTAAGAGTTTCAAAGATTTTTGTTTTTTTGCTCGGTAGGCTAAAAATTGTCAATTTTGGGTCCAAATGAGCATTTTTGAATTTTTGATGTTGGAAAGCCTTGAAAGGCATTGGAGCATGTTTATTTAGTGTTTCTAGATGATTTTGAGTCATTGGTTTCAGTGCCAAGTCACCGGGAGTCAAAATGCAACTTTTTGAGCAACAAAAGTTGTCAAAAGTTGTCAAAAAGCTGTCAAAAAGTGAAAAAAATGATTTTTGGTGGTTTTGGTTAGTTCCAGCCTGTACCTGTCCGTACAAAGGCTTCAAAAAGTTGGCACATGTATAAAAACCATGTTCCAATCATTGTATGGGCAGTTTACATTGGAAAAATAAGAAAAATACTTGTTTTGCTCTTATTTTCTGTGAGTTTTAACTAGTTTTCTGCACTTTTTAGAGTACAGTCCGTACCATGGCTCCATGAGTCCGTACTGCTCCTATTTTTGGTTGATGTGATCTTCTTTGATGTTTTATTAGTGATTGGAACAAGTTTTAGTTGAAGTATTTTTGAGTAAAGCATTGTTTTGTGGTTCCAATGGAAGAACATTCCTGGTCCAACTGATTTCTTCAAAGTCTCTTCATCCATGGCTTTGAGGAAATTTGTTGGATCCTATGTACATACTGTACCATACATCTATTTTCTTTTTCTAGCAATGCACAAGTGTTTATAAGCCCATGGCAAGTGTGTGAAGTGAGCAACTTGGCTTGGGTATTCTTAAATTTGTTTGAATGGTACTTTGTTGTTCATAGCACTGTACTTTGAAGTGTTGAAGAAGAATCAAGTTGATAAGAGTCTTCATTGTACTTTACCATCCTTGTCTCTCTCATGACTTGGTTGGTGGCAAGAAACCAAGGTGTAATCAGATTGTAAAAACAGTGAGTCACTGTTTCATTGGATAAAACCTCATTGCCAACCTCCCAAATGGTTAGTGTGAAATGAGGGATTCCTCTTTTATGCAAAATGGAAATGTGTTTGAAAATAGTTTCAATGTGAAGAAGACAGATTACACATTTTGATTGTAAAGGACCTAAATAAGGATCCTAAAAACAGTGTATTCTTTGTCACAGTCACATAATGTTTTTATGATTTATGTCATCCTTTAAGTACTCAACTCATTAAGATCTTTGAAGAGGTTATGTGCACTATTCTATCATCCCATTTATACCTTCTTGCAGGCCAAGGACAGCATGAATAAACAGGTCAAATAAAGAGATTAAAGTTGTCACAGTTTCTAAGACTGTGAAAGTGCAGTAAGGCGGATAAGAGACCAACAGTCATAAAAAAACCCTTTCATACTTGCTTGCAGGTTACTCCAACTGTTGTCAAGGAATTATTGCATTCATATGTGATATATTTTCATTGTACTTACGTTATTAACATTAAACAAAGCATATAAAACCTTGAAAACATCGATGTCCCTGTTTTTGGACTGTTATTTTTGAGAAAATGCAGCAGTATGATAACTATTTGATAAAATGTCAATATTAGAAGATGAGGTTTAAGTCCTTGGGAGTGTTTGGTATATGTGGAAGCAAGGTTTGAAGCATTTAAATTGGTCCATTATCATGAGGAAGACTTGTAAATTGCAAACCCTCACTAGAAACCTCAAAAACCCTTGAAAATTGCACATTTTGTGGGACAGCACTAAAACAGTCCGTACAGTACTTGCCATAGCAAAAATCCTTGAGCTTTCAACATAAAATGACCACCTCTCCAATGGTTTGTCATGAAGTTTAGCAGGTTGAACAGGGTGAACAAATTTCATTAAAAAGTAGGGCTAATTCTAGTAGCCTTTTTGGAGCAAATTTGACAATTTCATGAAATCGGTAAGGAAGGAGAAGTAAATGATTGTTTCAAATCATCAAAACTAATCAGTTAAGACCTGAGACACCCTACTACAAGCTCCATATCATTGCATTAAGTCATTTGACCAAAATGACCACTTGAACCTAGAAGTTGCCTTGAGTAAACCAACGTTCTTTGCATCCAATTTGGATATTTTCACCATTGAAGGGTAAAGGACAGTCATCATACTTTGCAGACCTATTTAGATGCTCAGTCAACACATTAATATGATTGAAATCCTTAAAGGTGCAAACAAGGTTAGGTAAACCATGGTTCTCCAACAATTGCCCATTCCTGGAAGAGAGGAGATTCAGCCAGTTGGACAACCAAACTTCTTCATTTTTGGTGACACACAAGAGGACCTCATTTCAGACTTGAATGCCTTAGCATGGAAGGTTAGGAGGAGTGATGTCCAATACAATAGGGTGCAAACAGTGTTGAATAGAGAGGAGGAGATAGGAGAAAGGTTTGGAAGAATCCCATTTGTGCCTAGGGATTGATTGCACATTGAGAACAAAGCCCACCAAGCTCAGAAGAAGACTAACTTCTCTCTCTACCTCCTCATCATCTAGTTTGTTCAGCAAAGGCAATCCTCTTACTATCTTGATCTTACTAGTTAAAATATTATCAAAATTCATATGACAAAGTCTTCTATGCCATATCCAACTGTCATCAAACTTCGCCATCAGGCACTGACTAATCTTGGCATTCAGCTGAAACAAGTTTCCTCTGGTCTACTTACCAGTGGCAATAAGTTCACCACTCTTTCCAATTATTCTATAGACTCCACCTTTGAACTCTAGAATGAGTCCTTTGTCGTTCAGCTGAGCAACACTCAAAAGGTTGTGCTTAAGGCCTTCCACCCAGTAGACATCATCTGCACTACTTTTTCCATTCGGTCAGATGGATCCTTTTCCTTTCACCGTGCAAGGTGCATCATTGCCAAACCAGACAACACCTCCATCATATTCTTCCAGAGATAGAAACTTTCTCTGGTCACCAGTCATGTGGTGAGAACACCCGCTATCAATGCTCCACTCATTAGATTTGTCAATGCGAGAGACAAGGGCTTTATGATCAGACACCTCTTCCTTTACAGCTACAAACACTATGTCCTCATTCTCTTTATCCTTAGATTCTTCATCGGTAACACCTTCATCCACTACAACAAGACAATTTCTCCTACCTCCTCCTTTATACTTTCTAAACCTTTCTGGTTTATCCTTATTGTCATTGTTAGGACAGTTAACAGCTATATGTCCTATCTTATTGCAAGAAAAAAAATTTAGAGGAAGCTTACCTCTGTATTTTCCGGTGCCTTTTGGAAGTCTCTTGGCAAGAAGAGCTTCAAACTCCATCAGAATCTCCTCATCATCCATATCTTTGCTTGGCCTAGATTCATAACTGGTGTTGACTTCTTTTTCTTTTCTAGTTGGTGTGGAGGAAACAGACACTCTAAAGGTTGACTCTGTCTTCTGAACACTACCATCATAGCTATTCAATTCATATGCAGTCAACTTTGCAATAATATAGTCTAAAGATACCTTTGTTTTGTCGATAGACCTTAACTCTTGAATAGCAACAACCTTGATTGCATAGACCGGTAACAATGATCTGAAAACTTTACTGACAACAGTGGCATCATCAATTGTTCCACCAGTGCTCTTGGTATCTCCAACCACAGTCTTGATCCTTATGCCATATTGTTGAATGATCTCACCTTCAACCATCCTCATGTCTTCAAATTTTCCTTAGAAGCTTTCTTCCTTAGCCTACTTGACATGCTCATCTCCACCATAAATGGTTTCCAGTGTGTCCCATACATCCTTAGGATTGTCCTTATCTTGTACATCAATGAACTCAATATCGAACAGGCTGCTAATAAGAGCTTCCATGACTTGCCCATTTTCTTGAATCTCTCTTTTTTGATCATCGATTAGAGTGCGAGTGGGGATTACATAGGCATTTTCAACATAGCTCCAGTGTTGAGCGCCCAAACTCTTGATATAAATCTTCATTTTGTCCTTCCATATTTTGAAGTTATCCCTATTGAACTTAGGAACTTCCCTCTTCATCATTAAAGAAGGATCTTTTGCCTCAAGCGGTTAAGCTTATATCACCGAGGACCTGGAGTTTCTCTGATACCAATTGATGAATAATGATGAACAACTAATACCCTAACTGGTACTGAGAGGGGGGGGGTTGAATAAGTACGAACAAAAACTTCTCAACACCTTATTGTATTAAAACAATGTTGATTGGTTGTCTTCACCACTGAACTTAACCATGGATGTACCGGTTAAACACAGATACTTCATACAACACTTAACAGATCTTAAATCTTGATGACTATTTCCTGATATAATCATGCATGGGTTGTATCAACAATACCACAATCATTTAGCACTGCATGCATATTCAACTTTAATAAAAAACTACTCAATCATCACATGAAAACTCACAACCCATAACACACAGTTTTTTCACATGGAAACCCAAATGGGAAAAACCATGGTGGTGATGAATACCCATAAGCTTGTTTTGAACTCTTTTGAAGTCCACTCTATTAGGAGCCTAGTCCAGTTAAAGACTTTACAATAAGGTTCCGTTAGGAATCGATCCTGTTAGGGATCACCCGATTAAGGGATGGCTATAAACCCTGTTAAAGGTTACCTCGCTAGAGGATTTAAAGAACTCGATGAACTTGAGTCACCTAGTTAGAGGATTTGCAACAAGCCTGTTAAAGCTACCCGATCAAGGGATTTTCCTTCTATTGAAATGGTTAGAAGTCAATAGGTAAAGCTCTGATCTAATAACAGCACTACTTGCTAAGGCAGATTCTTTTCAGCTCCTCTCCTTTGCAAACACACTCTGTAGATTCCACACTCTGGTTTGGCAAGTATCTCAACATGAGAACACAAACACATCATTTGCCAACACAAACAATAACAAACATCATCGACCTTATAGACAACAATTAGGTCGGTAGCATAAACCCTAAACCCTCAAACATTTTAGGTTTACAATTACAAGCAGTCCAATCCTGACCGTTAAATCCATTACATAGAATGAAGCAATCTAAAATAGATCTCAAGTCATTCTGCACCGTCCAATCTTCACCGCATCTGGAAATTTGTAACCCATCATGCGCTCTTCATACACCGCTCAGAACATCGTGCATTCCTGAGGTAGACATTCAATGCATTCGATCTTCACGCGCAAGATCCTCAAGGAAATCCTTCACATGCACATAACTAACATGGCACCACGATCTCATCCTTATCTCTTAACTAACTCATCATATAATGTCATCAGTTGCACTGCATAAGCCAAATCGCCAAACCCGAGAGTTGAACAAAGACTACCAACCGGTAGTCACACTTAGTGAACCTTGACTGTGAACCCCGACGCCGGTTCACACCATCCTGGTTGACTATGACCGCTTTCAATCTTCACACAGGTTCATACCGGTTCACCTGCTTGAGCATCATATACCGATTCACTTATTGACATCAATGACAACATACACTATCACCGCTTCATCATATGCCAACAAGTATATACAGTTTACAACACTACAATATTCAATTACTTGTATAAAATAATATTATATGGTTAAAGTTACGCTGGATTTAGGGCTATAATATTCTTAATAATATTTTACTATTTATAAATATTAAATAATATTATAATTTAATGTAATATAAAATATAACTCAATATAAAAACTATTATATTAAAATTAGAATATAATAATATTATATTATTAATAAATAAAAATATTATAATTACACTAATAATATAATATTATTACACTAAAAAATATAATATAATAATAATATATTACTAATATGATATTATTATTTTAATATTGTATATGATTAGATTAAAATTAATAATATTTAATAATACAATATTAATTTATTTAATATATCTCAATGTATTTTATATAGATTAAATTTAAGATATACTAATAAATTATTAATACACTATTTTTTAATTAGATAGAATTCCACACACCAAACATTCTAAACCATAATTTTTTTTATTGAATTAAAAGCCTCAATTCTTACAAAACAAAGAACGAAAAAGCCTTTGAAAACAACCAGATTTATCCGTCAACATCATCTCATCCCTGTACAAACGGTCAACAATTCTCTGTAGTACAATCAAGGCTTTCGCTTCTTCCCCTTTCTTGACGCTCGACTTAAACCCCTTAACTATTCTGCCACCTTTTAGACCAACTTCCCAATCGCTCAATATAGCTGTAAGCACCCATTCTCCTTCCTCTGGAAGGAAATGCTTAGACCAATACCCAAAGGTATCAATAGGTTCAAGCCCTACAAGATAAGTATCTGCTTCAGACTTTATAATCAAACAGAATATGCTGATCTCACTTGATGAGCTTTCCATAAACAGATAATTCTCTCTGTTGCTCTCAACCTCATAGATTATTGCTTCGGCGCCGATCCACTCATAAAATAAATTTCCATTCAATCTGGAGGCTACTGTATCTGTTGCCTTCCCTCTTAAAATGGTATACTCGGACGGCAGCTCCTGAAACATTTAAAATATCAATGCATAATTGCTAAACATTAAATAATTCACATAAGTAGTAGAACCCCAAAACAGATGATTAACTTAAAAAAACATTGCCAAAATCAGTGAATTCACTTTCACACTAAATACAGTAACTTTGCACTTAAAATCAATTGACTGATTGCATTGGGAAAAAGTATATATTACCCTTAGTCCATTAATGCAATTCCATACACTTGCATCTCCATTATCAGGCACTTCAATTTCCAGACTTTTCAGTCCTCGCAACTCTTCTAGACCTTGTGTACTCCCCAGCTGATGAGATGCACCAATCTTGATTCGCTCCAGCCGATGTAGATGTGGAAAGGTCGGCAATGATTTCAATCCCTCCAATTGCTCTGTGCATAACACTTGAAGCCCGATTAGAAAAGACAACCCTGATATTGCTTCCAATTTGGGACATTTTGTAGCGTCGTAAATTGTACGCACTTGCTAGGGTGGTACAATTTCACACCTAGTTTAGCACCCGCCTTGGTGCATTTTGTATTTTGCATTGCATTTCCCCTTTAGCACTTAATTAATCAAATTAATTAGGTCTAAGGTCCTATTTTATCATCTCCTACATCATAAAGTTGGGCCCTTTCACTAAAGCGCGCCCTTCGCATTTTATTCCTCCAGTACATCATTTAATCAAAAACCCTAATTAGGCCCTATTTTGAACTTGGGGGCTTGATTTCGGGGGTCAAAACATCTCGAAATCACCTGTAACTTCAGGATTCTCTCTAAAATCATCATATCTGACGGCCCTGAAAATTTGGTGAAAAGTTGTCGGGACCGTGGCGCCCGGAGTGCACATGGTCCCGGACATTTTTCTCGAAATTTTAGGAGCACGATCCAATCATAAAATAAAGCTTAACCCCAAGAAATTGGCAGGATATTCAATCTCTAGGTCGGCCAAAAGTCGAAATTAAGACCTAGGGTTTCATATATAAAAGCTCTCTTTCTTCATTTGAAAGGATCCGATTTTTTATTTTCAGGACCTTCTAGGCAGCGAAAGAGTAGATCTTTGAAGACTTCAACAACATTCAACATCCATCCATCAAGCATCCATCAATTTCATTCATCTATTTAGGGCTTGGAAGACATTGAAGAACAATAGGAGATTACCGACTGAAGATTGGCTTGTACTCCTCCCTTGAGGGTTGGGTATGATTTCAAGTTGTTTTCATGTCTTTGCATAAGCTTCAATATATCCTTTATTCATGCTTTAGATCACTTTGCATCTTGATTTAGAGCATTTACATTATCATTTACAAGCAATTAGGGTTTACTTTCTAGGTTGCTCTAGTTTGCTTTCTTGCATTTTAGGACCTTGCACACACACTAGGTCTACACACACAATACATTTTACAATACAACTTCGCTATTCGTGGAGGTGGAAATCACCGAAGCGGGGGTTTGACTAAGGCAAAACCCTATATAGCTGCCCAAACACCTTTTCAGATATAAGTGCAGCTTTCAGGACTCGGACGACGCCGCAAGTTACAGATCCGGAAGAAGCAAACTGAGACTGACCTTCCCACCAAATTTTAGAGCAAAAGACCAGGACAGGGGCGTGGGGCGCCCTAGTCCTGCCAGGACAAGGGCGCTGGGCGCCCTGGTCCCTGGGACAGGGGCGCTGGGCACCTTGGTCCCTGGGACAGGGGCACTGGGCGCCCTGGTCCTCCCGACAGACAGCATTTTCAGCATTTTGACAGCTTTTCCAGAGTGTAAAACAGCAGTTTTCAGAGCAGTTTCAGGGGCAGAATCAGGACAGTGGCGCCCGCACCCCCGTCCTGAACATTTTCATTCATATTTTAACACCGGGTACGCATTTACATTCTTGTCTTATCCTTGTATTTACAGTTTTCCATTGTTTAAGTTCAATTCTGCAATCTTGTCATTAGTTCCTACTTGCATTTTGGGGTTAGGGATTGAACTTGCATCATTTTATCTTTCAATTACAACAAGGGAATAGAAATCCTAATAGGTATCCTGTGGCTCTCTCTTCCACAAAAAGAAGTAGCCAATTGTGTGATACCTCTAGGCTCTTTCGTATTCCACAAATGTGTGATTGAAAGTGAGATTAGGGCATGCTTACTTAGTGTCACTTTTTCTCCTACACACATTTATACGCTACAAGAGTATTCAGTCTCTCTAGCTGCTTTAACTCCATTTCATTTAGATTCTTCATCCCTACAACTTTCAATGATCGAAGTCGGGGACAAATCTCTCCACTAATTACCAGCTTTGATATATCATTTAAGCCTCGAAACTCTAGGGTTTGAAGGTTGTTCATGGGGTTTCTTGTGGAAGCCTCAAAATCAATTGAATTTCTACCTTTGCTCAAGTTCAAACACCCGCTTACAGAAGCTCCCTCCTCACATAAACACAATGATCTGAGATTACTAATTTCTTGAAGCGATTGTACTAAGGATGTTGTATCAGTCTTCTGCAAGGACTTCACTATCTGTAATTCTTCTAAAAGACCGAACTTTCCTATCAGATCTGGAAGATTTTCCAACGAGGGAGACCTTAGAATCTCCAGGTTTCTCAACTCAAAATAGTCCTGGCATTCATAATTAATCTCAAAAAAATGAATTAGTTCTCAGTAATAAAGAATCTTCTCTGATCTAGCATTATAAAATTTATACTCTGTCGTGAACGACTCAATTTCTAGCAAAGAAAGATGAAATACCTGAGTATTGACCTGCAACTGTTGCTGAAAAGTGCTCCACAATTCTTCCACTTCCGAAGCAGATAAACAAAATATTTTTTGCAGAGGAATCCATGAAGGAATCTCCACAGAATTTAAGTTGTCATTGAATTTGTATCCAAATTCAAGCCACAGGAGGTCAGTCTCAGAAGAGTCCTCTAAACTTCCAATAAAAAAAGTAATTTGCCTTCCAAGCGACGAATCTTCGAACTTGTGGAAACACCTGCCCTTTGTTTCTGCTAGGATTTGTTTAATTCCCTTTGCTTCCTACATATAACGATCAGCGTTAAATGAGTGGTTGGCTCGAGAGGAAAATATAAAACGTATATATTGAAAGGTTTTTGCAAAAGCTTTTTATATTTTTAATTTAAAAAATGTAAAGAAGAAACACACCATTGATCTAAGACATTGTTGCTTCCACAGGCGAGGAGGGCCTAATTCGTTTGCGATATGTCTTCCCAGATCGCGGACATGATCGTGCATTTTAGTGTACTCGGGTACATTGAAATGGCGGAGCATCAGCGTAGATTTCTCCACTTCAATTAGGCACTTGTCCTGCAGCCTCTGAACCGCATGTTCAGCGCTCCAACCAGATGCATTCCAGATTGGTACCATCTTTGTTATGTAGTCTAGAGACTTTCCAATAAAAAAACAAGCAATGTCTATAAATATCTGATTCTCGTGACTCTCCAAACCATCAAAACTGATTTTAAGCTTTTGCATGATGTCCTTAGGCTGGATTTTCCTATTTTTTCCCAATTCTAACTCCCAATAATTCTCATCCCTACCATAAACATGGGCACCCAAAACTTTGAGCGACAGGGGTAAACCGCCACAAATTCCACGAATCTTTCAACCAATTTCTGATATGCAATGGGTGGATCTCGTGCGCCAAAAGCATGATTACATAAGAGCTCTTTAGCATGATCCCAATCCATTTTCTTCATCCTATAACTGATATCTGCTCTTGTCAACACACTTTGGTCACGCGTTGTAATGATTACCAGGCTACTTGGACTCAGCGAGTCTTCAAATAACAGGGCATCTAACTGGTCACCATGATCTACGTCATCGAGGACAATGAGGAAATGCAGATGACTTGAACTTGCCAGACGATGCTTCAGATGTCCTATTCCTTCATCCACATTCCTAAACTCTCGATCTTCATGGAAGAGATTTTTTAAGAGCTGGCTTTGCAAGGATTGTAATTCACCTCTGGCATGTGATTCTCTTAGATCAGAGAGAAAGGAAGATGCATCATAGCCGGAACTGTGTCTGTTAAACAATTCTTTTGCCAGGGTGGTCTTGCCAGACCCTCCAAGCCCATAGATCCCTGTTATCCTGACATTGTGCCCCTTTGTCTCTGAACAACAGCTTTCAAAATCTTGGACGAGTTCAGCAAGTCCAGTCAGATATTTGGCAACATGTAACGGTCTCCTTTTTCCCATTTCTTGCAGCACACAGGACACAATCTTAGTCTAGATTAATCCAATAATATGTACACAATTAATTTTGATTAATTAATGTCAAATATTTAAGGGTGGGTACATTTTGAATTTAATATATATTATAAATATAGAAATAAATACAAAAAATAATTGTTTTTAGTTTTGTAATAAAAAATGATTGTACTTTGATATGGCACAAAAATCTAAATATTTCAAGATTAAAAAGGGAACATAATAATTTGTAATTCATTTGGAACTAAAATATTATTTTGGCTTCAAGGATTAAGATCGAGCTTGCATTCACGAAAATGTCATGCACCTATGAAAACGATCTACTAATCTATATACTCCTACTTTCTATTTCACTTGATTCATGTTTTCCTTTATGAAATTTGTATATTCATGTAATTTTTTTTATTTTTTTTGAGAAAGTAATTTGATAAATAGACATATTCATAAATACCAAAATCTTGTCTAAAGTGAAGTCCCTTCACATGCTATCCACTTACCCCGTTGCATATCTTTCTATGCACCTACCACTTATCCTCTTTCTTGTTCACACCTTTACACACCTACTTCTATGTATACACTTATTTATATGCACATGTCATTTTTTGAGATCTAGCTTCATTTTCTATTTGAAAATAGTTCATGGTTGTAGATTCATTCAAGGTAAGTGCACCAAGTTGTGGTACCAAAAAGGTGCCACCTTTTTTATATTTTCATGAAAATGCATCATTGGCATGCAATGATCATTCAAATCTTGGTGTTGGATTCCCAAGGCAAATCTAACCCAAAGGGTTGGTATTCTCCAATGCAAACCATTTGATGAGTGTTGAATTTGGCACTCACTAAATGTTCTACATTGTTGAATTGAAGGTTTTGTGAATGAGCAAGTTTTCCAATTTGGGCACAAGTTATACCCACACTCAAAGAAGAATATTTTATTTCTTATACTTTAAGTTATATTTCATGTGTGTATTGGCAGGATTTTTGAGAGTGGTTTCAACTCTATAGGAGTTACAATGTAGATTCTAGTTTTTAGAGGATCATATAAAATTTTATAATTAGTCAAATTTCGGTAATCAGCATGCTCCTATTAGCATTATTTAGCTTTGTATCTCTCTCTCTCTCTCTCTCTCTCTCTCTCTCTCTCTCTCTCTCTCTCTCTCTCTCTCTCTCTCTCTCTCTCTCTCTCTCTCTCTCTCTCTTTAGGTATATCCCACCCTCTTTACCTTTCATTCCTTCCTTACCCCCAATCTCTCCTTGACTCCCTCCCTCTCTCTTCTTCTCTCTCACTCTCTTATTATTTCTCTCCCCTCCCTCTCCATTTTCTTGATCACTACCTATCCCTTCTATCCTCTTTCTCCCCATATCTAGGGCTCTTCCTCCCCCCCTATTTACCTCACTACTTCTTCCTCCCTATATTATTGCCCACCTCTCTCTCCTCCCCTTACATCCATTTACGAACTCTCTCCCTCTCTTCTTTCTCTCTCTCCAAACCTATCTATCTCACTATCTCCATGTCTATATCTTCATCCATCCCCTCTTACTCATCTCTTTGTTCTCCTATCTCTTATCTTCTCCCTCCATCCCCTCTCTAGGTATCTCCTTACTTTCTTCCCCTCTCCCTCTCTATCTCCCTCCTCAAATCCCTCATGTTCTCTCTTCCTCTCTTATTCTCTATCTCCATTTCTAGGCCATCACATCCTCTCTCCCCTCTCTATGTTTCTCCCTCCCTCTCAACCTATCAAACTCTACATATAGGTCTCGTTACCCACCTCTCTTTATCCCCCTCTATTTATCTCACTCCTCTCTTTCTATCTAGGTCTCTCACCTATCTATGTATCCCCTCCATAGTTCTCTCCCTCCCTCTCTACCTCTCTCTCTCTCTCTCCCCCTCAACCCTATCCCTTTATGAACTCCCTCCTCTTCTCTCTCTCCCCTAATCTCTTTATCTCCTCTTTCCATAGGTATCTCATTCCCTCCATGTCCATCTCTCCATCCATCCCCTCTTACTCCTCTCTTTTTTCTTTTGTCTCTCCTCTTCTACCTCCCCCCCTCACTAGGTAATATCCCTCCCCTTCTTCCCCTCTCCCTCTCTATCTCCCCATCCATACATATCCCCAAATATATCTCACTCCCCCACTCTCTGTTATTCTCTATTCCTCTTGTATTCTCTCTCTACAATCTAGGTCATCACCTCTCTCTCCACTCTCTAGGTTTCTCACTTCCTTCCTCTCCACCTATCTACCTTTGTATCCATGTCTCATTATTCACCTCTCTCTATCCCCCTCTATCTATCTATCTCAATCCTCTCTCTTTCCATCTAGGTCTCTCGTCTCCCTTTCCCCATCTAGTTATCTCGCCTAGATCTATTTGTCCCCTTTATAGTTCTCTCTCTCTCTCTTTCCATCTAGGTCTCTCATCTCCCTTTCCCCATCGAGTTATCTCAACTAGATCTATTTGTCCCCTCTATAGTTCTCTCCCTCTCTCTTCCCCTCTATCTCCCTCCCCCTTTACCCCTATTTATTTTTTAACTCTCTCCATCTCTTCTCTCTCTCTCCTCTCACCTCTCTATCTCCTCCTTCCCTAGGTCTTTAACTCCCTCCATGTCTACCTCTCCCTCAATCCCCTCATACTCTTATCTCTCTTTATTCTTTCATCTCTCCTCTTATCCCTCCCTCCCATTTCTAGCTATCTCCCTTCTTTTCTTCCCCTCTCCCTTTCTCTCCTTATCCCCATCTATCTCTCCCTTTGTAGCGGTTGAGGTCATTGGTGTCAGAACTCACACCGTTTAATTTGTCTTAGAGCTGTATGCGATAAGGATGGGTCAAGATTGGGGGATCTTGCACTGTAAAACAGTGACTTAGCTTTGGTCATGCTCCTTTAGGAGCTCTCGGGATCTCTTTTCCAAGACTAAATTTTATGCTAGAAACATTTTGCGAACTTAAAAAGAAACTAGATTAACTTAAGAAAGAAATTGGTTTTTGCATTAAGAGTGAAATAGGACATTGATCAAGACTCATTAATGGAATTATCTATTTGAAAACTAAAACAAACTTTTAATTTATTAAGAATTTAAATGCTAAACCATGTGCTTGAAAAGTGAATCTAGTTTAATAACCATTAAAGCAAACTAAATTCCATGAGTCAGTCCAGCAGAATCTTTGTTCTAACTTAATTCCAAATTCTATCATTTCCAATAATTATTTATGAAAACTAAGTACATTACTGAATGAAATTGAGCAAAACTACAAACTAATATTTTTAACAATGCATCCATCCACTAAATTATTACTGTATAAAAGTGAACAACTTATGATTTTCCTCAACTAATTTTCAAGTAATGAAATTGAGCAAAACTACAAACTAATATTTTTAATAATGCATCCATCAAATAAATTATTATTGTATAAAAGTGAACAACTTATGATTTTCCTCAACTAATTTTCATCTACCTAAAATATATCTCAATCGGACAAATCAAAGTGTAGTGAAAACAATGGCCAGAATAGAAACGAAATTAACAAAGATCACCTGCCTTCGATCGAGCAAGCCCTTCTCTTCCTCTGGTGGGATCCGTAACACAAATTATTCGAGATCAACTTTAAACTTTCATTCAAATAGACTTCCCAAAGGAAGTGAAATAAGTTTTAGATTAAAAAATGTGAGACTCTAACTGTAGGCTAAATTAATGACTATCCAACTCTCTTTCTGAAGAAAGCGATGGGATATTTATACATATCCTTATTCTAATTCAAAATGCAAACTCACCTTCTTAAAATAGAGTAACAACTAAAAATCGAACTAGAGAAAACTTAACACTAAATTTAATGACTTCATAGAGAAGTCGAGGCACATGGAAACAACTAATGAAATGGAATTGGAGGAGATCAAGGGTATCTCCCCAGTTGGAGCTATCAAGAGTGATCATCATTCACATGCTAGCTGAACTGGAATTAGACACTCTTTGTCTACTAGTTAGTTTCAAACAAATTTTGAAAATGCATTCAAGACAATAAAACATAACATAATGATAATAATTTTGAATTTTCGGCCATTCATCCATTTTAAATAGAAAAAAGTAAAACATTAAATCACAAGAAATTAGTTCTAATATACTTTCTCATTAGCAGAATATAATAGTAAAAGTAGTAAATATGCATGCATTAGATCTGCTGCCAGGCATACTAGTTCACAAAATATTAAAAAATTTAAGTAGAAAGTATGATTAAAAAGTAACATAAGTAATGCTCATCACTTCCCTACTAATTCTTATTCTCTCTCTACTATCTACATCACCAGCTTTCCATCACACCCTCTCTCCCCCTCTCTAGGTTTTTCCCCTTTTTCTCTCTCCGCCTCTTTATGTATCCATCCATATCTCATTGCCAACCTCTCTCTATCCTCCTCCATATATCTCAACCCTCTCTCTCTCCTTATATAGGTCTCTCACATCTCTCTCCCCCTTTAGGTATCTTATATGGGTAAGTGCACCAAGATGGTGAACAAAAAAGTGGCCACATGCAAAAAAAATAATCAAATTTTTCATAACCTGTGCAGGCTCTAAGAATTCAAAAACGTGCTAGGCTTGGTAACACCAAGCCTAGCCAAAAACAATTATAAAAACAAAAAGTTCCTCAAAACCCATATGGGTTTTGAGGAACATTATGTTTTATAATAAAAAATCAAAAGTTCCTCAAAACCCGTATGGGTTTTGAGGAACATTATATTTTTTGGTAGCCCACGGGTTTTGCCCATTTTCAATGTCAAAACCCCTGGAACAGTAGCAAAAGGAAGCCAAAAAACCATAGAATCTACATGGGTTTGGAATCATTTTGGATTTTTCTAGCATTAAGAGCAATTTTCAACAATGGCACCCCGTCGAACAGGTAAGATTTGATTGGTTTGGTTATTTTTGTTTGCATTTTAATTGAAGTGGGATTTTTTAATTGATTTAAGTTTTGTTTTTATTAATTTGATATCAGATTCTTCAAGCAATCCCCCAAAAAATAGACAAAAAAGACCTCCTCCTGCACAAGCAAACCATGTAAACATTGCACATGAGCAACAAGAAAACCCTCAAGACATTGCTCCACAGCCACAAAATTACTCCTCAACAACCACTGCCACCCCGAAACCCTCCACGTCCTCCATTAGATCGTGTAGATGCCACAAAAGAGGATCTCATCAATCACATTACACAAAATAGTGCTCAAATTTCTATATTGGTGAATAGGTCGAGGTCCTCTATTCTTGAGCACCACTTAACCCTCGCCACAATGCTAGAAATAATGGCCAATAGTGCAAATGAGGTATCTAGGGAGGTTACGAAATGGGGTTCATGGAGGGATAAATGTCGAACATTTTATGCAGATGGGTTGTCATATGATCAAGTGAAAAAAAAGTGCATACTTAAAGCTAACATATGTGCCCTTTTCACCGATCCTATTACCAGTAACAACCTAGAACTAAATACAACTCAGTTTCCTATACATTAGTGTGTTCATGCTAGGATGAAAAAAGCTTTTTGGGATAGGTGGTATATGGTCTTTGACCAACCACCTTGTAATAATTGGGAGGTGCCTCTATATTTTTTGAGAAAGTTATATTGTGAGTTTATCCTCAGCGAGAAGCCAAATTACTTTGGCATCCGACAATTTCAGGGTAGAGGGAGAGGATCTATACAGGATAGACTTGGGGCCCATAGGGTGGTACAAACACAACATAGGAGGCGTATAGCTCCTAAACCCATGGTTCATGTCACTATCCCTATATCCTTGAAGGAGTCTATGGAATTATAGACTCTTCAGGCAATTGCATCATTGACTTATGTCATTGTTCAATATGGAACATAGTTGGTCAGAGCAGGGGATGTACCAGCACCTATGACACCTCCTTCATAAGTGACACCCCCTTCATCAACGTCACCTCATGCATCATTTGGCATGAGTCAACCCATTCAACATATGTGTGCCACCTGCTAGGGTGTATATTCTAGTGTAGACACTAACGTGGATGAGGATGGTTTGACATCTTATTCATGTACATGTTGCGGGAGTAGATGCCATGCTTCCACTATAGAGGATGTGGCCCTCACCGATGACCTAATGAGTATGTTGTTCCCTCGTTGTTAGACACAAGTGCATTTAATTATGTTTATGACATGTTATCAATTAAGTGACTAAATCTTATTAAAAGAAATGAATTTTTATTTTTAGAACAATTTAAAGTGACATATAAATATTATGCATTGCAGGGTGCAGCAGGTGGTGGGAGTACACCACATACTTTTCAGTCGATTCCACGATCACGAGTAGTTTCGCCACCGGAGGTAAAGATTTTTAAATTTGTTAAAAATATAATAATACATTGGTTTCAAAATATCTTTTTTTAATATATATGTATCATTACTTGGTGTTTTATAGGGCTTATAAGGGGCTCAGATGTCCCAACTTGATGATATCACGCTTTCTACCATTGACTTTGGCCAAGATAGCTATGCGGTACCATTTAGATTTATATATTTTTGACTTAGGTGATATATTAAATTCATGCTCTTTTCCCTTATGTTAATTTTTTTCTGTTAGTTTACCCCACCTGCCTCGAGGACATCTCATGTCAAAAAGCCATCCTCTTGCACTCGGAGGAAGAAAAAGATATCCTCCCAGACACCCAAACGATAGAAGGTAATTCTGTACAATTTAAATTCATTTGTTGAAATGTATTATGATTAAACATGTATATGTAGATATTGATAAACACACTTAATTTATTTGTTCTATATACAGAAACATATGGGTTTTATGAAATTAATGAATGCACCTGATGTCGATGAGGTTCAACAGAGGGAAGAGGTGATATCTTCATATTCACTTTGGATTGCATTATTGCTTGTTCGAAATAACTAAATCCTTTTATGTTTATAGATCACATGCTATCATTTTTCATACAGGAAATGGTAATAGCTACATCATATTCGACTAGGCCTCCTAAGGTTACAAGAGAACTATACAAGGCTTCAGTATGTATTTGTTCTACATATGTTAAAAATATTTGTTCTATCTAGTTTGTCAACAACTTTGGGTTATTAACTTGTATAATTGTCTTTGACCTATTACAACCCCCTTCCAAACTTGCTACTAATGTTCTACCATTCCATTTCATTAGAAGTCCTACACGTATAATATGGGATCCAACACGACAAAGGGAAAAGGTATGTCTATCTTAGATCAACTCTTTTTCACTAAGTGCACAATGAAGTTTAAACCTTCTTGTTAACTCCTTTTGGATCACTTACCATGGATATAGGAAATGATTGTTACTTATTCATCTGTGACTTTGCCTCCTACGACCATGGCACATCCATCTAAGGCTCCGGTATGCTTTAGTTTTTTAGTCTATTCATTTTTAGTTATTATGTGTTATTTGACATATATGTTATTAACTTGTAATCATATTGTTTTACCAGTTACAACCCCCTTCGAGACTTCCCATGAATCCTCTGCCTCACTCAATTGCACAAGATAGAGATGAGGTAATCAAAATTTCAACTTCAAACAATTTAGAGTTCAGTAATTAATTATTTTGATGTTATATTGAGAAAATATATCTGATTCAACATTTGAATTGTCCTTATGCAACCACCAGCAGAGCCACGTATTGCTTCAAAGAGGCTCAATTTTGATTATTTGCCACAATCATATATACCGATAGAGACATATAGTTGTAGTTGTGGTCATTGAAGGACCAATTTTTATATATATTCGACATTTGTATATGTATATATCAACTTTGACAAACATGGCACATGCCACATTTTTGTAACTATTATTGATTTAGCATCTATGCCATTTTTTGATATGTACATGATTATTATTCATTTTGATACATATGAAACTTGATATTCGATCCAATTTGTTCATTGATATATATGAAACTTGATATTATTGAAACTTAGTTATTTGCTATTGAAATGTGATCAAACTTGTTCATTGTGTAAATGTCTTGAAATGTGATCCAATTTGTTCATTACATGTAACTGATATGGTGTATACTTTTAAACTAGGTTTCTCATATTGTGTATACCCACATACCCAAGTACCGACACTGGTAATGCTCATATTGTGTATTTTGATTGAGTGAATTCGCTTTGAGTCCTTTTGAGGATTGATGAAAGTAAGTTGCATGAGTTTGAACATTTGAATGTGCAATGAAGTAATCTTTAGCTCTTTCATAATTTGCCTCACCTCTAAGTCTCTCTTAGATTTCAAAGTTTTACTTCATGACTTCGCCTTTGGAGCAAACTTCAAGTGTGAGAGTTTAGGAGTGAACTTCATCTTCAAGCAACTAGGAGCGAAATGCATATTTCAGGTATCAAAAGAGTTGAGCGAAGTTTCTTGCTTCAAGAATAAGTGTTTATGATCGAAGTTGATAACTTTAAGAGCGGTGTTATTACTTCACGTATCATGATTTAAAGCGATGTTATTACTTCATGTGTTTGAGATAAGGAGCGAACTTTGTGCATGAAGAGATTGGAGTGAAGTTATTATTTCATAAACTCATGCTTTAGAGCGAAGTTTTCATGTATTGAACAAGGAGAGCGAAGTTTTATTACTTCATGAGTTGAGAGCAAACAAGATAACTTTGAGAGTTGATATTATGGAGCGAATTTCATCGTTTCAAGAATAAATTAAGACAAGATTTGAGCACCCAAAGTAGATTTTAAATTTATCTAAGGATGAGTCAGCTTAGGTAAGGTTTTCATTTAAATTTTATTCCATAACAAGTCGGCCTTAGGGTAAGAGACACACCTATTCATCCAAATCGCCTATAAAAGAAGAGTTGAAGCAATCATTTTAAAATCAAATCAAACCAATTGTCTCTTATTTTGAGTGGTCGGGTTTATGCTAGGTGTGCCCTTGTCTCTCTCCCCAAGATGTTTGATCATTCTGAGCCACCTCGTAGCGACGATTTCCCTTGAGCGCTCAAAGTGGAAAAAATGGTCAAACTTTGACGCCGTGTAACTTGGAGACCGTGGCACTTATGGACGATCCATTTGAACCTATGGGTTCATTTTGTCACTGCCTAAAAACTCCTCTCTTAGTTTTGAACAAATTGATTCCATTTCTTGTGGTGAGATTTTTTCTGTCGCATAAAAAACTATCAAAAACCATCAGTGAGAGGTGGCAAAATAGTGCAATTTTTGTTTTGCTCATCGTGGGAATGAACTGTCTGTGCGAGTGCATTTAGGTGGCCAAGTTTGAACTAGGTGTCCCCTTTTCTCTCTCTCCAAGATGTTTGTTTGTTCTGAGCCACCTCGTAGTGACGCTTTCCCTTGAGCGCTCAAAGTGGAAAAAATGGTCAAACTTTGACATCGCGTAACTCGGAGAACGTGGAACACATTAATGAATATCCTTGTGAATTATTCTAATCACACTCAATTGACCTCAAGAGAATCAAAATCTAATCATCCAATACTAGGTTTCTCACCCTTTCACATCTTGTCTCAATGCACTCTCAAGGCATCACCCAACCACTCAAATGGGGTTTTCAAATTCAATGGCTTAACCAAACATAACTCAAGGGTTTAACACACCTATGACACCCTAAAACAAGGTTCCACATGCCCAAGTTGATTGGTTCACTTCCCAATACACAAAACTGGACTTAGGAGGCTTATTCCTACTAACCCTTCAAATCGGGTAATTCAACAATAACTCAAAACTTCCAAAAATAGTTGGAAAAAAAATTGAATATTAAGATACCCATTTAAAATTTATTAACATATGTCAGAATAAGACATAGTTATTTTGGACCAACTTTATGAACCAGCACCCTGTCCTACTAGGATTAGGCCTAATTGGGTCACTTTTACAAAGCAACCCTGTCACAAAATTAACTCCTCAATCAAAAACCCTAAAAAATTATTGAGTTAGGATTCAAAACAACATATTTTCAACGTTTCAAGTGTTTCCATGCTCATCTACTCATCCAAACACCAAACCCTCGCCTTTAGGACCCAAAACCCAAGGCTTCCTCAAAATACCACTTCCAAACACTTCCAGACCCAACCAAAAGGTCAAAAACCACCTCAAAATGGGTATACATAATCCAACATAAAATGATACCCTTTTTCAATGAAAACACTCAGACCTATACATGGCACCGGGTATGCATTCCTTAAATGACAACTTTTCAACAATTTGTGTTCACCACTACTCCATTTCACTCTTCCCTACATCCAAACCAATATGATAGACTATGATACATTTTTCTAGACCCATTCCATGAGAAACAACAAGTGCACAAGGTGGAATGGGTCAGTTTAACATTGTGACCCTCAAAACCTTCACAAAATTGTCAAAATGGCATAATTCAGGACATTCAACAATATGTACACAAAATGGATTGATTAAACCTTCAAATCAGTGTCAAATAAACATTATAACATTTCCCTATCTCTACCAATGATAATATAATCCAATAGAACCCTGTACGGACTGTACAACCAAAGGGAAGTTCAGATTTGCACACAAAATATAGAGAACTGTGTATGTTTTATTGCAAAATGATTGTTTTTATATATGCCAAAATCAACATCCACCAACAACCATAAACAACCTCTCCCACACATGAGAATGAGGTTTTTAAACTCATTTGGGCTCCCAAAATCGAAAACAACCTCCCTAACTACCATTTGAACCAACTAGCCGTTGGAGTTCAAATTGAATTTGTTAAACTTGACAAATTTGGACAGTTTGACCTTATTACATCAAGAAAACTGCAACAAATGATAAGTTTCTTATTGAATATCTTTCAATACATAAAAAATCCTTCAAATGTATTGATAATCAAATGGTACAAATTTATTACAAATGTATTTATAATCAAATGATACAAATTTGGGCTCTCAAAATTTGTAAATCAGCCCCATGGGCACTTTTATATATAAAATTTGGCAGATCTAATATAAATGATCAAGTTCTATTGTTTATATATACAAAATTTTGCATCTAAATATGCAAATTACAACTCGTTTTTGTTTTTTAATACAAAATTTAGCATCTAGATATGCACATTACAACTCATTGTTGTTTTTTTAAATACAAAATTTAGCATCTAGATATGCACATTATAAATCATTGATTTTTTTAGATACAAAATTTGGCAACTACATATGCACATTACAACTCGTATGCATGTTACAACTCATATGCATGTAGAGCACATCCAAAAAAGTGAAGTTACAACTTTTCACAAAAATATATATACAAAATTGTCAAAATTATTCTACCATATTGTAGAATTGTTCTTCTAGATGGCCCAAAATCAATCAAGTGAACCTTCTGGATCATCTCTAATAATAGTGTCTCAAGTATTGCCTCGTGTTTAGAGTCATGATCTTTCCACAAATCCTTGTTAAGAGGTCTACCTTGATATTTAATCAAATGACTATTTGTTGCAACAAGAAGGTTTGAGTAATGAAGAATATTTCTATGTGTCTCAAAGTCCTCAAACAACCAGGCATTATAATTTTTGATAGGGTACCTACATTTTCTAGAAGGATAAGTTAATGCCAAAATCAATACAATGAATGATAAATGAATGAGTTTAAGAAGTCTCAATACAACTTGACACAAAAATGGTACCTTCTAAGCCATGTCCCTGTCACAACAATGGATACTATTGGGTACTCAATACCCTCTCCATCAATCACTATAGAAGTAAATTTATTTTTGGCCTCAATACAACGACACAAAAAGTAATATGTTCCTTCTTTGTTGTTCTCGTCTGCAATAACTTCATATACATGTCTTGCATTTAATAGAAGGATACAAATTAATACTAATAAATTGAGCTTAAAATTGATTTTACCCAAGTAACAAATTGTAACCCTTTACCTAGTTCAACTATGTCTGATACATGGTCAAAATCCACTGATGCTTCAATCTGGTTCATTTGTAGTGCTCTAGGAAGTTGATATGTATCTAGGGTTTGCAAAGGTCTACAAGACCATTAGTCAACCCACTCTTTTGATTCACATTCATCCCATACAAAATACATGCATGAAGAGCAAAAGCATGTAATATGTCTAGTATAAATAACTAGTGATGCTGCATTTGAACTTCTAAATGAATGCATGTCACTTGATTATGTAAGTGTACAACAATATAGATAGTTTTCAATGTTAGATTCATCGTAGAAACCATAGACTTACCTACATTACCTGGTCTCATCGTAGAGTTACACCTTTGCACAATTGTTTTTGTATCTATTAACATTGCACCACCTTCATACTTTAATTCCTCTCTGGTAAGAGCTCTTTTTACACATGCTCTTACACCATCATTCTTTCCCTTTCCATTGTAAAGTTCTAATGCCAATAGCTAACAAGATGAGAGGGGGGGGGTGAATCATACAAACTTAATCTTCAATAAAATCAACAGATTCAACCTCGGTAACTTATACTTCAACAATATAACCAAAAACTGCTAAACATGCTAACTCATAAACACATAATCATCATAACACATATAACACCAGATTTAACATGGAAACCAAATAGGGAAAAACCATTGTGGGATTTCGGACCCACTAAGAAATATACTCTTCTAGAGTATGCTCGGTTAAAAGAAAATCCTGTTAAAGATTACAAACACATTGCTAGATGTGACCCGATTAAAGGATTTCCCTCAGATCTGTTAGGATCTTCACTTTGTTAGAAGTGACCTTGTCAAAGGATTTCAAACACTCAATTAGAATGTTACCTTGCTAGAGGATTTACAAATAAGACTGTTAGGTCCACTCGGTTAAGAGATTTTCTGTCACTTTACAAATTAACAGTAATAAAAATAAATCTGCAACTTCACATCTAAAATGCTAAAGCAGATTCTTATTTGCTCAACACTGTCTAGTCATAGGACTTATCTTGTCCCTTTGCTGGGCTCCCTACTCTGTTATTCAAACAGGTCTTCAAGCTTTTGTGCTTGGTAATCACTATGTAGCATCCCTGTGCTTACACTTGCCTGCATCTATTGATCATCAATAATTTCTTATTTATAAACAATTTTCTAACCGTTGAATCTCCTTGATCACATTTCCCATGTTCAATCATAGCCATCAGATCTTTAATCTTGACTAGGTTCAATGTATCCTTCGATCTGAAAAATGTTTTACTTCGCCTAGGAACTTGCATTACATCCTTGGAACTTGTGCTAGGTTAAGTGATTCAATCTGTGCTATAGATCTAGCTCCTGAATTTTCAAAGTCGTAGATCCTTAACAAATTTCTTGCACGTCATATCAATCATTTAATCAACTCCAGCTAATCAGCTTCCTTCATTAAATAACACTTTCATTCCTTCAATGTTGTCTATCATAACTTGGTTGCAACTTGGTAAATACTAAACTTCACTCGGTAGACATTCCGCCTTCATTAACTGATATCGATAACCTTAGGGTTTACCGACTAGGTTCCTTAGGGTTTACCAACTAGGTTCTTTGCTTGGTGACATAGTATAGTATTATCCTTACAATCAACAACATATGTAGGATATCAAAACAATCTAAACATCATGATCTCATCATTTTCTAACTTGGTAACAGTTGCCCATTGAATAACTTATTTCTCCCCTTATTCATCACATTCTTTCTGTGTCTTTTACCAACATCTTAATTCTCTTCAAATCAATCTTCTCAAGATATGGCAACATCATACTAAATCAAAATATCAATTTCTTGACATCAATGACAAAATAATGTTATAAAGATAGTTATCATCCTTCTTCAATTATATCAATAATCTTCAACAACCTTCTCAATATCCTTAATGAATATCAACAATCTCCCCCTTTGGCATTGATGGCAATACCAACTTTTAAATGGTAATACCAACAAGATATTCAAATTCATTCGGATTCAGATTGTTGTGGAGACTTCTCCTGTTATCCTTGAGCTATTTTCTTCTTCTAAACTCTTCTAGGCTTTCTCCCTCTTTCTTTAGTCTTCTGATCTGTTATCTTGCATTTAGTCTTCTCCCTTTTTCAGTAATCTTCTCCCCCTGTCATTAGTCTTTCGTTATCTTCTTCATTTAGGGCTTTACCATTTAGTCTTCTCCCCCTTTGACAACAATGCCAAAAAGTAAAAGAACTAAATCATGAACTCTTCTGCTGTGAAGTGCTTGCCTTTGCTGAGTTACACATGCAAATGTAACATCTAAAACTCGATCAGAGCAATATTTCCTTCAATACTATTTCCTATATCTTGTTCCCTGTTCATGTTCCTGCACACCTTTAGAAAACTTTCTAAAGTGTGTAAATCAGCATCAATCCACACATAATATTATGTAGATTCATTGAATTGATGCTTTCACCGAACTTTGTTAGTTATTAGAAGATAGGGGTAGGACCCCTAACTTTCTTCAGAGATACTCAAAAGTGTCTCTTGGTAGTGCCTTTGTGAAGATGTCTGCAATTTTCTCCTTTGTGCTAACATATTCCAGCACAACTTTCTTTTCTTGAACTTCTTCTCTAAGATAATGATACTTGATAGAAATATGTTTTGTCTTAGAGTGCATTACCAAACTCTTTGAAATGTTAATGGCACTCGTATTATCACAAAATATAGTTACTGGCTCGGTAACCTTTTCATTTATACTTTCCAACATTTGTTTTATCCATGCTATATTAGTGCAATTCAATGCTGCAGCAACATATTCAGCTTCTGTTGTTGAATGTGAAACATCTTTGCTTCTTGCTAAGCCAACTCACTAGTCTTTCTCCTAAAAAGAAAGCTCCTCCACTTGTGCTTTTCCTATCATCAATGTTGCCTGCCCAATCAGCATCTGTATAAACTTTTAAATCAAAATCATTTCTCTTTTCATATACTAAGCCATAATCTTCAGTGCCTCTCAGGTATCTGAAAATTCTCTTGATTTCTATCATATGGGTTTCTTTGGGAGCTGCAGAGAATCTTGCAACAATACCTATTGCATGTGCTATATCTGGTCTACTATGCACAACATATTGTAACTTTCCAATCATGGATCGCTAAAGTGTCTCATCAAAAGATGCAGATTCATCATTCTTTGATAGTTTACAGTTGGTAGTCATAGGAGTACTTACTGGTTTTAAATCCTCCATTCCAAATTTCTTCAAGATTTCCTTTATGTACTTGGATTGAGTAATGCAAATCTCATCTTTCATTTGCAGTATCTATAAACCTATAAAATACATTATCTCACCGATTAGTGACATATCAAATTCTTTGCGCATTTCATTACCAAAGTTTTTGCATAGAGAATCATTTCCACAAAATATAATGTCATCAACAAATATGGCTGAGATCAGTATTCCATTGTCTTCACCATTCTTCATGTACATATTGTTGTTTCACTTGTTCTTATAAAACCAATCTTGATTAAGTAAGAGTGCAATCTCTCATACCATGCTCTAGGTTCTTGTTTCAGACCATATAAAGATTTGTTCAATTTACATACCTGATCTTTATTCTTGTCTTCAACAAATCCTTCAGGTTGTTCAATATAAACTTCTTCTTCTACTATACCATTCAAAAATGCAGATTTGACATCCATTTGATATACCTTGAAATTTTTGAAAGCAGCATATGCCAACAATGTTCTTACTCCTTCAAGTCTACCCACAGGTGCAAAGGTATCGCCATAATCTATTCCTTCTTCTTGAGCATATCCTTTGCAAACTAGTCTTTCTTTATTTCGAATGACCTCACCTTTTTCATTTAGCTTGTTTCTGAAAATCCACTTTGTACCGATTACATTTTTGTCCTTCGGTCTTGGGACCAATGTCCATGTGCCATTCTTCTTGATTTGATCAATCTCTTCTGTCATAGCATTTATCCAATCTTCATTGTTAAATGCCTCTTTTACTATTCTCGGTTCAAATTCAAATATCAGACATGTGTTCTGTCTCATTTTTTTCTTTGTCATCACTGGATCATCCTTATCTCCTATAATTTGACTTGATGCATGATTCCTTCTAACATACTTGGCTAATATAGGCTTGGTAGGCTCAGTATGATCTTCTTCATCACTCGGTAACTGGATATTGTCGTCATTTTCTTCAGTAACTCTCTCGGTAGGACTTGTTTGTTGAACATAGACAAATTCTTCATAATCTTCTAGTTCCTTGGAATTTCCTTCATCATTTCTTTCTGCAAATTCATCAATTTTTACATTTGCACTTTCTACAATTTTGTTAGATGATTTGATCAGACATTTAAATGCTTTGCTTCTAGAAGAGTAACATAGAAATGTTCCTTCTTCACTTTTATGATCAAAGTTTCCATTTTTGTCATCTTTGTGTACATAGCATCTACTTTCAAAGATTTTAAAGTAACTTACATTAGGTTTCTTATCATACCAGATTTCATATGGTGTCTTCAAAGTTCCTTTCTTCAGTTGTACTCGATTCAGGGTGTAAACAGCAGTGCTTATTGCTTCTCTCCAAAAATTTTGTGGCACTTTCTTTTCAATAATCAGGGTTCTGGCACAATCCACAATAGATCTATTTCTTCTCTCAGCTATCCCATTTTGTTGTGGAGTTCTCGATGCAGAGACTTGTCTTTTTATACCATGATCATTGCAGAATAAGTTAAATTCATCAGAGGTGAACTCTCCTCCTCGATCAGATCTAAGACATTTCAGTTGTCTTCCTGTTTCATTTTCAACTCTTACCTTGTACCATTTAAACATTTGAAAGGCTTATGATTTTTCTTTTAAAAACATAATTGACATCATCCTTGAATAATCATCCACAAATAATATGAAATATTTACCACCATAATAACTCTAAACTTTCATAGGACCACAAAGATCAGTATGCACAAGATCTAAAATTCCCTTAGAAGTGTAGGACTTACTTGTAAAGCTTGATCTTGTCATCTTACCCATCTGGCATCCTCTGCATATAGCATTCTCAGGTTTCTCCAAACTCGGTAGACCTCTTACACTGTGCTTCTTACTTATTTTGATCAGATTATCAAAATTTAAGTGACAAAACCTTTTATGCCATAACCAGGTATCATCTATCTTTGCATAAAGACACTTGTTCTGAGTTGAGTCAAGGTGAAATGTGTTACCTTTTTTTTGAGTCCCAGTAGCTACTAACTTTCCATGCTTGTCATGAACTTTGACAATTCCTTTTTGAAATTCTATTCGGTAACCTGTGTTGTTTAGTTGTCCTACACTCAACAAATTGTATTTCAAACCTTCAACCCAATAAACATCATCACATTTTGCATTGTCAAGAAGTGTGATGGAGCCTTTACCTTTTACCAAACATGGTGCATCATTACCAAATCTTACATAGCCTCCATCATAATCTTCTAATTTAACAAATTTGTGTTTATCACCTGTCATGTGATGTGAACATCCACTATCTATGATCCAAGAATCATTATTATTTATGTGAGATATTAAGGCTTTTTCTTCATACCTTTCTTCATCTAATCCATCCTTAATAGCCACATAAACAACTTCCTCTGTGTCTGTTTCATCAAATTTGTCATCATTGGATTCCTCATCGGCAATTAGGCATGTCTTTCTATCTCTCCTTCTGAAATCTCGATATCCTCTATAGTGATTGTCTTTCTATCTATCATCTCGGTAATCTCTCTTTCCACTAGAATCTTTGTCAGGGCAGTTAGAGGCCATACGTCCTATTTTATCACAATTGAAACATTTCAAAGGTAGCTTTCCTTCATACTTACCTTTTCCTCTGGGTAACCTCCTAGCCAACAATGCTTCAAACTCTTCTTGCTTTCTGATTTCTTCATACAGTTTTTGCACTTCTTCCATGTTCTTACGAAATATTTCACTTGCTCCACTGTGATTCCCTTCAGAATACTTACTCATTCTATCATTGTAATCATTAGATTCACCAAGATGAAAAGAACTGAATGCAGATTCAACTTTATTTACCAAAGACCCACTATTATCAAAATTACTTAACTCAAATGCACGTAGCTTACCGATAGTAGCATCTAAAGAAACTGGCATGTTAGGTACAGACCTCAATTCATTGATTGCAAAGACTCGGATTGCATAAGAAGGTAAAAGGGTTCTCAATAGCTTACTTGTGACATCCTTCTCTTCAATAGTTCCTCCTGCTCCTTTGATTTGATTGACAATTTCCTTTAGTCTTATACTGTACTAGGTTATGTTCTCTCCTTCATTCATCCTCATAGATTCAATTTGTCCTCTTAAATTGTCCACTTTTGCTCTTTGCACATGTTCATCACTGCCATAATTAGATATAAGCTTAGACCACATTGTCTTTATATCAATACAGCCTTCTAGATCATTAAACTCTGAGTCGATCAATGTTGATGATATTTCAATCATTGCTTGAGTGTGTTCTTGCTTCGCTCTTATCTCTTCCATAGTCATAGGGTAGGTGATCGGTGCAACATAATCATTCTCCAGATAGTATGTAGCATATTCTCCAATTCCTGATACGTTTAGCTTCATCCTTTTCTACCATGTGGAAAAACTTGACTTGTTCAGCTTTGGGGCATCCCTCTTATACATCTTCGGATCTTAACTCAAGTACCTTCAAACTTTTCTTCCGGAGTCCAAAGCTTTGATACCAATTGTAAAGTTATGATGCTAATAGCTAACAAGATGAGAGGGGGGGGTGAATCATACAAACTTAATCTTCAATAAAATCAACAGATTCAACCTTGGTAACTTATACTTCAGCAATATAACCAAAAACTGCTAAACATGCTAACTCATAAACACATAATCATCATAACACATATAACACCAGATTTAACGTGGAAACCCAAATAGGGAAAACCCATTGTGGGATTTCGGACCCACTAAGAAATATACTCTTCTAGAGTATGCTCAGTTAAAAGCAAATCCTATTAAAGATTACAAACACATTGCTAGATGTGACTCAGTTAAAGGATTTCCCTCAGATCTTTTAGGGTCTTCACTTTGTTAGAAGTGACCTTGTCAAAGGATTTCAAACACTCAATTAGAATGTTACCTTGCTAGAGGATTTACAAGTAAGACTGTTAGGTCCACTTGGTTAAGAGATTTTCTGTCACTTTACAAATTAATAGTAATAAAAATATATCTGCAACTTCACATCTAAAATGCTAAAGCAGATTCTTATTTGCTCAACATTGTCTAGTCATAGGACTTATCTTGTCTCTCTGCTAGGCTCCCTACTCTATTATTCAAACAGGTCTTCAAGATTTTGTGCTCGGTAATCACTATGTAGCATCCCTGTGCTTACACTTGCCTACATCTATTATTCATCAATAATTTCTTATTTATAAACAACTTGCTAACCGCTGAATCTCCTTGATCACATTTCCCATGACCAATCATAGCCATCAGATCTTCAATCTTGACTAGGTTCAATGTATCCTTCAATCTGAAAAACATTTTACTTCACCTAGGAACTTGCATTCCATCCTTGGAACTTGTGCTAGGTTAAGCGGTTCAATCTATGTTGTAGATCTAGATCCTGACTTTTCAAAGCCATAGATCCTTAACAAATTTATTGCACGTCATATCAATCATTTAATCAACTCCAGCTAATCAGCTTCCTTCATTAAATAACACTTTCATTCCTTCAATGTTGTCTGTCATAACTCGGTTGCAACTCGGTAAATACTAAACTTCACTCCGTAGACATTCCGCCTTCATTAACCGATATTGATAACATTAGGGTTTACCGACTAGGTTCTTTGCTCGGTGACATAGTATAGTATTATCCTTACAATCAACAACATATGTAGGATATCAAAACAATCTAAACATCATGATCTCATCATTTTCTAACTCGGTAATAGTTGCCCATTGAATAACTTATTTCTCCCTTTATTCATCACATTCTTTCTGTGTCTTTTACCGACATCTTAATTCTCTTCAAATCAATCTTCTCAAGATATGGTAACATCATACTGAATCAAAATATCAATTTCTTGACATCAATGACAAAATAATGTTATAAAGATAGTTATCATCCTTCTTTAGTTATATCAATAATCTTCAACAACCTTCTCAATATCCTTAATGAATATCAACAATCTCCTTCTATTGAAATGCCAACATCCATGCCCTACCTCAGTGAAATTCCAAAAATGTTGCACACCACTTGTCACATGCGTCCTAGTCAACCAGTAGAACATCCTTGTATTCTTGAATTGTGCGGTGCAATTGTCCGACCATATTAAGTGTTGGTTATATCTTATATTTCTTTCCCTTAAATAGTATTGGTTGTATCTTATATCTCTTTCCCTTAAACTATCTTATATCTTGTATTGAAATAGTGTTTTGGATGTGGCTCACAATTTCTAATTCCAATTTGCCTTCTAAAAACATCTCTTTGGTTGGGTGAAACCCTTGTGTTGTCATGCCAATATTTCTCAATTAACCTTCTTAGTGCATCAACAACAACCTTATCCTTGTGTGGGAGTCTACCCAAGAATGCCTAAAGAGAATTATTGTTAGGATCCTCGATATTCTCTTGCCTCTCTAAAGCATTGTGTAATGTGGTTCTACTTATCCTTAATGACTTGCTTGTTTTGCTTATTAAACGATATTTTTTCATTTTCTTTCACATTATGATTGATGTAAGGACACGACAAGTAACATTAGCATCTTTAGTACATGATTTCGAAACAATGGCTTGGTATACATCAAAAATATTTCCCACAATGGTTCTTTCACTATTATTTTTGGATGTTCTCAACCCTAGAATTTTCATTATTTCTCTAAATTTCAGATTTTTAATCATTTCAACAACTAATTGGCATTAAGAACCATGGCGGAGTGAAAAGGAGCGGGAATCCCAAATTTCAAATTGGGGAATGGCGGATTTCCTGTGGAAGGCGGATTTCCTGGGGAAGGCAGTTTCTCTAGGATCAGAACTGGCAAACAAGTAGGAGGACGGACATCTCAAGGGTCAGAAGAGGATAAGGAAACAGCCAAACTGGAGGAGGATAAAGATTTGAAATCTGGGGACCCACACGATAGAGGTAAAGGCAAAAAATGGTCTTCACTCTTTGGAGTGAAACCACTGGCTAAATCTGGGCTCTCATAAGTTACAAATATCTCAGATCTAGTTTCTAGACTGGTTGCTATCTCTGTTCCGGATAAAGTGGTAGATATGACTGTAGTAGGTTTATCCATGACATTAGTGGGACGATTTTCTAGCTTTAGGCCTAACATCGATGATGTGAGGAACTTCATAAGGAGAAAATGGCTTGTTAAAGGTCAAGTGGATGTGGCAGCGTTGCCTAGGGGGTTTTTTCCTTCACTTTTAACTCTAAAGAAGACATGAATAAGGCTCTCTGTGAAGGCCCATGGATGCTTGGCAAGTCATCCTTGGCTCTTCAGAAATGGGCCCTGAACCTTGCCCTTGACGAGTCCTTCATTTCTGCGCCAGTTTGGACACACCTCTCGGGTCTCCCGCTGGAATACTGGAATGAGGAAGTATTCAAGGGTATTGTGAAATCCTTTGGAGAACTTCTGACGATTGATCTGATGACGGAAGCTAAATCAAGGTTAGTCTTTGCTCGCATCTGTATAAATGGTAATCAAATGATGGATATGCCTCAATCCATAGAAATTATATCTAAACTTGGAAAATGGTCCCAAGCTATTGAATATGAATCACTTTTGTTTGCCTATTTCCATTGCAAAAAATCAGGGCATTGGGCAAAATCATGTCCGCTCAAGAAGAGAAAGGAGAGCAAGACTGATAGCATATTAAGAACAAAAAGATTTGGCAAACGATTGATAAAAAAGGAGACCCATTAGCTGAGTGTGACCAAATTAAGGATGTTATGGAATTAGTTGATGGAATCAAGAAGGTTGGAAATAGCAATAATGAAAAACAAGATTGTGTCTGCTCTAATAACCAACTAGAGAATTCTATAGAAGTAGAGAAAGGAACCGAGTTGAACAATAAAAATAACCCAGAGGACCAGGAGGTTTAAGTAGTCAGTCAAGAGAAGGAAGAATCCGCTCCAACCTCTTCATTCTCAAAACCGGTTGAGGAAAACTTTAATGAGGCTCAAGACCCTTCTGACATCGAGCCCTTTTTTCTTTTAACCAATGGAAGCCCAAAGCCTCATCTTTGTAAAACCCCTTCTCAAAGTGTGGTCATGGATATTTTGGAAGGGAATCTCTGGATTCTTGGTTCGAGAGAAGGAAAAATGAACAAGGAGGAACTCAATGGAGGGATCTCAACTAGAAGCAGGAATAAGAAAAAGGTAGATGTTGGAAGTCAAAACAAAAAGCAGGGAAGGCCATCCCTAAAACATCAAAGGGGACAGGAAAGCTGGAAGAACCATGCTGATGGAACACAGTGTTCCATTGAGTCGGCCCTATCCCCGGTTAAAGTATGAAGATAATATCCTGGAATATCAGAGGGTTGAATGCCCCTCATAAGAAGGATGTGTTACGAAATATCATTAGAGATCATAAACCAGATGTGGTCCTCATTCAGGAAACCAAGATGTCTAAGGAAAAAGTTGAAAAGATAAGAATTTTCAAGGAAAATGGTGTCATAGGATCTAACTCGAAGGGAACTTCTGGAGGAACTGTAATTTTTTGGAACCAAAAAACCATAAAAGGTAGGGAAATCATCTCTGCTTTTAATAGGAACTCAATTCAGCTTGAGCATATTAAGGACAACTTTGTCTAGGTGTTATCTAATGTCTACATGCCTAACACCAAAACTGGGAGAGTTAAATATTGGAGAAGCCTTGTAGGCGACAGACTCAAGTTTGCTGGCCAAAGCTGGATTATTATGGGAGATTTCAATACTCCGCTCAAAGAGGAAGAGAAAATGGTAGGTCTCCCTTTACAACTTGATGGGAAACAAGACCTTATGGATTTCATAAATGATCAAGCTCTCATTGACGTGGATCTTCAGGGCATTAATTACACCTGGACCAATAGAAGAACCGGAGCTGACCCGGAAAAGTTTAAATCTTATGCGCTAATGTTTGTCTTCAACGCGCTAGAAGATGTATTACAAGCGCTAAAAGGTAGAGCAGATGCGCTAATTTGTTAAGTATATGCGCTATTATGTGTTTTGCCCGCGTCGACACCTACAGAAAAATTTGTTTAAACAGCATCATGCACTAAGGAAGAGTGTGTACGCGCTAAGACAGAGAGCACACGCGCTAAACAGTAGGCTAGAAGTGCTAAACTGTTAGGCAGATGCGCTAAAATATCTTTTTGACGCGCTGATTCTCGTTTCCCGTGAACCTACAAAAATGATCAATTTCAAAAAATGATGTGTTATTGGGGGTCGTGCCCCACGGTGGGCGCCAAAAATGTGTGCGGGAAAAGTGGGCGAATAAAACTTAAAATGTGAAAATTACGAGAAATACCAGTCCACACACACACAGAGGACTTCTTGATGCAAGCTATGGAGTAACGTAGTGTTACTCAGCTTCCCAAGGAGGGTCCCATGGTTCTCTATCTCACAATGTCCCTCAAACCAACGTTTTTGCTCTCAGATTACTTAGCCAAATGGTTTAGGGATGGCAAATATGAGAACGAGAGATGCTTTTTATAGATTTTGGTATGAGATGTGTTATAAGCTATGTATGATGCTAGAAATGCAATAAACTAAATGATAAGATGATAGGATTAGTATGAATACTATCCTAACATACTATATTTAGTCTATGATTGAACTAAAATGATAAATAAAGTAATCTAAGCATGCATATTTAGTCTAATTTATGATCTAAAAGAGGCTAAATGATGAGCATATATGAAATGAGAAAGCTTGAAAGAATTTGAGAATAAGTATGATGCTTCAAATTTAAAAGATGATTGTTAAGAATGGAGGAATGAGAGCTCTATTTATAGCACAAACAGGGCAATGGATGGTCAAGATTGAAAGGTTTAATCAAGGGCCAAGTTTGAAAGTTGGGGATCCATGTGCACAATTTGCACCAATGACATGGTGACAAATGTCAACATAGGATTGGGTTGAGAGAAGAGGTTGGAGGCATTAAAGGCCTGAGAAGACCTCATGGTTATCTAAAGTCTAAGGGTCAAGTCTAAATTAGGTTTACCCAAAAGATTAAGATTTAATCCAAGAATAAACCTTTGTGCAAATGATTAAGAGATAATCATGGTCAAAGCATTAATGGCCTGATGAGACCTTTGGGTTGGGTAGAGGTTGAGTCAAAACAAATGTTTTAACCATGTGGGAGGGTTTGAATTAACCATTAATGGTTATTGGAGACTTTGGGGATTAAGTGGTTGAAGGTTGGAAGCCTTCAATGGTTTTCAAAGACTTTAAGGGTTTTGGTGCTTGAAGGTTGAAAACCTTCAATGGTTATCCAAGACTTTGGGCCATTTGAGAAGTGACCTCCCTTTGCTTAGGAATGTGACAAAGTTTAGAGGAGGGTTAGGTTAATTAGAATCGATTAGAAGATTTTAGAAGGGATTAGGAAGGGGTTTGGGATTTCGCAAGTGGATGGGGAATAATAGGATTTAATTGAAATAATTTAATTCATTCAATTTGGTTGTATTTAAATAAATTTGATTTATTCAATTTAGGATAACTATTTAATTAAATTTGAATTTAATTAAAAGTGGATAGGGGGGATTTAATTGAATAAAATGATTTATTCATTAAATGGGTATAGTGAATTTAAATTAAATAAATTGAGTAATTTACTTAATTAAATAGAAGAATGTGGATAATTTAATTAAATTAGATTTAATTAAATAGGGAAATGAACATAAAATATTCATTTAGGAATATGGTCATTTTTATACATCTACATTTTGCCCCTCTTTGAAGTGACGTGTGTGCACATGTTATTTCAAAGAAAAATGATGTGTTTTTGTGATTTTATGATCAAATGCAATTTTTGTGTCGCTCTTTTAATTTGCCAGTGATGCCCCAAATTTTGATGTGATGCCCCAGATTCGATATTTGATGTGATGCCCCCTCGGGAGATGAATCAATATTTTTAGAAAAATTTTTATTTAAATTGATGAAGTTCGTATGATGTGTAGGATTCCATGCTTGTAGAAAGTGTGTAAATTGATTCATCTCCCAATAAATTACAACTATTTTGGTATAGGGGAGATCGCGACCATATTACAGGTCCAGTTGGCTAACCCTAATTTCATTTTCCTCTTATAAAAGGTGAAAAGGGGTTAATTTAAAGTCATTTGTGCTTTGTTGACTTTGAAGAAAAGAGAATGTGCTCTGGAGAGAAAATGCCTATTCCTTATCACAGACACCGTTTCGAGCGCGTCTGGAGATATCAGAGACCAGTAGCACGTGGACCACCAGTATGTCAACATTTTTGACCCTTTTTGGATTTTTCATTTTGTCATTTTCAAGTGTTTTTTGAATTTTAAACTTCGGATAGCTCGTTTTAGCATGTCTAGGGTCAACAGTAGTGCATACGAAGTGTAGAACAGCGCATCAGATTTAATTTAGAAGTTGCGTCCGAAAATGTTTAGTTGGCGCATAGGATCTATAGGATAGCGCGTGTAGATAAAATAGCACATGCAAAGGCTTGTGTAGCGCGTAGGGGAAACAGGGTAGCGCGTAGGTATGACCTAGCGCATAGGAGCTGCCGAGGTTCGCATAGACAAAGGGGTTTAGCGCGTAGGACTAACCTAGCGCATAGGGCTAAAAGGGTAGCGCCTAGGAGGGATATGTTAGCGCGTAGATAGGTTCTAGCGCATAGGACAGATTAGGTAGCGTAATGGAAGAAAAGAGTAGCGCGTAGACAGAGTCTAGCGCATAGGACAGATAGATTAGCGCGTAGGACAAGCAGCCTAGCGCGTGGGTTTGTTTTAGCGCACTGAAGGTTTGTTTTAGCGCATCCAAGAAAAATTTGCAGTTTTGGCCGAGTTGAAAAGTTGTGTTTTTGTGTGTCTGTCGCGTTTTCATGTATTTATCCAAGATGAGTATTTGTATAACTTGTTTTGATGTGCAATTTTCCAAGTTATGTATAGATTATCAAGCTATTGTTTTGATCAGAAAATGATGTATTTGTGTTGTCTGTTTCAAGTTCAATGTGTATGAAAGCCTGAGTTGTTTTACAAGCCGATATGGGTTGGAAACTTGAGTTGTTTTACAAGCTGATATGGGTGGGAAACTTGAGTTATTTTACAAGTTTATGTGATTGTGGTACTTGAGTTGTTTTACAAGTTTTGATATGGTTTTTGAGAACTTGAGTTGTTTTACAAGTTGATATGAAATGATAGGATGTTGAACTTTGATTGTAGATGAGCAAATTGTTTCATATTTTTGATGTAAGTTTTATTTTGATATCTTTGTGTTGATGTGGAAACTGATATTGGATATGTTTTGTTTGCTGACAGAAGCGTTTGGGTATTGTGCAGTCGAGGGAGAGATTCCCGAGACCATGGACTCTGATACCACGTCTGTCACAGGCAGATCTGGATATTATAGAGAGATGTGGATTGACCTCGCTTCTTGATATGCCTCGGTTTACTGTGAACTGGGGGCTTTTGACAGCATTGGCAAAGAGGTGGCACAGTGATACGAACACCTTTCATTTTGCCACTGGAGAGATGACAGTGACACCGGAGGATTACTACCGGATTTTGTGCATTCCTATGGTAGGAGCCATTTTACCTTATGAGTAGACAGAGGAGGGCGGCACAGAGGCACTGCGTCGTATATTTCATGATGAGAGTGTCTATGGTTATGAGATCCCCTGGCAAGAGTTTTTGGATCTAGATTATGCATCGCTACCATCTGTATTGGCAAGATTCATTGGGGGATTCCTTTGTCCTGATCACAGGTCAAAGGGATTTTCAGCAGGATGGGGGCTGGTCCTGGAGCAGATGGTTACACAGGGTCAGAGATTTGCGTGGGGGTCAGCAATGTTGGCCCATCTTTACAGGAGTCTGCATGAGGTAGTATACCTCGGTTATGCGAGCTTATCAGCGGGTGTGACCCTATTACAGGTATGGTGCTGGGAGCACATCCCAGTAGTGAGGCCATTGGCAGATAGAGATAGGCTCGTAGGTGCAACATACGCCTATGGATACAGAGGCCTAGTTGTCCAACGTAAGCTGGGCAAACTAGAGCACTAGAGGAGAGTTTTTGATGACATAGATACGGTCACCTGGAGACCGTATACAGATTACGAGGTGTGGGCAGAGGATGGTATAGAGATGCCTTTCATTTTCATGACGAGGTATCTAATTGGGAGGACTCCGTTCGTTATTGAGTGGTTTTTGGTGACCCGAGTTTTACGGCAGTTTGGGCGGCAGCAGGGGATTCCACAGGGAGCGTGCTTGTATGCACGGCGGTAGCAGGATGTGGCCGATTGGGGGCCGACTATTGATAGTGTCGTGGCCATAGAGGAGTTCACAGGGCTAGCAGGACAGATCTGGGACTATGCCCCAGAGATACAGGATGCAGGGATGACTGACGAGTTTGCTCGTTTGTTTGCTGCTCGAGCCGTGGCGAGGATCTCAGATCCAGAGGAGATGAGGCCAGCATTTGATTCGGATGGAAAGGAGGGGGGAGATGATGGAGGAGGTAGAGGAGCCAGGGGGAGGCAGGGTGGCAGAGGTGTGCAGAGAGCGATACGGCAGGGTAGGATTGAGAGGGGGAGAAGAGGATTGGCCATTGGAGCCGGGAGAGAGTGGAGAGTGACAGAGGTGTTAGCCGCAGTGGGGGGAGAGGAGGAGGTGGTGAGGCCAGTACAGAGGAGGAGGGTAGACATACTCCCACCTCCCGTACCTAAGACAGGCCGAGTGGGAGGGGTGGTGCCAGCACAGGTACCACTGCGGGTTCGAGTGTTAGGTCACGTAGAGGATGCATAGATCTGGACCCTACAGATTACTATGCAGCAGTTGCAGGCATAGATTTTGACCTATCAGCGGCAGATTTCTCAGTTGACTACGGAGAGAGATACGGAGATAGAGCGGTGGGGTCGAGCAAAGGATGCTTTAGCGACTGTGCAGAGAGCAATGGTGGGTGGTCCTTTGAGAGACACCCTTAGAGAGCTGACACGGAGTGTCCAGGAGGCAGGGTATTATAGGCGGCATTATGAGGCTACAGTACCTAGAGATTGGCGTGTTGAGAGTTTTACACAGTCGAGATCGAGTTGATCTCGAACTGCTGGGACACGATCTGAGAGCCGAGGAGTGATGGGGCCGGCGAGACAGGACCCTCCTGCAGATCCAGGGGCGAGTGTATCGGGAGCTAGATAGGATCCTCCTGGAGATCCAGGGGCAGGTGCATCTAAAGCTAGACCATCTCCATCAGGGGATAGTCACACTTGAGAGACATAGTCTCTGTTGTATTTTTGGATCTTTTGTATACTTTGTACTGGACATAGTGTTGAGGCACATTTTGTAGATTTTGATCATTTTTTGAGATATATATATACAGAGCACCATTTTTGATCGATGTGATGTGTTTATGGATGCATTTTTATGTGTACTACTTCCTTTTTATATGATGATGTAATGTTTACATATATGATGTAATGTGTGATGCAGGATGTATGTTTTTATATGCTGTGAGATGTATCTTGAAAATGAGATGTATGATTTAATATGCTGCTACATGTAAGATGATATGATGTAAAATGATGTAATAATGATGTTAGAATGATATGTAACTAATTGTAAAATGATATGCAACTAATTGTAAAATGATACGCAACTAATTGTAAAATGATATGCAACTAATTGTTTTTGGAGCATCTCTCATTCTGTAATTGCCAGCCGATATAACCATTTATTTGCTTTCTTTGTAAATATCATCATGGAGCATTTATTGATTTTTGGATATGGTGAAAATTTATACAAGCATAATGGTATAATTGAACCATAATGACCTGAGTAAAATTTACATGATATTTGATTTTGCAAGATAGCACAAGCGTCAAGGTATAATTAAACCAGGACGACCTGAGTGCGTATTGCGTAAACATACAAGAGTAGATCATTTATATGCGTGAAATGGAATCAAGCCTTCAGTGATATGTAATGTATCACATCTTGAGGCAAATATTCACACAGTACAAGTGATCGCCTCCCAGACAGAAGACTAAGAAAATTTTGGAAGTTCCTCATGATCTCTGGCTTTGAAGCTTTTTATGAGATAAGGAGAAGATTCCAATTAATTTAAAAAGTTCAAAATGCAAAATAATCAAGACTTTAATGCGATAATGCAACATTTAGTACTTCAGAAGATCATCCATCCTTGAGTTTCTTGTGTATTTGTTTGTGTTTTGGTTGTTGTGATGAAGCGTAGTTGTGTTTGTTGGATGTCATATGTCTGAGTTTTGCAATAGTTGGCATGTCTTGAATGTTTGTAAGTTTTTGAACAATTTAATGCCCCTAGCTGAGTGTACCTCTGGATATGATTATGTACAATGATTTCCAAGCCATGGTGGAATGCGGTAGATGAATAACTCAGGATAGTGACTATGCTAAGGATGTCCTGGATGGATATATGCTAAGTGTCGGGCAATGGCCGATAGCGTTTTGATGGATAAAATGGCATGGATATAGATAGAGGAATCGTTCTTTCACAAGGGCGCCTGTTTATCAGGTTTTCACCATTTGTTTTTATTGTACTTTGTATTTTTGCTTTTTCTGGATTTTTTGATTTTTTTGTTTGTTTTTGGCTTTTTCCATGCACTAGGCTATCCTAAGTATAGTACTTCTTCAGATGAATGTTGTTAGTTGGATCATCGAGCACATCTCCTTCAGAATTTGTTAGTTGATAGGCACCTGATCCATAGACTGAGATGATGACATAGGGACCCAACTAGTTAGGTTCAAATTTCCCTTTCTTTTCTCTATCTTGTTGATTTCTTGGATTTTCTTTTAGGACTAGATCACCAACCTTGAAGTTGCGAGGAATGACCTTATGATTGTAGCTCCTGCACATGCGTTGCTGATATGCTTTGAGATGAGTATAAGCATGTTGGCGTCTTTCATCTAATAGTTCCAGTTCTTGCAGTCGGTTAACTTGATACTCTTCATCGGGGATCAAACCTTTCAAAGAGACTCTAAGAGATGGAATTTCTACCTCCAAGGGTAAAATAGCCTCGGATCCATATACCAATGAATATGGTGTTGCCCCTGTAGGCGTGCGGATGCTGGTCCTATAGGCCCAAAGTGCTGGATTGAGTTGTACGTGCCAATCTTTGCCTGCATCATTCACTATTTTCTTTAGGATTTTTAGGATTGTTTTGTTAGATGCTTCTGCTTGACCATTTCCTTGTGGATAGTATGGTGTAGAAAACCGATGTTGGATTTTGAATTTTTCACATAGTTCCTGGACATCTTGGTTTTTGAAAGGTCATCCATTATCTGTGACAATTGAACTGGGAATACCATATCTGCAGATCAGATAATTTAGGATAAAGGAGGCAATTTGTTTCCCAGTCACTATGGTCATGGGAACTGCTTCTATCCATTTGGTAAAGTATTCTGTTGCAGTTATAATGAACTTGTGTCCATTTGAAGATGAAGGATGTATTTTGCCAACCAGGTCCAATCCCCACTGACAAAAGGGCCAAGATGTTGTAAATGGCTGCAGTTCCTGTGCTGGTGCATGTATCAGATTGCCATGGATCTGGCATTTAGGACATTTCTTGGCGAAATGATATGAGTCTTTCTCCATCGTGGGCCAGTAGTATCCCATTCGTAGAAGTTTTTTAGCAAGAGTAGTGCCACTTGAATGTGTGCCACAAATACCTTCATGAAGCTCGTGTAAAGCTGAATTGGAATCATTACGATCAAGACAACGAAGAAGAGTACCATCTAGACCTCGACGATATAAGGTATCAGTGGTAAGGGTGTAACGAGCAGCTTAGCGGATAAAGTTACGTTTTTGGTTACGGGATTGGTCGATGGGTAAGATATTATGCTTGAGGTAGTCATATATTGGTCCATATAACGGAGAATCTGAATCGATTAAGGCATATATAACCTGGGATTCAGAGTGGTCATAGGCGGGGGAGAACAGTTGCTCTACCAAGAACTCATAACGACTCTGTTGTTCTAGAATTTGTAGTAATGAAGCAATCGTAGCCATTGCATCGGCTACTTTATTGTTCAACCTTGGTATTTGTTCAAAAGTGATGTGCACAAAATACTGTTTGAAGTCATCCAGCATCCGTTTGTAGGGTAGTAACTTGTCATCCTTTGTCTGATAGTTGTTGTTGATTTGATTGATGACCAGTTGTGAGTCTCCGTAGACTTTTAATTCTGTGATTTTCCATTTGACAGCCATTTTGATGCCTATGACCAATGCTTCATATTCAGCCACATTATTTGTACATGGAAACATAAGCCTGTATGATCTCGGCATAGTGTGTCCTTCAGGGGTGATGAATAGAATGCCGGCCCCTGAAATATGTTGTGTATAGGATCCATCAAAGTATAGGGTCCATTGTTTGGAGGAAAGAGAAAAAACGTCCCTGTCTGGAAATTCAATGTCCATGGTTTGTTTTCCTGGTAGCGGTGCTTCAGCCAGTTGATCTGCAATTGCTTGTCCTTTGATGGCTCATCTTTCTGTGTAGTGGATGTCAAATTCACTGAGAATCATGACCCATTTAGCCAATCGGCCTGTGAGAGCTGCCTTGCTGAGTAGATACTTGAGAGGATCAGTTTTTGCCACTAGCTTTATGGTGTGTGCTAGCATATAATGTCGGAACTTCTGAGATGCAAAAACCACTGTTAGGCAAGCCTTTTCAATGAAGGTATAGTTGAGCTCATAGCCATTCAATGTTCTACTGATGTAATATATGGCGCGTTCCTTTCCTTGTTGATCTTCTTGTGCCAATAGTGCCCCCAGTGAAACATCTGTTGTTGAGATATACAATATAAGAGGTTTTCCTGCAATTGGTGGTACTAGAACCAGTGGATTCATCAGGTACTGTTTAATTTGGTAAAAAGATTCTGCACACTTAGTTTCCCATCTGAATGGTACATTTTTGTGTAGCAAGTGGTTAAATGGCAGACTTTTATCTGCTAGTTGAGCGATGAATCACCTGATTGATTGAAGTCATCCTTGGAGAGATCGAAGTTGACTGATATTCTTTGGTGGTGGCATATCCATGATGGCTTGTACCTTTGTTGGATCAACTTCAATACCTTTAGCTGAGACTATGTAGCCTAGTAACTTGCCTGATGTAACCCCGAAGACACACTTCTTAGGGTTGAGTCAGACTTTGAATTTCTGCAACCGATCAAAGATCTTTGTTAGAATGCCGAGATGTTCAGCTCTGGTGAAATATTTTGCTAGTAAATCATCCACATAGTCTTCCATAAATGTGTGCATCATATCATGGAATATGGTTGTCATTGCTCTTTGATAAGTGGCTCCGGCATTCTTTAAGCCAAAAGGCATAACATTCCAATAGTATGTTCCCCAAGGATAGGTGAATGTTGTTTTGTCTTGATCTTCAGGAGCTACTTTGATTTGATTATAGCCTGAGAAACCGTCCATTAAGGAGAGCATTGCATGGCCTGCTGTGAGATCTACAATTATATCAATACTTGGTAGAGGAAAGTCATCCTTTGGACAAGCTTTATTGACATCTCTAAAGTCAGTGCATATTCTGATACTACCATTTGGTTTTGACACTGGAACAATGTTGGAAATCCATTCTGCATAGTCAATAGGTCGGATGAATCCGACATCTAATAATTTCTTTAATTTTGTTTTGACCATGAGTGCTACCTGTGGATTCATCTTTCGTAGCTTTTGCTTGACTGGCTTGACTCCTGCAGAGATGGACAAGTGATGCATGATTAGGTGTGGATCTACTCCAGGCATATCAGCATATGACCAGGCAAAGTTAATTTGTTGTCCTTTAAAGAAGATGATGAATTCCGATCTTTCCTCCTCTGTCAGAGATTCGGCAAGGTGAATGTGTCTGGCTGCTTCTGTGGTACCAATGTTGATTGATTGAGTGGGCTCAATCAATATGGGTGATCGTTCATGAAAATGTTCAGGAAGAGTGTCAAGTCTCCCATCGTTAGGTGCCTTAAAAAGGTTTTCACCCTCAGATGCGTCCATTATTTTTACTTTTTTGGGATCTATAGTTGCCATTGACTGGTTTTCAGCATTAGATTCATTATTTGATTCATTTTTGTGACTGAGAGACTTGGCACTCCCTGAAGAACAGACATCGTTATTTGGTTCACTGGTAGAGCCTGTTTCGGGATTGACGGTGCATAAGTAATGGATAATAGATTCATCATCCAGGAAAATTGGTATATCATGAGTCTCAAGGTCATTCCAGTCAATGAGATCAGGGAAGACAAGTGGTAAGCAATCGTTGGGCGGGTCAAGTTCAGCTACTGTAAGTGTTAGGATAGAGTTATCATCGTGATGGGTCTTGGTTTTAAAGAAGTCTAAGGTTTCATCGAGGTCTTCAATGGTATCATCTTCTACATAGACTTGTTCGTAATATTTCTATTCGCTTTCCTGAACGTCATAGATATGTTGTGGTCCAAATTCAAGAGGTCTATCTTCTGCATTATGTTCTTCTTGAGAAATGGATATGAAATCACTATCATCTAGGATATTTGTAGTAGTATCAGAGCAGGTACCCCATTCATATTCATTTGAATCTGTCTCATAGGTATCATCCCAAATTCTATCTATGTTATAAATAGGTATGTTGTATGGCGAAAACAAATCTTTGATAATAGATACTTTCTTGACATTCTGTGTTGATTCTATATCTGATCCATCTTCCACGGTCTGGATTTGTTCATAGATCATGCTTCCTCGGGGAGGAATGACAGTTTTTTGTGATGACATGATTTGTTTTTGAGCCATGGGTATGTTAATATGAGCCACTGCTACAGATATGGCCTTCTTATGATTTAAAAGCTTTCCCTGATGCAATTTTTGATCTTGACGTTCTCGTGCCTTACGGATTGTTTCAGCTGATTCAAAGAGTGCTTCCTGCCAGGATTCTTCCTTGTACTTCTTCTTTTCCTTCCATTGAGGTTTTGTATTTGTGTGTGGCGGCCTTTTCAATAGGAAAGTGAATTTAGAACCTAATCCTACTTTATTTCTACTAGGTTGTGAAGGAAGATCTATAGGTTCAATGACTCCTTCTTGGCGTTTCCCAATAGGTCCTTTACCGCCATATCCCATTTGTTTCATGATTAAGTAGCCTTTTCCATACAGGTGCATTGGTAGAACAATGTCTAGAGTGGCCGCTCTATTAGCTTCTTTTTCATCTTTGTATAGCCAGTTAAGAATGTCCTTATCTTCTGATTCATGTGCTAGGGTCCCCAATTGAATAAATGTACCATCAAATTTAGTTATGGGCTGAGTTGCCAGATGTGTTGATATAGTAGGTAAACCATGCGATCTAGGTGATGTTGGTAATCTGGTTAAACATAAAGGCTCCATAGAATACTCACCCATGCCTTGGTCTTTGATTTGCATTTTCTGTTTGAAGTCTCCCCATAAGGAGTTGGATTTCGCTGTTGGTGGATCGGATGTTGAAGACCGCTGCTTTTCTCTGTTATAAGGAACCAAACTGTCTTGGGCTGGCCCCATTGCATTGCAATGTTGAAATGGATTGTGATCAGCTGATATGGAGATTTCCTGTCCATCATAAGGAAACTTGACACACTGGTGATATGTAGAAGGTACTGCTTGCATTTCATGTATCTAGGGTCGGCCTAATAAGATATTGTAGGTGAGATCAATATCTAAGACTTGACATATAGTATCCTTTTGCACTGGTCCTACTTGAATAGGTAATATCACTGTTCCTTTAGAGGACCTTTCCTCATCATCATATGCTTTTATGTTAATCTTTTTACAAGGATCAATAGATTCTTCTGAGAAACCTAGTGCACGGATAAGCTTTAAAGTACATATATTAAGTCCGGCTCCTCCATCTATTAAGACTCTTTTGACGCGGTGTTTGCAAACAATGACTTCAATATGTAGAGGAGTATTATGCGGATGACTCAATGAAGTATTATCATGCTCTGAGAAGGTGAGGTTATGAGATTCTGTCATATGGGCAACCATGGCTTGGAATCTATCTATATTCAAATTCTGAGGTACATTTGTTTCTAATAGCGCTTGCTCTAATATGTCTTTGTGTTTTGGAGATATTTTCAACAATTCCAGGATAGATATCTGAGCTGGAGTCTTGCATAGTTGGTTAACTAAGTCGTATTGGATCTTTGGTGTGGTAGTTGGAGGTGCAGTGTGCCCCTTCAAGACATATTTCTGAGTCCGAGTTGTTACATTGACAGATTCATGATCATGTCTATCTCGAATGGTTATAACATTGACTTGATGGTCTTCGACTGATATGTGGTTGATTGTGTTGTTGTAGATGTGATTAATACGAGCTCCGCATGTATCATTTGAAGTTGATGCTCCATCTTTATAATTTGGGAGAGGATCTTTGAAGGCTTCGTGATCATTATTTGTTTTGAGACCATCCACCGTTAAGTCACCTCGATCAATCATGTCTTGGATTATGTGTTTCAATCTCATGCACTCGTTTGTTCTATGACCCTTGTTGCGATGAAAATCACAATAGTGTGAATCATTCCACCAAGGTGGTTTGATTGAGGGTTCATAATTGTTGATGGGAGGCAAAGAAAGAATCTTGTTTGCCAACAGTTCTCTGAATGCGGACTCTAATGATTGGCCCAATGGCGTGAAGATACGCTTTTGGAAATTGTTGGTGTTGTTGCGTGAATTGTTGTTAGGTCCTGGATTCAGGTTTTTGTTTTGATTATCATTGGCGTTGTTGGTATTGAGTTGTCCTTGAGCATTGTTTGGTGCATATGTGTTAGCACTAGGAGTAGTATTTTTAGGATTTTTCGTATTTTGAGTATTTCCTAATAAGGAAAGCACTGGCTATTTAGATTTGGGATCATATGATTCATTGTTGCCTTCATTTTTGTTTCGCGTCCAAAATCGAGATTTGTCAAGATTGGTATTGTTTTGGTTATTGTAGTGTGATGAGTTTGTTCCTTCCTTGTAGAACTTGAGTGTCCCCTTTTTGACACAAGCTTCCTCTACTTGAATGCCATTTTCAATCAATTTGGCGAAAGATGGTATGCATTGAAGTTTGAGTCTGTAACTCATTTCACTATTTAAGTTATCAATGAAGATTTCCATTTTCTCTTTTTCAGGAATATCTCGAGGATATCTTGATACCATGCGTCGCCAACGTTGAAGGAATAACATGAATGTTTCGTTGTTCTTTTGTTTGGTGTTGCAGACATCTAGCATGGTTATGGCATGTTGGATGTTGTAAGAATAGTGGGTGATGAATTTGTTAACCAATTCGTCAAATGATCTAACAGGTGGTGTAATCTTGGATAACCATTCCATTGTTTGTCCTCCCAGGCTTCTTGGAAACAACCTCATCAGATAAGTGTCATCATGAGCAAATTCAAGACTCATGGTGCAAAATTCTCGAACATGGTCCCGAGGATCACTTTTCCCATCATATTTATCAAATTTGGGAACGTCTGAGTTTGGAGGAAAAGGTACCATGTTTAATCTTCTATCAAATGGATAAGGACAGATTTCGTTTATAGAATACCGCACTGTTGTCCCTTGTTGCATATCATGCATTTGTCTTTGCAACATTTGCATTTGTTGAGTAAGAGCAACCAAGGGTGCATTGTCTTGTCGAGGGAAGAGTTCTTCCCTCGTATTTGTTCTTAGCTGAAAAGGTGTAGTAAATGGTATGTGTTGTTCTGGGGTTTCGAATGCAGGTACTTGCATTTCTGGTATATGTTGCTTTGGAATATGTTGTTCAGGTATGCGAGTTTCTTCTTCCCTTTGTCGTTCTTGATATGTATATTATTGAGACCCAGTTTGAAATACGTTTGCGTCGAAATCTTCAGGAAGTTTGACGCCTTTACTTGTAAGCATGAGTAGATATTTTTCTTTGTCATTTTTCATGAGTTTTTCGATGAGTTTTTGGAATGAAGGATTTTCTTGACATTCTTGAAGAATTGCGTCAGTAATTTCAGGCTCTTCGGAGGATGGAACTTCAAAAGGATTTGATAATCTGCGATTCATACTTGATTCTGCGGGTGTCTCGCTTTTTTTGTTTCGTTGAGAGCGAGTGATAGGCATTTCAATAGAAACTTTCAGTGATGAAAGGAACAAACTCCTCGTTGATGTTTTGCTCGGGCGTTGGTGGTTCTGGTCGAGATGTGTGATATGTGATGCACTCGTCGGGCAGGAATGCTAGATTGATCTTTCCTCCGCGGTTTATCTTTTGATTAAAAGCAGACTTTTGACAGTATGCTCTTGTTTTCAGGGGTTCTTTGTCAAATTCGCTGGATTTGTTTTGGATATAACGTTTGATGTGATGAAGAAATACCCGATGGGATTTGAAGAGTTGACGATTGATGTATAAAAATTATTTCTCTTGATGAATTTGGAAAAGCTAGGTTGTTGTTTCTTCAACGTGATGTTACGATAGAGGTTCTTTCTTCTCAGAATAAGGGGATTAGTCATGCATGAGTGATCAATGATTTCCTTTGATTTGTTTGGATTTAGTTGATTCTTGTTTTGAAAATTTCAAATTTTACTTTATCAGAATGAAGGTTTAGATATCCCTTCACGATAAAGCATGTCAAATGATATGGATAAGAAGTTTCCCGATCTGGAAACTGGATTTGACAATTTGAAAATTTTTAGACAAGTGTTTTGGAGATAAAAATCCGTAAGATGTTTAAAGGATTTGATTGATACTGATGATGAAAATTTTTTGGATTACGATAGGAGAGACGTCCTCTATTGCTCGATTTGTTTCAGATTCTGACAACTTTGTCTGACACAAATTGAGCTTGAGAAAAAATTTTAACGGTTTGTTTTTGTCACTCTGGTTTGATAAAAGATGATTTTTGATGAAAAAGGTCTTCTAAAATGTTTTTGAATTTTTCAAAATTTTTCAATTCTTAACTCTCTGTTTTTCTACCTTGTCTCACGCGCTTAAATAGAGGTTTGATGCGCTACTTAATTTTCTTGATGTGCTAAAATGTTTCTCACATGCGCTAATCTGCCCCTAGTTACGCGCTAAAATTTTGATTTTTGGAAAAAATTTCTCTAACAAGTGAAAAATTCACGCGCTAGACTGGGCTTGACACGCGCTAACTGTTTTGGTTAATGCGCTAAAATATGGTTTTCACGCGCTAAGCTATTTCTCTCATGCGCTAAAATTCAGGCTGTTGAAAATTGCTGTTAAATTCGCTTGGAAAAACAAAGCGCTACGCTGTGCCTCCTACGCGCTAACTGTTTTCTTTTATGCGCTAGATGTGGATTTCTATGCACTAGGATGTTATTGCGACGCACTAGACTATTTTTCAGATGCGCTAAAGTATGGTTTACTATTTTTGCCTGAGGTTGAAACGCTACTGTTTTATCTGTACGCGCTAATTTGTGGTTTTGATGTGCTAATATAAGTGTTATACGCGCTAAAATGTTGCTGTTATGCGCTAGACTGTTCCATTTTTTTGTTTTTGATGATTTTTGTGAAAATCTTGAATTTTGAGAAAAGTTTCAAGTGTGATGGATGATTTTCTGAAATAACAAATGTAAACACAACACACAAAGTACAATCATTTTGCTTAATCTAACAGAAAGTGTATGTTCTACGAGGATGTGTTCAAATCCCCAATGTTTTAACAGGTTGGATACAAATAAAACACTTCAGAAAGACTCTTTATTCAAGGGTCATAAGTAACATCATAGCCCACTAGTCTCGATACTCCGTCAGCTCAAACAGCCGTGTCACCCCCTAGAGGGCGCCCGTTTTTTTGTCTTTTGCCAGAAGTTAACCTGTTGGGTCTCAAATCAACAGATTGGATGGGTTCTAAGGCAATGCCAACTCCTATGATTAAACCCTCCAATTGACTTGGCCAACTTATAGAGTGAACCTATTAGTTACTAACTCTCTCTCTTTAGGCTCTGCAGGACCTAGGCGGGTATACCTATTCACTGAATGTCTCCAATAAACAGTGCTTTTTATAGCAGATGTGTCGTCCTATTCTGACATCCCCTGATCTTGAAATGGCATGAGTTCCTTGAATGGAGATATTGCAGACGAGTTCAAGATTGTTGTTTTGTTTTGTGTTTCTTAATTACTCCTGTAGCTGTCAAAATAACTAATTGTGAAAATAAACGATGAGTATGACTTGAGATTTAAGCCAGTGCCTTCTTTATTGCATGGGTTACAGAGTCATTACAATTTTCTTCAGGGCTTATAGTGCGAATCTGTGAGACAGTTTTTTAACTCATCCCTTATGAACCTGTCAGTTATTATTTCTTTCAAAACCAAATGAATGCTTACATTATGTGCTGATTGAGTGAATTTAACCCTACCCTTAAGGGACCAGTCAATTAAGCTTTGCAGGGAACAATTACAATCCGCAAGCAAAACTTTTGTTACAACATTATAACATAAAGCATAGATTTGATCTTAAGAATATGAATAACCCTATCTTTATCAGATAATATCACAGACGATTGCCAAAAGAAAATGAAATAATCCACAACGCATATGCAGGGAAACAATTGATCAAGATTTGTATTCCATTGAAGTTCATACACGAAGACTTACAGGCTGTTGTTCTTTCGCTCATAATCCTAATCTAAAATCCTTCCCCTTACATTACAAAAACATTCTCATATATATATGAGGACGCAAGCTTTTCATGAAGAGACACGTCTTTTCAAAATATTAGTCATCAACTCGAGTGTTTCTAAACTTAAGCAAAAAGAGATTCAAAAGTCCCAAATGATGAATGTAATCATCATCTTTGAATGTTTTGATTCGAAGCGTTTGCTTTTTTAATTCATCCCCTAGCGTCAGGTACTTGAATATCATCTGGTTGACGGTAGGGGCCATATCCTTACTCCGATCAATTTCTGACAAGGCCCAATCCTTGACGCTGACAAGCTCCTTTCGCAAATCCTCCAAGGTTATTACCTCTCCTTCCTTGTAGACAGAAGGCATTCCAACGGGTCTTTCATCATCTAATTCTTTTAGATCTCTTCTCAGCATATCTTCGAATTTGACATGACTATCCATATACGCGTTACCCTCAGCCTTTTCTTCTGGCGTCATGGAATCGCCATTGCTTAGCACCCCCTGCAATCGTGCTCTTAACCGCTCATGCTCTGTTAGCGCCTTCATGGTTCCATTGTAAACTATCCAATATGGTTCGACCTGTAAGAGCATGGTGTTAAACCGATGTCCTATGATGTCATTGACCAATTTGTCCATTTTTTGCTGGATATTGTCTGCGCGTTTATTGGCCTTCTCCGCCTGATATTTCCAGTACAGGGCATCAGAGACGTCATCCAAGCTGCGTCCTGCAGGGTATGAGGTGTATTCGCTGATAGGAGTCCCCGTTTCTAATTGCAATACCTTTGCTTGCAGCTTCTGGTTTTCCTCCTTGGACTTTTCATATAATCCCTTGTATGTAATGTTTTCTCTGACCAGAAACTCTGTCTGGTCCAAGTTCAATCTTGCAACATCCAGATTGAGCTTCGCAGTGACCCTAGGGTCGGTCTTTCCAACCTGATGAACCATGAGGTGCCCAAAGGTTTCTTCTATATCCACAATGATTGGCCTCTTCCCTTTTGGATATAGTGCCCACTGTAGGAGAGCCTTCTTGTCTGGATCATATCCAGAGCCTAGGAACAGTTTATCTACCTCCTGGGGCAATACCTGCTGATTCAAATCTTGCTTCTTCAAAAAACCATCAAATAAGAGTGCTGAATTGATATCCCAACCAGAGAAGATGATCACACCGGCCTCTTTTAATAGTTTCCTCCCCTTTTCAGGAGTCATATCTTTCATGAGGACATCAATTTCATCCTGTAATCTCTTCATCTGTTCTTCCTCTGGTTTTCCAGCCATGCTTCGTTTGACATGAGCCCCTTTGTATTGATATAGAAATGAGAGAAATTCCCTAGAGGAGGCGAATCCATCATCAGCAATAAAGTCCTCATGCTCAGTCATCCTTATGTCAACAACATCTTTGATGTTGATTTCTCCTGTGTCCATGTTCATTTCTGTTTCGAAACCTGGAGGATAATCCTCTCGAGGAGAATCAGGTGGGATACTACTGGCGGTTGATTTTGGTGACATGTGAGCTAGGGGCTGACTGTCTCTTTCAGTATTAATGAAGCGAAGGAATTGTGAAGGAACTCTGTGCATAATTTCAGCTTCATGTTGAAGTAGCCTTTTAGCCACCTCCAGAGGATCTTGGATATTTCCAATTAGGTCTCCGTCTATCATTCCCCTTGCCCTTTTCCATTTGTAGGCCTCCCAGACTAATTCACTCTTTCCTTTCAAAACTTTGGCCTCCTCTCGCTCAAGGTTCTTAATTAAGTCGTCTGGCATTTTGGCCATATGTATCCCAGCTTTGAGTTTCTGTGAGGCTCTGGCAGTTTTTATATATCCTTCAGGATCAAAATTCTCCCTAGGCTCACCCAGAGTCATGCCATAGTAATTTAATTTATTCTGTAATAAATGATAACTCTTTGAACTTTTGATAATGAAATCAGAGAAAACTAATAGACCTGGAACAATAGATTGTTTACCAAAATCAGTTAAATGTTTAGCACTGGCAATAGACAATTGCCTTATAATCTCCAAGCTAGCCACTCTGTCTGGCACCGTAATTGGAAGCATGTGTGGTTGCCCTTCATATCCAAATACCCTTATCTCTGTGTGATTATCATGGCAATACCAATCACCCCAATTGTGTTCAATCTGTGATTCTGGAGAGAAATCCTTTGGCCTGAGGAACTTCTTAATTTCAGGGGACAAAGTATAATCCCTGCGTTGTCCAAAAGCTGCACTGAGAGGTTTCACAAAGTATTCTTGAAAATGCCAATATTGGTTGTTTATAAACCTCTGGTCCCATGCTGATACCCACAGCTGAACCGGCTTCTTTAGACCATTCTTATCATAAGACCTGATGCTGAACTCATCTGGCCAGAAGTTAATTTCTTGTCCACAATAAAGAAGAATATGCATTAACATGGAGTATAATGAAAAGTGAACATTCACAAGGTCTCCTTTCATCTTTTCCAGCCCATGATTCAAGGTATCCGCAACATAAGTAGCAAAATCAAATGACCTAGGGTCTTTTGATTGAATATCAGCACACAGAACCATAATCCCAACATCCATGAGTGGATGAGCCTCTATGCCTAGTACTTGGGCTGCAGTGTAATATGTATATTTGAAATATGGATGGAAGTGGTTGACATCAAATGGCACTTTGTCACTTTTGCCAAACTGAACAAATGACCCACCCACTTTTGGCCTATGAACAGGTAGCCTCCAAGTCCTGTAGATATTCTCCAAACTAAAGAATTCCTGTGAGAGTTTCTTCATATCAATGCTTTCCTCGACTTCCCAGTCTAGATCAAAGACCATATCAATAGTCTGCTTGTTGATTACTACTAATGTATTCCCTCTGTAATCACATATGGTTTTAGTTCTCGGGTTGTAGCAATTTACCAGAGCTTTCATTAATTCTACGTCTACAAATACATTCGGAACTGCTAACTTGCCTAAGTTCCTCTTCCACAGATTACTAATGGGTTCGGGTGCATCCCTTCTTTTGTAACCAAACAAAAATAACTCATGCCCTCGTATCTCAGTCCAGATGTCTCCTAGATTTTCAAATTTATCCTCTAATCCTTCTTCTTCACTTTTAATCTTTTTGGACCTTACACTAGACGATGGACACTGGTCTAATAAGTCCTGAGTCAAAGCTCTCCCTTCTTTCTTCTGTCTCTTGGGCTTCTCTTCAGGGTTTAACTCTTTTCCTTTCCTACTCTTTTTAGAAGAAGAAGACGAAGGTTCCATAGTTACAGCAAATAAGAGAGACAATACTTACTTGGTAAAATGCTCAACTCTTCTGGTTATCGTTTGCAAATCTCTGCAAGTTCTTCACAGCCTTCAATCTCTTGGCATCGATTTGATTCTTACGAAAATTCACTCAGCTTAACTGTAATTGAATGGGCAACTTGCGTATAGTTAATGTTCTGGATCTGTAACGGCTACTCAAGTGTTTTAAATTTAATTGCAGATGTGACACTTTTCAACTGGGCTTTTAATTCCTTCGCGGGAAGTACAGTCCGCTCAAAGTGCGCGCGTTTCAAATTATCGATGAAACCCTTGCCTTCGGCCGAGTGTTTGAATCTTCCATCGAAAGCTCATTTTCTTCGATAATACTGTTTCGGTGAAAAACTTATGTCGAGAGGCCGCTTTCAAGACTCATCGAAATTACTTTTTCATCGATGGTTTCCCTTTTCGACAAATTGCTCGTGAGTTTCATCGATGCCATACTTTCGATGAGTTTCTTTCTTCGATGAAGGCTTATGAGTGTTCATCGATATCCCCCTTTTCATCGATATCCCTTTTTATCGATGAAACAGCCTTTCTTTTGTTCGACACCACGTTCATCGATGAGACTTGCTTTTCGATGAATGCCTCTTGAGTTTCCTCGGTAACGATATTTCTTCGAAATCACCTTTTGTCTTTTTGCTTTTATCCTTTTCGATGAAACATGGGGTATCGATGAGCGGTTTCTTGCGTTCATCGAAGGTAACTTCTTACCGAAACACCTTTGCTTAGCGCTTTATATGCCCTGTGTCGATGAAAACGCTCTTTCGATGAAACCTCTCCTGCAGTGCTCGACACAGCTTACTGGCCGAAATATCCATTAGTCTTCATGCTTATGGAAACATATAGTATTATTTTTTATTTTTATTATATTTTTTCTTTTTTAAAAAATAGTGCTCAACAGCGGCTCTGACTGAGGATGGAGGCATTCTGAACTATGCCTTCAAGAATCCAGAATCTCTGGTTTCGTAGACATGATGGTATTTACAATGGAAACGGATCCTACCCTACTGTACAGGTGATGCAGAGTGCTTCAGGAGAAGAAGTTCTTTAAGAACTGCCCATGTACTGGCAATTCCTGGACCTCCCCTGTCGCGTTTTGGAGCAAATAAGAATCCTCCCCCCCTTTGTCTATGATCACATATGGGCCGATCCATAAGGCTTCAAATTTACCATGCTTGCCTTTGTCTTGACTCCTGGCATTCCACATTAAAACCCAGTCTCCTACACAAAATTTCCTGTGAGATGTCCTCTTGTCATACAACCTCTTCATTTGATTCTGAATCCTGATATTTTGCCTTTGAGCTTCTGCCCTGACTTCATCAAGTTCTACTAGCTGCATTATTCTTTCTTGTGATGGATCTTCAACATCTATTTCCTCTTGAATCATAAATCTATGTACAGGTAGAAGATTATCCAAAGGTAGTCTGGCCCTTTTGCCATAAACCAATTCAAATGGAGATTTTCCTGTGGATCTTTTCACAGTTATCCTGTCTGCCCATAATGCAAGATTCAACTTTGAGTCCCATGCTTTTTTGTTCTGCCCCAGCATCTTTTTAATGATCTTCAGGATGTTCTTGTTGCTTGATTCGGCCTGCCCATTCCCCTGGGGGTGATAAGGAGAAGAATGTGATATCTTAATGCCATATTCATCACAGAAATTGTTGAATTCCTCTGATCTAAAAGACATGCCATTATCCGAGACGATTCTTGCAGGAACACCAAACCTAGTAATAATGTTCTCCATTAAGAATTTTATCACCACCTTGCTAGTGGCCTGCCTGGTAGGTATTGCCTCCACCCATTTGGTAAAATAATCTGTAGCAACCAATATCCATCTGTGTCCTCCACTAGATTTTTCTGATATTTCCCCTATAAAGTCAATCCCCCACTGTTGGAATGGTTCCTCAGTCACCATTGGTCTCAACGGGAGTGATCCTTGATATTTTGTTTTGCTTGAGAACTTTTGACAAGCTTCGCATTTTCTGACATATCTATAGGAATCATTGAAGACACATGGCCAATAATATCCGGCTCTTAATATTTTATGTGCTGTAGTCTTAGCTGAGAAATGGCCACCACAAACCCCATCATGCATTTCATGAAGAACCTTGTCTGCCTGGTAATTGTCCAGACACAATAACAATATCCCATCTCTATTTTTCCAGTATAAGTCCCCATTTATAATCACATACCTTGCTGATTTTAACTTCAAAGCTCTCTTCTGACTATCGGTCATAGCATCTGGACACTTTAAGTGCTTAAGGTAATACATGATATCAGTGTACCATGATGTTTTCTCAATACTGAAATTAGCTTCTTCCCATCCAACCTGATTCACATCAGACTCTTCAATTTCAGTTCCTGTCATGAGTTTGGCCAGTCCTTGTCCTTTGATAACCTGTGAAATCTTAAGCTCAATGTTAAATTCTTGTATCTGATTGATCCATTTGCATCTTTTGCCCGTGACCTCAGTTTGTCTGAAGATATCTTTTACTGCTGCGTTGGGAACATAAGCAATAACTTCGGCCCCTACTAGGTATGGCCTGAATTGTTTTACTGCTTTGACCAGAGCATAGGCCTGTTTTTCATTTATCTCATATTTTACTTCTGAAGGGCTTAAAGACTTGCTAAAGTATGCAATGGGCTGCTCATACCCCTCTGAATTTTTCTGTAACAACACTGCTGCTATAGTATGACAAGAGGCAAATGAAAATATCATAAATGGTTTGCCAAAATCTGGGGAAATTAGTACTGGTGCCTCAGAAATTGCTCTTTTAATAGCCACAAAGGAATCAATTGCATCTTCAGTCCAGTCAATTTTTGCCTCTTTCTTCAACATCCTTACTATAGGTTTCACTATGTCTGCGAAATTCAAAATGAACCTTCTCACAAAATTAATTTGTCCCAAAAATGACTGGATTGCTTTGATAGTTCGGGGGATGGGAACCTCGTTAATAGCTGCTACCCTTTCAGGGTCAATTCTCACCCCCTCCTTGGATACTATGTGTCCAAGTAGTTTTCCCTCTTCAACACCAAAGTGACATTTCTTGGGATTCAAGGAAATTCCATATTCTAAGGCTCTTTTAAATATCTTCTCAAGGTGTTCACAGTGATCATCAGCTTTCTTTGAGTACGCAGTCAGATCATCTTGGTATACTACCATGATTATGTCAATCAATTCTGAAAAAGCCACATCCATTGCCCTTTGAAAAGTAGCTCCAGCATTGGTCAATCCAAATGGCATTCGTGCATAGACATAAGTGCCCCATGGAGTTGTGAAGGCTGTTTTATATTTTTCAGTTTCTCTAACTTTCACCTGATTGTAACCCGAAAATCCATCCATCATGGACAGCAACTCACACCCTGTTACCTTCTGCAGCATATTATCCATGTTTGGCAATGGATAGTTATCCTTTAAAGACGATATGTTTAAATTCCTAAAATCTACACATAATCTAATATCCCCATTTTTCTTCCTGACTGGTACCAAGTTAGAAACCCAAGTGGAATATCTGCATGGTTCTATTATTCCTGCATCTTTCATCTTTATAATTTCTTCTCTCATTTTTGGTAGCAATGTAGGATTAATTGGTCTCTGTTTTTGCCTAAATGGCTTAGCTTCTGGCTTAAGTGGTATCTCATGTTGAAAGAGATCTTCCCTGTAAGCTTTGAGATCCTCATAAGACCATGCAAACACATGTTTATATCTTTTTAACAAGACTACCAGTTGTTGCTTCATAGTAGGAGTCAATTTTTTCCCAATAAAAACATTCTTGGGAGCTTCTTCATTTCCTAGATTGATTTGTTCAACATCACTTTCTTTAACAGCTGACCCTTTGGTCTCAATTACATCTTGAGCATTAAAAGTTCTCTCTAATGCTACCAGGCCTCTTGGTAATTTATTTGACTTCAGTTGTATAATTTCATGTCCAAATAAGGTTTCCTTACCTTTAGTTTGTTCCACAAAGTCATTAAAATTTATAGCTTGAGCCTGATAATGATCAGCACACTGTAAGAAGTTCAACGGGTCTGCGTCATCTTGAAACACTTGCCAATTATACAAGTTGTCAGGAACAGATGGTCTCACTTTCATCTCCACTTCAGATATCCCAGTTAGCGTTATATCATTGCCTTTTAGTGCAATATTTGCTAGAAAATCTGCCATGATGTTCTTTGATCTATCTATCCAGGTTATCTGAAAAGCATCAAAAAGCTCCATGGTATCCCATACAGCATTCCTGTACTGTTTCAGCCTTAAATGCTTCGAGGCATATCTCTCCTTTACTTGTGAGACTATTAGTTCTGAATCACCAAAGACACTTATCAACTTGATTCCATGTTTGACTGCTATGTTAAGACCAGTGAGTAGGGCTTCATATTCAGCAATGTTGTTTGTACATTCAAATAACAACTTGAAAGAATATTTGTAAGTTTCTCCTGTAGGTGAAATAAAAAGGATTCCAGCCCCACTCCCTTCTTTGCTACAAGACCCATCAAAGAACATCTTCCATATCTGACCATTATTTTCAGTTAGACATGACTCAATGGGGATCCACTCTTTAAATTTAGGTTTTGTCAGCTGTACCTGGAAGTTGTCCATATCAGTTTGCAAAAAACATACCTGGTTCACTGCTCCTTCCATGTCTTCTATGATATATGTGGACCGAGGCTCCCTGTCAATTTTTATTTCCTGTCCATTTATTGGAATCGTAGCATAAGACAAATCCAGCTGCACATATCCACCAATCATATTCGACCATTGTCTAGACAACAACATTCCATAGTTTGGTGGAACGTCTACCACCGTGATATCTGTTTTATATGATGCTTCTGGACAGGCTGCTAATCTGAACTCTACATTCTTCATGATACCAACCACTGGGACTGATCTATTGTCCATGGCATAGCATTTCCCAAAGGTAGTATCAACTTCCAATCCTAGTTCTTTCATCACCCCAACAGGCATGACGTTTATGGCTGCTCCTGAATCAATCATACAATTTTTTACCCTTTTGTTGTTTATCACCAAAGTGAGGTAAAATGGGTCTACTTGTGTTGGATTTTTAGTTATAGTGGACCCTAAGTATATAACTGGAGCCATTTGTTCATTACTGCCACCTGTTGGGACTTCTCGTTTCTTTTCATTAACCTTCCCTTCTTGGACACCTGAAATCATTTCCAAAGTTTTTTCCTTATATTCAGGAAACCTCATGATTTCCATCAATGGGACAGAGACTTTTAATTGTGTTAGTGCAGCTGAGATATCAAACGAGGTAGATTGCTGTGATGAAAGAGTTTTTGCCGTTTCTTTCTTTTGAACATCAGGACCCTGATTATCATCTTGCCTAGTCTTAGTTGCCTTATTCATTTGCTTAAATGCTTCATTGTTTTCTTTCATGAAAAGACTAGCAGGTTTACCTTGTTCTGGGTTCACCATCCTGTTTCTTAAGTCATAAGTCCTTTTTGCTTGTGCAACAGCATAAGCTGTAATTTTTCTTTTCTCTTCTTCAGTAGGGACTCTGAGTTTGACACTTTCATTTTTGCTGGTGGTCACAGGTAAAACAGAGTACTGATCAATATTTATAGAGTCCGACCTTCCTTCTTGACTAAATGACATCATATTAATAGTTGAATCATCCACATGATTTTCATAGCTATCCTCCTCCTCTTGCAACCCTTTTGCTACTGCACACAAAGAGGAAGCGTGTGGCATATTGCAAGCATAGCACCACATGTCATCGTCTTGAGTATAATTTACTGCTCTTTTTAAAGGATCTGGAATTTGTTGATTGTCTCTATGGTTCCTTTCTATCGGTTTTCCATCCTTCCATGTAGTGTTGTAAGGCATGTCATGTAGTCTAGGTCTCTCAGGACGGTAGTATTGTTGCTTCTCTGTTTTGTTTACTCTTACAGATAAATCTTTCAGGGCATTTAAAACTTTGTCAAGCTTATCTTCTTCCCTATTGGCCTTGGGTGCTTTAGGATTGTACAATCTTGCATCCTCTCTTTTTCCAATCTTACCAGCAGCCTTTCTATTGTTCTCTATAACAATGGCATCTTTCATAACATCTCGGAGATCTCTTGGGTTTCTGGTTCTCAACTCATAGTTTGTTTTGCTGTCATAAGCATTGATATAGTACAGAATGCTCACTTCAGGTACTGGTTTCATCCTATTAGGGATTTTGTTCAAAACCCTATTGAATCTTTTGTTAAAGTCAATTACTGATTCATTTTGCTCTTTCTTAATGCTGATGATTTCATGTAAAGCAAACTCAGGACTATTATGGTCTCCATATTGTTCCAGGAACATTTCTTTGAATTCTGCAAGATTTCTAATGGACGCATCAGGCAACGTTCTAAACCAGTCTCTCGCATCTTCTATTAATGACTGCATAAACAACCTGATTTTGACATCCTCATATGGCAAACCAAAATCCTCAATTACTGCATCAAATGCTTTGCAATGAGCCTCACCTGAAACTGCATTACTTCCTGTGAACCTTGGTATTGCTGTCCTGATCTCATTTGGGATGGGATATGGATACACCATCATTCCTGAAAAATCAAACTGCCTCATTTGTTCCATATTTATTAGTCCATGCCCTCCATGAGGATTCACGAAGTTCTGGTTCATATTACCATACAAGGGCATTTGGTTTTGATAAGGAGGAGGGTATTGATTCTGGTGTTGATACTGAAACTGATTAGGGGGTGGATGTTGGTTATAAAATTGACCAGGAGGTGGATACTGATTGTGAGGGATGAAGCCTGTATGTGAGTTTTGCTGGACTGGTGGTGCACTTGATTGCACATGATCATCCCTCCTGTTACCAAACAGAGGGTTCTCATAAGCTTTGAAATCATTACTCTCTGTTCTACCCACTCCCTGAGCATATGTTTTCTTGTAGTTGTTCACATCTTTATTAAAGTCATCCTCACCAACATTTATGCCCAACTTGGCACACAATTCCAAACATTCCTGAGTCCTTCCTGAATCTCTCATTTCAGCAGCTGCCTCCATCATTTGTCTGGTTAAATCTGTAAATCTATCTGCAGGATCTGCCATACCTGATCCTGATGGAGGTGGTGTATATTGTCTGGACCGTTCTCCATGACTTTCAAAACCAGGGGGAATTTGGCATCGCCCCTTTTGAGCTTTATATGCCGCAACCAAATCTTCGTTCATCGGGCTTGAAGTTGTTGTTCTATCTTGTTCTTTTAAGGGCGAGTGTTGGCTACCTTCATGTTTATGCTGGTTGTATCTTTCTCTCATGGAATCATTCATGGGTTCTTTATTTTTGTTCCTTCGTTGAGGGAAATCTAATTGGGATAAAGATTGTCCTTTCGCAATCGATCTTGTCCCGTGCATTGAAATTCTTATTTTAGAGTCGCCACCTCTTGTCTAGAGGACATGAATTGTTTTTATTTCTTCTGAGCTCTTTCCCACAGCAGAGTTCTTACAATTTCCCCAGCAGAGTCGCCAATCTGTTGGGTCTCAAATCAACAGATTGGATGGGTTCTAAGGCAATGCCAACTCCTATGATTAAACCCTCCAATTGACTTGGCCAACTTATAGAGTGAACCTATTAGTTACTAACTCTCTCTCTTTAGGCTCTGCAGGACCTAGGCGGGTATACCTATTCACTGAATGTCTCCAATAAACAGTGCTTTTTATAGCAGATGTGTCGTCCTATTCTGACATCCCCTGATCTTGAAATGGCATGAGTTCCTTGAATGGAGATATTGCAGACGAGTTCAAGATTGTTGTTTTGTTTTGTGTTTCTTAATTACTCCTGTAGCTGTCAAAATAACTAATTGTGAAAATAAACGATGAGTATGACTTGAGATTTAAGCCAGTGCCTTCTTTATTGCATGGGTTACAGAGTCATTACAATTTTCTTCAGGGCTTATAGTGCGAATCTGTGAGACAGTTTTTTAACTCATCCCTTATGAACCTGTCAGTTATTATTTCTTTCAAAACCAAATGAATGCTTACATTATGTGCTGATTGAGTGAATTTAACCCTACCCTTAAGGGACCAGTCAATTAAGCTTTGCAGGGAACAATTACAATCCGCAAGCAAAACTTTTGTTACAACATTATAACATAAAGCATAGATTTGATCTTAAGAATATGAATAACCCTATCTTTATCAGATAATATCACAGACGATTGCCAAAAGAAAATGAAATAATCCACAACGCATATGCAGGGAAACAATTGATCAAGATTTGTATTCCATTGAAGTTCATACACGAAGACTTACAGGCTGTTGTTCTTTCGCTCATAATCCTAATCTAAAATCCTTCCCCTTACATTACAAAAACATTCTCATATATATATGAGGACGCAAGCTTTTCATGAAGAGACACGTCTTTTCAAAATATTAGTCATCAACTCGAGTGTTTCTAAACTTAAGCAAAAAGAGATTCAAAAGTCCCAAATGATGAATGTAATCATCATCTTTGAATGTTTTGATTCGAAGCGTTTGCTTTTTTAATTCATCCCCTAGCGTCAGGTACTTGAATATCATCTGGTTGACGGTAGGGGCCATATCCTTACTCCGATCAATTTCTGACAAGGCCCAATCCTTGACGCTGACAAGCTCCTTTCGCAAATCCTCCAAGGTTATTACCTCTCCTTCCTTGTAGACAGAAGGCATTCCAACGGGTCTTTCATCATCTAATTCTTTTAGATCTCTTCTCAGCATATCTTCGAATTTGACATGACTATCCATATACGCGTTACCCTCAGCCTTTTCTTCTGGCGTCATGGAATCGCCATTGCTTAGCACCCCCTGCAATCGTGCTCTTAACCGCTCATGCTCTGTTAGCGCCTTCATGGTTCCATTGTAAACTATCCAATATGGTTCGACCTGTAAGAGCATGGTGTTAAACCGATGTCCTATGATGTCATTGACCAATTTGTCCATTTTTTGCTGGATATTGTCTGCGCGTTTATTGGCCTTCTCCGCCTGATATTTCCAGTACAGGGCATCAGAGACGTCATCCAAGCTGCGTCCTGCAGGGTATGAGGTGTATTCGCTGATAGGAGTCCCCGTTTCTAATTGCAATACCTTTGCTTGCAGCTTCTGGTTTTCCTCCTTGGACTTTTCATATAATCCCTTGTATGTAATGTTTTCTCTGACCAGAAACTCTGTCTGGTCCAAGTTCAATCTTGCAACATCCAGATTGAGCTTCGCAGTGACCCTAGGGTCGGTCTTTCCAACCTGATGAACCATGAGGTGCCCAAAGGTTTCTTCTATATCCACAATGATTGGCCTCTTCCCTTTTGGATATAGTGCCCACTGTAGGAGAGCCTTCTTGTCTGGATCATATCCAGAGCCTAGGAACAGTTTATCTACCTCCTGGGGCAATACCTGCTGATTCAAATCTTGCTTCTTCAAAAAACCATCAAATAAGAGTGCTGAATTGATATCCCAACCAGAGAAGATGATCACACCGGCCTCTTTTAATAGTTTCCTCCCCTTTTCAGGAGTCATATCTTTCATGAGGACATCAATTTCATCCTGTAATCTCTTCATCTGTTCTTCCTCTGGTTTTCCAGCCATGCTTCGTTTGACATGAGCCCCTTTGTATTGATATAGAAATGAGAGAAATTCCCTAGAGGAGGCGAATCCATCATCAGCAATAAAGTCCTCATGCTCAGTCATCCTTATGTCAACAACATCTTTGATGTTGATTTCTCCTGTGTCCATGTTCATTTCTGTTTCGAAACCTGGAGGATAATCCTCTCGAGGAGAATCAGGTGGGATACTACTGGCGGTTGATTTTGGTGACATGTGAGCTAGGGGCTGACTGTCTCTTTCAGTATTAATGAAGCGAAGGAATTGTGAAGGAACTCTGTGCATAATTTCAGCTTCATGTTGAAGTAGCCTTTTAGCCACCTCCAGAGGATCTTGGATATTTCCAATTAGGTCTCCGTCTATCATTCCCCTTGCCCTTTTCCATTTGTAGGCCTCCCAGACTAATTCACTCTTTCCTTTCAAAACTTTGGCCTCCTCTCGCTCAAGGTTCTTAATTAAGTCGTCTGGCATTTTGGCCATATGTATCCCAGCTTTGAGTTTCTGTGAGGCTCTGGCAGTTTTTATATATCCTTCAGGATCAAAATTCTCCCTAGGCTCACCCAGAGTCATGCCATAGTAATTTAATTTATTCTGTAATAAATGATAACTCTTTGAACTTTTGATAATGAAATCAGAGAAAACTAATAGACCTGGAACAATAGATTGTTTACCAAAATCAGTTAAATGTTTAGCACTGGCAATAGACAATTGCCTTATAATCTCCAAGCTAGCCACTCTGTCTGGCACCGTAATTGGAAGCATGTGTGGTTGCCCTTCATATCCAAATACCCTTATCTCCGTGTGATTATCATGGCAATACCAATCACCCCAATTGTGTTCAATCTGTGATTCTGGAGAGAAATCCTTTGGCCTGAGGAACTTCTTAATTTCAGGGGACAAAGTATAATCCCTGCGTTGTCCAAAAGCTGCACTGAGAGGTTTCACAAAGTATTCTTGAAAATGCCAATATTGGTTGTTTATAAACCTCTGGTCCCATGCTGATACCCACAGCTGAACCGGCTTCTTTAGACCATTCTTATCATAAGACCTGATGCTGAACTCATCTGGCCAGAAGTTAATTTCTTGTCCACAATAAAGAAGAATATGCATTAACATGGAGTATAATGAAAAGTGAACATTCACAATGTCTCCTTTCATCTTTTCCAGCCCATGATTCAAGGTATCCGCAACATAAGTAGCAAAATCAAATGACCTAGGGTCTTTTGATTGAATATCAGCACACAGAACCATAATCCCAACATCCATGAGTGGATGAGCCTCTATGCCTAGTACTTGGGCTGCAGTGTAATATGTATATTTGAAATATGGATGGAAGTGGTTGACATCAAATGGCACTTTGTCACTTTTGCCAAACTGAACAAATGACCCACCCACTTTTGGCCTATGAACAGGTAGCCTCCAAGTCCTGTAGATATTCTCCAAACTAAAGAATTCCTGTGAGAGTTTCTTCATATCAATGCTTTCCTCGACTTCCCAGTCTAGATCAAAGACCATATCAATAGTCTGCTTGTTGATTACTACTAATGTATTCCCTCTGTAATCACATATGGTTTTAGTTCTCGGGTTGTAGCAATTTACCAGAGCTTTCATTAATTCTACGTCTACAAATACATTCGGAACTACTAACTTGCCTAAGTTCCTCTTCCACAGATTACTAATGGGTTCGGGTGCATCCCTTCTTTTGTAACCAAACAAAAATAACTCATGCCCTCGTATCTCAGTCCAGATGTCTCCTAGATTTTCAAATTTATCCTCTAATCCTTCTTCTTCACTTTTAATCTTTTTGGACCTTACACTAGACGATGGACACTGGTCTAATAAGTCCTGAGTCAAAGCTCTCCCTTCTTTCTTCTGTCTCTTGGGCTTCTCTTCAGGGTTTAACTCTTTTCCTTTCCTACTCTTTTTAGAAGAAGAAGACGAAGGTTCCATAGTTACAGCAAATAAGAGAGACAATACTTACTTGGTAAAATGCTCAACTCTTCTGGTTATCGTTTGCAAATCTCTGCAAGTTCTTCACAGCCTTCAATCTCTTGGCATCGATTTGATTCTTACGAAAATTCACTCAGCTTAACTGTAATTGAATGGGCAACTTGCGTATAGTTAATGTTCTGGATCTGTAACGGCTACTCAAGTGTTTTAAATTTAATTGCAGATGTGACACTTTTCAACTGGGCTTTTAATTCCTTCGCGGGAAGTACAGTCCGCTCAAAGTGCGCGCGTTTCAAATTATCGATGAAACCCTTGCCTTCGGCCGAGTGTTTGAATCTTCCATCGAAAGCTCATTTTCTTCGATAATACTGTTTCGGTGAAAAACTTATGTCGAGAGGCCGCTTTCAAGACTCATCGAAATTACTTTTTCATCGATGGTTTCCCTTTTCGACAAATTGCTCGTGAGTTTCATCGATGCCATACTTTCGATGAGTTTCTTTCTTCGATGAAGGCTTATGAGTGTTCATCGATATCCCCCTTTTCATCGATATCCCTTTTTATCGATGAAACAGCCTTTCTTTTGTTCGACACCACGTTCATCGATGAGACTTGCTTTTCGATGAATGCCTCTTGAGTTTCCTCGGTAACGATATTTCTTCAAAATCACCTTTTGTCTTTTTGCTTTTATCCTTTTCGATGAAACATGGGGTATCGATGAGCGGTTTCTTGCGTTCATCGAAGGTAACTTCTTACCGAAACACCTTTGCTTAGCGCTTTATATGCCCTGTGTCGATGAAAACGCTCTTTCGATGAAACCTCTCCTGCAGTGCTCGACACAGCTTACTGGCCGAAATATCCATTAGTCTTCATGCTTATGGAAACATATAGTATTATTTTTTATTTTTATTATATTTTTTCTTTTTTAAAAAATAGTGCTCAACATAACCCAAAGTGAATTGCTTCACAATTGAGTAGTTATCTTGGGAGATATATGGTGAGTAATCTTGGGGGCAGATTCTTCCCCACCCTTGCACTATGATGTCACAAATGTTTGGATACTGACTCGGCTCAAAGCTTCTAATGCTAAGGTTCTTAATCAGGCTTCCCGTTAGGCCGTCAGTGATAAACTCCCTAAGGAGGCTTCCCAACCTTTAGAACAAAGGCTTTACGTATCTCGAGGATACTGGGGGAAGGCTAATCACTGCGCGCAACCATTGAAAAAGACTTTCGTCACTTTCCACATTTGATTATAGTGGGTTGGAATTCTTGGCGTCAAAGTCGTTCCCCACTTAGGTCGTTCCCTTCACACCGGCCATAAACGGTTTTAAGAGTTGATTGCAACTCCTCGGGAAGGCAGGCCTGCTAAAGGTTTTAAATGCTTGAAGTACTGAAAGCGTAAGAGTGGTTTGGCTTTTTGATCACCTAGTTAACGGGAGAGCATATACCTTCCACTTTCGAGACAAAGCAAACAATGAGGTTTTATTTTATCCTTTTTTAAAGCAGTGATTTGCTAAAATCTATGCAGAGATGTTGCTCCACAAAAACATGATGTTCTTTTTATTCGTTCAAAGCAATGATTGTTTGATCTATGAAAAAGAAATAGTCAACAAAGCAAATTTGATGTTTTTGAAGGTCAACAAAAGAAAATCGTTTTGTTGTAAAAGCAAATTTCCTCACTTTACTTGTAAAAAACTGTTAAAACCCTGCAAATAAACAAAACGATAAGATGGTCAGTTGATTAGGGGGACTTCTACAAGTCTAGAATTTTAATTCAGTTACAATAATTTTATTTTTTTTTGTTTTGTCCATGATGCGCTACAGAACAAACTGTACGCGCTACAATATGCTCCAGATGCGCTATAGTTGATGATCTATGCGCTATTCTGTTACCTGGATGCGCTACTCTGCGTGTCGTAAGCGCCACTCTGTGTTTTTCTTTTTCCCGCGGTCAGATATGCAGGAAAAGTTTAAATCTTATGCGCTAATGTTTGTCTTCAACGCGCTAGAAGATGTATTACAAGCGCTAAAAGGTAGAGCAGATGCGCTAATTTGTTAAGTATATGCGCTATTATGTGTTTTGCCCGCGTCGACACCTACAGAAAAATTTGTTTAAACAGCATCATGCACTAAGGAAGAGTGTGTACGCACTAAGACAGAGAGCACACGCGCTAAACAGTAGGCTAGAAGTGCTAAACTGTTAGGCAGATGCGCTAAAATATCTTTTTGACGTGCTGATTCTCATTTCCCGTGAACCTGCAAAAATGATCAATTTCAAAAAATGATGTGTTATTGGGGGTCGTGCCCCACAGTGGGTGCCAGAAATGTGTGCGGGAAAAGTGGGCGAATAAAACTTAAAATGTGAAAATTATGAGAAATACCAGTCCACACACACACAGAGGACTTCTTGATGCAAGCTATGGAGTAAAGTAGTGTTACTCAGCTTCCAAAGGAGGGTCCCATGGTTCTCTATCTCACAATGTCCCTCAAACCAACGTTTTTGCTCTCAGATTACTGAGCCAAATGGTTTAGGGATGGCAAATATGAGAACGAGAGATGCTTTTTATAGATTTTGGTATGAGATGTGTTATAAGCTATGTATGATGCTAGAAATGCAATAAACTAAATGATAAGATGACAGGATTAGTATGAATACTATCCTAACGTACTATATTTAGTCTATGATTGAACTAAAATGATAAATAAAGTAATCTAAGCATGCATATTTAGTCTAATTTATGATCTAAAAGAGGCTAAATGATGAGCATATATGAAATGAGAAAGCTTGAAAGAATTTGAGCATAAGTATGATGCTTCAAATTTAAAAGATGATTGTTAAGAATGGAGGAATGAGAGCTCTATTTATTGCACAAACAGGGCAATGGATGGTCAAGATTGAAAGGTTTAATCAAGGGCCAAGTTTGAAAGTTGGCGATCCATGTGCACAATTTGCACCAATGACATGGTGACAAATGTCAACATAGGATTGGGTTGAGAGAAGAGGTTGGAGGCATTAAAGGCCTGAGAAGACCTCATGGTTATCTAAAGGCTAAGGGTCAAGTCTAAATTAGGTTTACCCAAAAGATTAAGATTTAATCCAAGAATAAACCTTTGTGCAAATGATTAAGAGATAATCATGGTCAAAGCATTAATGGCCTGATGAGACCTTTGGGTTGGGTAGAGGTTGAGTCAAAACAAATGTTTTAACCATGTGGGAGGGTTTGAATTAACCATTAATGGTTATTGGAGACTTTGGGGATTAAGTGGTTGAAGGTTGGAAGCCTTCAATGGTTTTCAAAGACTTTAAGGGTTTTGGTGGTTGAAGGTTGAAAACCTTCAATGGTTATCCAAGACTTTGGGCCATTTGAGAAGTGACCTCCCTTTGCTTAGGAATGTGACAAAGTTTAGAGGAGGGTTAGGTTAATTAGAATCGATTAGAAGATTCTAGAAGGGATTAGGAAGGGGTTTGGGATTTCGCAAGTGGATGGGGAATAATAGGATTTAATTGAAATAATTTAATTCATTCAATTTGGTTGTATTTAAATAAATTTGATTTATTCAATTTAGGATAACTATTTAATTAAATTTGAATTTAATTAAAAGTGGATAGGGGGGATTTAATTGAATAAAATGATTTATTCATTAAATGGGTATAGTGAATTTAAATTAAATAAATTGAGTAATTTACTTAATTAAATAGAAGAATGTGGATAATTTAATTAAATTGGATTTAATTAAATAGGGAAATGAACATAAAATATTCATTTAGGAATATGGTCATTTTTATACGTCTACAATATTCAAGAGCAAAATTCAAATCAAAATTGAAATAAAGGATGTACAGGATAGAATCCAAGAGGCTGGGTTGTCTGAAGATCTTAGGATGATCGAAAATGTTCTTTTGTCTAAATACCACACCATTATCTCCAATGAAGAGATGTTCTGGAGACAAAGATCCAGGGCCTTGTTCTTGAAGGAAGGTGACAAAAATACCTAGTTTTTTCACTTAGCTACTCTCAAGCTTAGGGCGGCTAATAGAATATCTAGATTATCCTGCAATGAAGGCATCCTAATAGAGGATAATGATATTAGGAAGGAAGCTCTTGAGCATTTTAGCACCCTGCTGGGAGAAGTGGATAACCTGGATATCAGCAATCAAAACACCCTATTACAAGCTATCCCTTCTATCCTGACTAAAGTTGATAACAACCTTTTATCTCGTATTCCCTCTAATCAGGAAATCAAAAAGGCGGTGTTCTCTTTTCAGGGTGATAAATCCCCTAGGCCAAACGGTTTTCCAATGTTTTTCTTCCAAAATTTTTGGCACATCATGGAGGCTGACATTTGTAATGGTGTTAAAGAATCCTTTAGCTCTAGAAGGCTCCTTAACGAACTAAATACCACCTTCATTGTCCTTATCCTGAAGATCCCTGGTGTCGATTCTCTCAACAAGTTTAGACCCATTAGCCTATGTAACTTTGTGTACAAGATTTTATCCAAGGTTCTAACTTCCAGGTTGCTGGATATTCTTCCAAGAATTATCTCTATCCAACAGAATGGCTTTGTCCCAGGTAGACAGATTCTGGATTCCATCATATCCATTCATGAAAAATATCCACTCCCTGAAAATGGCGAATAACCAGGGCTTCTTCCTGAAGTTAGACATGGCTAAAGCTTTTGATAGAGTGAACTAGCAGTTTCTCCTTAGGATTATGAAAGTGTTTGGTTTTGGTGGCAAAGTTATTCAGCTATGTTCTCAGCTTATGGAAACTTCCTCATCTGTTGTTATTGTCAATGGTTCCCCGTCCAGTTTCTTCAAAAGCTCTAGAGGTCTTAGACAAGGGGGCCCCATATCCCCTATCCTATTTACCATTCTAGCAGAATGCCTGGGTAGATTTATTCTTAGAAATGTGGAAGATGGAAATCTTAGGGGTCTGAAACCTTCTTCTTCCAATGTTGTTTGTTGTCATGAACAATTCCTTGACGATTCTATTACAATGGGGGAAGCTAAAAATATGAAGAATATCCTGAATACTTATGAATCTGCCTCTGGTCAAAAAATCAACTGGGATAAAAGTTCTCTATTCTTCATCAATACACTAGTCCAAAGGCAACTAAGGATTGGAAGAATTCTTGGTTGCACAATTTATGAGCTTCTCTCTACTTATCTGGGGCTTCCTCTGTGTCTCAAGCCCAAGGATTCCTTCTGGAATAAGCTGATAGACAGACTTAACTCGAAACTTGCTGGTTGGAAAGGGGTGGTCCTTAGTCAAGCGGGCAAAATTACTCTGCTTAAAGTCACTCTCCAAAATCTTCCTATTAATGCTCTTAGCTTGTTCAAAATCCCCACAAAGTTTGTGGAAGCCATTGAAAGAATCCAAAAGATTTCTTTGGTCGGGAGTGGAAGTCAAAAATAGAATTCCCCTTATTGCCTGGAATAAAATTTGTTCCCCTAAGGCCCCTGGTGGGTTGGGCTGAAGGAATATCGGTACTATGAATAAAACTTTATTAGCCAAACAAATATGGAGATTGAAAGGAGAGGAAAGAGAATGGAATTCAATCTGGAAAAAAAATATCTCTATATGCAACCTTCTGAGAAAGAATTCCTTGATAATTCTTTCATTGTTGAAGGTTCAGCTATATGGAATGTTGTTCAATCTACTAAAAGCTAGGTTGCTGCTGGTCGAACTTGGAACCTTGGGGATGGAAGGAGAATAAGATTTTGGGAAGATAGGTGGATTTTGAACAAACCCCTGGAGATTAGAAAGACTAGTTCAAAAGTAGGTTTGGTGAGCTGGTCAGAGATTACTGGAGAAATGGGAACTGGATTGATTTTAGTGAGCAGTGTCCGGGGCTCAAGTTCCTTCAGATTGCTCTTTCTGCTAAAATCCCTATAGACAACAAAGATGGCAAATTGATATGGAGGGAAACCCCATATGGGAAATATTTTGTTTCCTCAGTTGTGGCTATTCATAATGATTCTATGGAAGAAATTCCTATCTGGGCTAAAGTTTGGAACAAGAAGTTAGTTCCTAAGGTTAATATCTTCTTTTGGATTTTCATCCAAAAAAAGGTTTTAACCCTGGACAACCTTCAAAAGAGAGGTTTTGTTTTTCCTAATAGGTGTTCTCTTTGTTGCAAGGAAAAAAGATGGCTTGCCATATTCTCAATCAGTGCACCTTTAGTCAGGATATCTGGAAAATCATCTTAAGCAGGTGGAACCTGAGTTGGGTTTTCCCAAACTCCCTAGGGGATTCCTAGCAGCAATGGCACTGCCCTAATTCTAATCCTAAAATTGTGGAGACTTGGAGACTTACTCTATCGATTGTTATTTGGAATATCTGGAAAGAGCGTAACAATAGGATTTTTAGGGATAAAAGGGCTATTCCTGAAGTGGTGGCAGATAAAATTTATAGGAGTATATTTGAATGCCTCTATGGCACTGACTATGGACCAACTGCTAAAGATGACTTGAAAGACAGGTGGAACCTCTCCACCACTACTACTAGCAAGGAGAAAGGAAGAGAAGGTCTCGTTCGGTGTTTTCCTCCTTAGGGGTGGATTAAGGCTAACTTTGATGGGGTCTCAAAGGGGAATCCGGGTAAAGCCGAATACGGGGGCGTTGTCAGGAATTTTGTTGAAAGTTGTTTAAAGGCGGTGGCCGGTCCCTTGGGGAATCGAACTAGTTATTTCTCTGAAGCCTCAGCTGCCTTGAACACCTTAATTGTAGCCAAAAGTCTTAATTATGATAGATTATGGCTCGAGGGAAATTCACTTAATATTAATAAGTGTTTGAAGGGGGAGTCGGAGCCATCTTGGTCAATTGAAAATATTATTATGAAAGCTAGGGAGATCATTGCAAGTTTTAAAGATATTATTATTCAACATGCCTTTAGAGAGAAAAATAGTGTGGCGGACTGTCTAGTGAATATAGGAGCTTATTCTGACTCCTAATTGATTTGGCATGGGGAAGATCTCAATTTAAACATTAAAGAGCTCCTTAGAAAGGACTGTCATATGGGGAGTGAAGAACAGTATAATCATGACATGGAATATGAATAATTTATGCCTTCATGGAAAGGTCGTCATTACTTGGCAAAGCAACAGATCCCCAACAATCTTTAATAATTCGCGGCACGCTTTGTGGGTTTCCCGGTTCAAAATCTTGAGCAACTTCAGGAAAGAAGGGCTCAGTTTGCAGAGAAACAGAGCAGATAGTCTGAATCTGAAGATGGGAGGAGACCTAAGGAGAGAGGAACCAGACAATACGTCAACTTGGAAAGCGATGCCGAAAGTTTGGGCGAAACTGGAAAAGGGTTCTCTCACAAGCTTTATGGAGAAGCTCGTGGACTATGATAAAGTTAGGGTAAACCTCGTCATTTCCAAGATTTCTGAAAATTGGTCTAATGGCTCCTTTAAAATCTATGGAGTTAAGTTCAAGCTGGATGCTGGGCTCATAGCTACAGTTATTGGTATGCCCCACTCTGGGCTTAATTTCTTTCAAGACCTTAAAGTCTCCAACAATGCGGTCAATCTATTCCCGCAGAAAGAAAAAGAGAGGGCTAGAATTGGTAAAGCCACTTGGGGCTACTACGAAGCTGCTAATATCAAGAAACTATGGGGCTGGGTTCAGAATGCAATTATGGAATACATCACGGTTGAGGGTCATTTCTCTAGGGCCCACACCTACCACTTCATTTTCTTAAACCATTTCAAACACGAAAAAAGGTATCTCTGCCCTACTACCTTTTTAGGTCCCTTTTGAGGTCCCTCAATAAATGGTTGAGGGTCATTTCTCTAGGGCCCACACCTACCACTTCGTTCTCTTAAACCATTTCAGACACGAAAAAAAGGTATCTTTTCCCTACTACCTTTTTAGGTCCCTTTCCAGGTCCCTCAATAAACATAGTAAAAATCCTTCTAGCCTGATTCTCCACTGTGGGCTTTTGCTGCTCATCTATGAGTATTGTAAAACCCTTGCCCTGCTAGAAAACAAGAGGATATCTGCCTCTTTGGGTAAGAGAAAGATGGAGGGAGGAGACTCCAACAAGGAGAAGGCGTCCTCTAGCAAAAAAAGAAAAAATGCCCCTGGGATGGAAACAATGGAAATTGATAAGGAATGCAGCGAAATGGAGACGGATGACTCCAATGGTGAAGACAGCTGGAACGATGAGGAGCTGGGTAATGAGGAAGAAAGTGGTGATAATGAGCCTAACAATGAAAGCCCTATCCTCAGTGATTGCCCTGGTAAGGACAACAGCCATCCTATGAAGGAAGTAGATTTCAAGGATAATGAGGAAACTAATGTGAATTTCGAGAAGGAAATGAACAAAGATTCTGAGAAGGACCAAACAAAGGATAGGGTTAGTGAGGTTACTCTTAGATAACCTCAAGAAACTCACTGAGGTGAGAATGGATTATGACAAATGGACCTATGAGCTCCTAAAGAACCTAGAAAAAAAAGGGAAAAACACAGATGAGAAGAGGGAGGATGACAATAGAGATCAGATAAAATGGAAGCAGAATATGGAGGATAAGGTTAATTCGCTGGAAGAAGGGAGAGAGGCAATGAAAAATCTGATGGGCATTATCCCGAGTATCCTATCTGTTGTCACTAAAAACTTGCAGGATATTGCTAAGGTCTTTGATCACACCAGCTCTCCTAAACCAGTTGTGGAACTTGACTTGGATGAAGAGACTATCCAGACTGGTAATGGTGAAGCTACTCCGGTTGGTGGCGCTGCGAAGAGGACCAGGGCTAGTGTCAAGAAAGTTGTGGCTTCTTTTGCAAAGGATCTCCCTAATCTCAGGGATAACATCAAAGAGTTGCATGAAATTAGCAACACCCTGGCGAATGCCCTGGAAAAAATCAACTAGTTTCTCTCTTGGAGTCTAGCTGGCTTGCTGGCTTTGTGGGGCTTGTTCTGGTTTTCTTTGGTTTTCTGATGGCTTATCGATGGTCTATTCTTTTCTGTTTCTCTTTTCTTTTGTTGTTTAAGTTCTACTTGTAAAGGGTTTCAGGGACCCTTCAAAACCTACTTTTACCTTAATCAAAAACAACTAATTGGCATCTTCCACTTTGATTTAAGTTTTCAAAATAGTTATTCCAAATTATTCTAACCATTCTTATACAAGTTCTTTCGGAAATTTTATCATGCATTGGCTTCACAATATTTTCATCAATGTCTATTAGGAACTTTGGTTTTCTACGAATTATTCTAAGAGGTGTTAAGATTAGTGCATGCTATTCATTTTCATTAGGTGCATTATGTGCATTGATCACATCAAATTCAAATGGTATATCTTCTTCAATTTCATTACCATGTGCATTCACTGAATGATTTTCAAATGGTGTATGTTCATTGCATTCATTATGTGCATTCATTATATGCATTTGAATTGGTGTATATTGATCATTTTGATTTGGTGTATTCATCATATCAATTTCAATTGTTGAATGTTCATCACTTTCATTAGGTGCATTAGATGGCACACCTTCACGTAATCTCCTCATATGCTCCCTTTGTCTTTCCTCTACTACCTCTCTTTGTTCATCCATTCCTCTCTTGTTCTTTCCCATTGTCCTACACATAACGTCATGATGACAATCGACAATCAAATAGCAAAAAACAACAAATGATCATTATTTTGTTATAATCTAAAGTAACAATGATAAAATAACTTCAAAAAACCAAAATACAAGACAAATCAATCATGATCAAAGCAAAAAAACAACAAATGATCATCATTTTGTTATAATCTAAAGTAAAAATGGTAAAAAAAAATCCAATATACGAGACAAATCAATTATTCTGAAGCAAAAATGACAAAAAAAAATGAAAACCTGATTGTTACTGTCCCACAAAATCATGTACAAAAGTAGTGGGGCCTTCAAACAACTTGCAATATTGGTTTTTAGGCCATTGGGACTAAAATATATTAATATTTTCGCATAACCCGTACAGGTTATGGAAACCTAATGTGAGTGTTCACGATTTCTCATAACCCATACGGGTTATGTAGAAATAGAAGTTTTGGCCTTACTTCTATATAACCTGTAAGGTTTATGTAGAACTAGGAACCAAATAGGAAGTGGGGAGGGAGATAGAGAGAGAGAGAGAGAGAGAGAGAGGGGGGGGGGAAGAAAGAGAAGGGAGAGAGGGTGATAATAGGATTTATACAAGAGAGAGAGAGAGAGAGAGAGAGAGAGAGTAGGATAAGGAGAGGGGGAGAGATAGATGAGAGAGAGAGAGAGAGAGTAGGGGGTAGGAAGATAGGAATATAATAGGATAAGGAGAGGGGGATGGAGAGAGAGTTTGAGATAGAGAGAGAAGGGGATAAGGAGAGGGGGAGGGAGGGAGATTGGTAAAATGAGAGAGAGAGAGAGAGAGAGAGGGAGGGAGGGAGGGATATTGGGAAAAGGAGAGGGGGAGAGGGAGAGAGAGGGATATTTGAAAAAGGACAGAGAGAGAGAGAGATTAGGGGGGAGAGGAGGTAAGATATAGAATAGGAGATAGGAAGAGAGGGAGAATTTAGGATAAGGAGAGTGGTGCAGGAGCACCTAGTTTTGAGCTAGTTTTGAGTCCAACTTCTTCTTTTTGGTGTGTTTTTCATAGTTTAGTTTGGAGTGGTGAATAAGAGGCTTCTCTTAGGTATTCATATGTTTTTTTAATTCTTTGGTAGGTTGAATGTCCTTAGGACAATGTGTTTGCTCAATTTTGGCTTGTAAGCCCTTGTAAGCCTAAAATGGCATAATCTTGCATTTTGATGTAAAATGCCTTGAATATCCTTGTTTGGAACTAAGACATGTTAATGTAATGGTTTCTAGTCATCCTATATGGTTTTGAGGAGAAAACAAATCATGTAAGGCGAAAATGCACTTTTCGGCAAAAGTTGTCAAAGTTGCTTGACAACTTTTTGTAACGTTGAGCAACTTTTTGCATTGTTGAGAAAATGATTGGTTAGGAAACTGATGGAGAGTTAGTTAGAACATAAATGGAATATAAAATCCTTGAGAATGAATGTAATAAGGTCATTGAATGCATGGAGTTGATTGGAATATAATTTGAGACCATTTTTTGAAGTTTTACATTGCATTTTTCAAGAATTAGAGCAACAATCCATACTTAATGGATTGATTGCATTTTTGTACTTTTATTGTTGTTTTGTGCATGTTCTTGTAGTGCTCAAGAAGAAATTTGGCTATTTTATTTACAGGTTTGAATTGAGTTTTCAATTTTTGCAATCTCTAAGCCAGAGTAAGGGTTTGAGAGGCCCAAACATGGTTCCAGCTTGAAGTCCTTTGGGTTCTTCTCAATAACCCTTGGAACTCAAGCCATGGAACTTTGTACAGTGTATATAGCTTTTATTTTCCTTTGGAGGTCATTGAAAGGCCAATGAGCATCATTTCCTAGGCAAGCTCAGTCACAGCCCAGTTAGGAAATGAATGAGATTATGCAAGTGTTTGCAAGAATGAGTAGGGTTGGAGTTGCAAAGTGTTTGGGATGAACAAGTGATGTGTGGAAAAGTATATGTGTGAATTTGGAGGTGTGGCACCTAACCCTTGGAAAAATACCAAAATAAGCCTAAAGCCACCTAAAACAAGCATTTCTCGGGTTCCATACCTGTATGGTCAGACTGAGATTCCTCAGTTCATAAATTGGAAAGTACTTCTAAAAGGGTATCCTAATCAGCAAAGATTTTGTGTAGGTCTTTGGAGAAATTGTGAGCAAATCCACAAAAACTGGTTAGGTAGGGCTAATTGGGGCTCTAGAGCTACTAGGCTAGAAAATAGAAAAAGGAAGGAGCGATGGGGAAATGAATCAAAACCTCACTCAAAACCAGTTGATTATCCTTGAAAAACATCACAAACACCTACTACAACCTCTTCAATCATTTTTTAGGAGTTTGAGAGTGTAAGGCTGGATTTACCCTTGTGAATCTCAACCATGCTTGAGCAACCAATGAGAACATCTTGATTGGGAGCACTCTTAGAGATTTGGAGTGTCTAAATTGGTTAGTAGGCCAATTGAACAATGAATGAAGCCCACTAGGACAACACCTGACTGCCCTTAAACAAGGAATTAACTCTCTTTGAGTATACCTCCCCATCAGAGAGGGGGAGGGAGAGAGGGGGAGAGATAGAGGATATTGGGAGAGGGGGAGAGATAGAGGATATTAGGAGAGAGAGAGAGGGAGAGGGAGAGGGAGAGGGAGAGGGAGGCAGAGATGGAGAGAATATGATAAATAGAGGGAGAGGGAGAGAGAGAGTATAGGAGGGAGGGGGAGAGAGAGATATTAGAGAGAGAGAGAGAATAGGATAAGGAGAGGGGGAGAGGGAGAGGAGATTGGGAGAGAGGGAGAGGGAGGGCGGAGATGGGGAGAATATGATAAAGAGAGGGAGAGGGAGAGAGAGAGAATAGGAGGGAGGGGGATATATATATATATAGAGAGAGAGAGAGAGGGGAGGAGGGAGGGAGAGAGATGTAGATTGGGAGGGAGAGAGAGAGAGAGAGAGAAAGAGAGAGAGAGAGAGAGAGAGAGAGAGAGAGAGAAGGAGAAGGAGAAGGAGAAAAGGGTGAGAGACTCGACATAGAGAGAATTGTAGAGATGAGATAGAACTCAAGGAGGATAATTAGGGCCTAGAATAGACAGAGACGGTGATGGGGGAAGGAAGACGAGAGAGAGAGAGAGAGGAAAAGAAGAGAGACGTGCATGTATACAAACATATATATATATATATATATATATATATATATATATAACTATAGATATGCATATATACATATATAAACACATATTATATATGTATGTCTATACATATGTGTAGTAAATGCTAAGTTTACAAGCATGCATCATTATGTCTTCATAAGCCATATGGGTTTTGTGTAAAACAAAATAATAGTTTTAGTTCTACATAACTTGTATGGGTTATGGAGAACTGCGAATAGTACATTTTGTTTTTCAAAACACGTGCGGGTTTTGGCTTGGTAAGAGGGTTGGAAAATGACCCTAAGGCTTGCAAGCCCATTTTCCCCCCATTTTTGTCCCTTTACACATTTTTTCATCTTCCAACCTGATTTCTCTATTAATACTATGAGGATCCGATTAATACTGAAGGGGGGGGTGAATCAGTATGAAGACCAACTGAAACTAAAATCCCAAAAACAAACTTATATCAGTCTAAAACCATTTAACAAATATTCCAACTTCTTTAATTAGATCTAACAACCTCTTGACTAGATTTTCTTAACACATTAATCAAATCATTTATCACAACTATCAATACTTTCACCACTTAAGTAATCATATCAATTTGATCATATATCAATTTATCAACCTTATCGATCAAATCAAATACTTTCTCTAACAACTTCTTATTAGTATTGGTAACCTCTGATAAACTTTTGATAAAACAACATAATCGATGTCTCAGAAATAATGCATGAAATGAAACATAAACAAGAACATCACATGAAAAACATTCCACGCATGAACACCATAGGTTTTTGACGTGGATTCCCAAATGGGAAAAACCACGGTGGGAGTTGGTACCCACAAGTATTTTTACTGTTTTGAAGTATGCCCTACTAGGAGCTTAGCCTTGTTAGGAGCTTACAATACGCCCTGTTAGGAGTCACCCGGTTAAGGGATTTACCTAGCAGCCCACTTAGGAGCTTGATGACCTGTTAGGATCAACCTTGTGAGAGGATTTAACACTCTTTTGAGAGCTGCCATGTTAGGACCTACTCGATTAAGGGATTTAACCTGCTGCAACTATTAGGGAACAACAGTAAGAAAATAATTTGTTACGTGCACTTCTCTGCTTGCTTAATCAAATCCAGTTATGTACAATGCTCTACAACTTTCAAGTAGATCTCACACTTCACTTGGATGACTCAACACATTCTCTAAGACCACCAACACAATGAACATCAATTGTGTCAACCTAAATAGCCATCTCAACTAGGTCGGCCACCAAACCCTAAATTACATCTTGAATTATAATACAAATTATAAGAGATCATCTTAGATCAATCATACAGATCATAACATCAAATTACAATGCAATATCAACCGTTGTTTGATCGTAACTCATCACAAAAATCTGATCTGTACCAAAGTCAAACCTTTAGCTCATTTCACTAAGCACTTTGCACATTCCCAAGAAATTCCTTCATCATTCGCACCCAAACAACATTTAAATCATTCATGTGGGTTGTGTCATGTTACCACCTTCATGTAGACTCGTCTTCGATCACGGCCATAACAAATTAATTATCGGTTTGATGATTTCTTCACCAGTCCTTAAACCCTACTAAAACCTTAGCAAAACTTCATCAAAAATTTGAAACATGTCTTTCACTAATCATCACAATTCTGGTTCCAGTTAGATACATCTTTGCATGATACAAGTTCACTATCCAAACTTCAAATCGCCAAACATTACCAATCGCTCGATTCAAGAAAAACATCTAAGTTTTACCAGTTAAAGTCCTATTTCATAGACTTTAGTTCTCTGTCGGTAAACCCTATCTTTCGCTAAATAAAATCACTTAGATGACAAACCAAACATTAGAAAACATCATTTCACATCAATTGCCATCAATGACAACACAAATAACTGATCATATCATCTAACCATAAAATCTCAGTCTTCTATCCTCTACCGGTTCAATCATCATCCTTCAACTGCATCACCTGCATCATCTCATCTGCATCAATTATGTCAAATGTCAACATTCTCGACTTTGTCATCATCAGGTTTACAAATGATCGAGTGGGTATCTGTAAAATTACCACCATAATCTCACATGTCTTCTCATTTTTTTGACCGTATATTTTTTTCTATTTTTGGACAACATTAGCATAGTAAACTTTAATTTTCTTAACCAGTGCCTTGACAGTCCTCACAGACATATGTCTACCATTTTTTTAATAACTTTTGTTATACTTGAGCAATTTCAAAATAAATTACATATTATTGTTCTACACTAGATTCTATAAACTTTATAAAAAAGAAGTTTGCATTTTTTATTATTTTGATGCAAGTTATGCCCAGCGCACGAATAGGTACCAAATATTCAGGATGTGGTCACTTCAAAAAATCATAAAAAAAAATACTCTACAAAAAATTACAAAAGAATACACAACTTCTATATCTCACTCTTACCTATCATCCTACCAAAGGGTTTTTCAAAATACTAAATCTAACTATATATTTTGTGCAGTGCACGAAAATAGCTATGTTATGTTTTTATGAAAAAATCAGGAATAGTTTTTCATGCGTGAGAGGTTTGACCCTCTTAATCTTATCCAATTTTAAAAAACTTTAGTAGTTTAGAAACTAGATTCATATTACTACAATTATTATTCTTTTATCAACTCCTAGTTTTGAGTGCCTGACCTTCAAATATCTCTTTGAAGTTTAGGTTTACATGTTTTCAGGAAAAAGAAAAAAAAAGTGGCCACTTATACCCCCTTTTTGTTCACCATCTTGGTGCACTTACCCATATCTCTATCTAAACCCCCTCTAGTTAAGTCCCTCTCTCTCCACCTCTCTCTCCCTACCTTCTTACATCTCTCTCTCTCTTCTTGAACTTCTTTATCATTTTCTTCTTTTTGTCCCTCACCTATCTACCTCTCTCCTCTCTAGGTACAATATTATATAATTTGTTTCAATTTTGGACAAGTAGTTTAAAAGTTATTAAAAAAAATGGTACATGTTTGTCTTTGAGAACTCTAAAGACGGTTGTAACTGAAGTTCAAGATTAATATGCTAATGTTGCTCCATTTTTTTTACAAATAAATGGTTAGAAATCTCAGAAGATGGGTGAAATAATGGTGGCAATTTTACAAATACCCACTTGATAACATGTAAACCTAATGACAATGAAGTTGAGAAACCATATTGGAAGAAGAAAAAACGTAAAAAGGAGGGAAATAAGGCTCCCAAGCCTCGGCCTTTCTATCCAAGCCTAAGTACAAGGAAAAATGTGTCTAGGTTCTTTAAATTAAAAACACGACTGTGTTCTTTAAAATAAAAATGCAATTATGTTTAAAAATAAATAAAAAACATGATTGTGTTATGCTTACATTAATTTAGATAAGGAACATAGACTTAGGCGATTCCTTTAGCATTCTCTTAGTTTTTTTATCAAGATATATACATAAAATATAACATTTAAGTGTACGTTATATTCTCTCTTTGTCTTCTATCTTTCTTATACTTTAAGTTATATTTTATGTATATATTGTTAAGATGTTTGAGAGTGGTTTCGAACCACTAGGAGTCATAATACAAATTTTCGATTTGAGGAGATCTTATAATTTTTTAGACACTCAAATTTCAGTAATCAGTAGGATTCTATCATCATTCTATTGCTATCTCTCTATCTCATGCTCTTTGTCTCCCCTAAGTTCTAGACCTATCTAATTTCCTATCTCTCTCCTCCTCCCTCTCCACCTCTCTTTATCTCATTCTCGAGTTAGTGCAGGATCAAGGGGGGCCAAAAAGTGGCGATGTGAAAAAAATAGCCTTCCTCACTCGCCTAAAAACGCGAAAAATCCATGTTGAATTTTGGCTTAGCCTGGGTGTCAGTACACCTTGGCCTGGTAATTACCTATGCAAATCGGATATCCGATTTTTATTTGTAATTTTAATTTAAAAAATATATTATATGTTACATATTATATAATATATAATATATTATTATATTATATAATATATTATTATATTATATAATATATATAATATATATTATATAATATATTATTATATTATATTATATTATATTATAATAATATATTATATAATACAATATTATATTATATTATATATTATATATATAATATAATACAATATGTATTATATAATATAATAATATATTGTATAATATATTATTACATTATATATATTATACAATATGCATTATATAATATAATAATATATTATATAATATATTATTATATTATATATGTTATTTAAAAATAATTTAAGTATAGAAATCAGATATCCAATAAAATCAGATATCCGATTTTCTGAGACTTTTATATTTCGATAGTGACAGTCCCGTGAGTCATTTTTAACTCATGGACTGCGCGAATTCATCAAAACCCGATATCCTCTCCATCAGATATCCAATGTTTTGACAAAAAATTGCTAAAAAATAGATTTAGAGGTAAGAATTTTATCGTTTTGAATCATTTTCATTCATTTTTTGTATTTTTTGTTAATGTTTATTTGATTTTTCATTGAAAATATGGTTTTTTTCATGAAAACTAGGTTTTTTAAAATCAAATACCTAATTGTTTAAATTTGTTAACTAAATTTAATTGTTTACATTCAATTAGGTTAAAAATGGTTGATAACAATGAAAACACTGACCAACCACAACTTCAACAACCAAACCCTCATTTGCCAAGCCCCCCCTCAATTCAAGATTTGATTGCACAAAATTTTAATGAATTGAGGGGGATTGCAGAAGTATATCGTAGGATCCCTCGTCTAAACCCATTGTTTGATCCTCTCACGTCGATCATAAAAAGTATGGAAACCATGACTGAGGAGCACGATGCCGCCCTTTTGTGGCGAGATTCTATGAAGGAAAAATATGCAGATGGCTTGTCGTATAAGGATATCAAGGATCTTGAGATATCCAAAGCCGAAATTGCCTCATTGTTTGTCAATCCCCGTATTGGTCAGCCCATAGATCCCAAAAAACAAAATTTTCTATCAAATGGTGCACAAATGATGGGATTGTGAAAAACTTTTGGGATTGTTGGTGGATGGTTTTCGACAAACCACCCAACAACAATCTTGATATCCCCTTCTATTTCATAAAAAAATTGTATGCTGAGTTTGTTTTACACAAACAGGGGAACTACTTTGACATCCAACCTTTCCAGGGTGTAGGTTTAGGTATACCCCAAAATAGACCTGGGGCAGTCAGAGTAATCCAGGGCCCATATGTCCCCCATCCTCCTATTGATCCCCCACCTGCAGTTCAACATCCTGATATCATTTGTGAGGCAGCTTCATGGACTATATTGGCTATTCACTCTTTGAGTAGCCTTTTGGTTTCTCAGGGTGTGTCAGTAGCTTAGCCTACTCTTGATGGTAGCGGTGCATCCAGTGCCGGTGACACGTCAGCCTCGGCTCCACACATATGGGTGCCCCATAGTTGTGTCATGTGTGGGCACGTATGCTTGGGTCCAGTTGGATAGCCCATTGATCCTCCTGTGGACAGTGCAGATTATGAGGTGCATGAGATGCATGATGCACCAGATGTTATTACACAAACTGGAGCATACCCTGGGGAGTCCTCACATGCTAGAGGCGAGGAGGCACCATCATCATACATTGATAATGTATTGGTTAGATTTGTGTTTTCACAGTTCATGTTATATTTTAATTAAATATTTATAAATTAGATAATATTAAGTACTAATTTTTATTTACATGGTCTATTTAACAGTTGATGACCGAGGATGAGTTGAGACAGATTCAAGAGGGCACCTTGTCGGCCATTTCATTTGGCCTTGATAGCTTGATGGTACATATATTATTGCACCTAGTCGTTTGTATTTTATTGTACATACATGCTCATCATTTATATTGGTATTAATTAAATTGTGTAGTAACTTGCATGTATATCTTATTTTACTCTTGTAGCGCACAAGCAGCACGACTGCGGGGTAGTGTGATTTAGGATCTGGTAGTGCAGTTGGAGACAAGGGAAAGATAATTGAATGCAAATATGATTGAATGAATAGTTTAAATAACTTATAGTGATTATACATGTCTAGACATAAATTGATAGTTTCATATACTTGTGTATATATACATAGAATTTTTGGCTTCACATCCTTGATGACTACACCTAGTATACTTGAAGAAGAAGAAGAGATGCCTCGAGTGGATGTGTGTTTATTTTATTTTTTGATTAGTAGATATAATTTGTTATTATCAGTGACAATTATATGCTAACTTGTATCAATGTCATGTTTCTGAACATATGTAGGTTGTGTATGAAAATATTCAAAACATACCTCCTCTACCGAAGACATACATCAAGAGTCCTACAAAGCTAAAGAGAAAACGTGGAGATGAGGTAAACATGAAAAGTTCAATTATAGTTCATTTTTATGTTAACTTTTCGAATGTAAATTATATAATATAACTAATATTAATCGTGGTTTGTTTTTCTTGTGCAGGATCCTTTAGAGCCGAGTAGTGCGGCGAAGAGGATCGATTTTGATGATCCATCAGCAACTTAGGATGTTATAGATAGTTTTGGGATGCTTACATGTCTAGTTGGCATGTATATTTTGTATATGGACATACATTCACGTATTTAGACATACATTTTGTTTAAGTTGGCGTTTATGCCATATTTGTGTATGGACATACATTTGTAATTGTATACGGTGAAAATGGATAACAACAATAACAATGTTGGAAGACTAACTGGATTCAACCACAAAAACCCTAGCCTAAGAACAACAAAGATCCACCATAACATATGAAGATTACCTAAGACAATGCAAATGAAATGAAATCACAAAGATTATACCATCACATGTCCAATAGGGTTTGAATCTCCATTCTTCCTATCTCCATTGATCTTGCTTGATATATTTGCTCTTAGATTTTATGTGTGCACAAGAGCTCAACAAAGAACGGAATGTGGTTGCAAGTAGGATCACATATGAAAAGCGTAGCGTAGTCAAGTAGTCGGGTAGTTGGTTAGGGTTTTCTAATGAAGGAAGCATCTCCTTATATAGAAGACACTATATGAAAATGGAGGGATAAGATTGAGAGGTGTAAAAGGAGGTCGGCTATGATTAGAGGGTAGGTAGAAAAAATAATAAAATAATGAAAGGGGGTAGGTAGTGTAGGAATTAAGAGATGAATGACATGTGTCATGGGTAGAAAAGGTTAATGAATTAATTAAATAAACAAAGATTTATTTAATTAATAGAAGAAGTGGGATCAATTAAATAAATAAGATATTTATTTAATTTAAGAAAATGATAATTTAAATAAATAAATGTATTTATTTAAATGAGAAATAAGGCTAGAAGAAGATAAATGAATTAATTAAATAAATAAAGATTTATTTAATTAATAGAAGAATTAGGCTTAGATAATTAAATAAATAAATTAGACTGGACAATTTTAGGTGTCTACATTTTGCCCCTCTTTGAGACAATGCAGCTTGTCGCGTTGTTTCAAAGAAGATAATATGAACTGATACAAAGTTGCCCCAAGATGGGAATGATATGCCCCCTTGAGAGATTGGATGAAAATGTCTGAAAAGATCATAGACAATCTCTCGATAAGAAAGAAAGGCTAGAATGGACTGACCAGATGGAGTGACGGAGTCACAGGATAATGAAGACTAACTTGGGAAACGAGGGCTAGGGCTAGGGCAGTCTATAAAATAGACCACGAGGGGAAAACATCCTCATTGTCATCCACACATCCACGAGATCAGAGTGCAGAGCGAGATAGAGCAGCAACAGTCAGCAGCGATGGCATTGGTTCACAAATTTGATCGTTTTCACCGATATCAGAGGCCAGCAGATGCAGGAGAGTTGGTAAGTACCACAAAACCTCCTTGTACTTTGTTGCAATAAATGTTGCCATTAATGCATCTTAGGTAGTGCAATAAATGCACTTTTAGGAAAATGTCAAAAACATCAAGGCACGTCTGCATTGGTGCTAGGCGCGTCTATGCTCGCTAGGCGTGTTTGCGTTGGTGCCAGGCGCATCTATGTTAGGAAAAGCATCTGTACAGAATGCAGTCACGTCTGTGTCATGCAGGTGCGTCTGTGAAATTCAAGCATGTCTGTGGAAGATAGGTGCATCTGTGCAGAGCATAGGCACGTCTATGTTTTTCAAGTGCGTCTATGCAGAGCAAGCATGTCTATGCAGTCTATAAGCGTGTTTATGTCATGAAGGCGCGTTTATGTCTTCAAGGTCAAATCGGCAGGTCTGTGATGAACATACGTTGTCGATTGGATAAGCTACTGAGAGGATACACTCAAGCAGGTCCTCTAGGGAAGACTAGGATAGGTCGAGGCACTTTGTGATGAACAGTGAGCACCAAGACATAGAGAGTACTTTGTGATGAACAAGGAGTACAAATATGAGCAGTACTTTGTGATGAACAGTGAGTGCAAATGTGGGTAGCACTTTGTGATGAACAGGGAGTTCCAAACACATAGTAATTTGTGATGAACAGAGAGTACCACTAGGATAAAAAGCAACACTTTGTGATGAACAGTGAGTGTCACTAGGATAGAGTATCATATGTATGTAGACAAAAAGTAGCATTTTGTGATGAACAGTGAATGCCACTATGACTGACATGATTGATTTGATTGACTGTAGGAGTATCTACCTATGCTAGAGTCACAGGAGAGATTCCCATCGACTCAGAGGTTGCAACCTGAGTTGACAGCCGAGGACCAAACTGTGATTGAGGCTATGGGATTGAGACATATTCTGTATGTGCTTGAGTTTCAGGCGAACATGGGATTGCTGACTGCACTGACGGAGAGATGGCACTTTGAGACTTGCACGTTCCATTTGCCGATGGGTGAGATGATAGTCACCTTGGAGGATGTATACCAGATTCTACGGATACCGATCGATGGGGAGCTGATTCCATACGATCGAGAGGGAGACAGGGATGCTTGAGATGAGTGTTCCAGGACTGGAGATGAGGGCAGGACACGTGGCATGGGATACCATGACGGCGACAGGGTTGGCACTACCAACAGTGGTAGGAGGAGTGATCAATTGGTTCTTGTGTCTGGATAGAGTGACACGAGGGTTGGCTATGGGCTGGGGGAGCACATTGGAGACACTGGTGACTTAGCACACCAAATATGCCTGGGGACCGTGTGTGCTGGCACATGTATACTATGAGCTTCATCAGTTTGTGTACCATGAATCCGTGGGATTAGACTGCGGAGTCACATTACTGCAGGTGTGGGCGTATGAGCATCTGTCGGTGACACGACCTATACACTTCAGAGGCAGAGGTCACGGACGTGGTTTCATGCATTTGTATGATATGATCACCTCGCAGCCACGGATTGGCAGGTTGGAGTACTGGCATTGAGTCTTGGATGAGATCGACACGGTGATATGGAGGCCGTACCTGGGATGCGAGCAGTGGGAGGATGATGCAGTAGAGCTACCCTACACCTTCCGGAGTAGGTATCTGATTGGGCGGACGCCCTATGTACTAGAGAGGCAGCTGGTGGACAGAGTGGGTAGACAATTTGGCAGGATCTAGTGGATGCCACAGGGTTCAGGCATGTACGCACGGATAGTCAGGGATCAGGCACATTTTGGGCCGTTATTGTCATATGATCAAGCAATTACGCAACTAGTGGAGATGATGCCCTTACCCTGGGATATGTGGCTAGAGATCGAGGATGCCGGCATGGATGCAGAGTACATAGCGTATTGGGCTGAGCATCCATTCCCATGCCTGACAAATCCAGGAGAGCCGCTAGACAGAGATAGTGGTGGGGATGGTGATGATGATGGAGATGATGGAGGGACAGGCCGATGGAGGAGGTGGGGTGCAGTCGGAGAGAGGAGGGTGGCGCCACGGAGGGAGGGGGAGAGGACAGACAGGCTCGGATTGTGAGGGGTCGTGGTGGATTGCCGCTACAGGTGCCAGCAGCACAGGGTCCCAAACAGGTGCAGGGACAGGGACAGAGGTAGGTATAGGTATAGCCACCAGTATAGGCACAGGCACAGGGATAGGCACCCGTACAGAGGGAGCCACAAGAAGAGCCACAGGCAGAGGCACAGGGGGCCAAGGTGGAGGAGGATGAGCTAGTTGAGCTGAGGGAGATCTGCTAGGGACAGGCAAATGAGATCTAGGAACTGGAGAGGGAGAGGGATCGACTGAGGAGATAGCTCAGAGATACTAAGCGGAAGCAGGACCAGGCCATTCAGCGCTACACAGAGGCTGAGACAACACTAAGGGCTGGGAGGCAAGCGACAGAGGACACAAGGGCTGGATATGCCTATGTCCTGCGGGCAGGAGAGGAGATAGGCTATTGGTGAGATCTATATTATGGTGCAATGCCAGTTGATCAATGGGCCAGGAGCTTCCAGAGACCATCATGTACAGCGATGGCCACTAGAGGGAGTCAGAGGAGACAGGCGTCCAGCGGTGGGGTTATGGGTCCTCCACCACCACCAGATAGGGGGGACAGGAGGGATGATCCTGGGGCGGGTCCTTCTAGGGCTCAGATTCTGTCGAGGTCAGGTGGCTCTGAGGGAGGGAGTTCATCATAGCCGTAGAGGGCTCCCTATGTATCAGTAGTGTATCATTTTGTATTATGATGTAGACACCTATGGGTGATTGTAGCCATATGATTTTGACATCATTGTATCATGACACTTTATATATACATATATGAGATGATTCATCTTTGCGGCAGCTATATGCATGTATACCTATGTGATGAGATTTTTCATGGTGTTTGTTTCTATGTGATGGTTATGATATGGATGCAAATATGTACATGATGAAATGCCATATTTTTGTTCTTTTATGTTTTATATGTTATGCATATGCAAATGTGAATGTATGAAATGCAGATGAATATGATAATGTAGATACTATTTACATGATGAGAATGTAAAATGTGCTAACATGTGTTGTGTGCAGGATGTGATGTAATTGTGATATCTATATGTATGTATGAAATGCTTAATATGTGGTAATGTAGGTGCAACTACATGAAATGTAGATATTTTTGGTGTGTCATTATACTCAGTCATGTGATAGCGGGCTATGCGGACTCAAGAAGGATGATGGAAGTCAATCAAGAAACGGGGATGGAAGATAGAAGATATGAAAGTGAAAGAGCTTCTTGTGCGTTATCATCATTGAGCTTTATTACGGCAAGTAGGCTATGACAATCGAGGCATATGTTTGACCTAGAAAGTCATTGTAGCTATTTGCATGGACATAAGACAGTCACAAACAAGGAATCCCCCAGTTCATACTAGACTCACAGTGTCCTCATATCCTTGGACAAGTCATAGCATTACTAAGAGACAATCCATAGACAGCAAAGAAAAATAGGTGACGATACCCCATCCTCACCTTTCTAGTCAAAGACATCCTGGAGATAGAATCTCTAGTCAAAGACATCCTGGAAAAGCTAAAAGACATGTCACCAAAAAGATAAAATCAAAAGAAAACCAAGACTCGACACCAACATTCACTGTAGTCCTCAAGTTTTTAGTGTCTCTTGTCACTTGTATAAGTCTTATTTGATTGCGGTCACAATGTTTACTTTCACAAAAAGGATAGATCACATTGAACCATAATGTTGTCTGAGTCTGTTGAAAGATTTGATTTGTTGAAGTCCATTGTTGCTGATGTGTCTCATCTAAAACTGATTGAATCCATGAAACTGATACGTTATTGCGAAGAAGACGGAACTTGATTGCGGATTGGCGATGCAAGTGTTGTTTTATAGCGGATTGTGCGCGAATAAACTAAAGAAAAGTGGAAGAAATTGTACTCCTCGAAACATGTGATGTTCTCAGTTCCACACCCATCACTAGACATAGGATTTGCCTTATCCACAGATAGGAGCTGATTTATTATGAATGGAAAGGGGTGAAAATAGAGGTTTATTATGAATGGCTAACCAATCTTGGGTAGATCAATAACAAGCCATGATGGGAATGGGTACGTTTATTATGAACGAATACATTGTGAGTGTGTGCAAAGTGAAGGATGAAAGTGAATCCTAAAGGAGAGAGGAGCAATGTCTCTCTGCATGGCGTCGGTGGCCCAGTTTTCACCATGGTACTTGCCCAGGGCGCCACCGAAGTGGTTTTCACTATTGGACGAAATGTTTTCTCTTTACTTTTGTGATTTTTTTTCAATGTTTTTTGTGTCACAAGGCACCTGTTTGCCAGGTTTTCACCAAGTAACGATTTTTTGTTTTATGATTTTTTTTGTATTTTTGAAATTTTTATGATTTTTTTGTATTTTTGAAATTTTTTATTTTTTTGTATTTTTGAATTAGGATATTCCAAAGAGCTATGTGTAGAATTTGCGAAGGTGCATGTTGTTGATAGGATCCTCCAAAGGTTCGCCCTCTGTGGTTGAGAGTTGATATGCACCAGATCCATATGCTACTGTAATGATGTAAGGACCAAGCCAGTTTGGTTCGAACTTGCCCTTATTCTCTCTGTCTTGCTAATTTTGGGGGTTTTCTTTGAGAACTAAATCACCTACCTCAAATGTGTGAGGCTTAACCTTATGATTGTAGCTACAACATTCCTTGACTGAATGATATGTAGCTCGAGCGAATGTCTTCCTTGATAAGGAAACTGAGATAGAATTACTGGTGTGTGGACTATGTTTGCCCATGTGTATCACCTAAAGAAGTTTGGGCATCCTTGATAACAAAGTCCTTCAAGGAAGCTCCATTAAAGGTCCATTATGTATCGCCAAAAGGGGATGGATGTGTGGAACAAGTGGATGAGTTATGAAGGCTTATGACTGCAAAAAGAAGTGAAAGTAGGATGACATGATGGAGACTTATGATCAACAAGTATGCTTTTTGACTTGAAATTGTAGAAGTTTTTCCCCCAATTATTTTGATATTAGGGGAGATCAACTCTTGTTCTTTTTCTTTCATAGAATTTTTATCCTTGACCTTGATTTTTCCAGAGTCCAATAGCTTTTGATTTTTATTTGGACTAAAGGACTTTTCTTTATTTTTGAATTTTAGATTTTTCTTTTCAAAGCTTGATTTTTGATCCCCAATTAGTAAGGGCTTTTGTAATTCTTGTTGATCCAAGTTTGGAAGTGGGGTGGAAATAGAATGAGTGGATGATATGGTAAAGCTATGTGAGTTATCAAGAGGTTTGGCAATGTGCTCAATAGATTCTTTGTCGGAACCACTCTTAGGACTATTGATATCAAGAGTTGCTTGCACAACTAGAGGAGATTTGCATTTAGACTTAGTAGCCACAACACTAGGTGGTTCACACCCAATTCCTTGCAAATTATTTATAGATTGATCTTGTTGACTGAATACCTTAGGAGATAGTGGGATTTGATCAACATGAAAGATATACTCACCACATCCCAGGTCTTTAACATTGAATTTTTCTTTGATCTTTGCATTGTTTTGATGTAGAAGCTACCAAGGATTCTGGATCAACATATGCTGAAGATGGAATAGCTTCTCGATTGATTGGTATTGTTATTTATGATCTATGTCGCAAGTTATTGCAATATATAAATGGATTTGGGTCAACTTTGACGGTCAATTCAACTCCATTGTGTGGAAACTTGATGCATCAATGAAATGTAGATGGTACTGCGCTCATCTCATGAATCCAAGGACATCCCAAGAGTATATTGTATGTGAGATCTAGATCAAGGACTTGACAAACCACATCCTTTGTAACTGGGCCAACTCCGAGAGGTAAGGTGACTGTGCCTTTGGATGAACGCTCTTTGTCATCATATGCCTTGATGGTAATTTTGTTTGTAAAATTCACAGCTTTATCAGAATATCCCAATTGTTTAATAGTGTTCAATGTACAAATATTTAGACCTGCTCCTCCATCTAGCAGGACTCATTTTATGCGGTGTTTGTGTATGAAGGTTGTAAAGGTACGTTATGTGGCTGACTTATGGAGGCATCATCAGCTTCCGTGAATGTAAGGGAGTGTGGAATGGAAAGGTATCCCACCATGGCTTGAAACTGGTCCACGTTCAGATCAGTAGGGACAACAGTTTCTCTCAAGATTTTGTCAAGAATGGATTTATGTGCGGGGGATATGCGTAGGAGCTCAAGAATGGAGATGAGCATGGGTGTCTTCCCTAACTGTTCTACAAGGTCATACTCAGGCTTGGTTGATGAGGAAGTAGTGTTTTTAGCTGGAGCACCTTGCAAAGTGATTTTACCTCGACGGGTTGTAACATGACATTTAGAGGTAGGTTCGGAAGAAGATCCAACGCCTTTTAGAACGATCTTGGGTCTCTGGCTAGAATTCTCAAGGGTTTTGTCCTTGACGATAATGGTAGAGACATAAATGTCCATTGAAATGTGATTGATGGTTGAATCATAGTTATAAGATGCTCTGGTATAGTTGGTTTGGTTCATCTATGGCTTTAGCTTTTCCCTTGTCATGCTTTGGGAATGGTTCCTTAAACATTTCATGTTCTTGATTGGATGAGTGTCCTTCAATCTCAATGTCACCTCTATCAATGAGATCTTGTATGATGTTCTTCAGTTGATGGCAATTTCTTATCTTATGACCCTTGCTCTTATGAAATTCACAATATTCATCATCATTCCACCAATTTGGTTTCACCTTTGGCTCATATGAAGGAAAATTTGGTATTGTGATTACTTTGTTTGCCACTAGCTTCTTGAAGACTGACTCAAGTGATTCTCCCAATGGAGTATACTTCCTTCGTGATCTAGAAGTTGTTTGAGTGTTCACTTGATTGTTTGTAGAACTTGATCCTGAAAAAATGAATTTGGGTCGCACTGTATTGGCATCAACAACACCATCATTGACTGTGTTCTTGTTTTTATTCCAAAATCTTGGCTTATCTTTTCCTTTAAAGTCCTCTTTGTTTTCCTTGAATATCTTAATGACTGCTTGTTCAATTAGGACCTTCTTTGTTGCTAAGCCTTTTTCAATGACGTTCTTGAAGGTGGACAAACAAGCTTTCCTTAGATCATAGCCAATGTCTTTGTTAACATTTTGGGTGAACATCTCTACCATTTGTTTTTGTGGAATTTCACAAGAGCATCTACTAGCTAGATTTCTCCATCTTTGTAAAAATGATGCAAAAGACTCTCCCTCTTTTTTCTTGGTGTTGCACAAAGTAGTGACTGATATGTCTGTCTCTATGTTGTAGGAGAAATGTTGAATAAATGCCTCTGCTAAGTCACCCCATGACTTAATACCAGGTGGAAGTTGGGAGAACCATTCCATAGCTTGATCACCTAAGCTTTGTGGGAATAATCTCATCAAATATGTCTCTTCTACTGCTACCTCAGTGCAGGCTGTGAAAAACTATCTTATGTGTGCATTAGGATCCCCTTTGCCTCTATACTTATCAAACTTAGGTGTCACAAAATGTGTAGGAAATGGAGGCATTGGAATGCTCCTGTCAAATGGATAAGGACATATGTCTCTCATTGTGTATGTTGGCTTCGATGTATTTATTTCCTCCATTTTCTTTTGTAAGTCCCTAATTTGTTGCTCCAAATTGTTCTTAGGTGGAGATCGACTCCTTGGACAATACCCCATGCTTGAGGCACCAATTGGAGGAGGAGCGTGTTGCATATATGGATGATATTGATCATACGCATGTTCATATGGAGGAGGTCTATAATGGTGCTGCGTATATGGACCACTTGGTATAGATTCATGTTGAGGAACGAAATATCTGCTTTGTCCATGTATACCATACTCTACAGGTATGTCATGAGTTTGTTCTAGTGTGTTGTCCCCAAATTTGACACGAGGTTTCCTTGTGTCCAAATTTTGAGCATGCCTTTGAATATCCAATTGCTTTGGTGGTTGATCCTTAGCATTGATATGTGATTGAGCATATTTTTCTGCATAAGACTTCCATAATGGTTTATGAAGGTGAGTATCATATACTTGACCATGTGTGTATGGGACCTCTAGTTTTTGAAACAAAGATGATGGTGATTCAGGCACCATATGTGATCCTCTATTGCCTCCACTATTAGGCCTCCTTTGATCCATGTTTGAATGAGTTTGTTGCAAAGGTCGATTTTCCATTATTTGAGACATGTCAAAATCATAAGGGATCTTGGCTCCACTTTGTGCCATCACTTGTAGAAAGTATTGTTTATCTCTCCTCATTATTTCCTCAACCAATCGATTAAAATGGGGATTCATAATGGTGTCTTCCACTTCTGCTGAATGTACTAAAATGTTGTCCATATTGTCATTGTGTGTATCATTGTTGTTTGTAGTGTCCATGTACTCAACATTTGGAATGTTTCTATAAGCATCCATGTCAGGTAATGTGGTATGATCAGAATTGAAAAAGATAACATTATCATACTCATAGGAGTTCATGTTTGCAGACTCTTGAGCCTCTTTAGCTTCTCTCCTAGATTTTTGGGAATGAGTTTCAACCATGAACTAGGTATTGACCAAGATGTGTGAGACTAGATGAAAATGAAAAGAGTATGGAAGACCAAGAGTTGGATGGAATGTAAATGAATCTGAGGTGTACTTGCAATGTCCAAAATGTGAGACCAAGTATGTATGTAGTAGAGTAGGTGTGGCTTCCAAAGAGAGGATAGTTTCTCTTGATGAGGTAAGTTGACCTTGACTCTAAGTAAGACCAAATGAGACCCAAAGGTGATATACCTTGATGAGGGACCACTTAGCAAAATGTTGTTGTATGTAGTGTGTTGACAAAGCAAGATGAGGACAAGCAAGTGACCTTTTGACTCAAGTTTAGACAAATGTGAATGTAATGTGAGGTGTAAAGCAATGATGGACTTTGTGAGACCTAAAGACAGATTGAATGCTAGGTGAAAACCTGAAGAGATAACCTAGGAAGCTCAAGAATTCCGCAACTGGCTGTGTTTGTTTGCTGGACTGTAAAAGTTTTTAAATTTTGAACACAGACGCGCCTGTATACTGCACAGACGTGATTTCCTGACGCAGACGTGGTTCTGTTAAACACAGACGCATTTATGAGATTTTCTCAATGCAATGTTGATTATGGGAACACAAACGTGTTTCTGCCCTTCACAGACGCAGTTATACAACACAGACGTGGTTATATCAGACACAGACACATTTCTGCAAAATTTGTGCAATTTTTTTTCAATCTGTGAAGTTATTTTGTGACCAAATCTGAATGTTTAACTGTTTTTTCATGACAAGAGGACATAGTGTTGATGAGGACTCAATGTTTACAAGTGTCTAGACAATATGACTCAAAGAAAAGTGTGTTGTTTGATGTAAAATTGTTTTGCATACACTTGAAGACACAAAAGACACAATGTTTTGCTGTTTGGTCTTCAACGTTTGAATGTTTAAAATAAGTCAAGCACAATTCTTATGGCTGGTCAAGACAATAGTTGTTGATCCCACATGGGGTTTTACCCCCGAGGCTATGCTATTCAGAGCGGATACTTAGATGCTTGACCTCACTGGCTCCACCCTCGACACTCACTTCTCGGGTCAGCCAAGCATCAGTCCCCATGAAAACTCCCCATGGCAAACTTTGTATCTCTACTAAGAACTGTATGTGTGTGGGCTGCTACCAGAGGTCTGACCTCCTGCCCCAAGAACTAGAAGGATTTTGGCTTCTAAAATAAAAAGGTGCTAGTAAGGGCATCCGCTTGTGTGGCCATACATGCAGCACGTTCAGCTCTATAAATACATAAGGCTCCTAGTCAGTAGGGGTTATGCCCTACAAATGATCAAATAAATTTGATCAAACGGCTTTATGGGGAGACATAGTGTCAGTATGAACTAATCAGCACACGTTATTCATAGTTTTCACCATGAATGCAGTTATTTATAGTGGTTTGGAAGAAGATGGCTTTTCTTTTGCTACCACTTGGGTCGTTCTCTCCTCACTAGTAGTCCTAATGACCACACGGGGAGACAGGCCCTCTAAAGATGAAACAAAAAGAGCCTATTGCTCAAGACACAAAAGACAATGATTCAATTTTAGTGCACCAATTGAAGTGTTTGCTAATCTATGAAAACAAGGCACACAATAAAAATCCAAAAACCCTTGCCAAGGACCTGCAACAAAGATTTGTTAGTAGTTTGGATTGTTTCAAATGATCAGCCCTTCCTGCAAGCACACAAGTTAGGTAAATTTTAGATCCAAAAGACTTTATGAAAATAGGGGCCTTCAACAAAACGATTTTGCTTTCAAGACAAGCTACACCAATTTCATTAGCTAGATCTGCAAATGTTAGCTCAAAATAAACCAGATCTAAAAATAAAACCGAATGACTAAAAACTAAATCAATAAAACTCCAAAAACAAAATCAATGCACACAGACGCAGTTACCCCTAACATAGACACGGCTCTCTGATGCAAACGTGCTTCTGTGAAACACAGACACGGTTCCAAAACTCAAACGCGGCTTCTAGACACAGACGTGCCTAAAAACACCACAGACGCGACTAAGGAACACAGACACGGTTTTCGGAATCTACAAAAATAAAATACCGTCGAGGATGTAGACGTGATCCAAGATGTCGCAAACACGGCAGAAAACCAAAAAAGTGATCCGAAAGTACGCAAACGTGAAATTACCAAAATGCTGTCGAAAATGTCAGATCTGCAACTTCAAAATACAATATCTGCAACAAGGATGTTAAATGCAAAAGGGACAAGAGTCCCACCGGGCGTGCCAAAATGTATACGGTGAAAATGGATAACAACAATAACAATGTTGGAAGACTAACTGGATTCAACCACAAAAACCCTAGCCTAAGAACAACAAAGATCCACCATAACATATGAAGATTACCTAAGACAATGCAAATGAAATAAAATCACAAAGATTATACCATCACATGTCCAATAGGGTTTGAATCTCCATTCTTCCTATCTCCATTGATCTTGCTTGATATATTTGCTCTCAGATTTTATGTGTGCACAAGAGCTCAACAAAGAACGGAATGTGGTTGCAAGTAGGATCGCATATGAAAAGCGTAGTGTAGTCAAGTAGTCGGGTAGTTAGTTAGGGTTTTCTAATGAAGGAAGCATCTCCTTATATAGAAGACACTATATGAAAATTGAGGGATAAGATTGAGAGGTGTAAAAGGAGGTCGGCTATGATTAGAGGGTAGGTGGAGAAAATAATAAAATAATGAAAGGGGGTAGGTAGTGTAGGAATTAAGAGATGAATGACATGTGTCATGGGTAGAAAAGGCTAATGAATTAATTAAATAAACAAAGATTTATTTAATTAATAGAAGAAGTGGGATCAATTAAATAAATAAGATATTTATTTAACTTAAGAAAATGATAATTTAAATGTATTCATTTAAATGAGAAATAAGACTAGAAGAGGATAAATGAATTAATTAAATAAATAAAGATTTATTTAATTAATAGAAGAATTAGGCTTAGATAATTAAATAAATAATATTTATTTAATTAGACTAGACAATTTTAGGTGTGTACAGTAATCATTTGACATTTTTATATATACATAAGTTGATATTCAATCATATAAATTGTTGCTCATCTGTGCGTGGTGTTATCATGGAAATCTTTAATCTTCATTCCAATAATTAACAATGGTTAATAATGGCTATTTAATGAACAATACAATTCATTTCATTTCATCGTAAGTGTTGTTTTTATAATGAACAATATAATTCATTTAATGAACAATACAATACAATTCATTTAATCAACAATACAATTCATTTAATCAACAATACAATACAATTCATTCAACGAACAATACAATTCATTTAATGAACAATACCCTATGCATGCTCCTATTTTTCCCCCCCACTCGATCGAACACTCGGGGTCATACCCTACCGACGTCATCCCTTGAGCGCCCTAAGTGCTCAAAATTGTCAAACTTTGATATGCCCTAATTCGGAATCTGTTGAACCTGCGAATGATCCGTTTGAACCTACAGGGCCACGAGAGGGGTCCCTACAAAAGCCTATCTCGGTTTGTCAAGTTGCCCTACGGTTTTATTAGGGCAGCAATTTTTTGGTTGGCGAAAAAATCATCAGTCTCACTCAATGGAATGTTGTCGCATGGCCGATTTCTCATTCTGCTCGTTGCGATGATGAACCGTCAGCTCTGACATGTCCAATTAGGCATTATTTCCCTATGCATGCTCCTATTTTGCCCCCCCACTCGATCGAACGCTTGGGGTCATACCCTACCAGCGTCATCCCTTGAGCGGCCTAAGTGCTCAAAATTGTCAAACTTTGACAGGCCCTAACTCAGAATCTGTGGCACCTGCAAATGATCCGTTTGAACCTATGGGGCCATGAGAGGGGTCCCTACAAAATTCTATCTCGGTTTTTCAAGTTACCCTATGGTTTTATTAGGGCAGCAATTCTTCGGTTGGCGAAAAAATCGTCAGTCTCACTCAATGGAATGTTGTCGTGTGGCTAATTTCTCATTCTGCTAATCGCAATGACGAACCGTCAGCTCTGACATGTCAAGTTAGGTATTATTACCCTACGCATGCTCCTATTCCCCCCCCCCACTTGATTGAACACTCAGGGTCATACCCTACCAACATCGTCCCTTGAGCGCCCTAAGTGCTCAAAATTGTCAAACTTTGACGGGCTCTAACTTGAAATTAGTGGCAGCTGTGAACGATCCGTTTGAACCTACAGGGCCATGAGAGGGGTCCCTACAAAAGCCTATCTCGATTTTTCAAGTTTCCCTACGGTTTTATTAGGGAAGCAATTTTTCGGTTGGTGAAAAAATCGTCAGTCTCACTCAATGGAATGTTGTCGCATGGTCGATTTCTCGTTCTGCTCATCGCGATGATGAACCGTCGGCTCCGACATGTCTAGTTAGGCATTATTTCCCTACGCATGCTCCTATTTTTCCCTTCCACTCGATTGAATGCTCGGGGTCATACTCTATCGGCGTCGTCCCTTGAGAGCCCTAAGTGCTCAAAATTATCAAACTTTGACGGGCCCTAACTCGGAATCCATGGCACCTGTGAATGATCCGTTTGAACCTACAGGGCCATGAGAGGGGTCCCTACAAAAGCCTATCTTTATTTTTCAAGTTGCCCTATGGTTTTATTAGGGCAGAAATTTTTTGGTTGGCGAAAAAATCATCAATCTCACTCAATGGAATGTTGTCGCGTGGCCGATTTCTCGTTCTGCTCGTTGTGATGATGAACCGTCGGCTCCGACATGTCCAGCTCGGCATTATTACCCTACGCATGCTCCTATTTTGCCCCCCCACTCGATCGAACGCTCTGGGTCATACCCTACCAGCGTCGTCCCTTGAGCGCTAAAATTATATATAAACAAGCATTACACTGTAGACACATAATGATCATGAATATTTCCATGTATTATATGCACATAATTACCATTACACTTGCATGTGACATCCATGAAGGGATATGCAAACATGATTTTTTTTTCATGGGCATTGTATATCATCAATATTTCCAAGCATTACACTGTAGACACATAATGATCATGAATATTTCCATGTATTGTATACACATAATTTGCTCATGGACATTGTATATCATCATAACAATGTTACATCACTTCACATCCATATACAAATACAACATCCCACTTCATCTGCATCAGATATCCTCATGTCCTAATAGAAAAGCTTGCGTACAGCAATGCCTGTATATAAATGAAGACCAAAATAAGTAACCTTTTTATGCGGAATGAATGTGCTACAAGAAACAAATTATAACACTTAATACAAATTAGTTTGGCAAATTATAAAAAAATCACTTCAAACATTTTTAAGACACACAAGATTGTATAATTACGAAACTTACCAGTTTCTCTGCAAAGTATACAAGCATAACTTTGAAGAAAGACGCATGTTGATTAAAACCCTTCTCACTGCATTTCTTTGCATGGTTGAAGACGATGGTAGATATGGTCATTTCTAAATAGGAATGCATTCACTTGACTTAATATTTATGCACAAAATTTTATCTCATTAATGCACAAAAGAATATGTACCATCACCAAGAGAGGGTCTTGTCAACGGCGAATGATCTAGCATGAACCTGTATATCATCAAAAATCATAATGTGATGTACTATTGTATATCATCAATAAAGACCTGCATGAGCATAAAGGTTTTGCGGTAATTATATCATCAAAAATTGTCAGATAGTGTTCTCTAATAACAAAAATTGTAAAGCTCATCAAATGCATGATAATAAGTCGTGTTGCAAAAATACGTCCCTTCCGATTATATCGTGTACCCACTATGTGCATGCAAAAACCGTGTTGCCAAAAAAAAATCATTCATCAATAGACCTGCATTTTCAACACGTCCTTAATATACATGTAACAAACTTGATCATTAAGGTTTAATGATCATTGTTCGAAATGAAGTGCATGATAAAAAAAATAAGGCACCATTAAAGACCTACTACTCAAGTGTGCCTGAAGGGTCATCTCTTTGTTTAAGAGTATCCAATATTGCTTCATGATCAGCAATAGTCACTGTCCATAGCTCTTTGGTCTTTGGTTTTGCTTGATGCTTCAACAACTTGACATTTGTAGCTATAATAAGGTGTGAATACATTATAATGGTTTTGTGTCTCTCGTAGTCTTCAAATGCAGGTATGCCATTCTTTCTAATCATGTATGTTCGCAACCAAGTTCCCACAACAACAACTGAACCTGTAGGATATGTGTTGTGTTAGCTTTTGTTTTCCTTGTACACATCGTGCCAACCAATATTCTGATCTCTCTTCATTCCTTGTGGTGTAACAACTGCAAAAACATGTCCTGGCTGTACAAGATCTGATAGACTATCATACTCAAGTGAACTTTCCATGTCATCGTTTGACAAGGATATTGTTTGAGATAAAGGAGTTAGATAGTGGGAAACCCACGTATCAACCCACTCACTTGACTCCCACTTATCCCAATCACACCGAACACAACTCTGACAAAAACAAGCCAACGCTTGTGTCCAAATGGTCCATGTACTTGCATCTGAGATGAGAAATGAATGCATTTTTGAAGAATCTTTAATTGTTTGACAATCTAATCTATCTCCCATTGTTCCCTCCTCAACCAACCAAAAGAATCTGCTCACTGCTGAATCAAGAGTACCTCCATGTGACAATGTTGAACTACACCAATCAATAATAGAATGTGCATCAGAGAAATTTGCACCTGAAATCCTAAATTGCTTTTTAACTAGAGCTCTCTTCAAACATGCACCTTCTCTATCATGCTCTCCCTTCCCATGCCCTACCTAAAAAACCACCAAATATGAGGTTTACGCCTCTCCACATGCATTCTACTCAACCAATAAAACATACGGGCATTCTTGAATTGACCCGTACAGTTATCTGACCATATTATATGTCAGTCAATTGCAATATCTTTCCCATGCAAGAACTCAAAAAAATTCTTGAAAGAATGTTGCACATACTCGGAGGAGTGTGATCTATCATCACTCATATAAAAATGATACTCCCTGATTATCTTCCTGTCCTTTTCTATACTATCAGGGGCATGTCTATATGTAATGTGAACAAAAATAGCAATCTGGACTGAATTGTAGTACTGAGACTGTACCTCATTCTGTGGTTGCAATGTATAGTTCTCTGCAAAATCAACCACCAATACAATAGTGCCAATCGGGAAAGAGTTCTTACGTTGATCCAACCAATGACCCCTATGGACACCCTATGACCCCTAACGACACCATAGGACCCCTTAAGACACCAAATCATGTTGTTAGGGGTCATATTGTGTCCTACGACCCCGTAAGACAAAATATGACCCCTAACGACATGATTTGGTGTCTTAAGGGGTCCTATGGTGTCGTTAGGGGTCATATGGTGTCTTGAGACACCATAGGACCCCTTAGGACACAATATGACACAAAGCGACCCAATATGGTGTCATTAGGGGTCATATGGTGTCCTAAGAGGTCATAAGGGTTCATGGGACACCATATGACCCCTTAAGACACCATATGACCCCTAACGACATGATTTGGTGTCTTAAGGGGTCCTATGGTGTCCCAAGACCACCATATGACCTCTAACGACACCATAGGACCCCTTAAGACACCAAATTGTGTCGTTAGGGGTCATATTCTCTCTCTCTCTCTCTCTCTCTCTCTCTCTCTCTCTCTCTCTCTCTCTCTAAAATATGACTAATAAAATCTGATATCCGATTTAATCGGATATCGGATTTCTACCATGTGGCAGTTTACCAAATAAATGGCAGCAACAAGAAATTTTTTGGGAACCACAAATTTTTGTACTAAAATCGGATATCCGATATCCAATTTTTGTAGTCAAATTTTCAAATTTCAAATTTCGGCTCGGGAATGCTTTGGTATTTGGCTTGGAAGTGACAAGCCTAGAAAGTCAACTGAAAAAACATGTTTTTCAATATTCCTTGATTTTCCAGACTTTACACTGGTGGCTGACGACTTTTTTTGTAACCAAAATTGATAAAATGAAAAGGGTTTTTTAAGGACGTTCCCAGCTTTCCAACAATATAAGGCTTGTCTTATTTCGACTTTAATAAATAATTATTATTTATTTTCTAATTGAATTCTAACAATAGTCCTGATTGATATACTGATTGAAAAACACTCATAACTTTCAAATGGTATTACATTTTTTGAAACTGAAACATGCGTCACATCCTATGCTTTGTCTACTATAGGGAAAATTTAAAAAAAATTAAATTTCATAAGGTTTTGACCAAGTTAAGGTGGTCAGACGTAGGAGTTTCTGAATTTCTAAAAAGTTGTAGTAAAAAATTCATAAATAATTATTTAATTTATAAAAAATTAAAAACAAATATGTGTCACATCCGGACATGAGTCTAATACTTATATTATAAATATTATAAAAAAATATTATGATTTGATTGTGATTAGGGTGGTCGGACATACATCTACTTCTTATTTTTTTCCTGAAATTTTAGTACCACTGCATTGAAATTTGAAATTTTCATCAAATAGGATTTTTTTTTTCTAGAAAACAACTAGTAGCTTAGAAACTACATTCAATTTTCTATATATTCTCTTCTTATATATTTTAAAAATAATGTTCACAACTTATTCAAATTTTCATGTCAAGTTGCCACTTAAGGGCCTGTTTTGGCACACCATGATCCTACACATACCCTCTCTCCTCTCTCCCCAAGCTCTAGATCTTATAATTTCTCGCACTTAATAGTCAAGTTTTAGTAATCACTAAGCTACTATTATCATTCTTTCTATATCTCTTTTTCACTCTCTTTTTCTCCCTCAATCTCTAGACCTATCTCTCTTCCTATCACTCTCCCTCTCTCTCTCTCTCTCTCTCTCTCTCTCTTCCCCCATCTTTATATATCGTTCTCTCCTCTCTCCATAATGTCTAAACCTATATCTCTCATCCTTCTACTTTGTATCCCCTCTCTCTTCTCTACCTACCTCACGCATATTCTCTCCTCTCTATCTCACCTCTCTCTCTCCCTCCCTACCCATCTCTCTTTTTCCCTCTATTTATCTCTATCTCCTCTCTCCCTCTTTCTACATACCTCCCTTCATTTACCTCTCTCTCTCTCTCTCTCTCTCTCTCTCTCTCTCTCTCTCTCTCCCACCCTTCCATGCTTCCTCTCTACTTATCTCACTCTCAGTTTATCTCCCTCTCCCTCTCTATACATACCTCTACATCCCTCCCTTCCTACATCTACTTGTCTACAAATATATCCCTCTATTTCTCTTTTTCTCACTCTCTTTCTCCCCCAAGATTTATGCCTATCTCTCCCTCTCTCACTCTCCCTCTCTCTATATCACTCTTCTCTCCACCCCAAGATCTAGACATATGTCTCTCTCTCTCTCTCTCTCTCTCTCTCTCTCTCTCTCTCAAACCCTTTATTTTTTTACATAGAGCTCCTTCCCTCCTATCTCTCCCCTTCTATCTCCCCTTTCCCCACGAGGGCTTCACTTAGTGAACCTAGGTTATAGTATTTGCATTCATGGTATACTAAAGAATCCCCCTATTTTTAAAAAAAATTGCCCCAAACTCCTTTTTTGTCACCCCCTCCCAATACATAGGTTGAATTAAAAGCTCCCCTATTTTCGCCAAATATTGCATTTTTTCATAGCCCAAATTAAAAAACCCCTTATTTTCACCGATAGACATTATATTGTACCCTCATTTTGGAGATGTTAAACCCCCCAATATGAATGCACGTGTTATAATATTGCCTACCTAGTGAAACCCCCATGCCTTTCCCTCTCCTTATACATACACCTCCCTCCTTTCTTACCTACCTTTATTTCTCAAAATAAATCTCTATCTCACCCTCTCTCTATTTATATACCTCCCTCCTTTCTTACTTACCCTTCTATAGAGAGAGAGTATGTGTGTCACGTATTTAGAGAAGAGAGGGGAGATATAAAGAAGAGTGAGAGAGATAGGTTTAAATCTTGGAGGAGAGGAGAGAGTGAGATAGAGATATGGGAGAGAGAAGGGGAAAGGAGTGATAGGAAGAGAGATAGGTCTAGAGAGAGAGAGAGAGAATGATAATAGGAGCTTAGTGATTATTGAAAATTGATTATCTAACAAATAATTGTTAGAGTATTTAGGTCTTTACTTGATTAATTAATTCCCTTTATTAATTATTTAAGTTCCCTTTCTCTCTTTTACACTTAAGCTAACTTTAGGTGCTTTTATTAATTATTATGTCCAAGCCTAGGTTTTTCTTTTTAGGGTTTCTTGATCTATTAGAGGTTTATTTTTTTCATTGTATTGTAAGGATTATCACATTACACATTTTGTGAATATTGATCTCTCATCTTTTTGAGCATATTTTATGTGTATTGTTTTATCTGTTATTTGCTTCCTTACTTCTCCTTGTAACAGGTTATTCAGCTTGCAGAGATCTTTAGGCTCCTGTGGTGTTGTATTTCTCAACTCTCACATGGTATCAGAGCTTCAGATTTGCAGCTATCTGTTCTTGTTTTGAGAGTTTTTGCTTGGAAGCAGATTTGGGGTTTTTCAGGAAGTTTTTTTATGCACCTAGGGATAGGCCTTTTTTCTGAGCACTTTGGGCCTAAATGGACCTCACCATCATGCTCAGAAGGACCATAAACCCCTATAGTCATATAAAACTTGACCATTTTTTACTCCTGAGCCTCTGGGAGTGTTTTTTCTCCAATACCATGTCGTACAATCTTGGCACGCAGTTCGAGAAAATGCCTTTTTACGGCATGCAGGCCGAATGATTTTTTGATCAAAAAAATCAAAAAATCAAAATAAAAAATCATTTAAAAAAATGACAAGTTGTTTTTTAAAAAAAAAAATCAAAAAAGTTTTTTTGGAGCTACCCCACGGTACGCAAGCTACTGTGGGGCCCCCTGACAGGTCGTAGGCCCCTGTCGCCACTGTTAGAGCGAGCCCCCTACCAGCCCCTAACCCCCACCGACACCCCCTCGTCGGCCGCCTCCGCCACCCCCATTGGCTCATAGCAGCCCCTGCCTGCGTTCCCCACCTGCATCGCCCGCCTCTGCCCTGCGCTGCACCCGCACCCGCTGCAGCCGCTCTGCCTACGACCTCCTTGCGCCGCCTATGCCCGGCAGCCACCACGAATCCTCCACCTGGCCACCGCAACACCTTTTCTCGACCACTACAGCGCCACCGGAGTGTTGCTCAGGGGCCACCTCCGCCCGGCCTGCCCCCATTGCACCTCCCTCTTGCCTCTTTTAGGGGGCGATTGGTGTTTTTGCCATAACTTGGGAAAACGAAGTCATTTTTTTAAAAACGAATAGGCGTCGGAAATATGGTTCCAAACTGAACCTCGTGGTGTTGGAGTGTTTTTCCAATTTTTCTATTTGTCTATATTTTTTTCAAGTCAAAGTGGGGTCTCTTTTTTGCACTCCAGGAGCCGTAGAATGAGGATCTGAACTCCGTTTTTCGAAAAATTTATATTTTTGGAAAGCTTGTGTTGTGTACTTTCCAGCCATATGGGTTTTCGTTCCATATTATGCTCCAAGAATATTTTATTTAGTTTTTTTCTTTTCAGCACTTTGGTGGATATCTTGGTTGTTTCAAGTCCTGGGATCTCTTCTCTGAGTAGGATGTCTCGGTTTTGGTTCTTCTTTCTGTTTCCAGTATTATTATCATTGTAGCATTTCATTTATGCAAACGCACTGAGATAAAGTATCATCATGCATTGTTTACTTGGGATCTTGCACATCTTGTGCCTTATTGTACATGCACTACTTATAAAGTGCCATGAGGGGGTTGATGTTTGCCTTGTTTGCCATCCACCTTTGTCAAGTGAGTGTTCCTTCCATGACATTCACTTCATGTTGTGTGTCAAGTGAGTGTTCCTTCCATGATACTATGTACTTTCTCTGTGCCTTCGATGTTCCTGGTTCTTCGTCGTGCAGTTCTTGTTGGCCGTTCTTTTCAGTGTACTTGTCTGTCTCCCTTTTCTGCATTATGGGGAGGTTTGACCTGTTGGTTCTAATGCTTCCTTGGTTCGATTGATCAGCTCTTCAGGCTTTAGTTTATCATGCCATTTGTATCTTCGAGTTCAATTGTTTGCCTTTGTTTGCCTTATGTTTCGAATAGTGTCATTTGAGGGCACTCATACAGATTACAATCTTCTCTACCTAGTCATGTTCTATTTTCAGTGGAGGTTCTTCAGATCAGTAGTTATTCTTCGACAATGTTTGCAGGTTCTTCATGCTTCAGTGATTCTTCTGATCTTCTCTTGTTCCTATCTTTTGGAACATTGTTGTTTGGAGGCTTTTTCAGTCCTTCTTGTCTTTTCCATCTCTGTTTGGAGTAGAGTTTTTTTCCCACATGGTTTTCTCTATTTCTCCGGTTCATAGAGATTTGGTTGTATTTGGGTACCTGATCAGGCCTTGTTGTCGGGACCCATCTTTCCTACTTTCAGTAGTTGTTCTAGGTTTTAGCTTCTCCCTAAGTCTAGCTTGAGGAGGGGTCTTAGAGTATTCGGGTCTTTACTTGATTAATTAAACAATATTTGTTTAATTATTTAAGTTCCTTTTATATCTTTTACACTTAAGCTAACTTTAGGTGCATAATAATTAATTCTTTTATTAATTATTATGTGCAAGCCTAGGTTTTCCTTTTTAGGGTTTCTTGACCTATTAGAGGTTTATTCTTTTCATTGAATTGTAAGGATTATCACATTACACATTTTGTGAATATTGAGCTCTCATCTTTTTTAGCATATTTTCTGTGTATTGTTTTTTCTGTTATTTGCTTCCTTGCTTCTCCTTGTAACGGGTTATTCGGCTTGCAGATATCTTTAGGCTCCTGTGGTGTTGTATTCCTCAACTCTCACAATAATAAGATCTAGAGATTAGGGAGAGAGGAGAGAGTGAGATAGAGAGAGGTAGAGAGGGTAGAGAGGGAGGAGAAGGAGAGATATAGGAAAATAGATAGGTCTAGAGCGAGATAGCAAGAGAATGATGATATGAGCCCACTGATTGCTGAAATTTGATTGTCTCAAAAATTATTGAAGATCTCCTAAAATTTAGAATCTATATTATGACTCCTAGAGATCTAAAACCACTCTCAAACATCTTGACAATACATACATAAAATATAACTTAAAGTATAAGAAAGATAAAAGACAGAGAGAAAATATAACTTACTTAAATGTTATATTTTATGTATATATCCTGATGAAAAGAGTAAGGGAATGCTAAAGGAATTCCCATTTAAGTCCATGTTCCTTTTCTAGCTTAATGTAAGCAAAACACAATTGTGTTTTTCTTGCTAAATATAACACAATCACATTTTTGTTTTTAAAAACACGGTCATGTTTTTATTTATTTTTAAACACGATCGTATTTTTATTTTTAAGAACACGGTCACATTTTTAATTTAAAGAATGTGTATGCATTTTGGCTCGGATTTTTTGAGCCTTAACACATATGCAGTTTATGAATTTATTAAAAACACAATTGCATTTCGTCTATTTTAGGCTTTTTTTTTGTTAGTGTCCGATTTTTTGTTCACCATCTTGGTGCACTTACCCCCTACGTAGACTAATGATTGGATGGAGGATAAACTAGACTTGATGACATAAGGTACTAGGGACACTTGAGACAAAAAAGATGCTCTAGGATGATTATTAAAAGACTAGCTAAGAGACATGAAATTGGCGACACACGACCAGCATAAATATACAGATGACATGCAAACCTCTAAGCACACCAAGGATGTCCAAGAATGGATGAAAGCATATACAAAGGACTGGCATTGGCACAAACTATGTATATGCGATAATTGCATAGATATCCCCATTAAATGTTCGATCATGGTAAGTGTAAGGTAATCGACATGACTGAGTGATGGAATGCTAGACATTGATATTGATATGGATAGAGGATGGAGAAGTCGAATAGCTATCGATACCATGCAAGAAAGTAGAACAAGAATTTGAGGGATAATGGAACTAGCCTTTATACATGGCACCCATTTCCAATTTTTTACTACATATCCTTATCCAAGGCATCACAAGAAGTGATTTTCACCACAGGACGATTTATTTCTTTTTACTTTTTTTTTGTTTTTTTTGCCCTTTTCTTTTTATTTTTCAATTTTTTTATTTTTTTTTGTATTTTTCAATGTTATCAAAGAGTGGGGTACACTCCCACAGAATAGGTGTAGAATCTTTCGATGTGCGGAATGTTGAGGGGATTATTAATGAGAGGCTCCCCTTCTAGAGTAGATAATGGATAGGCCCCTAAACCATATTTAGTTGTGACAACATATGGGCCAGTCTAGTTTGGCTCAAACTTTCCTTTTTATTGATTTCTCGGATTCTCTCTTAGGACCAAGTCACCCACTTCAAACTCCCGAGGGTGAACCTTCTTATGATATTGTTTCTTAAGAATATTTTGATAGATATGGAGATAATCATAGGCCCTTTGACACCTCTCATCAAGAAGATCTAGCTGAGTAAGCCTTGCCACGGCGTAATCTTCATTGAAGATGAAATATTTCAAGCATATCCATAGAGATGGCAATTCAACCTCGATTGGTAAGAAAACTTCGAGACTATAAATAAGTGAATATGAGGTGGCGGCGATTGGGGTACCTCTATTTTGCTTTTTTTTTTATGCCAACATAAAGATGAGACTTTGTATGTTAATGAGGAAGAATAAAAAAAGTACAAGAATGTGCAAATTGAAATTATAGATGGTGTCATGAAATGCTATTTTTGTATGAAAAATTGTTCAAATGACATAAAAACATTTCAATAAAATGCAATCTATAGCAACAAAACTATTTTCCACATCCTCAACCCATGCCAAATTGGGAGCTTTAAAACATGGCACAAGTATTCGCTAAATTTGGTGGTGGAAATCACTATACCTGGAAAATGAAAATGTGAGCTAATTGATGGATATCAAACATTATTTTAGTGTGATTTTTACTAGCTTCTACACTTTCAACCAGTTGCTTGCTCAAAGTCTATTTGACTATTTTACAAACTCATAAGAGTTTATTTGGACAATCACAATGAGGGGGAAATAAGGATTCAAGAGAATTTGAACATCTTATTGGACTATTTTTTTGTAATCAACATATTTATGTCAGAGAACCTCCTCTTTCATAATTAGAAGTTAATTAAGTATTCAAAACAACAATAGAAATTGAATTTAAAGCTACTTCTAATTAAGTTAAATAACCAATATAAATAATATACTAAAAATGTGTATAAATACAACATGTTAATTAACTACACTTAAAAAGATATTATATTTTCCTTAATATATTTTATAAAATTGAGAGTTTCAGTTCGAGGAAACAAACAATAATTTTTTTTTAAACTATTTTACTTGAATAAAATAAAATAAAAATTTGAAACTGCGATCAATTTTAAATAATCCATACAAGAATGATGATAAAATATTAATATTCATGTGTACAATCGCTCAACAATTCTTTGCAGTACAGTCAAGGCTTTTGCTTCTTCCCCTTTCTCCACGGTGGCCATAAATCCCTTAATTATACTGCCATAAAATAGACTAACTTTACAATCTGTCAATATAGCTGTAAGCAACCATTCTCCTTCCTCTGGAAAGTAATGCATAGAGAAATTCGAAACAGAATATAAAGGTTTAAGCCCTATGAGACAAGTATCTTCGTCAGACATTATAATCATACTGTACATGCTTATCTCACTTGATGAGCTTTCCATATGCAGTGCATAGTTCTTGCCTTCCCCAATCTCAATGATTGTTTCGGCCCCGATCACATCAGAAAATAAATTTCCATTCAATCTGGACAGTGCTGCATCTACTGGCCTCCCTATTAAAATGGCATACTCGGACGGCAGCTCCTGAAACATTTAACATATCAATGCATAATTGCTGAGCATTAAACAATTTACAGAAATGGTAGAAATGCAAAGCACATAATTTTAAAGACAGCTTAAAAAACATTATTTTTTTTCTCTAACTCACTTTCACACTAAATACAGTAACTTTGCACTTAAAATCGATTTAGAAAAAGTATGTATTACCCTTAGTCCATGAATGAAATTCCATACACTTGCATCTCCATCATAAGGCACTTCAATTTCCAGGCTTCTCAATCCTTGCAACTCTTCTAGACCTTGTGTGTTCTGCAGCTGATGAGATGCACCAATGTTGATTCGCTCCAGCCGACGAAGATGTGAAAAGGTCGGCAATGATTTCAATCCCTCAAATTGCTCTGTGGATAACACTTGAAGCCCTGTTAGGGAAGATAACCCTGATATTGCTTCCAGTTTGGGACATTTATACACTACAAGAGTATTCAGCCTCTCTAGCTGCTTTAACTCCATTTCATTTAGATTCTCCATCTCTAAAACTCTCAATGATCGAAGTCGGGGACAAATCTCTCCACTAATTACCAACTTTGATATATCATTTAAATTTTGAAACACTATGGCTTGAAGGTTGTGCATGGGGTTTCTTGTGGAAGCTTCAAAATCAATTGAATCTCTAACTTTGCTCAAGTTCAAAGTCCCGCTTAAAGAAGCGCCCTCCCCGCACAAATACAATGATCTAAGATTACTAAGTTGTTGAAGTGATTGTACGAAGAATGTTGTATCAGTCTTCTGCAAGGAACCGATGATCCGTAATTTTTCTAAATGACTGAACTTTTCTATCAAATCTGGAAGATTTTGCAAAGAGGGAGAATATGAAATCTCCAGGTTTCTCAACTCAAAACTGTCCTGGCATTCATAATTAATCGCAAGAAAATGAATTAGTTCTCACTTCTCAGTAATAAAGAATATTCGCTAATCTAGTATAATAAAATTTATACTCTCGTTAAGAGAGACTCAATTTATGGCAAAGAAAGACGAAATACCTGGGTATTGACCTGCAACTGTTGCTGAAAAGTGCTCCACAATTCTTTCATTCCCGAAACTTGTAAATTGTGCAATTTTCGTAGAGGAATCCATGAAGGGATGTTTTCTGAAATCTTAAGCCAGAGGAGTTCAGTCTCCGCGGAGTCACCTATACTACCCATAAAATAGGTTGTGGTTTTGAAGGACGAGTACTCCAACTCATGGAAACACCTGCCCTTTGTTTCTGCTAGGATTTGTTTAAATCCCTTCGCTTCCTACATATAACGATCAGGGTTAAAAGTGTGGTTGGCTGGAGAGAAAGATATAAAACCTATATTTCTTGAAATGTTTTTGCAAAAGCTTTTTATAGTTTTAATTCCAAAGATGTAAAGATGAAACACACCATTGATCTAAGATAATGTGGTTTCCACAGCCGAGGAGGGCCCAATTCATCTGCCATTTGCCTTCCCAGATCACGGAAGTGATCGTGCATTTCAATGTGCTTGAGAGTTATGCCCAACACCTGCATAGGTGCGCTCACTTCAATCAGGCATTTTTCCTGCAAAATCTGAATTGCATGTTCAGCGCTCCAACCAGATGCATTCCAGACTGGTACCATATCTGCTATATAGCTTAAAGGCTTCCTATTGAAAAAACAAGCCATGTCTATAAATATCTGTTTCTCGTGACTCTCTAGACCATCAAAGCTGATTTTAAGCTTTTGCATGATTTCCTTAGGCTGGATTTTCTTAATTTTTTCCAGTTCTAACTCCCAGTAATACTCATCCCTACCATAAACATGGGCGCCCAAAACTTTGACTGATAGGGGTAAACCTCCACAGAATTTCACGAAACTTTCAACCAATTTATTATATGCAACGGGTGGATCCCGTGCGCCAAAAGCATGATTACAGAAGAGCTCTTTGGCATGATCCAAATTCATTCCCTTCATCCTATAACGGAAATCTGCTCCCCTCAACACACTTTGGTCACGCGTTGTAATGATAACTAGGCTACCCCGACTCAGCAAGCCTTCAAATAACAGGGCATCTAACTGGTCGCCATGATCTACGTCATCAAGGACTATTAGGAAATGCAGATGCCTTGACCTTCCCAGACGATGCTTCAGCTGTCCTATTCCTTCATCCACATTACTAAACACCCGAGGTTCATGGAAGAGATCTCTGAAGAGTTGGCTTTGCAAGGATTGCAAATCACGATTTGCATGTGAATCTCTCACATCAGAGAGAAAGCAAGATGCATGGTATTCTGAACGCTTCCTGTTAAACAATTCTTTTGCTAAGGTGGTCTTGCCGGACCCTCCGAGCCCATAGATCCCTACTATCGTGACCTTATGCTTCCCTGTCTCTGAACAACAACTTTCAAAATCTTGGACAACTTCAGCAAGTCCGACCGGATATTTGGCAACATGTAATGGTATCCTTCTTTTCATTTCTTGCAGCACACGGGACACAATCTTTTCACACAAATTACTGAAATCGAAAACGAAGAACATCTTTAAAAAGTCATTATACTAAGGTAAAATGAATGTCATTTATGAAGAAAAAGGGAAAATATGATGCATCGCAATCAATTCAAAGAACATAGAGTAAGCTTACTCTTTATACTTGATAAATTCATAACCAGATATGTTTGAAGCAAAATGGAGGGCTTTTTTCCATTCATCTAGCTTGTCCAGGTACTTTCCTTTACTTTGATAATTAGAAAATGCCGCAGCATACGCTCCCCTCTCTGTGCAACGAAGCTCCTTGGGTTCTACATCGTAGAACACAGGAATAAACAAGGCATCAGTTTGTTCTAACATAAGAACAAGCTCGTTTAAGCACCAAGAGGACATTGCATATCCTTTGGAAAATATGGCTATTTGAACCACAGATGAACATATAGCACTGCGAATAGCAGAGGAAATAGAATCTCCCCCTTCTATTTCTTCACGATCCAGAAATGCCTTGCATTCTCTAGCTTTAAGGTGGTCATATAGTTCTTTAGCAAGGGTGTCTTTAACATCAGGGCCTCGGTGGCTGATGAACGCATCATATAATTTAGGAGATGCAATTGATCTTTCTCTTTGGTGTTGATATTCTATAAATTCTTGGCGAGATGAGGAGGAGGAAGCCATGAATGGATCTTGGCGAGATGAGGAGGAGGAGGAAGCCATGAATGGATCTTGGCGAGATGAGGAGGAGAAGGAAGCCATGAATGGATCTTTCAAAGGCAGAGTAGTTTGGATTTGATGAAAGGATACAACAATATTTACTTGCTTTAGGATGTGTAGGGATGTGTCAATTGGAAATTCAAAGGAATGTCATCATCATCTTCTCTCTGCATTTAACAATTATCATTTTCATTCTTGTAGATTTTCCACAGGCCAAAGTGTTTTGTTATATCTGAAAAATAAGCACATGCAGCCACAAAATAATTAGACGCCTATAAAGATAGGAAATACAAAATACCATTGGATGTCATTTTATAATGAAATACGTGAAATCATGCCAAATCATGTCAACATACACAAATATTGTCCATCCACATAATTTAATACAATTATACCTACATCTAGAAAATGTGATAATATAACCTGAAAAACCAAAACAACATAGCTAACAAAAAAAAATATTAGGGCTACCTTACATTTTAAAAGATGGCCTTTATATGGGTCCTTTAATTGCTTACTAGTTCTCCTAAATTAGGCACATGATGATCAAATAACATTTCAAAATAGTCAAGTATTTAAACTAAGTCACCTCACCACACTATCTTTGAATTATATATATATATTGAATATTTATTGAACTAAAATCCATACTAAAAGTTCCTAAATGTTACAAGAAGAAACATAACCATCTCAAAAACGAGGTTATTGATATACTATAAACTAATATCTTTCAAACATGCCATTGGAATTATCTTAATTTTGTCTTATTTCAACTTACAACTTATGGTTGTCTGTTTAGATCTCACAAAGCTCAAACAATTTGAGTATAGACTAACCAACCTAAATAAAAGATAATCTTTAGAATGAAGGTTGACGCTCTTCTATACAAGCAACAATCACACAAAGGAACTTGTTTCATTCAAAACAAGCAATCACACATGTTATTCCCAACTTTTCATGCCATGGTCTCCGAACTAACTCTCACTTGAATATTAAGAGTTTCCTTCAATTTGTCATTCCTATTTGTATTCCATAATCATCATATGTACCAGGAGATTGATTTTTGTGCTCTTTTTAGGCCAAAATGAAACATTGCCAAGAAAAAAAAATTGTTGCAAGTATTTTTATCTACGTGAACATTTCACCGTGCACCATATTCCTATCATTTAAATTACAAGAAGAAACATAACCATCTCAAAAACTTGGAGGTTACTGATATACTATAAACTAAATATCTTTCAAACATGCCATTGGAATTATCTTAATTTTGTTTTAAGTGGTAGTAACCCACTAATAGACATATGAATGGTCTTATTTCAATGTAAGACTTATGGTTGTCTGTTTAGATCTCACGAAGCTCAAACAACTTGTGTATGGACTAACCAACAAACAAAAGATAATTTCTAGAATGAAGGTTGACGCTCTTCTATACAAGCAACAATCACACAAAGGAGCTTGTTCCATTCAAAACAAGCAATCACACATGTTATTCCCAACTTTTCATGCCATGGTCTTCGAACTAACTCACTTGAATATTAAGAGTTTCCTTCAATTTGTCATGCCTATTTGTATTCCATAATCATAATATGTACATCGAGATTGATTTTTGTGCTCTTCTTAGGCCAAATGCAACATTGACAAGGAAAAAAAATGTTGCAATTATTTTTATCTACATGAACATTTCATCATGCACCATATTCCTATCATTTAAATTAGTATGAATGTATATATGAAAGGAACTCAAAATATAGATAGTAAATTTCCTTTGATCTTGAAGCTCACAAAATAATTGAAGGATCAATGTGATGTTTGGATATCTATATTGGAGCCTTGTGGCAATAACTAGTGAAGAGAAGACAAAAAGATTGAGTTGTTGGTATGGGTACGGGAACAAGTATGGGATATGGGCATTGTCAATATGACAATTTTTTTCCTTGGGTACAATATGTTTTGGGTGGGTGTGTGGGGGTGTTTATACACAAAAATTTAAAGAAATTTATTAAATTGTAAAACTAAATACATTTAAAAGTATGATTCTTCATCATTGATCGAAGGTAAATACCAAAATTGTAATGATAAAGAAAAATATTAGATGTCAATTGATTTCAATATTATGCCCAATGTTATAGTATCTATATCATTTGTGTATGAGGTCACGATTCAAATTACAAATTTGACAATCAAAAATAATAATTATCTTCAATCTTTCATAAATCATCATGGTTTTGGATGGAAAAGAAAAAAAGAAAAAATATTTTGTTGTTACTTTTTGGTGCTTAATGACTTTGGTACTGACGGGTAAGCGCAGGTATGCACCCTAAACATACCCAAGCATACCCCTAGACAAACCCGGTGCAGCCAATTTGAACGTACCTAATAACGACAAAAACCATTAATTATTTATCATGATATGGGATTTAGTTAAATTATTGGTGCAAACCATAAAGCCTCTTTGCTATATAGGCATCCATTTTGACATTAATATTCCTTCAACAAAACAATAGAGATCAATTTAAAATTTGAAAAGAGAAAAAAGCCACATAATTGTTTGTCAAATAACTTTTCCAAACAGAAAATTGTTATCCAATGTCGAATTTTATGAATAGTCCATTTTACAAAATGCGAAGAAACAAATAGGTATCGGTATTACAGTAATATCATATATGAAAACAGCAACTGTTAAACCACAGAACCAATGCCTTCAGATAACAGCATAATTATTTTAGAATGCAATAAAAGAACAGCCAAATCATGACCGAGTTGATACAGATTTCCACAAAATAAAAACCCAGTGAAACCATGGCAAGTGACTTACCTGAAGATTCTGCACAAATTGTGTGGCACCGTAAACCCTGCCGATGGTGGGTAGAATTTGCAGATTAAATGTTACGCAACCCTAGAAAAGCAGTTTTCTTTTCAATATATTCTCAATAAACGAAAAGTGGCTCTAAAAATATGGGGGTTCTAGAGCTACTAGGTTCTTGAGCTCGAGACAAGATTATTGCAGCCTTCTAAACGAAAATATTATTTGCGAACTAAAATTTATTTCCAGGCGTAGGGCGAGGATTGCTTTAAATGCCTGAGAGATGTTTTCCAGGGTAAAGCTGCTACAAAATGCGAAGAAACAAATAGGTATCGGTATTACAGTAATATCATCTATGAAAACAGCAACTGTTAAACTACAGAACCAATGCCTTCAGATAACAGCATAATTATTTTAGAATGCAATAAAAGAACAGCCAAAACATGACCGAGTTGATACAGATTTCCACAAAATAAAAACCCAGTGAAACCATGGCAAGTGACTTACCTGAAGATTCTGCACAAATTGTGTGGCACCGTAAACCCTGCCGATGGTGGGTAGAATTTGCAGATTAAATGTTACGCAACCCTAGCAAAGCAGTTTTCTTTTCAATATATTCTCAATAAACGAGAAGTGGCTCTAAAAATATGGGGGTTCTAGAGCTACTAGGTTCTTGAGCTCGAGACAAGATTATTGCAGCCTTTTAAACGAAAATATTATTTGCGAACTAAATTTTTTTTTCAGGCGTAGGTCGAGGATTGCTTTAAATGCCTGAGATGTTTTCCAGGGGAAAGCTGCTACAAAATATATAGGCTATCGGCTAAGCTTTTACACCGAACAGGTTTTTGCCAGCTGTCATCCAGCAAGTGGGTAAATAATTGATCTGAAATTAAGGCTTACAAATAAAATTGTGCTTAATTTGAATTACAGATTTTTCCCAATCGCAAACAGAATTACGTGGTTATGTTTTTTAACCGTTGAAATTACAAAAGCTAAGCTCAATTAATCATTTGCACAACTTAATAATGTTAAACAATAACTTAAAGAAGAAATTGAAAATCAATCGAATAAAAGAGAATTAGTAGATAGAAGAGAGATCACGAGCTTGATAATGGAGTTCACTGAATATGAGCTACGTCTCCGGGTCCACTTCTCAATGTAGGACCGCTTTATTGATGACGCCAAGCATAAACCACCTTATTACATCATCCAAGCTTCAAACTTGCAACATCTCTCATAGTCTCCACACGCACCTAAAGACACTCGCATACTCTTCTTCACGGGCTAGGCTTCAATTGCCTCTTAACCCAATTGCACTGGAGAGTATTACAATTTAACAAATGTTTTTGTGCTTACAAAAATCAGGAAGACTCTTGTTCTCCAATTTCTTTTCAAGAGAAATTCTAAATTCTTCTCACAATGAAAAATTGATTGCCTTTACAAGACAAACACTCCCAGTTATATACAATTTCATATGCTAAAATGGGGTTAAAACAATAATATTTTACAAATATTCCATACACCCTAATTTGAGCCTTATAATCTTTTAATAATGGCTTAAAATATTATAACATGGGCTCTCCTTAATTTCGGGTTTGTATGGTTTAATTATTGTTTTGATCTTGTGTAAATGAAGGGGCTCGGGCCCTACCTCCATGGACTGCCTTTGTTTCCAAACAAAATTTGTTTTAAGGCTATGCGGAAGCACCAACTGTGAGGCATGAACAGTAAGCGGGGGGTTGGTGGTTTGAACTGCCACCTCCTTAATATAGGCTTCAATACTTTCAATAGAAACTTAGCCCCTATCATGTCCAAGGAATCCGCTTGCTCTTAGCGATGCAGAGAAAAAGTAGAGAGGGGGAGGTCAAGTCTTCTAGATCCTCCCGGATCATTCCTCCCAATTGAGAAGCTTTTGGACCACCAAAAGGTCTACTTTTACATAGAATTTAAGTGAGGGCATTGTTGCCTCACTTGCCCAGCATCATTTGTCCACCCTACTGGAATTCCGAACATCTGACTCATCACAAATAAGATGAAAAATGAGATAACTTTGCTGATACAATCAACTGTAATTTCATCAATATTCATTGTCGCATCCATCATCCACATAGAACTAACTAGCAGAATAGCAAACAAGACTGAATAAAATGATGCAGAAGAAAAAGTATCAGCGTGCTGGATCTCCTGAACAGGAACATCATTAGAAAATGAATCATTCAAACCCTCTTTTACCACCTTTGGCTGAAGGCTTAGATATACTTGCAACTGCTCCTCACACTGTGCTATCTGTGACATTTTATCATGATTAGAATTGTCATGCTTAATATCACTAGTTGTTACAAACTTGAGGGTTAATGTATTACTTGAATTTATAATCATCTTCAAATTTCTTGTGTTTACAATAGATCTATCATTCCTCATGCAATAAGATTTCACTATGAATTCAATTCCATCTTTAAACAAATGGTACTTGTTATGTTCCCTATAGAAAATGGCCTTCCTGTCATACAAATAAGGACTGCCTAGAACCATCCCACAAATGTCAAGCGGAATTACATCTAACTCTATCTCATCTACAAACTTGGATGTGATTGCAAATCGGAGTTTACATTGTTTTGATACATGTAACTGAGCATTATCATGCACCCAACCCAATGGATATGGTTTAGGATGAGGTGTTGTTTTTAATCCCAATTGCTTAACAACTTGTTCAGAGATTAAGTTCACTTGTGATCCACTATCTATGAGTGTATCAATTTTAGTTTGTTTTGCAATAGCCCTTATGTGAAACAATTCAGTCCTTTTTCTTTCAAGAGAGACCTCATTACACTTCATAGAGGAAGTATGGGAACTAGAATTAGCAACAGGAACAATATCTTTTATACCCACAATTGTTATCTTGGATTCATCACCAGAATCTGAACCAAGGTCTTTCACGATAGCTGTGGTCTTTTGCTTACCCTTTTGATTCTTGAACCACTTGGGTTTCTGATCAGGATGCAATTTCCAACATTTTGCATCTTCATGGCCTTCTCTTTTGCAGTGTGAGCAATAAGGCTTCTCCTCCTCGTTCTTCACGGAAATTGTTCGCTGCATTTTCTCCTTCCCTTTCTTGCTCCCTTTGTGTAAAATGGATTCCATGAAAAGACTATCATGGCTATTCCTTGAGCCAGTTTCAAGATGAATGGCTTGCACACTAACTTCATCAAGGTTAGTTGGATTAAACATAAGTATTGTATGTCTCAAATTCTCATGCAATCCACCTATATACTTTAACAAAGTTTCTTGCGTGTATAAAGGAATGCCCAAAATTAAAGCTCTTTTTCTAAACTCCTGTGTATATTCCTGCACACTTTGTCCTTTCTCTTGCCTTAATGATTGCCAATTCATTACTACTTTTTGCATGTGACCTAATGGATAAAATTGTTTCTTAAGTGTAGCTGTAAACTCAAACCAAGAAGAAATTATTTTACCATATCGGCTAAGATCTTCCTGAGTTCTGCTCTCCCACCAGATTAAGGTTGTGCCTCCCAGGCGAAGAGTGGCTAACTGGATCTTTGAAGCGTTATCAGTAAACTTCTGAATCCTGCAATAAACTTCAACTTGTTTTATCCAATTATCAAGTTTTTCTGCATCCACTTCTCCATTATAGGTTGGCAATTCAAATTTAACATCAAGCTTTAACAAAGGTGAATTAGACTCGGACTGTACAGGTTGTTTTTTCTTGGGGGAAGAAGTAGAAGAAGAAGATGAAGAAGATGAAGAAGAAGAAGACGAAGAAGACGGGGATGGAGGTTCAGGAGGGTCACTACCACCTCCTACTCCTTTGTCTTTGACGTCTTTCAAAGGGGATTCACCTTCCTTCCTCTTTTTGTCTTTTCTTTCCTTTTTCTTCTGCCTATCCTTGTACAATTCTTCCACCGTCATCTTCATGTCTAGGAATGCTTTACGGAATTTTTCTTCGTTCTCAAAGAGTTCAGGATTAACACGTTTTCCTTCTTCCGATTGTGCCATGGTTGATCTTCGAGTAACTTGCCTCAATCCGATCTCTGGATTAAATTCTTCAAGTACACCTTCTCCTTGCTTTAATTTCAACCTGATTAACATCCACCACTTGCGATTTTTTTTTTGTTAAACTGCTCTGATACCACTTGATCTGAAATTAAGGCTTACAAATAAAATTGTGCTTAATTTGAATTACAGATTTTTCCCAATTGCAAACAGAATTATGTGGTTATGTTTTTTAACCATTGAAATTACAAAAGCTAAACTCAATTAATCCTTTGCACAACTTAATAATGTTAAACAATAACTTAAAGAAGAAATTGAAAATCAATCGAATAAAAGAGAATTAGTAGATAGAAGAGAGATCACGAGCTTGATAACGGAGTTCACTCAATATGAGCTACGTCTCTGGGTCTGCTTCTCAATGTAGGACCGCTTTATTGATGACGCCAAGCATAAACCACCTTATTACATCATCCAAGCTTCAAACTTGCAACATCTCTCACAGTCTCCGCACGCACCTAAAGACACTCGCATACTCTTCTTCACGGGCTAGGCTTCAATTGCCTCTTAACCCAATTGCACTGGAGAGTATTACAATTTAACAAATGTTTTTGTGCTTACAAAAATCAGGAAGACTCTTGTTCTCCAATTTCTTTTCAAGAGAAATTCTAAATTCTTCTCACAATGAAAAATTGATTGCCTTTACAAGACAAACACTCCCAGTTATATACAATTTCATATGCTAAAATGGGGTTAAAACAATAATATTTTACAAATATTCCATACACCCCAATTCGAGCCTTATAATCTTTTAATAATGGCTTAAAATATTATAACATGGGCTCTCCTTAATTTCGGGTTTGTATGGTTTAATTATTGTTTTGATCTTGTGTAAATGAAGGGGCTCGGGCCCTACCTCCACGGACTACCTTTGTTTCCAAACAAAAATTGTTTTAAGGCTATGCGGAAGCACCAGCTGTGAGGCATGAACAGTAAGCGGGGGGTTGGTGGTTTGAACTACCACCTCCTTAATATAGGCTTCATTACTTTCAATAGAAACTTAGCCCCTATCATGTCCAAGGAATCCTCTTGCTCTTAGTGACGCAGAGAAAAAGTAGAGAGGGGGAGGTCAAGTCTTCTAGATCCTCCCGGATCAATAATTGAAGAACAAAATAAACGAATATTACCCTTCGCAAAAGAAATGTGACCCTCTACAATTCTTTCCAACTAAGAGGCGACACGTGCATTTTGGCATCTGAAAAGAAACACTTTCCTACCTCTATCTAGAATATTTTTTAATAAATATTGAAGAATAAGGATAAATTACAAGGCTGAGCTGTAAAAAAAAGGGATGCCTTCACACCATCGTAATTGCCTTCCATGGAGTTTTCTTTTTCAGGAGAATAAATGTGATTTACAATGAAGAGATTCCAATTTAATGGAGTTGTGACATTCGTCACTTTTTTTTTTTGAGTAGGGTGTTTTATGAGGAGAAGAAAAGTATGTTGTGTAAGAAAATAAGATTACTTCAAGTTAAATTTTAGATTTTATTGAAGAGTACAAATCAAAGAATGTGAAAATTGAATTTAATAATGAACCAATAAATGATTAATACAACAAATAAAGACATGTAATAGTAAAAACTTAAATCAAACTTCAAATTTACATTAGAGGAATCTATATGATACATTACAACAAGTGTGTGAAGGCAAATGTATATCCATAAATCGATTACAAAATATAAATAAATTCAATGATAAGGACCTAAACCAACTTCAAATGTGCATGAATAGCATCAGTAACATGAAGTAATGTAAGATTCTGAAAGTAAATGTTTACAAAGAATATAGCAAATAAAAATATGAAATATAGCGAAACAAATTAGCTTCAAATTTACATCAATAGATCAGTGTCATGCATTACTGCAAGAGTGTGAAGGCAAATGTATAAGAAGTTTATAAGATGAACACAACAAATATTGACATCTTGTTAAGGCTCTAAACCAAAATTTTAAATTTACAAAAAAAAAATCAATATAATAAGTGTTGTGCAATAATCCAAAATCACGATATTGATTGAATAAAGAAAATAAACGCATCAACAAGTGAGGTGCTAAAATCAGCTTCAAGTTTGCATCAGTGAAACCAATATCATATAGTGTTGCAAGATTCTTTTAACATATACATATCAAAAAAATTCTTTCCTCCCCCTTGTTGGAATTTTTTACCCTCTATTGCGACTTCCATGGGGAAGATTATTTGTGTCAAACCAAACAAGTTCTATCATGCATGCCCTCAAAAAAGGGTTTGTGTAGAGGTTAATTTATCTCAAGATTTAAAAGAGACCATTGATATTCAAATTGGAGGCCTTTGCCATTCTTAGTGTGTCCTCTATTTGAATTTTCCTAACACGTGTTTATGTTGCCATTCGACGGAACATAAGATTAAAGATTGTCCTCTGGTGGTTCCCAAAGTTACTACCTTGCCCAAGGTTGCAAAACCTTCTCGATCTACTCTTGAGGCGACGAAGAATGAAGAAAAATGGACTATTATAACATGCAAGGGCAAGGCCTCTTTAGCTAGTAACACAACTCATAAAGTTCAAGAGCCTCCTTTAGTGCCACTTTCAGTTTCTAACCTTTTGAAGAAGGGGAAAGATAATGCTTGTGAGGCCTTTGTTCACTAACCTTTGGTGAGAACCCCTCAATTGGCCCTTGATCTTTCAGCCCTAGTTAACATACTTCGTTGTTCTTGCCTCCCTCCTAGGCATGTGAAGGAAGGCAAGATTATTGTAGAAAAATGATAGAGTGGGTTGCTTGGCTTTCATTTTGTAGCCTCTTTCTTGCATAACAAGTTCTCCTCTCTTGAGGATGATGATGGCATGGGAGATATTGATACATGAATTTCCTCTCATGGAATGTCTAAGGTATTAATAACCTCACTGGGAAGTATTTCATGCAAGATAATCAACAAAGCTATCCTAGCATTGATGTGTTGTGTCTTTAGGAAATTAAAATTTCCTCTTTCATTCTTTTTTATTGCATGTTGTGTTAAATGGCCAAATGGCCTTGGTTTTTCCTCTCAACATGAGGTGGGACATCCAACGGAGTTATGAATCTCCTTGTGCCACATCGGCATTCTTGCATTGTTGACCATGGGTATGATCCTACTTACCATTTAGTGTGGTCCTTGTGTCAATTGAAAATCATTCTTACGAGATCAGTAATGTTTATGCTCTCAATGATGCTATTGAAACATCTACCATGTGGTGATGGATTGCAAATTCAATGCCTCCTACCACTTAGTTCCTGTGTGAGGACTTTAATATGGTTGAGGTGGTGGTTGATAAAGAAGGGTTAGAGCCTTTTCACTAGATAGCTAGTGAGTAGGAGATGTGATTTTACAGGGGAAATAAATTGGGGCTTTTTTTAATCCCAACTCTTATTGCAACCATCCACAAGTGGTGTGGTACACGTGGAGTAATTTTCATGCGGGAAATGACAGAGTCCTTAAATGGTTGGATCGTGCCATGATTTTGGCTCAATCCTTCTTTTCTTTCATGTCTTGTCAAGATCTTTTGGTGGTCCCTCTCCCTGAGGTCACCTTATCTAACCACTTTCTCATTAAATTTGGTATTGAATTGGCATGTCGACCCAAGTCATCCTTCCAAGACTCAATTCTTTATGAAAACCTCTATTGCAAGGTGTGTGCCCTTGGTTTCCTTGTGTTGTGAAGCGCAGTGCTTGGGTTTGTGACATGTCTTAACCACCCCCTGTGGATTCTATAAGTCTAGTGGTTGTATCGGGCATTATCAGGTCGATCTTTTGGTGCAACGGCAACCACACTTGTAACAAGTGGTATCAGAGCTTGGTCACAGGTTCAAACCCCTCACTTGTGTTGGGGAGGATTGTTGTGAGCTATGCGCCCTTGGTCTCCTTGTATTGTGCAGCGCGGTGCTCGAGTTTGTGACATGGCTTAATCACCTCCTATGGATTCTATAAGTCTAGTGGTTGTATCGGGCATTATCACGTCGATCTTTTGGTGCAAAAACAACCTCACTTGTAACAACCTCTTCGCTCAGCCATCTGCCAACATTGGCTCATATCCAACGAGTGTGGAATCTTGAATGTCATCTAGCTCATCAGTTTGGGTGGATTGCTTAGTGGAATTGTGTTATATAATGCACGACATATTTTTACGCATTTATGGTCAATAAATTGCTCTTCTATTGACGATCATATGAGGCTACCTCTTTAGACCTTTGTGTGGGCCACAAAAGCCCTTGCTTCCAATCTCTTCTTGGGTAAGTGCACCAAGATTGTGAATAGAAAAGTGGCCACATGCAAAACAAAAATGAAATTTCTCATAACCCGTGCGTGTTCTATGAAATTCAAAAACGTGCTAGGCTCGGTAACACCAAGCCTAGCCAAAAATAATAAAAAACAAATAAAAAATTTTGTACGGGTTTTGAGGAACATTATATTTAATAAAAAAAAAAACAAGTTCCTCAAAACCTGTATGGGTTTTGAGGAAAAAATTCTCATAACTCGTATTGGTTATGCAAAACTAGAAGTTTCGGCCTTAGTTCTGCATAACCCGTATGGGTTATGTAGAACTAGCAACCAGAGAGAGAGAGAGAGAGAGAGAGAGAGAGAGGGAGGAGAGGGTGAGAGACACGAGGTAGAGAGAGAACGAGAAGGAGAAGAGGATGAGAGACTCGACAAAGAGAGAAGTGTGAGGGGGAGAGATATGAGATAGAACTCAAGGAGGATAATCAGGGCTCGAAATAGATAGAGACGATGATGGGGGAAGGAAGACAAGAGAGAGGAAAAGAAGAGAGACATGCATGTATACAAACATATATACATATATCTATATAAATATATGTATATATAACTATAGATATGCATATATACATACATAAACACATATTATATATGTATATCTATACATATGTGTAGTATATGCTACGTTTACAAGCATACATTTTGATGTCTTCATAACCCGTACAAGTTTTGTGAAACTCAAAATGATGTTTTTCATAACTCGTACTGGTTTTGTGAAAATCAAAATAATGGTTTTTCATAACCCGAATGGGTTTTGTGAAACTCAAAATGATGTTTTTCATAACCCGTACTGGTTTTGTGAAACTCAAAATTATGGTTTTTCATAATTCGTACGAGTTTTGTGAAACTCAAAATGATGGTTTAAGTTCTACATAACCCATACGGGTTATGTAGAACTATGAATGGTACATTTTGTTTTTCAAAACCCATGCGGGTTAGCTTTCACATCAAAACCCGTGCAGGTTTTGGCTTAGTAAGAGGATTGGAAAATGAAACTAAGGCTTGCAAGCCCATTTTCCCTCCATTTTTGTCCCTTTACACGTTTTTTCATCTTCCAACATGATTTCTCGACTTCATCGTCATCAGGTTTACAAATGATCAAGTGGGTATCTTTAAAATTACCACCATAATCTCACACATCTTCTCATCTTTCTGACCATATAATTTTTTCTATTTTTAGACAACATTAGCATAGTAAACTTTAATTTTCTTTACCAATGCCTTGACAGTCCTCATAGACATACGTCTACAATTTTTTAATAACTTTTGATGTACTTGACCAAATTCAAAATAAATTACATATTATTGTTCTATAATAGATTCTATACAATTTTTTTTAAAAAGTTTTCATTTTCGATTATTTTGATGCAAGTTATGCCCAACGTACGAATAGGTACCAAATTTTCAGGATGCGGTCACTTCAAAAAATCATAAAAAAAAAGTACTCACCAAAAAATTATTAAAAAATGCCAACTTCTAGATCTCAATCTTACCTATCATCCTATCAAAGGGTTTTGCAAAATACTAAATCTAACTATATATTTTGTGCAGCACACGAAAACAGCTATTGTATGTTTTTCTGAAAAAATCAGGAACAGTTTTTTCGTGCGAGAGAGGTTTGACCCTCTTAATCTTATCCAATTTTAAAAAACTTTAGTAGTTTAGAAACCATATTTAGAGTAATATAATTCTTATTCTTTTCTCAACTCCTATTTTTGAGTGCATGACCTTCAAATATCTCTTTGAAGTTCAGGTTTACCTGTTTTCTGAAGAAAAAAAAAGTGGCCACTTATAACCCCCTTTTTGTTCACCATCTTGGTGCACTTACCCTCTTTGCAAATTTGAAAATCCAAGTGACCCAACTTCGTCAACAAAAACAAATTGTTGATGCCCACTCTGCTTGTGGTGCCTAAATCAAGGCCACACTCTACTGGTTAAAAGTTACTGATCATGCTTCTAAAGAGTTTTCTTTTCTCTTCACACATACCACTCCACCCCGAGTATCAAGAAAAAAAAAAAAAGATAGACGGTGCTCTCAAAGCTATTAGTGATTCTTCGAGCTTTTTTCTACACAATTATGAGAAAGTTTTCACAACTTAGGATTCTTCCCCTGAGAAAGATCAAGCCCTTCAAGATTTCCTTCGGGTGGTTCCCTGTCAACTCTCGAAGGCTCAATATAAATTCTATTAGCAGTTGCTCACTTTGGATGAAATTAAGGAGGTTGTTAGCTCTATGGTGATTGATAAGGCTCCTAATTGTGATGGGTTTCCATGTGAATTTTGTCAAGCTCTTTGACCTTGTGTGGGCTTCGATCATCACAAGGCCTATCTTGAAGCTTTTTATAATCAATCTTTAGTTCATCTTATCAACAAAGGAAATGTCAAATTTATTCCCAACCCTAGTGACCCAGAGGATATTTGTAACTGGCGCCCAATCGCCTTGTTGAATGTCTACTACAAGATTATTGCTAAAGCATTGGCTTTGAAAATATGTCATTTTCTCTCACTCGTTATTCATCCTAAACAAACAGGGTTTATCAAATCCAAATTTATCTTGGATAACATCATTGTGATCTGGGAATAAATGGAATGGGCTTTGCGCTCTTCACAATCCACTCTTTTTCTCAATATTGACTTTGTCAAAGCTTATGATAGTATTGAGTGGCCCCTTATTCTTTCCATGCTTGGAGCTCTTGGGTTTGTCCTACAATTATGTAATCTATTAAGATGCTTTTTGGTTATGTGTATGCTTGCATCACTATTAATGGTCGACAATCTTCTACCTTCAATCTTTTTCAGTTCATTCATCAAAAGTTTCCTCTTACACCCTCTTTGTATGTGCTTGTAGCATAATGGTTTGGGTATTTGTTTGTAGACTCTATTTCTAAAGGGATATTTTGGGCCATTACCCTACTTGAGTCACCATACCATCTAATCAATGGTCATTTTGTTGATGACTCTTTTCTTATGCTCCTTGAAGAGGAGCAAAATGTCAAAGAAGCTCTCAGGTATTTGGATACCTTTTTTTTTGTCTTCAAGCTCTACCATATAGTGGAACAAGACTCAGTTTTACTGACAATCCTTCCTTCCTAAGCCTCTCTGGCTTTGTGACAATCCTTCCTTCCTAAGCTCTACCATATAGGATGTGAAGTCATGAATAAAAACGCCCAGGAGAAGATTTTCACATCTTAATACTTAGAAAAGTGCAAGAAACCTCAAGTTTTATTGATTTTATTTTACATAAATCACATCCAACCTTAGAATGACCGAGGGAAGGCTTATTTAAATATTTCCCAAGCCTTTCCAATGGCTATAATCACTTTTCAAATTTGTTTTGACAAACAATTTCTAATCACTCTCAAAAATGCAAAAGTTGCTTGACAACTTTGACAACATTTAGCAACTTTGTCAAAATTTGATCCTAGACTCAACCTGAAAAATCCATGACTCAAAACTCATTTAAATAGGTCGAAATATACCTAAAAGACCCTTACATATCATTAAACATCATATGAGACATATTTGCATTATAGTGACAATTTTTGGCAATGTGACCCTAATAAGACTCAACACAACTCTTGATGGTCTCAATGACCTTTATTACATCAAATATGGTCTTTCAAGACCTTATTCATGACAACACTCAAAAAAAATCAACTTGTCATCAATTGGGCCTCATGTTGGCCGTCTTGTGCTAGGTGCTCCTGCACCATTATCTTCATGGATCTGGGGTGAAATAATAGGTCATTTCTTGATTATGATTCATGAAAATTATTTGTGAAAGTGTCTTTCTAATATTCTATTGCATTCCAATTCTCAATCCCTAGTTGAGTCCACTTCTATTTGACTATTTTTTCTTGTGGAATGAATCTTTATGTTCATTCTTCTATATTGATAGTTATTTTTCCTTTGTCTATGTTAGCTTAGTCACCTTTCCCATTTTCTTGATAGAAACATATTGTAAAAAATTAAAAAAAGTATCATACGAGGGATCTATCCCTCTCAAATGCTAAGGAAGATTGTTAAATCAATAACAATCTCTCCAGCCATTGGAGCATTTGTCACTGTACTCATTGGGCATAGATCAAGGTCAATTTTTTAAGAAGTAATAGCAATAAATTTGTTTAGCAACATTTTTGTGGTGACTTTGCTAGGGATTGAAATGCGAGTGCTTCTTATTCTCGAATAGTTCGAAGGTGCTTCACCTCAAATGGAGGTTGACTGTGATTCTAGACAAGAAACATATGTACTACCATTATTTTCATACTTGCATCATGGCATTAGTTACATGTAATCCATGGGGAAATCACTTTGGACCATTAGCATTGGCTCAATGCACAACCCTACTTGTAATTTCTTGAAAACATTTTCAAAATTTTATTGGAGTGAACTTGCAAGATCTTGATAATCATATTCAAGTATTCACTATTGCTTTTGGAATCATGGGAGTCCATGAAGATTGTGTGTTTATGTTATTTTTTATTGAAATCCTCATTGGACATGCTAGGCAGTAGTTTCATGTTTGAAATAGGAGTGTATTTCAAATTGAGACAACTTGTAAAGGAATTTTCTTGCAAGAGTTCAACTTGCAATTGATATGCACTATCATCTATTTTTTTAAAATTGAAAAGAACAAAATGAATCTATAATGGACTTCATGGAATGATTCAACCAATTTTTGAATAAGATTCTTCAAGTAGACAAACTAAATTAAAACAATCAATTATTTATCTCCATTGCTCCATTACAACTTGATCTAGGATTTCTCTTTAAACAAAATAAGGTACAAAATTTAGGTGTTTCACAAAAGGAAGCTATCAAATTGAATATGACTTGATTTATCTAGTTTATTAAAAGAAAAATACATGAAGAGATGTATTTTGGAGGTTTCTAGTTTATATATATATATATATATATATATATATATATATATATATATATATATATATATATATATATATATATATATATATATATATATATATATATATATATATATATATATATATATATATATATATATATATATATCACCTTAAAGAGCATGCTTGTAGATAGATTAATCTCACTTAAAAAGTGTGAAGTTATTGTCTTCTTTATTTGATCGTTTGAACCTTAGAGCTCTAGGATAAGAAGATTTGTTTAAAGATGATTGACTTCCTCAACAATTAAATCCTATGCTATAGAACATGTTGAGATGTGTCGTTTGTATACCAAGGATAGTGGTGATGATTTAGGAACCTCCCTTGAAGATCAAAGTAATAATGCCTATCGTGTTCCTTAGGGAAATGTGGATAAGAAATACATTCAATCAAGAAATGTAGTGATTAGTTCTACTTCAACTATAATGACTATTAAAAAAAATTGTTGACATGAGAAAACCAGAGGCAAGCAAAATGATTACTCATTATTTCCTTTTTCTTCTTTAGAGATAGAAATCTACACCTTTGAAATTATTGATAAAAAATTTGATGAACAATTTGGTGAAAAAAAAATCTAGGGGTCAACATGAATAGAACATTAAAATTGTAAGGAAGTTAAGTAGCGGAACAACTTTTTACACTAACCTTGAGAGGAGGTTAATGCAAAAACTTATACAGATGGTCACAACAGTTACAGAAAATAGAAATAGACATAATAACATTCAAACCATAACACAATGATTTACGTGGGGAAAACCCTTTCGGGAGAAAAACCTCACACTCCAAAAGCCACCCAATACATTATCTAGCAATCAAAAATAGATTACAATATACTTGTAGAGAAATATCTTCGTAGGAGCACCACTAATTAGATATTTAGAGGTAACTCAATAGCCATAAGACTCTTACACACAACCTCTATCTCATGTACCTCATATATAGGAGATATAATACAAGAAATCGTCAAATGGTATTACAAAACCATGGGCTAAAACCACCCAATAAAGTATAGTCGACCTTATATCCAATCTAGATGCTCTTTGACATGTTAAAACACACATCAACACATGTTCCTCCCTTTTACAGTTCATTTATGTGTCTGATACAAATTATATTTCCTATTTCAGGATTACAAACTTCTGGAGGCCATAACTTGCAAACCGTGTGTCTGATTGACGAACCATTTGAAGCATCGGAAAGCTTGTGAAGTTATCTATCACCTCGTAAAATTCTACACCATTTACACCCACTTTTTAGGAAATTTAGGAGGGTCTTAAGTTCCCAAAATTAAGTTTAAACCTTTAATCACACCCCTCCAAAACAAAAACTTTGATATCTTCAAAAGTAGTTGTGATCTTGTGACAAAACTTCACCGGCATGCTTATCTAACCAGCCAAAAGCTTCTAGGATAATTTTACAACATTTCATGCTTAAATGAAAACTTACTATAAATAGTAACCTCATGTAAATGCAAGGTTGAGACACCATTTTTCCAACAAAAATGAAGCATCTAGTAGTCCTTCTCAAACTTAAGTATAAATATTTTAGATTTATTGAAGAACGTGATGAGGAAGAATTGCTACAATCAAAGTACATAGAAAGATATAAAGAGATTAAAGAATGGGTTGAAGAAAAAAAATTTGAAGATGAACAATCAACCACCAACACTTTATCATGTATGAAAATTGAATATTAGACATTCAAATTTCTTGACAAATTTTATGAATCAAGAATGCCACAAAAAGAGGTAATGCATCATCCCACACTTAATTTTTTATTTTATTTTGGTGATGTCATTGTGCAAACTCTAGTTTCTTCAATTTCAACATCTTTCTTTTTATAGTATCACAATCTATTATGTGAAATATGTAACAACAAAGGAAGTGATGAAAAATTGGATAATCTATTTTAAGTTAAATCTATCAAAGTTAGTAGTGATTTTCTCTACTATGATGCCTATACTTCAAGTTAGTGTTTGGATGCTTTAGATGATGGCTTCCTCTATGGTGAAGATACTTTCCTTAACCCATTGGAAATTTTACATGAAATCACTTCCAGATGAGGTCCTGAAGGGGTTTCCACATCTCATAGTTTACACAAGGTATACAATTCATGGGTTAATTTCTTTTGATTCTAGTGATCAAGAATTTGTTCAAATATGGGATATTAATATGCTCAATGTTATGCAAAAATATTCCAAAAATACTACATAAGGTTATGCTAATGCAATTCAACAAGCTTCAAAAGTCCATAATGCAAAGTGGCTATTCATGCATAATATCATTTTTTAGAGAGATTTAATTTAGGAAATTATTTTTGGATCCATTGCCACTATAATTGCAAGTTGACAGTTGGGTTTACAAGTGCTCCTTTCCTATCATCCATTGTTTTGCATGATCACCTCATAGCAGTTTGAAGTAGGAATCCCCTAACATGTTCGTAGGTTAAGTAGGAGTTTTTGTCTTGTCTATTTTATTTCAACCTTTGTTCTTTTTGTTGTGTATCCCATTTTTGGCTTATCTCAAGGTTCTATCTCTAGTCATGTTTTATTAGTTTCTTCACTCTACATCCCAATGAATATAAAGAATGAATTCTAACAATAGATTCTAGCTTCTTGTTGTATCCATAAGGTCCTTGTCCCCAGTCAAAGCTAACTATTAACCCCATATTTCATCATGTCAAATTTGAAAATTTTTGTGTCTAAATTAAAAAAACGTCCCTAGATATTAAACCCATTATGATAGCTTAGTTGATTCAAGTGTATTTAATTTCCTCAAGAGTTAAGTTGTTTTTCAAATTGAAGCCATTCACCTACTTGTGTTGCTACAAAAATTCAATGCCATGTGTTTCTCTATGTGGTTTGACCCTGCCAAGACAAAATAATTAAATCTCAAGATCCATTGGAGCTAGAAGAAAATGATTTTACAAGGACATTAGTGACTTTATTGAGCACAATGTGGCATATTTTCAAGTCAAAATGCCTTTCCATTTGAGAATTTTGGTTTTTCAAGTTCTCGTGACATAGTTTGCAAAAAAAATTAAAACAAAGTTTCACCAATATTAGATTAAAAAAAATAAGCATGGTCCTTTTTTAAGTTATTATGAATAATCTAGTCAATTTTCACACTAAAAATATTATTCCAATTAAAAGCTGTAAAATTTCCAATTTTTCACATTGATCAATAAGAGTCATTCTTATTACAAAGTTGAAATAAAAAAGTTTGAAAGTTTTATTTTAAAAAGTGAATCTTTAAAAGGTCATAAAACTCTTCAACATTCCAAACTGCAATATTTGGAGTACCCTAACTTTACGGTTCACAAAATCCTATGTTGAAATTTTAAATCTCTCAATTTCTTATAGCAACTTACTTGGCAAGTCCCCTGCTTATAACTAAAGTTACGGGACCACATCATCAATTATAATGCCACATCAACATTCTTTTTGCCAAGGCGTCCAAAAAGACCCAAAACAAAAGTGAGACTGATACGTGTGCACTGACATGATGTGGTATTACATGATTTGTTTCTTTTTAGATGTAAGGAATACATTTCATTCAATTATGGGTAGTCAGATTCATCAACACTAAAAAATTTAAAGTCACAACTATTGGTGCAATATTGTCAAAAATATTGGGCATTAAATTAACAATTGCAATAACTATTGGAACACACTCAACTACTAGGTCCTCTCCACTGGCTCCCAAAGTACATAGGTTCTAAAAACAAAAGATTGGTGAGAAGCTTTTTAGAAACCGTTGTGGAAACTAAAATGATGAACACAAAACCATCAAAACCTCAACATACGAAGCAAAGAGAAAATTGAGGTACAACTCTTGGTACTTTTTAATGTTTTCAATTTGGCTTCAATGGTTGAAGGAGGTTTAGAAACCCCTTCTTTGCATCGACAAAAAATTAGGGACAAAACCAAATTTACAATGGACCTAATGTCTATTTGGCAACTTGTTATTTTATGCCAACATAAAGATGAGACTCTATATCATATATGGAACCATAAACAAAGCACACAAATGCTCAAATTGAAATTATAGGTGGTGTCGTGAAATGCCATTGTTGTAGGACAAATTTGGCAAGAAGACATAAAAAATTCAAGAAAATGCAATCTAAAGATGTAAAAATATTTTCCACATCCTTTACCAACAACATGTTGAATTGGGGGCTTTTGAATAGGGCATAGGTGTCCACTATATTTGGTGGTGGCAATCACTATATCTAGAAAAAGAAAAAGTGAGCAAATTGATGACTATCAAGCATCATTTTTAGTATGATGTTTAACTAGTCCTATACTTTTGACCAACTGCTCAAAGGCTACTTAACTAATTTTAGTGCACTAAGTCACGTATCCTCCCTTACTTGTGAAGTCATAAGAGTTCATTTGAACAATCATAATGAGGAAAGGATTCAAGAGACTTTGAACATCTTATTGGACTATTTTTTTATTAACTGACATATTTAGGTCAAAGAACCTCCTCTTTCATAGTTAGAGGTTAATGTAGTATTTTTTAAAGCTATTATTAATTAAGTTAATTATATTTAGTTAATCAATATAAATTTATTAAAAATAGAATATACAGAAAATAATAGAGAAGATCAAAACAAAAAAATAGATCATAATAGAATTGCTATAAATTTCATTGATTTATTCATCACAAACTTACATATTTAAAGATCTATTTAAACTCTAATAGTGCCTAAATTGCACAAACATATTTCAGTTATGTACTAAAAACAAAATCAATGTACTATTTATGCATATAAATATTACATGTTAATTAACTACACATAGAAAAAAATTATTTTCCTTTACATATATATATAAAATTGGAAGTTTAAATTCCAAGAAACTTACAATATATTTTTTTACAACTATTTTACTTAAAATTAAAAGTACAAAAGAACTTAAACTAGATCAGTTTTGAATAATCCATATAACAATAACAATAAAATATTAATACGCTATTTTTTTATTGAATAGAATTTCACACAACAAACATTCTAAACCATTTTTTTTTTATATTGGATTAAAATCCATAAATTTTAAGAAAACAAAGATCGCTAAAGCCTTTGAACAACAGAGAGCCAAAGCACACCAACCAGATTAATCTGTCGACATCATCTTTCGCCCCGCCTTTTGTATCAGTTGGCCTAGTGGTGGAGAACTTGTGCTCTTGAAAGAGAGGTCACAAGTTCAAATCTCACAAGGGGGTTAAGGTATGTACGCCTCGTTAGGGCTCTAACCCATCTGTAGACCCATACATAGATGGCTGGCATCGTGGACTATAAAAGACCCTTTCCTTTTTCATCTGTACAATTGATCAACAATTCTTTACAGTAGAATTAAGACTTTCCCCTCTTCCCCTTTCTCCACTCTACCCTTAAACCCCTTAACTACTCTGCCCTTTGGCAGAACACACTCTTCCAAATCGGTGAATATAGCTGTAAGCAGCCATACTACATTTTTAAAGATATTTAAATAATACTACATTTTTAAAGACATTTAAATAAGAATAATTAAAGTCCAATCCCTACTACACATACTTCAGACGTTATAATCAAACAGTATATGCTGATCTCACTTGATGAGCTTTCCATATGCAGTCTACTGTTCTTGCCTGCCTCAATCTCAATGATTGTTTGGGAGCCGATTACCTTAGAAAATAAATTTGCATTCAATCTGGATAGTGCTCTATCTGTCGCCTTCCCTCTTAAAATGGTATACTCGGACGACAGCTCCTGAATTGTTGATTAAATAATTCACACAAATAGTAGAACCCCAAAACACATAATTTTCAAGACAACTTGAAAAAAACATTCCACAAATCAGTGAATTGAGAATTCACCTTCACACTAAAGACAGTTACTTTGCACTTAAAATCAATTGTCTGCTTGCGTTGAGAAAAAGTATGTTTACCCTTAGTCCATATATGCAATTACATACGCTTGCATCTCCATTATCAGGCACTTCAATTTCCAGACTTTTCAGTCCTCGCAACTCTTCTAGACCTTGTGTACTCTGCAGCTGATGAGATGCACCAATCTTGATTCGCTCCAGGCGACGTAGATGTGGAAAGGTCGGCAATGATTTCAATCCCTCCAATTGCTCTGTGCATAACACTTGAAGCCCTCTTAGAAAAGATAACCCTGATATTGCTTCCAATTTGGGACATTGATATACTACAAGAGTATTCAGTCTCTGTAGCTGCTTTAACTCCATTTCATTTAGATTCTCCATCCCTATAACTTTCAATGATCGAAGTCGGGGACAAATCTCTACACTAATTACCAACTTTGATACATCATTTAAGCTTAGAAACTCTAGGGTTTGAAGGTTGTTCATGGAGTTTCTTGTGGAAGCCTCAAAATCAACTGAATCTCTACCTTTGCTCAAGTTCAAACTCCCGCTTAGAGAAGCACCCTCCCCGGACAAACACAATGATCTAAGATTACTAAGTTGTTGAAGTGATTGTACTAAGGATGTTGTATCAGTCTTCTACAAGGAATCCATTATCCGTAATTCTTCTAAAAGAATGAACTTTCCTATCAGATCTGGAAGATTTTGCAACGAGGGAGACCTTAGAATCTCCAGGTTTCTCAACTCAAAATTTTCCTGGAATTCATAATTAATTTTTAAAAAATGAATCAGTTCTCAGTAATAAAGAATCTCCGCTGATCTAGTATTATAAAATTTATACTCTGCCGTGAAGGAAGAATCAATTTCTAGAAAAGAAAGATGAAATACCTGGGTATTGACCTGCAACTGTTGCTGAAAAGTGCTCCACAATTCTTCCACGTGGCAAACAGATAATCAGCGTATTTTTTGCAGAGGAATCCGTGAAGGAATCTCATTTAAGTTGTCATTGAATTTGTATCCAAATTCAAGCCACAGGAGCTCAGTCTCAGCAGAGTTCTCTAAACTGCCTATAAAAAAAGTAATTGTCCTTCCAAGGGACGAATCTTTGAACTGGTGGAAACACCCGCCCTTTGTTTCTGCTAGAATTTGTTTAAATCCCTTTGCTTTCTACATATAACGATCAGCGTTAAATGAGTACGGTTGGCTCGAGAGGAAAATATAAAACGTATATATTGAAAGGTTTTTGCAAAAGCTTTTTACATTTTTAATTTCAAAAATGTAAAGAAGAAACACACCATTGATCTAAGACAGTGTGGCTTCCATAGTCGAGGAGGGCCCAATTCGTCTGCCATATGCCTTCCCAGATCGCGGACGTGATCGTGCATCTCAATGTGTTCCAGATTTATGTCGAACCTCAGCAACGGTTTCGTCCATTCAATTAGGCACTTATCCTGCAGGCTCTGAACTGCATGTTCAGCGCTCCGACCGGACGCATTCCAGATTGGTACCATCTTTGTTATGTATTTTGCAGGCTTCCAATGAAAAAACAAGCAATGTCTATAAATATCTGTTTCTCGTGACTCTCCAGACCATCAAAGCTGATTTTAAGCTTTTGCATGATGTCCTTGGGCTGTATTTTCCTAATTTTTTCCAATTCTAACTCCCAATAACACTCATCCCTACCATAAACATGGGCACCCAAAACTTTGAGTGACGGGTAAATCTCCACAGTATTTCACAAAGCTTTCAACCAATTTCTCATATGCAATGGGTGGATACCGTCCGTTGAAAGCATGATTACAGAAGAGCCCTTTAGCATGATCCCAATTCATTCCCTTCATCTTATAACGGATATCTGCTCCCCTCAACACACTTTGGTCACGGGTTGTAATGATTACCAGGCTATCCGAACTCAGCAAGTCTTGAAATAACAGGGCATCTAACTGGTCGCCATGATCTACATCATCGAGGACTATTAGGAAACACAGATGCACTGATCTTGTCAGACGATGCTTCAGATGTCCTATTCCTTGAGCAATATCTCCAAACTCTCGATGTTCATGGAAGAGATCATTGAAGAGCTTCTTGTGCAAGGAATGCAAATTACGGCTGGCATGTGATTCTCTTACATCAGAGAGGAAGGAAGATGCATCGTAGCCTGAATAGTTCCTGTTAAATAATTATTTTGCCAGGGTGGTCTTGCCAGAGCCCCCAAGCCCATAGATCCCTACTATTGTGACCCTGTTCCTGTTCCTCGCTGTCTTTGAACAAGACCTTTCAAAATCTTGGACGAGTTCAGCAAGTCCAACCGGATATTTAGCAACATGTAACGGTATCCTTCTTTTCATTTCTTGCAGCACACGAGCAACGATCTTTTCACACAAATTGCTGAAATCCAAAATGGATAGTATCTTTAAAAAACCATTCTACATAAGGCAAAATGAGTGCCATGTTATGGAGATAAAGGGAAAATATGATGCATCGCAACAATTCAAAGCACATAGGGTAAGCTTACTCTTTATAGTTGACAAATTCATAACCAGATATGTTTGAAGCAGAATGGAGGGCGTTTTTCCATTCATCCAGCTTGTCGAGGTACTTTCCTTTGCTTTGATGATAAGAAAATGCTGCAGCATATGCTCCCCTCTCTGTGCAACGAAGCTCCTTGGGTTCTACATCGTAGAAGACAGGAATAAACAGGGCATCAGTTTGCTCCAACATAAGAGCCAGCTCGTCTAAACACCATGAGGATTCGGCATATCTTTTTGAAAATATGGCTATTTGAACCACAGATGAGCGTATGGCACTGCTAATGGCATAAGGAATAGAATCTCCCCCTTCTATTTCTTCAAGATCTAGAAATGCCTTGCATTGTCTAGCCTTAAGAAGGTCACACAGTTGTTTAGCAAGGGTGTGTTTAACATCAGGGCCTCGGTGGCTGATGAATGCATCATATAATTTAGGAGATGCAATCGATCTTTCCCTTCGGTGTTCATATTCTTGGGGAGATGAAGAGGAGGAAGCCATGAATGATCTTTCTCAAGCAAAGTGGTCTGGATTTAATGAAAGGATACAACAATACTTGCTAGCACTTGTAATTTTAGGAGGGGCAGGGGATATGTTATCATTGTCTTCTTCCCCGTTCAACCATTATCATCCTCATTTTTAATGTCCAAAATCTTCTGTTATATCTGAAAAATGAGCATATACAGCTATAAAATAATCAGACATCTATAAGATAAGAACTACAAGGTATTATTCAATGTCATTTTATAATGAAATATATGAAATAGCAGATCATGTCAATGTATACAAATATTCTTCATCCATGGAACTTAAAACAATTGAATATTAGCATCTTGACAAACCATTACAAGCCACAACTGATTAGATTAACATCAGAATTTTCACTAGTTCAATAAAACCATATATGTAAACAGCCATTAATAAAATCACAGAACCAATGCCTTCATTTAACAGATAACAACATAATTGTTTCAGATCAGAATGAAATTAAAAAACAACCAAAACATGATTACGTCGGTACAGATTTCCAGAAAAAAATCTCATGAATCCATGGCAAGTGACTTACCTCAAGATTCTGCACAGATTGTGTGCTACTGTCAACTATGGCGATGAGAAAAAACGGATAGAATTTCCAGGAGAAATGGATAGAAACCCTACCAGACTGAAAAAAAAAAGAGTAAAGCTGCTTTGTAGAGAAATGAGCGGAGATACCTTTCCACTACATGACTGACTGGGGACCACAAGAAACGAATATACCCTTTGCAATTATTTCCAACCAAAAAGTGACACGTGTATGACGGCAGCAACTAATTTAGAGTAGAGTGTTTTATACAGTAATTTAGAATTGTGTGCTAAAAAATAGGAGTTTTTGCCTTAAAAATTTTAGATTTTCTGCTGAGTATTTTTAGGATGGAGTTGAATGTTTTTTCTATTGTCACTCTTTTTATTGTATTGTTTCAATTAAAATTATTGTTCAATATTATTTATTTATATTTTTTTAAATTATTATTAATAACTATTTTATTTTAAATTATAAATTTTATTGTTAAATAATAATTATGAAATCATTTATTTTATGTGATTAAGGTTTTGAGTTTGTTCATTATTTGAAATCTAAAGAGTCATTTGTTTATGAAAGTTTCTAAAAATTCTCATATCATTTATTGAGATATTCTAGATAATGTCACTCCATAGAACTTAGTCTAAATAAAGTCAATTATAATGTTTTATTTTTATTTTCAAAAGGAATACTAAATACCCTACATCTTTTTTAGTCACTAAAACTTCAGAGTTGTGTAATGGGGAAAATTGCATATGCATGCTCTTTTCCTTTGTGTTTTATACATTTTTTTTTATGAATATATGTGTCAGTTTCTAATAATTAACATATATGATACATATATTCACAAAAAAAAAGGTAGAGGGACACAAGGTCACCCATAAGAGTCATATGAGTAGAGCCCAAAAAATTAGAACAGAGTCACCCTGCTAATTAGTTCAACAGTTCCCTAGATTTATTGATTTAGCTTCCACTATTTTTCTTTTCTTAATCATAAAATCATCATAATTTGACTCTTCAATGGTTTTTAATTTCCTCTTCTTTCCATACTTGGGGTATGTAATGGTAACTCCTTTATTCTTCAAAGTTCCTATGTAGTTATCTAGCCATGTTTGACTAGCATCTATAATTGGTTGCATTTTATTCACATTGTATGTTGTTTTATGATGATATTCTTAATAAAATGCATTGCATACGTAGATCGCATAAAAGTTTTCGTAGGCAATGATAATCCTAGAGATGACATTGAAAAGGCTAACACTTGTACCTCTCCTAGGGTATCTCATGAGAATGAAGAAAGAGTCAATACTCCTATCAATGATCTCTCTAATGGATAGCAAGCATTAAAGGACAACATGACATCAACTTCTTCTCATACACATACTCTAGTACAAGGGGGGCAAGGTCAAAATGTTAGTGTATCATTCCCTCTAGATCCTTCTTATTCTCCTAGAGCTTATCTTGATCATCAATATATTTGTAGGAAAGATGATGTTATGCATTTTATGCATGATCTTTCTCCTCACATAGCATTAAGCAAAGATGAGCCCTTAGATGATAAGGACCCATCTTCCCATCAAACCAAATAGGACATAAATAATGATGATTGAAAGAAGAATCTCCCTATAAGGGACATTCCTTCTTCATCTAATTATCCCTTTGGCCCTTCTATGTGTCGTTACACTATAAATTTTGAGGAAATTCATATTGAAATCCCCTCTCCCTTACAATTGAGAACATCTTATGAAGTTGGATATGATATGATTTCAAAACAAGGCTATAGAGGACAAGGACAAGGACTTGGAAAACATGAACAAGGAATTAAGATCCTTGTAGAACCTCCCACATAATTTACTAAAGAAGGCCTAGGATATCCTAATTCACAAACGTTTATAGAGGTTTCTTGTAAGGTTCAAATGCTTAAAGAGTATTTTGCCAGACATAGAAACTATTGCCCATCCAAACATGCTTCTATATCAAGTAATCCTCATCCTTCTTTACCTATTCTTTTACCTCAAGAAAACAATCCTCCTCCTTTACCAATGGTTTTGCTTCAAGAAAACCATCCTTCTCCTTCCACTAGCACACCTTGTCCTACATCTCAAGCACAAGACCTAGCCATATTGATAATCAATAAAACGTAGCTACAAGAATCTTTTGGAGATTGAAGTATGATAAGCATGCCATATTTCCTTTCATAAAATATAATAATAAATGTAGACGTATAAATTTGACCACTTTCTTAAATAAATATTTAATATTTATTTTAACCTCATCCCTCCTATTAATTAAATCTTATTTAATTAATTTTTTCGCTTTCATCTATTTGATTAAATAAATTATTCAATTTATTTAATTAAATTCACCTAAACTTTTTCTAGCCTTTAATTAAATAAATCACTTTATTTAATTAATTCCCCTTTCTTCCTTTTAATTAAATCCCCCCACTTGTATTTTCCTACATCTCCCACTTACCTCTTAAACCTCTTCTAGAGCCTTCTAGATTCTTCTAAACTATCTTAATTAGCTTTAATCCTCATAATCATGTCATTTCCCTAAAATTTGAGGAAGTCACTTCTCAAATTTGGAGGAAAGTCTTCTAAATGCATTTAAGGCTATATTTCTTCAACAAGCTAACTTGTTGAGTTCCCCCAAATTTGGATGGACTCTTACAAATTTGTCCCCAAAGTCTTCCAAACCATTAATGGTTAACTCAACCTTCCCCTCATGGTTAGAGACTTTCTCTCTAACTTAGCCCTCATATAACCCAAGGGTCTTATCAAGCACCCATGGTTTTGACCCTAGTTATCCTATTAACCCTTGCACAAGAGTTTACCCCTTGGGTAAAAGATTTATCCAATGGATGACCCTAACCTAATTGTAACCTTACCTCCTAAGGTAATCTTCATGTCTCCTTAGGCATTTAATACCTCTTGCATCTCCTCTGAAGACACCTCTTGTTGACAATTGTCATCTTTTCATTGGTCAAAATTGTAAACATGGATTGACTAACTTTGAATCCTAACCATTGTTAAAATTATTCAATCTTAACCATCCATTGCCCGATTTTCCCTATAAATAGACCTCACATTCTTCATTATCCAAGATCCAAGTTTCATGCGTCTACATTATAGTCTAATTTACTAAGCATTTTAGACTCTCTTTGTTAAAATATCATCATAAACATTTAGACTCATTTCATTTCATATCATAGAATAGTCATGCTAGTATATCATGTTAGGATAATTTGTTAATCTCGCTATCATAGCACTATCTTCATCTTAACTTAATCATCATAACTTTTAACATATCACATAGATCTTAGAATTCATTCATGCATATAGATCACAATATCACTCGTTCTTGGAGTTGTCATTCTTAAGTCATTTGCTCAATGATCTGAGAGCAAAACATTGGCTTTAGGGATCCTGTGAGATAGAGAACAATGGGACACCCCTTGGGAAGTTAAACTAGTTTAAATTAGTTTGTACTGGCACTGAGAGTCTCATTGGTATGTAGGTCATCTGATCTCAATTTATTCATTTTGATCACCACGTTTTCCTGTGTGAAATAAGAACAAAGAATGTGTTGATCATTGTATTTTTCATCATTATTCTCATTCTCTTCAAAATTGTAAAGATTTTAAATAATTTGTTCAAGACCAAATGATCGAGCTTGCATAGCTCTTACAACTAATCTTGTAGTTTTTTCTTGGTGAAGAGGTAGTGCCTTAGCATTCTATTCACCCTACTATATTTCTCCTTACCCTATCACATTAGTAGTTTAACTTTATTGGGGGCTCTTTGTCATTAGTGGTGATGCATCTTCAATTCCAATCATACTTGGATAGCAACATAATCCTTCTTTGTCTTCTTCCTTGGAGGGCAAGGATTGTATATTCAAATTTCCCTCTCCTCTTTGAAGATTGCTTCATCTTTTGAGTTAAATTTTTTATAACTTGATGTCCATTCTCGCATTGAATATTCCTTCATGCGAGTACCTGTGTGCTCCTTGGTTAGGACCTATTATTTGCTTGAAGTGGTACATCTTTTATTTATAATATCTCTTTGGAGAGAGTGTAATAATTCTCTTTGTCCCTATGCTTTGGGGGCATTGATTCTACCTTCTATCTGCTATCCTTTCTAAGGATCCACTTTTCCTATGATGAGTGGTGTTTGCTTATGATACGATATTATTCTTTGTGTGAAGCTGTTTGTTTTCTCAAGGATTCTCTCTTATGCAACAAGTGTGTATCCTTAAGTACAACCTCTTCTTCACTTAACGATGTATGTCTATTATGAACAAACCCCTCACTTAGGATCAAAAGTGCGTTATCCTTAATCAAGAATCTATTTGCCTAGCTATAGGAGGAAGGTATGCATTCTTGTTCTCCTTCCCTTCTTTTGGTCAATGATGTTATTTTTGTTCAAAATATCCTCTTGGAGGTAGATGTCTTTGAGAAAAGATCTCTTCCTCCTTCTCCTCCTAAGGATTCTCTTTAAACTTGTTGCAATATATCACTTTTAAAACTATCTTGTCCTTGCTTATAAGAGTCATGCTTCTTTAGCTTGGATTTATCTACATAGTTGCCTGAAGGAAATCTCCTTGGTGTTGAAGGTGTGTATCCTTGTTTCTAATTTCCTTAATACATCAACATACCGCTATATTAGCATCTTAAGGGGGGCATGTACATCATGCCCTCCTTATACCATATTTTTTATTCAAATTGTGGATTTCCTAGCATAATGCCTTTCTTGGTTGTCTTTTTGTATGTCTTACACATGTTGTTGCATGCTTGAAGCTAGACCTAAATCTTAGATGAGATGTTCTTGAAAACACCATATTGTTTTTAAATTGCAAGTCTTATATAGATTATTGCACGCTTAAAACCAGACCTAAATCTGAGATGAGATGCTTAACTCCTAAAACCAGATGATGACATATGTAGCGGAGTGATTTGAAAAGAATAACACAACTTGCTAGACCTTTCAAGTCTTCCTTTTCAACTTCTTTAAGGTAGACTAAATTCAACCCTCCTTGTACGACATTTTCGAGATGAGTGGAACTAGCATAACACAACTTGCTAAACTATTATGGCTCTCCTTCTCTACATGAATCACACAACTTGTTGTTCTATGAGTATTCATGTTCTTATGATCACATATCATAACACAACTTTCTATCCTATGGATTCCACAGTCTCTCTCTTGCTTCCCTCCTCATGGATCACCTAACAGAACGCAACTTGCTAGCCTTTGGCATCTATGTTGTCTCCTTTCTCCTCTCTGTGAGCTCATATATTTTCTATTTGTTGGATCATGGTTCATGTGAGCACTTGTCTTTTTGTAATAGCATTCCAAGAATGAGATTAATGGTAGAGACATTTTGATTATCAAGGTCTCTTCAACTAGACGGCTTGGAGCTTTTTATTTTTAGTACTAACCCCTTGTACATGTCTTTTGTCTTTGTTTGTCTTTGTTTGGATTTTTTGTCTTTGTCTTGTTTTGTGTATCCTTGAATGTGATTGTATGAGTTGATCTTAAATTATGGGCTTGGTTTCTCAAAATTAGTGATGTCTTATCTTTTTGTGATCTTGCCCCTAGTTGCTTCTCTCTCTCTCTGCCTTATCTTTCTACTTTATTGTAAGTATTTGCATAGGCTCATACTCTCATTAAAGTAGGGGCTAAATGTAGCATCGTGAATTGTAAATCATAAATTGTAACCAATACAATTCACACCTCATATTTGTGCTATTTCTTCATCATGTCCTATCTCCATTCTCCCTAGGCCCATTTTGGCCTCTTTTTACTTTGGATCTAATGTCACTTTTATACATAGATGAGTGGGCCCCATCCCTGAGCTATGCCCCCTATATTGAATTGCTTCTTGTCCTATTTTCGAGGACAAGGGTATTGTGGCACCCTTGTTTGGACCATGGCACCATGGTGTCTTGGTCGTCCTTAAACAAGGCCCATTTTAAAATGTGGGCGGACACTCCCCCTGCCTAATGGATTTTGGTCCCCGTGCCTCTATGTAACTGTTGTAGGTTGGCCTAATCGGTAATTTACGTAGGGAACCCCATATAATAACATCTCATCAATTCATTTTGACATATCACACACATACCCCATCATTCATGCATCCGTCAAGTATCCAACATCAAGCATTCTCAAGGTAGAATTTCATTCCACCATATCCTTCAAGCATCATGGAGAAAAGTCACATCAATCTTCATGCAAGCATGTGTGTTTGATTAGTTCATTCATGTTAATGTGTTTGTCATGTTATTACATCCAACATTTGTGATTGTATCTAAAATGCATTGCATCATCAATCTTCCTATCAACCATTATAAATCTAAGGTATATCTTACAACATTTTTTAAATAGTATTTACATTATTTAATTCAAGGTTAATTCCCAAATCACAGTTTGACCTTAGGAAAACCCTTAAGGATCCACGACCCTTTTTCCTCTCTATTTCTGTACAAGGAATTGACTCAAGAGCTATGATCGAAGATTTTGACAAAGTTGGTGATGACGAACAGATTTAGATTTTGATAGAGCGAAATGTGGAGGACCAGGGCAACCCACCACCGTGGTACTAGGAATTTTTACCAAGATTTTGATAGTGGATCCAATGTATCTCCCTAATCCAAAAAAGATCCCACTTGCCTATCCAAGAGTTATAGGACTAGGGTGACCTACCACTATTGTCTTGACAATTTAACTTAGACTTTTAGTAATAGGTTATGAACCTACCCTTCTCCTCAAATCCTTATCTGTGGATCTATTCGATATCTGTAGCATTCTTTTATTACTGTTTCACTTCAATTACCCATTGCTTTACCCTACACTTCATAGTTTACATCCAATTTCAACTCAAAAAGGGGACACAAACAAACAAGTGAATCATAACATAAATATAATCTAATATTTATTTATTCACATATTTTATTTAAACACTAAATTAAATATTACTCATATATATTAAATCATATGCAACATAAAATGGTAAAATGGTATGATATGGAATGGAAATGGAATGTGGGAATTTGTATGAAGGCATATGAAATAGGCTAAAATATGGCATAAAATAGAACATAACTAGCTATCATCATAATGTTCACCTCATGTTTTTTTATATGTCACATTCACAAGGTAATTATGATGACAAGGGTCTACCACACAAGATCCGCATTAATCACATGTTCACCATCATAAGGCTTGATGAAGATACATAATGACCACAACACAAAGTACTTTGCACATTACATATACTAGTGGCTAACAATCATTCACATAGATATTACCCTCATAGGGGTGTTCATAAACTCACATCACAATCACTAACACAACAAGGATGTATTGATATCCACTATGTGCTGGAAATGTGGGATCACCCTGCACTGTAAGGGAAACAACTCAAACATACACATGGAACATTGCATTGAGGTTAGAAAACAACAAAACAAGTTAGCGATTCTAAACTCTTTAAAATCGTTTCATGCCCCTCTATCTCTAAAGATCCTCAAGATTCAAGGTGGCCCTCACTTGGAAGAGCACTTGATCTCTTGGATGACAACCTAGAGAATGAGATTTAAATGATTTTAGGATCAAAATGGATGCAACTAAGATCCTAATGAATGCTAAGATGATGGATGAGAGCTAGGATGCAAGATGCAAGACTAAATGCTCAAGATGATGAAGATAACGAAACTGGATTGATTCCAACTTAAATATTAAATGATACTAGATGAGTTAATTAAGCTATGAAATTATATGCATTTAAACTAGATGATGTCCTAAAACATGATGCAAATGCTAAATGCTATAATGCTAATGCTAATGCTTGAAGATGACTTGAATGAGCTCCTTAACCTGCAAAATGACTATAATTTAGATGCACAAAGAGATTGATGATTTGAAGAAGGAACAAGCTCTATTTATAGGAAAAATAGAGAAATGGATGGTTGAGATTGAGCAATCTCAACAAGGGCCAGGATTGAAAATTGTCAATCCATGTGAGGGATTCAATCCAATCCCAAGTTGACAAATGTCACCTTGAGAGGGCTTGAGAGGATATGTAAGAGGCATAAAATGCTCGAGGAGACATGGTGGTTACCTTAGGAGGTAAGGTTATGGTTGGGTTAGTGAACAACCAATGGATAAAGCCTTTACCCAAGGGGTAAACTCTTGTGCAAGGGTTAATAGGATAACTAGGGTCAAAGCCTTGAATGCTTGATGAGACCCTTGGGTTAGATGAGGGTTAAGTTAGAGAGAAAGTCTCTAACTATGAGGGGAGGTTGAATTAACCATTAATGGTTAATAGGACTTTGGGGGACAAATTTGTAAGAGTCCTTCCAAATTTGGGGAACTCAACAAGTTAACTTGTTGAAGAAATGAAGCCTTTAATGCATTTAGAAGACTTTCTTCCAAATTTGAGAAGTGACCTCCTCAAATTTAGGGAAAGGATGTGATTAGGAGATTAGACATGATTAGGATTGGAGTAGGAGGTTTCTAGAAGGATAATTAGGAGGCAAGTGGGAGATGTAGGATTTTGGAAGTGGGTGAGGGAAAATAGGATTTAATTAAAATAAAATTGATTTATTTCAATTGTTGGTTGCAACTTGCATTTGATAGATTTAAATGAATATTGATTTATTTAAATGTGAATTTTGAATTTTTGCAAGTGGGGGGGATTTATAAATAAATTTTGATTTATTTATTTGCAAAGGGGGTTTTAATTAAATGTGGATTTAATTAAAAAGGGAAAGGGGATAAATGGAGATTTTTTAATTAAATGTGAATTTAATTAAAATGGCTAGAGAGGGGGTATTTAATTAAATGTGAATTTAATTAAATGACTTAGATAGAAGAAGGGAAATATTAATCAAATCTTTAATTTGATTAATAGGCTAATTAGAAGTAGGGATATTAATTAAATCTTAATTTAATTAATTGGAAGAATTAGGGATAATTAAATGAATAAAATTCACTTAATTTGTTGTGCAACTTTTAGGTGTCTACATTTTGCCCCTCTTTTAGTTGACGTGTGACCACATGTTGATTCAAATAAAAACACTCAATTTGTCGTCAAATTTTTTCAATATGTTGTTGTTGCCAAAGTCGTCAACTGGATTCCCTGGATATGAAAATTGATTTTGATATGAAACTGATCGGTCGATATAAGGCTGATGATGATGTCGATTCGATATGAAGCCGATATGGAAATATCGATATGATAATGATGATATGCCCCCTCGAGCGATAAATTGAGAAGAAAAAAAATGCGTTTTTCGAGGGAGCAGCGCGAAGTACGATGATTTTCAGATTTTTGTGATATTTGAAATTATTGATTTTTGAAATTCTTTGATTTTTTTGGATTTTTGAAAATTTTGAATTTTTTTAGAATTTTGAGTTTTTTTTATTTAATTTTTATTTTTTGAATATTATCGTCTAATAGATTTTATTAAAAAGGATATCTAAAAATGGTGTTAGGACAATGTGGGGATAGTACGTACATGCCCCACACGTCCACCGAGGCATCACAGTCGCCTGCATCAGCACGGGCTATATAAGCCTCCAAGGGCCCATTTCCAACTCATTTGCACATTTGTCTTTGGAGAATTGGAGCTTGGAGGAGAGAGGAGAGATGGCACCCCCTACCATCGTCATTAATTTGAGCGATTTCGTCAATTCCAAAGGACACCGGAGTACGACCCACCTATGATTTGATTTTCTAACCTTCTTTGTGAATTTTTAGCTTAGTTTTTAGGCGATTTTGCAAGTTTTTTGAATTTTTCGCGCTAGGGTTAGGTATTTTTCCGCCTTTTTAATTTTTGGTTTCTTTTTGCGCATATGATTTTTCTTTTTGCGCATTTAATAAATATCGTCGCGCGTATGAATTTTTAGATAGCGCATTTGATTTAGTTTTTAACACATACGAGTAAGATTTTTGCGCATTTGAAAAACAATGTAGCGCATATAAGTGATTTTTTAGCACATATGATGAATTTTGTTGTGCATATGATTAATTAAACAATGCATTTGAAACAACGCATTTAATTACTGTTTTAGCGCATTTAACACTGTGGGTAATTTTTTTAATTTTAAGAAAATTTTGACATATGCAATTTGGATTTTTAAGTTCGTTATGAGTTTCTACCCCGTGTCGATGTGTCAGTTGATTCGATTGTATTGATTTTTTTTGTTAATTGATTATTGATGTTGTCTTGTCGATATGAGTCGGTTTGATATGGGTCTGTCATCGATATGGTTTAAATTTTGGTATGGATCAAGTCGGTCAAAGTTGATATGGTTCAAGGTCGATATGGGTCAATTTATGATATGGATTTTGATGTTGATATGAGTCTCTTGTTCGCTATGGGTTTGTTGTTGTTCGATATGGAACATTTTCAATATAGGACTGATTTGATTGTTGATATGGGACCGGTTTGATTGATTTATTGATCTGTGATATGAGTCTTGATTGAGTGAAACGTGATTGATTGGTTTCCGAGATTGATCTTTGATATAGAAATTGGTCGTTGATATGGTACTTGATTTTCGATATGAGTCCTAAAATGAAGTTGTTGATTGATTCTCGATATGACGCTTAATTGATTGATTGGATGATTAGATAGGCCTTCATTAATGTCGTGATTGTCGTCACTTGATTTGTTGATTGTTTGATTGTTTAGAATAGATGTAACTGATAGGATGATACCCATGTGTTGATATAGGTCCATCGAGGGGTTCTCATGCTTCGGGACAAATACCCGAAGACTTTTATGATGATAGATCGATTGACTGCTGATGATTTGGCAGTTATAGAGGCTTGCGGTCTCATTCATTTGTTGCACATGTCGTCGTATCGGAAGAATAAGGGTCTACTCACCGCGCTAGCAAGAGATGGCACGATGGCACAATGAGCATAACACCTTCCATTTACCGACGAATGAGATCACAGTGATGCCTGAGGACGTCTATCGCATTCTTTGGATTCCAATTACAGGAGAGCTTGTCGTTAATGATGTGGAGGAGGTTGGTGGGACAAACGCTCTATAGGAGGTGTTTGTCGATCCACATATTGCAGGTTACTCAGTGGCATGGCAGGACATGGTAGACAACTATGCCCCACTCCCATCAGTATTAGAAGGTTTGATTGGTAGCTTCCTAATTCAAGACAGGAGGTCACATGGGTTATCAGTTGGATGGGGCCGAATTCTACGACAGATGGTGCAGTCACGCACATGAAATGCGTGGGGGATATGTTTTCTTTCTCACTTATATCATGAGCTCCATTAGGTGGCCTATGATGATGCAACCAGTCTAGCCTCCAAGTACACTCTTTTGCAGATTTGGACATGGGAGCACATAGTCGTGACCCGTCCACTTGGAAAGAGGTTAAGACTAGTAGGGGCACCTTTTGTGATGATGTATAGCCAAGTCGGTTCCTAGTCAATGCTCGAGAAGTTAGCGTATTGGATGCAGGCTTTGGATGACATGGATTCAGTAGTGTGGAGGCCATATCAACTGTGTGAGCCTTAGCCTAAGGATGGTTTTAAGGTGCCATATTTTTTTTTGAGAAGATTCCTTTTGGGTCGTACCCCTTATGTGGTAGAGCGGTTTATTTTGCCTCGGGTTTATCGACAGTTTGGTTGCGTGCAACCTCTGCCGCAGGGGATGACTATGTATGCTAGGGTACATAAGGAGAGGACAAATTGGGGACCTACATTGGATTTTTCTATAGCCCGGGCCAAGTTCTACTCCTTGCCATTTTGTGTATGGAGCATGTTGGAGGATGTAGCTGATGCTGGGATGACTGCAGAGTATACGCAGTATTTTCTTACACACATGTTCACACAACTGAAAGGCCAGGAGATTGGATTCCTACACTGGAGAAGGTCGATGATGATGATGATGATCAGGGTGGAGGTGGAGGTTGTCGAGGTGGTAGGAGGGGATGGGGGAGAGGGGGGAGGGGTGGTGCGATTGGGCATGGCCGGGGAGAAGGTGGTGATGGGGGAGGAGATGGGAGGGGTGGTGGACGGGGAGAGAGGGGGAGAGGAGGAGGATGGAGGCAGCAGTTGGGATGAGGAGGATCGGTGTAGGCTGAGGATATTGTTGCAGTGGAAGCCGAGGAGGGGTCAGGCGATGATGGACCCGAGGAGGAGACTGATGATTCTTCTGATGAGGAGACCGAGTCTAAGCAGGTTGGTGGAGGAGTAGGGTTGATGGGATTGGCGGGGATAGTGGTTGAGGAGGAGGAGGAGAAGGATGTACAACCACTTTCTTGATGGAGGAGGATTGATATGCCCCCTCCCGCCCCTCGACAAGTTGATATTTAGGATCTACAGTCGTCTCATCCATAGGGGGTACAAATTAGAGTGCCTCTACATCTACAACAAACACAGATAGCAACATTACAATCCTTGTTGCATAGAGTACAAGCTCAGCTTACACAGGCTCAGGCATAGGTGAGACAGTTGCAAAGACAGGTGGTGATAGTGTCACTAGGGTGGGATACCGCTCGGGTGAGAGGGAAACAACACAACAGGGTTTGCAGGATGCCCATGCACAGATCACGCAGGTTACCACAGAGTGTGATACTGTGTCACGAATCATTTTATTTAATATTGTGCAATTTAAAGATGTAATGTGATTTTGAAATTTAAAATAGATTAGATCATTCATAATCTAGTATGAGGAAATATAGTATGCATTTTACTCCTGCAATTGATATGAAATTCGACATTTAATACTCTTTTGGGTTTGTCAATACTGATAAATTTTTGAGTGCAAGTAATGCAGGATGAGGTGAAGGAGGTCGAAGGTGAGAACATGAATCAGGTAGAATTGCTTTTAACTGAACGACTTCGACGGAAAAGGGAATCTCTCACACACCACATTAGGATTTATAATTTGCATCTTGAAAATATGGATGATTTAAATGACCTTATTGAGTATTTGTTCAAATTGAATGATGAATTTGGAATAAGAAGTAGATTGATTTAAATGTTTATACATGCACATTAATTGCATGATGTGAGTAGTGTTTGAATTAAATCTAAGTTGTGTGAGTGACTGTGAAATATTATGCCTTATTGTTAAAAGAGATAAAATGTATAAACGATTCAAAAATGAATATTGACCCTAGTTTTAAATGTTCATTTTAGATATGTATAAATGTATGAAAATTGTACTTACGAGTTTAATTTTGTAAATTGAATAATAGTATAATATATATATGAGAAATTTATTCAATCATATACATATATCAATATCCAATTATCGTGAATTTGACTTCGTCAAGAATTTTGTCTATACATATACGTAATCATTTGAGATTAAAAATATATACGCATTATGTGTGTGTGTGTGTGTGTGTGTGTGTGTGTGTGTGTGAATTCTAATAATAATTTGATCATGTATTTGTAAATATTGTATATGTATTTATGAAATTAAATTATGTAATGAAAATCCGATATATATATTTTATCAAAGAAAAGGTTTATCAAAAAATTTATTAGAAATAAAGTTTAATGTTTAATATTAATGAAAAGTCATTTATAAATAAATTATAAAACAAAAAAAAAACCACATTACAAATATAATATTATATACTACTTTATTAAACATGTTAATAAAGGTGGCAGATTGAAAAGGTAGTCGATCGTTTGAAGCCAAAGGAAGAGCCGCTTTGGTCAGTTTGTTAGCAGATTTCCTTCACCCACGGTAGCCACTGTCAAAACCTTTAACGCAGGTCAAATACGGTGGGAGGCAAATTAAAGGTAAGTTGTTTAAGGTAGGCGTAGTCTAAGGGAAATACCACCGACTACCACTACTCCTATTAAAACATTAATAACGTGTAAAACACATAAGCCACGATATCTACCTTGATCGACACATATAAAAAGAACTTAAATTGATTTAAACTTGGCATGCAAACCTGATCCACGATGGATAAGCTGAGAAGTTGGCAATTAATATAAACGCCTCCATGATCCATGTTAAGCATCGACTCAGGCAGCAATCAAAGCTCCAACTGAAACCGTTGCAAGTTTTTAACAATAAAAGACTCGAGCTTGCCACAAAATGAGGTTGGTATTTAATTTATAGAACTGCGTGGAGATTATAGTTACAACCACATGACAATAGAAATAGTGGAACAGTAAATAAGACCCAAAGGATAGCAGCAAACATAGCCCAAGATTAGAATAAATAGACGTATAAACACACACATTTTGTCATTCTTTCTCACACGAGATTAGAAGAGCGATAATTTCTTGAAGGGAGGGTTAGAATAGTTGATATAGAGGAAGAATAGTTTGATATAGAGGGAGAATAGTTTGAATAGTTTGATATAGAGGAAGAATAGTTTGATATAGAGGAAGAATAGTTGGATAGAGAGATAGTTGGATAATATCGTAGAGATTGAGCGATAGAGAGATAGTTGGATAGAGACAAGAATAGTTGGAGAGAAAAAGAGACTTGCGATCAAGGTGTGGAACCATTTGACGAAGAACGACAAGGTCAAAAGCTTACAATCCACTCTAAGTTTCCAAGAGGTTAGAATCCTTTGTTTATGTTTTATTTTATTTGTTAAATTTGGTATAAAATGTGTAGAAATGGAAGTTTAGATAATAGACATGTACGTCCAAATGGGTATCAATTATTAATATCGTATTTGAAATGCTTTGTAAACCATTGTGGAATAGAAGAAAAGAATTTAGAGAAAAGATGTTTTTAATATCGTATTTTGCATAAAAATAATTAGTTCTAATTCTATTTTAAGAATGTGTTTGCTTACTTTAGGTTATATATGAGATTAATTTCATACATGTTTAACACCTTCTTCTGTATGTACTTTATTTTAGTCAAAAAATTGATTTTAAGATTATTGCTTATAAAAGTTTATCATTTTCCAAAATATGAAAAATTGTCTTCAATAGATATATTAGACAAGTAATGATTAGAAGCAAAAAAAAAATGATATCTCTATTTTTGTTTTAAAAGAAAGATTCTATTCTCAATAGAATTTGTGTTTGAGGGAATCAAGCTAGGGATTAAGCTTGAGTTAGAAAATTTACCTTTCGGGACGAGTGTCGAATGTGGATGTTTTAGGGAGAATAGTTGCTTTTTCCAGCTATTATTTTGTTGTGCATGGCATATACTCGGCCGAGTTATTGTTTGAATTATCCGTAGAAAAAGATGGAAATTCCTTATTTATACTCTCTACCACATCCTAGTATGATAGCGAATGCTTGTTTCTTAGAATGAAGTAGGAAAAATGAAAATGCATATATTATCTAGGCATGCACCAGATTCCCTCTTGCTTTCGAATTCTTTGGTTAAACCAATTCGTGCAGGGTTGGGTATTCTTGATTGACCAAGAATTCCAAGGAAGCGTAAGCTTCAAGGTTGGGCGGGAAAAGCGTCTGATTCTTGTTCTCGTCTGCATTCAAAAGACAGAAGGAAGCGACTCAGACTAAAGATCGACGGATGCATCTTCTTGTATATTCTTAAGGCAATTTGGAAGCCTAAGTAGGAAATAAGAACTTCTTAGTATTGGATATTGTATTATTCATGTGCATTATTATGATATATTCGATGTTTGTTTATATCTTGTATAAAATATGCTTAGAGATTGAAATTTTAAGTTTATTTATGAATAAAGAGTAGTTTAGGGTTAGATCCTAGATTGACGTCTTTACATTTTTGGTATCAGAGCCCAAGTTTATAACACTAGGACCTATATGAGTCACTTCGCTAAGATAAATCTGGAAATTAATAGCTTTATGTTTTACAGAAATGGTTCATACCAAGCAGACAGCCTGAAAGTCGATAGTAGGGTATGCCCATTACCTGAGGGTTAAAAAGGATCCTCAATCACCTGTTAAGCCGGTTTTGGATGACGCCCCTTTTGAAGCAAAACCAGTCCCAGAAGAGAGTATTGTAATAGGAAAGGACCCTACCGGATGTCATACTGAGAAGAATATCCCTGAAAAAGAAAAAGAGCCTGAGTTGGAATATTCACCTATCAGGCCAATAGTGATCAATTTTGAGGAATCTAAGGGCTATACCCCTCTAAGTGAGACTGAATCAGAAGTATATACCCCATTAAGTCCAAATGAGTCAAAAGAATCCACCCCCCTGAATCCTCTCGATGAGTGATGTAACATGTTACGACACTTCAATAAAATGTCTTTCCTTCTATTACCGAATAAGGATGTAATCCCTTCTACTATAAAATAAATATGTATCATCTTCTATCATCAAATAAAGATGTCTTCTATTGTATTTTGAGTTAAAAATTGTGTATTCCTTAATGATATCTATATATATACTTGGAACCTAACTTATATAGTAAATGGGACAGAAGTAGAATGAAATTATTTGATATTGTTTTATTTTAAATTTATATTGTTTTTCTTAATTATTCAATAGGAGTATTAAACTCTCTAGTTGCTTTATAAGGCTATAAGTTAGGGAATATTATAAAAGTTATGAAAGACGTAACATAGCAAATATGTCTTTTATCGCTAAGAATTATCAATATCTCCTTGTTGCAGAATTAATAAATAGAAATGGCCTCAAGAACCACAAGGGCGGGTCAAGTAATGGGAACAAAAGGTTAGATCAAATTCTTGATCTGCTCAATCAGCAAAGTGCAAGGATGAATGATCTCGAACAAGAGGTTTGAAGGGTCGGAGAAGTCTGACAGGAAGCCCCAAGGGTTGAGGAGCAACCCGACAACCAAGCCAGAATAGAAGAAGAGCTGGCAAAGGATTTGAAAAGGATAGCCCTGCCAAAGTTTGATGGAAAAACAATTAGCGATGGTGCAGAGGCATGGGTAATTGAAATGGAGAAATATTTTGGTCTCCGCAACATGTCAAATAAAACCAAGGCAGTTTGGGTTGCTTATCAGTTGTCTAGTGAAGCTGCTACTTGGTGGGACAATGAAAAGTCAGAAAGGAAACTACAACCAAGAGAGAACACTTGGGATTTGTTTTTACAATCCTTCAGGAAAAGGTGGCTTCCACAATTATTCTTCGACAAGAAGATGACAGAATTTCAAAACCTTACTGAAGGTAGTATGTCGGTAACACAGTACTGGGAGAAATTTACTAATCTCCTTAAGTATGTTCTGCAATACCAGATGGATGAAAGGTTCTACATTCAGAAGTTCATTTTGGGTTTAAGAGCCCATATAGGAGCGGAGGTGGATATCCATAATCCATTAACTATGGTGGAGGTATTTGAAAAGGCGACTAAGCAAGAGCAGAAGTTACAGCTGTTGGGGAACCTCCGAAAGAATGAGAACAACCGACCGAATTTTGGGAATAGAAATTTCCAAAGGAATCGCAATAGAAACAATCGGTAGATAAGAAATCTTAAGAGGGGACCCCACACCCAGGAAAAAGGAAGAGCAAATCAGGATGGAAATAAGAAAGCAAACTATAACACCAATGCTCAACAGAATATGGACAGAGGAAGGTCAAGTGGCCATCCTGGTCCTAGGGATGGGTGTTATAATTGTGGAGGGAGTCATTACGCCTCCAATTGTCCACAACGTACCCCAGCACAGAGAGGATCATATCAGCAAGGAGCCCCTCAACAACAGATTCACGCTGCTATCGACAATCGTCAAGCTGATTTCCAAGCCGCACCTATCCAAATTACGGGTAAGCTCTTTGGACAAATAGTTTCTATTTTAATAGATACGGGAGCTACTGAATGTTTTATTGATCCATAAGTAGTTTCTAGAATATCTGTTAAACCTAGTTATATTTCAAATTCATGGATGGTTCAGTATGGAAATCGAGTAGAAAAGAGGGTAGATACTTGTCTATTTTGCAGTGAATTAGAACTTCCTAGTTTCCAAACCCAAGTTAACCTTTATGTTGCACCACTAGGATCATATGATGTGATCTTAGGTATTAATTGGTTGACTGAACATAAATCCATAGTGAACTGTGAAGATAAGGTCATTAGTTGCATGGATGATTTTGGGAATTCCGTTGAAATTTTCGGGTCTCAAAGTCCTCTTGAATTGAGATACATTTCGGCAATGCAACTCAAGAAGGCCCAAAGAAAAGGATGTTCCATCATTGCCATCATGGTTAATGATTTGAATAATGTAGAGAAAAGTCCTACATATTATCCTGTCCTTGTAGAGTTTCTAGATGTCTTTCCAGAAGATCTTACCAAGGTACCACCTAAGAGAGAGTTCAATTTTTCTATAGAACTCTTACCTAGAATGGAGCCGCAATCTAAGGCTCCATATAGAATGACAACGATAGAACTGTATGAGCTTAAGGCTCAATTGCAAGAATTGCTTAGGCAAGGTTTTATTAGACCAAGCGTATCCCCGTGATCTTTGTAAAGAAGAAAGATGGTACTTTGAGGTTATGCATTGATTATAGGATGTTGAATAAAGTAACCATCAAAAATAGATATCCTCTACCCAGGATAGATGAATTATTTGGTCAAATGAAAGGTGCATCTGTATTCTCCAAGATCGATCTTCGATCCGGATATCATCAGTTAAGGATTAAGGATGAAGATATTCCTAAAACTGCATTCCGAACAAGGTATGGGCACTATGAATTCACAGTTGTACCATTTGGTTTAGCTAATGCCCCAGCAGCATTCATGAACCTCATGAATAGTATTTTCAGAGAATACTTGGATGACTTTGTTTTAATCTTCATTGATGACATATTGATCTATTCTAAGAATGAAGAAGAACATAAGAAGCACCCGCGGATAGTTTTGCAACGATTGAGAGATCTTAAACTTTATGGGAAATTCTCTAAGTGTGCCTTCTTTTAGGAAAAGGTACAATACTTAGGTCATGTCATATCCACCAAAGGAATTTCAGTTGATCCTGCAAAGATAGAAGCAATAGTAGATTGGCCAATGCCCCAGAATGTTTCAGAAGTTTGAAGTTTTATGGGACTTGCTGGATATTGTATATGGTGAAAATGGATACAATAATAACGATATTGAAAAGCTAAATGAATTCAACCACAAAACCCTAGCCTAACAACAACAAAGATCCACCATAACATATGAAGATTACCTAAGACAATGCAAATCAAATGAAATCACAAAGATTATACCTTCACATGTCCAATAGGGTTTTGATCTCCATTCTTCCTATCTCCATTGATCTTGCTTGATATATTTTCTCTCAAATTTTATGTGTGCACAAGAGCTCAACAAAGAACGAAATGTGGTTGCAAGTAGGATCGTAGTGTAGTCAATTGCATAAAAATGATTCCTTAGGATCATTCATTAGGGTTTGATAATGAGAGAAGCATCTCCTTATATAGAAGACACGATAAGAAATGGAGGGATAAGATTGAGAGATGTAAAAGGAGGTCGGCTATGATTAGAGGGTAGGTAGAAGAAATAATAAAATAATGAAAGAGGTAGGTAGTGTAGGAATTAAGAGATGAATGACATGTGTCATAGGTAGAAAAGGTTAATGAATTAATTAAATAAATAAAGATTTATTTAATTAATAGAAGAAGTGGGATCAATTAAATAAATAAAATTATTTATTTAATTTAGGAAAAGGATAATTTAAATAAATAAAGGTATTTATTTAAATGAGAAATAAGGCTAGAAGAGGATAAATGAATTAATTAAATAAATAAAGATTTATTTAATTAATAGAAGAATTAAGCTTAGATAATTAAATAAATAAAATATTTATTTAATTAGATTGGACAATTTTAGGTGTCTACAGGTATTATAGAAAATATGTGGAAGGATTTTCCAGGATAGCGGCACCAATTACCTCACTTCAAAAAAAGGAAAAAAGGTTTGAATGGACTGAGAAATGTGAGGAATCATTTCAACTCCTGAAGCAAAAATTGACAACCGCACCAGTATTAACAATACCAGATCCCAACGAACATTTTGTAGTAATTACAGATGCCTCGGGTGAAGGTGTGGGAGCAATATTGATGCAAGAAGGAAAGGTGGTTGCATATGAATCACGAAAGCTAAAACAATATGAGATGAATTATGCTCGCATGATTTAGAACTACTAGCTATTGTGCATGCACTGCAAATGTGGAGGCATTACCTTTTAGGGAAGCCTTTTGAGCTTAAAACAGATCATTTAGGATTGAAGTATATTTTCACACAACCTAACCTAAATGCAAGACAGAGAAGGTGGCTTGAATTTCTAAGTGAGTATGACTTTGGTATTGAATATATCCAAGGGAAGGAAAATAGAGTAGCGGATGCTCTCAGCAGAAGAAGACACCTATCTGCAATGGTTACAACAAGGACAAATTTGAAGCAACAAGTGTTGCAGAATCTTTCTGAAGATGAACATTATATAAGAGTTAAACAAGCCTTGGAAAGAGACTCTTCAGACCATCGCTATGATGGATATGAGATAGAACTAGAGGGTATTTTGAGATACCAAGGAAGGATGTATATACCAGAAGGAGAAGAGTTGAGGAAGTTGATCTTACATGAGATGCACAATACACCTTATTCAGGACACCCTGGAATAACAAAGATGGTAGCTGATTTGAAAACATTGTATTTCTGACCTAAACTCAGGAAAGAAGTGGTTGAGTATGTAGCACAATGTCTGGAATGTCAAAGAGTAAAAGTTGAACATGTTCATCCAACAAGACTTCTATTTCAACATGTTATACTAGAATACAAGTGGCAGGTAATCAGTATGGATTTCATCCAAGGATTACCAATGAGTAAGAATAAGCATGACACTATATTAGTAGTGGTGGACAAGTTGACTAAAGTTTCACATTTCATACTTGGTAATCTAAAAGATGGATCATTTGTTCTTGCCAAGAAATTTGTGCAAGAAATTTTTTGGTTACATGGATTTCTAGAAACTATAATATCTAATAGGGATACCAGGATGACTTCCAGATTTTTGACAACATTGAATGCATCATTGGGAACAAGGCTAAATTTTAGCTCAACATATCATCCTCAGACTGACGGCCAAACATAAAGGGTTAATCAGGTAGTGGAGGATCTTTTGAGAATGTATTGCATGGATCAACTGTACAAATGGGAGGAGTACTTGCCCTTAGTTGAATTTGCTTATAACAACTCCTTTCATGCATCATTAGGTATGACACCTTTTGAAGCACTCTATGGATGAAAATGTTGCACACCTATCAGCTGGGATAGACTAGAGGATAGGATCATTATTGGTCTAGATTTACTCAAGGAAATGGATGAATAGATGGTGTTGATTAAGAGTAGATTGAAGGAAGCAGCTGACTGACAGAAGAGTTATGCAGACTGAAATAGAATTTTTTAGACAATTCGATGTAGGAGATAAAGTGTTTTTGAGAGTCAAACCTCATAAGAGTTCTATCTCATTTGGAAAATCATCAAAATTGGCTCCAAGATATGTGGGACCCTTTGATGTACTAGAGGTTATCAATCCAGTTGCTTATAGATTAGCTTTACCCCCTGCTCTAGCTCGAATCCATAATGTGTTTCATGTGTCTTTATTGAAACCTTACAATGCTGATGTATCTCATATTCTTGATTGGCAATCCTTACAGGTTCAGGATCCAAGGGTGGTGCTACTGGAGCCCATTTGAATCCTAGACCAGCATAGTGTGAAGCTACCTAGCAGAGATTTCACTCAGTATAAGGTTCAGTGGGATCAATATTTTGAGGATAGTGCTACATGGGAGGATGCTGAGACGATTGACCATCATTTTCCTCATTTGCTTTCTTAGGAAATAACTGCTATTTAATTTTGGATATTTTGAAACAATTATTATTATTTTATGATGTAAACTTGGATAGCCTGTGTGCTTTTGGTATTATTATTTGAATTTGAGGTAAGATTGATATTTTGTGAGATATTATGGTTTTGTGATTATTAATGAGTGGCAAGACATCGAGATGATGTCTCTTCCAAGAGGGGAAGGATGTCACGAATCGTTTTATTTAATATTGTGCAATTTAAAGATGTAATGTGATTTTGAAATTTAAAATAGATTAGATCATTCATAATCTAGTATGAGGAAATATAGTATGCTTTTTACTGCTGCAATTGATATGAAATTCGACATTTAATATTCTTTTGGGTTTGTCAATACTGATAAATTTTTGAGTGCAAGTAATGCAGGATGAGGTGAAGGAGGTCGAAGGCGAGAACATGAATCAGGTAGAATTGCTTTTAACTGAACGACTTCGATGGAAAAGGGAATCTCTCACACACCACATTAGGATTTATAATTTGCATCTTGAAAATATGGATGATTTAAATGACCTTATTGAGTATTTGTTCAAATTGAATGATGAATTTGGAATAAGAAGTAGATTGATTTAAATGTTTATACATGCACATTAATTGCATGATGTGAGTAGTGTTTGAATTAAATCTAAGTTGTGTGAGTGATTGTGAAATATTATGCCTTATTGTTAAAAGAGATAAAATGTATAAACGATTCAAAAATGAATATTGACCCTAGTTTTAAATGTTCATTTTAGATATGTATAAATGTATGAAAATTGTACTTACGAGTTTAATTTTGTAAATTGAATAATAGTATAATATATATATGAGAAATTTATTCAATCATATACATATATCAATATCCAATTATCGTGAATTTGACTTCGTCAAGAATTTTGTCTATACATATACGTAATCATTTGAGATTAAAAATATATACGCATTATATGTGTGTGTGTGTGTGTGTGTGTGTGTGTGTGTGTGTGTGTGAATTCTAATAATAATTTGATCATGTATTTGTAAATATTGTATATGTATTTATGAAATTAAATTATGTAATGAAAATCCGATATATATATTTTATCAAAGAAAAGGTTTATCAAAAAATTTATTAGAAATAAAGTTTAATGTTTAATATTAATGAAAAGTCATTTATAAATAAATTATAAAACAAAAAAAAAACCACATTACAAATATAATATTATATATTACTTTATTAAACATGTTAATAAAGGTGGCAGGTTGAAAAGGTAGTCGATCGTTTGAAGCCAAAGGAAGAGCTGCTTTGGTCGGTTTGTTAGCAGATTTCCTTCACCCACGGTAGCCGCTGTCAAAACCTTTAACGCGGGTCAAATACGGTGGGAGGCAAATTAAAGGTAAGTTGTTTAAGGTAGGCATAGTTTAAGGGAAATACCACTGACTACCACTACTCCTATTAAAACATAAATAACATGTAAAACACATAAGCCACGATATCTACCTTGATTGACTCATATAAAAAGAACTTAAATTGATTTAAACTTGGCATGCAAACCCAATCCACGGTGGATAAGCTGAGAAGTCGGTAGTTAATATAAACGCCTCCATGATCCATGTTAAGCATCGACTCACGCAGCAATCAAAGCTCCAACTGAAACCGTTGCAAGTTTTTAACAATAAAAGACTCGAGCTTGCCACAAAACAAGGGTGGTATTTAATTTATAGAACTGCGTGGAGATTATAGTTACAACCACATGACAATAGAAATAGTGGAACAGTAAATAAGACCCAAAGGATAGCAGCAAACATAGCCCAAGATTAGAATAAATAGACGTATAAACACACACATTCTATCATTCTTTCTCACACGAGATTAGAAGAGCGATAATTTCTTGAAGGGAGGGTTAGAATAGTTGATATAGAGGAAGAATAGTTTGATATAGAGGAAGAATAGTTGGATAGAGAGATAGTTGGATAATATCGTAGAGATTGAGCGATAGAGAGATAGTTGGATAGAGACAAGAATAGTTGGAGAGAAAAAGAGACTTGCGATCAAGGTGTGGAACCATTTGACGAAGAACGACAAGGTCAAAAGCTTACAATCCACTCTAAGTTTCCAAGAGGTTAGAATCCTTTGTTTACGTTTTATTTTATTTGTTAAATTTGGTATAAAATGTGTAGAAATGGAAGTTTAGATAATAGATATGTACGTCCAAATGGGTATCAATTATTAATATCGTATTTGAAATGCTTTGTAAACCATTGTGGAATAGAAGAAAAGAATTTAGAGAAAAGATGTTGTTAATATCGTATTTTGCATAAAAATAATTAGTTCTAATTCTATTTTAAGAATGTGTTTGCGTACTTTAGGTTATATATGAGATTAATTTCATACATGTTTAACACCTTCTTTTGTATGTACTTTATTTTAGTCAAAAGACTGATTTTAAGATTATTGCTTATAAAAGTTTATCGTTTTCCAAAATATGAAAAATTGTCTTCGATAGATATATTAGACAAGTAATGATTAGAAGCAAAAAAAAAATGATATCTCTATTTTTGTTTTAAAAGAAAGATTCTATTCTCAATAGAATTTGTGTTTGAGGGAATCAAGCTAGGGATTAAGCTTGAGTTAGAAAATTTACCTTTCGGGACGGGTGCCAAATGTGGATGTTTTAGGGAGAATAGTTGCTTTTTTCTACTATTATTTTGCTGTGCATGGCATATACTCGGTCGAGTTATTGTTTGAATTATCCGTAGAAAAAGATGGAAATTCCTTATTTATACTCTCTACTACATCCTAGTATGATAGCGAATGCTTGTTTCTTAGAATGAAGTAGGAAAAATGAAAATGCATATATTATCTAGGCATGCACCAAATTCCCTCTTGCTTTCGAATTCTTTGGTTAAACCAATTTGTGCAGGGTCGGGTATTCTTGATTGACCAAGAATTCTGGGGAAGCGTAAGCTTCAAGGTTGGGCGGAAAAAGCGCCTGATTCTTGTTCTCGTCTCCATTCAGAAGACAGAAGGAAGCGACTCAGACTAAAGATCGACGGATGCATCTTCTTGTATATTCTTGAGGCAATTTGGAAGCCTAAGTAGGAAATAAGAACTTCTTAGTATTGGATATTGTATTATTCATGTGCATTATTATGATATATTCGATGTTTGTTTATATCTTTTATAAAATATGCTTAGAGATTGAAATTTTAAGTTTATTTATGAATAAAGAGTAGTTTAGGGTTAGATCCTAGATTGACGTCTTTACATACTGAGATAGAGCGTTGGGGATGGGTTGATAAGATGGTTCGGACTTTGCAGCAGGAAGCCACACAAAGGGTTATAGGAGAGACCATTCAAACTCTTGTGTATCAGACTGAGAGGGCCACCTACTACATGGATTTGTACTTTGTGGTGGTGTCGGAAGCTTAGCAGACTTCTAGTTATGCAACTAGTTCTCAGCGGGGTGGATCTCGTAGACATTGGGGCAGCGAGGAGGTCGTGGGACCTAGGAGAGATGCTCCCAGTAGAAGCACAAGTGCAGGTAGCTCGAGCTCTCAGTCGACAGGTTTTGGAGGTGGCCAGGTTGATCCTACCCCTTGATCATGATCATAGATGTTGTATTTGTACCTTGATGTACTTTATTGAGATACACGTTATTGTATTTTGATGACCTCTCACCATGATACTTGTTGTTCTTTGATCCCTTTGATGTTTTTATTGATATGATATGCATTGATGCTTTGATATGAGGCTCTGATGATCTCATAGTTTTTTGATGTTCACTGATTTCCTTAATACTAATATTGCTTGATTTGATGGACATTGTTATTGATATGATATCTAGGGACTTTGGACATTTTGTTGTTTCACTGATGATTGGCTCTGACTTGTATTATTGATTTTACTTTGGATTAGCATGTGGTCACACACGTATATGATGATATGTTATGGATGTAGCTACTTTGATTTTGATGAGATATATGATATGCTTTTGATCCATATGACTTTTGTAGATGATGATGTAGATGATGTGACGTGTGTGTTTTTTATTTTTATGATCTACATGCTTATATGATGATTGTAATGTATGGCTAATGGATACTACATGTGTGGAAGGTGATATGCCTATGATGGTGGAAATGTTGCAAACATGTTTTTGTGCCTTTATGTGCTTTGGATAATGCAATCTAGAATGCCAAATGTTTTTGATATGATATGCATTATGATGTGATTTGAAAATAAGATGTATAATGAAAATGATATGAAATGTATCTTGAAAATGAGATGTATGATGTGAGATGTATTTTTAAAAATGAGATGTATGATGTGAGATGTATCTTGAAAATAAGATGTATGGTGATAATGATATGAAATATAATGCACTTACAGTGATATAGAAATGATTATGATATGGTATTAAAATGCGACTATAATGTGATATGAAAATGATAATGCAATCGAATGCAATTTTAAAATGATAATGCTAATGCACCTAAATGAAATTTTAACATGATAATGGTGTACAACCTAATGCAATATTAATATGATAATGATAATTAAATGATACAAATGCATTCTTGTTCCCAAATGTTGTCATCTATTTTGATCAAAGTGCCAGTGCTTCCTTTGTTTTCATCATTGGGCCTTGATTTATTGAAAGTTGATACAAGTGTCATGGTATAATTGAACCATAACGACCTGAGTATAACTTACATGGAATTTGATATTGCAATACGGCACAAGCGTCAAGGTATAATTGAACCAAGACAACCCAAGTGTTGCTTGCGTAAAATAGACAAGAGTTAACCTTTGTCCCATACAAATCCGAAATGTCTTTAGTGAAATGTTGCTTGATCACATCATAAGACAAATTGATATAGTAGAAGGTTCCACTCCCAAACAACAGACAAATAAAACATCACATTCCTCCCTTTCTTCTCTAGTCGTAAGATATCCTTGAGTCGCTTAGGAGATATGATAAGCAAAAAGATCAACAACCATACGTAAGCATGCATGCTATCTGAAAAGTATTCTTGTCAAAATAAAACATCTTGCAAATAGATCCTTTTTTCCAGTTCAATTCCTTGATGTTTATCCTTATTGCTTTGTTGTGGTCACTATTGGTTGTCTTGATCTTTGTTGTTTTGCTATGTGTTTGATCTGATGCCTAAAAAACCTTAAGGAGAAATGCCCCCAATGAGGTCATGATTTTGTCCCTTGTTGTTGATACTATTTCGATATGGATATGTACACTAATCACCAAGCCATGGTGGTATATGATTTAGATAACTGATTTAGGTAATCAAGGATAGTGACTACACTAAGTATGTCCAGGATAACACTGTGTGTATAAGTGTTATGTGGTGGCTATGGGCTTAGATTAGATGGATCAAAGATAGGATGTGAGTATTGATCGATAGAGGAGTTGTTCTCTCTCACAAATAGCGCCTGTTGCCAAGTTTTCACCACTTATTTTTATTGCACTTTTTGATTTTTTTTTTTCATTTTTTTTATATTTTTCTTATTTTTTAATTTTTTTTGTGTCACAAGGTGACTGTTTGCCAATTTTTCACCCTAGTGACGATTTTTTATACTTTTTTTTTTTTTGCTTTTTTGCTTGATCTGTGCATTGGAAGACTCAAGTTTAGAACTTATTTAGATGGATGTTGTTGTTTGGTTCATCGAGCACATCTCCTTTTAAAGTTGATAATTGATATGCTCCCGATCCATAAGTTGATATGATAACAAAGGGTCCCAACTAGTTGGGTTCAAATTTCCCTTTCTTTTATCGATCTTGCTGATTCCGGGGATTTTCTTTTAGGACTAGATCACTGATTTTGAAGGCCCTTGGGATGACCTTGTGGTTGTAGCTTCAACACATTCTTTGTTGATATGCCTTGAGATGATCAAAGGCATGTTGTCAACTTTCATCTAGCAACTCTAGCTCTTGCAGCCTGTTGACTCGATACTCCTCATATGGAATGAGTCCTTTCAAGGATACCTGGAGTGATGGAATCTCTACCTCAATAGGTAGGATATCTTTTGATCCATACACCAATGCGTATGGTGTAGCTCCTGTAGGTGTGTGGATACTCATTCTGTAGGCCCAAAGTGCAGGATTAAGATGGGCATGCCAGTCTTTATCACCATCATTCACTGTCTTTTTGAGGATTTTCAAGATTGTCTTGTTTGAGGCCTCTTCTTGGCCATTCCCTTGTAGATAATAAAGTGTTGAAAATAAATGCTAGATATGGAATCGCTCACAAAGCTCTTGAACATCTTGATTTTTGAAAGGTCTTCCATTATCTGTGATAATGGAACTAGGGATGTCGTACCGACATACGAGGTAATTCAAAATGAAGGAAGCTATCTATTTGTTGGTCACTATAGTCAATGGAACTTCCTCAATCCATTTGGTGAATTACTCGGTGGCTGTTATGACGAACTTGTATCAATTCAACGAGGAAGGAGGAATCTTTCCCACTAGGTCGAGTCCCCATTGAGAGAAAGGCCATGATGCGGTGAATGGTTGCAACTCCTGCGCTGGTGCATGTATGAGGTTACCATGAATTTGGCACTTAGGACATTTCCTAGAAAATATATAGGACTCTTTATCCATTGTCGGCCAGTAATATCACATCCTCATACGTTTCTTGGCAAGAGTAGGACCATTAGAATGCATACCACAAATACCTTCATGAATCTCATGTAAGGCGGAGTTAGATTCGTTACGATCGAGGCATCGAAGAAGAGTACCATCAAGACCTCAGCGATAAAGCGTGTCAGTGGTTAAGGTGTAGCGGGATGCTTGTCGGATAAAGCTTCATTTTTTGTTATGAGATAGGACTGGTGGGAGGGTATTGTTTTTGAGATAGTCATAGATCTTCCCGTATAGAGGGGAATCAGAACCGGTTAGGGCACATATGACTTGGGATGTTGAATTGTCATAGGCTGAGGGAAACAATTGCTCCACCAAGAATTCATAACGATTTTGTTTATCTGTAATTTGTAGAAGTGAGGCGATAGTGGCCATTGCATCAACAGCTCTGTTGTCTAGCCTTGGAATCTGCTCAAAGGTGATGTGTACAAAGTACTTTTTGAAATCATCCACCATGTGTTTGTAGGGCACATGAGCTTATCATCTTTTATCTAATAATCCTCATTGATCTGATCGATAACTAATTGAGAGTCTCCATAGACTTTCAATTCTGTGATTCTCCATTCCACGGCTACTTTGATTCCTATCACTAGAGCTTCATACTTAGCAATGTTATTGGTTCATGGGAACATCAACTTGTATGATCTCAAAATTGTGTGTCCTAGAGTGACGAACATGATGTCGACACCTGATCCATGTTGTGTATAGGATCCATCAAAGTATAGGGTCCATTTCTTGGGTATGATAGTGAGCACATCCATATCTAGAAATTCCACCTGTAGTGGGTGTTGGTCTAGGAGTGGCGCTTCTACCAGTTGATCTGCAATTGCTTGTCCTTTGATACCCTGTTGTTCCATGTACTGAATGTCGAACTCACTTAGGATCATGACCCATTTAGCTAACCTCCCTATGAGAGCGGCTTTGCTAAGTAGATATTTTAGTGGGTCGATCTTTGCCACTAGCTTGATTGTGTGGGCTAGTATTTAGTGGCGAAGCTTTTGAGAGGCGAACACCACTGCTAAACAGGCCTTTTTGATGAATGTATAGTTGAGTTCATATCCATTCAAAGTCACATTGATGTAGTAGATAGCCCTTTCTTTGCCTGCTCGATCTTCTTGTGCTACCAGCGCCCCCAATGACACTTCGGTTGCTAATATATAGACGATGAGTGGTTTGCCTGCTATTGGTGGTGCTAAAATAGGTGGATTCATGAGATATTGCTTCAGTTGATGGAATGATTCTACACACTTGTCCTCCCATCTAAAAGGTATATTTTTATGAAGCAGATGGTTGAATGGGATACATTTGTCTGCTAATTGAGCAATGAATCATCTGAGAGATTGTAGCTTGCCTTGAAGAGATCAGAGTTGACTAATGTTCCTTGGAGGTGGCATTTCCATGATAGCTTGAACTTTTGCGGGGTCCACCTCGATGCCTTTTTCTAATACAATATAGCCCAAGAGTTTTCCAGATGTGACCCCAAAAAACACACTTTTTAGGATTCAATCTGACATTGAATTACTCTAGTCGTTGAAATATTTTATCGAGAATGTCCAGGTGTTCTGCTCTTATGAATGATTTGGCTAGCAAGTCATCCACATAATCCTCCATAAAAGTATGCATCATGTCGTGGAATATTGTTGTCATTGCTCTCTGATAGGTTACACTAGCATTTTTCAAGCCAAAAGGCATGATGTTCCAGTAGTATGTACCTCACAGACATGTGAATGTAGTTTTATCATGATCTTCTGGAGCTATCTTGATTTGGTTGTAGCCAGAAAAACCATCCATGAGGGATAGCATTGCATGCCCTGTCATTAGATCAATAATGGTGTCGATGCTTGGTAAAGGAAATTCATCCTTCAAACAAGCCTTGTTGAGATCCCTAAAGTTTGTACAAATCCTAATTCTTTTATTTGGTCTAGAGACTGGCACAATATTAGAAATCCAGTACTCCACATAATCAAGGGGTAGAATGAATCCTACATCAAGTAACTTTTTCAACTTTGCTTTTACTAATATGGCTACATGTGGGTTCATTTTTCTCAATTTTTGTTTGATAGTTTTAGCTCTAGGAGCGATGGACAATTGATGCATGATGAGATTTGGATCTATCACTGACATGTTTGCATAAGACCAAGCAAAGTTGATTTGCTTCTCCTCAAAGAATTTGACAAAGTCCGGTTTTTCCTTTTCTGTTAGTGATTCTGCCAGATGTATGTTTCTTGTTGTTGCTTCAATGTTGATATTTATTGATTAAGTTGGCTCAGTCAAGATTGGTGATCTCTCCTAGTAATGTTTAGGAAGAGTGTCGTCTCCCATCTTCAGGTGCCTCAAGGAGGTTTTCACCATTATATGTGTCCTTTTTTTTTACTTTTTTGCGATCTAATACTGCCATTAGATGGTTTTCACCATTAGATCGATTGTTCATTTTGTCCATTTTACGACTGAGAGAATGGCACTCCCCTAATTGCAGATATTGTTATGTGATTCATTGGTGGAGCATGTTTTTGGGTTAACAGAGCAGAGGTATTGAACAATGGCCTCATCGTTTTGGAATATTGGTATATTGTGCTCTAGTTCTTCCTAGTCTATAAGGTCAAGATATATGAGAGGTAGGGAGTCATTTGGTGGGTCAAGATCAGTCGTTGCGAGGGTCAAGATAGAGATATTGTCATATTTGTCTGTAGCATGGGTGAGATCTATAATAGTCTCAAGGGTTTCGATGGTAATCTCGTCGATATTGCCTCTTTCATATTGAAGTTGCTCGTTCTCACTAGCCTCATAGATATGTTGTGGGCCGAATTCAAATGATCTAGAGCTTGAGCCTTGTCCCTCATAAGGAATGGGTGTGTATGTATGGATTTTATCCACCTCAATATCCTCAGTACTATCAGAACAAGTTTCCCACTCATACTCATTGGAATCTATTTCAGAATTGTTGCCCTAGGTCACTCCATTGAATCTGACAGGTATGTTATAGGGTGAGAAAAGGTCACTGATAATTGATACAAGTTTGGTAGCTTGTTCTGATTTAGGGTTCATACTTGTTTGTACTCTTTGGATTTGGTCATACACAATTTCCCTTCTTTGAGTAGCAATTTCTTCAGGTTGTGTTTTGGACTTGGTTTGATCAGGTTCTTGTAAATGATGTACTTTCTTATAAGAGGCCTCCTCTCTTTGGATAGCAAGCTCTTCTCATCGTTTCTCATTTTCTTCATGCTCTTGTTCTTTTCTTGTTTTTTGTGGCTTCTTGATGTAGTGATTCTTGCCATGAGTCTTCGTTATGTGTTATCTTTTCTCTCCATCGAGTTTTTTGATGGCAATCTCGCTTTTGCACAGGTGGAACATGTTGGCCATACTCAAGTCATGATTTGTCTTTTGCAAGTTGTGAGTGGGGTTGTATGGTTTCTATGATGCCCTCTTGATGCTTTCCAATTGGTCCTTTTCCTTTGTATCCCATTCATTGCATGATTTTGAACACATTTCCATACTATTTTATGGGAATGACTACTTCTAGGGTAGCAACTCTTACTTCTTCCTCATCCTTTCATAGCCACTAAGGATATCCTTGTCTTCTGATTCTTCTGCCAGTGTGCTGATGTGGATAAATTTACCATCAAACATCTTGATGGGTTGTGTTTCTTGATGTCTTGATGTGGAAGGTTGTCGATGAGACCTTGGTGAAGTTGGAAACTTAGATAGACACAAGGGTTCAAAAGAGTATTCCCCCATACCTTGGTCCTTTATCTTCATATTTTGCTCAAAATCTATGGACAATGACTTGAGTTTTTCTTGATTGTTGGATGAGGAGGAAGCTTGGGCCTCCCTGTTGTGTGGAACTAAGATATCTTGAGTTTCCCCCATAGCATTGCAATATTGAAAGGGGTTAGTATTTGTTGATATTGAAATCTCTTGTTCATTGTAGGGGAACTTGAGACATTGATGGTACGTGGAAGGTACCGATTTCATTTCATGGATCCAAGGATGAACCAAGAGTATGTTGTATGTCAAGTTTATGTCTAATACTTGGCACATTATGTCTCGTTGTACGAGTCCTTCCTGAATGGGTAGTACCACTGTGCCTTCGGATGACCTTTCTTCATCATCATAGGCTTTGATAGTGATCTTATTTTTAGGATCAATAGCTTGCTTGGAGAAGCCCAATGCATGGATAAGCTTCAAGGTACATATATTAAGAACAACTCCTCCATATATTAGCACTCTTTTCACCTTGTGTTTGAAGACTAGGACTTCAATATGGAGTGGGGTGTTGTGTGGATGACTCAAAGAGACGTCATCATATTTTGAGAAGGATAAGTTATGTGGCACTGTCATATGGGCCACCATGGCTTGGAACTGATTGATATCCAAATCATTTGGAATGGTTGTTTCTACAAGAGCTTTCTCCAAGATATCCTTATGTTTTGGTGAAAGTTTGAGAAATTCTAGTATTGATATCTGAGCGGGTGTCCTTTGCAGTTGATCGACCAAGTTATAATGAGTCCTGGGGATAATTGTTGCTTTAGATGTGCTCCCCTTCAAGATATATTTATGAGCCCTTGTTGTCACATTTACCAGCGCATGTTCTTGATTATCTTTGATCTTTATGACATTTACTTGATTGTAATATGTTGATATGTGATTGATGCAGGCTCCTTTGTTGTTGTTTGATGTTGATGCTCCTCCCTTGTCGTAATTAGGAAGAGGATTTTTGAAAGCCTCATGATCACCATTGATTTTATGTCCATCGATCACTATGTATCCCTTGTCTATCATATCTTGAATTAGGTTTTTCAATGTCATGCAATCATTTGTTCTATGCCTCTTGTTTCAATGATAAGCACAATAATATGTCATTCCACCATGGTGGTTTGACTTGGGGTTCAAAGTTGCTTATGACTGGCAATGTGATGATCTTGTTTGCCAATAGTTCTCGAAATGCAGATTCCAGGGTTTGTCCCAATGGTGTATATGTTCTTCGATGTGGGGGAGGTGGAGTGTTAGCGTTTCCCCCTTGGTTATTATGGTTCCTTTTTATGGTGAAAGTGGATAATGGAACAACAATATTGAAAGACTAAATGAATTCAACAACAAAACCCTAGCCTAACAACAACACAGATCCACCATAACATATGAAGATTACCTAAGACAATGTAAATCAACAAAATCACAAAGATTATACCATCACATGTCTAATAGGGTTTGAATCTCCATTCTTCCTATCTCCATTGATCTTGCTTGATATATTTGCTCTCAGATTTTATATGTGCACAAGAGCTCAACAAAGAAAGGAAATGTGGTTGCAAGTAGGCTTGATTACATATGAAAGTTCGAATGCTAGTCTAGGAGGGATTGATAATGAAAGAAGCATCCTCTTATATAGAAGACACTTTAGGAAATGGAAGGATGACATTAAGAGGTGTAAAAGATAAATGGTCGGCTAGGATTACAGGGTAGGTACAATAAATAAGAAAATAATGATAGGGTAGGTAGTGTAGGAATTCAGAGATGAATGACATGTGTCATGGGTAGAAAAGGCTAATGAATTAATTAAATAAATAAATATTCATTTAATTAATAGAAGAAGTGGGATCAATTAAATAAATAAAATATTTATTTAATTTAGGAAAAGAGATCATTTAAATAAATAAATGTATTTATTTAAATGAGGAAAAAGTCTAGAAGAGGATTAATGAATTAATTAAATAAATAAAGATTTATTTAATTAATAGAAGAACTAGGTTAAAATAATTAAATAAATAAAAGTATTTATTTAATTAGATAGGACAATTTTAGGTGTCTACATTTTGCCCCTCTTTGAGACAATGCAGCTTGTCGCGTTGTTTCAAAGAAGATAAGATAAACTGATACAAAGTTTCCCCAAGATGTGAATGATATGCCCCCTTGAGAGATTGGATGAAAATGTCTGAAAAGAGCGCAAACAATTTCTCGATAAGAAAGAAAGGCTAGAAAGGACTGACAAGATAGGATAGAGTGACAGAGTCACGGGATAAAGAAGACTGATGCGGGAGACTAGGGTTAGGGTAGTCTATAAGATAGACTACAAGGGAAAACACCCTCATTGTCATCCACACACCTAAGAGATCAGAGTGCAGAGAGAGCAGAGAGTAGTTAGTAGCGATGGCATTGGTGCATAGATTCGATCGCGTTCACCGATATCAGAGGCTAGTAGATGTAGGAGAGCCAGTAAGTACCACAAAACCTACTTGTACTTTGTTGCATTAATTTTTTTCATAAATACATGTCAGGTAGGGTAATAAATGCATATTAGGTAGGTTGCAAAAAATGTCAAACAAGGTAAAAAAATGCTAAGGTGCCTCTGCGTTGGTGTTAGGTGCATCTGGGTAGGTTAGACGCATTTGTGTCGAATGTAGGTGTGTCTATGATTCTAAAAGCGTCTATGTCAAATGCGAGCGCATTTGCGAAGTGCAGACGTGTCTATGCAAGGCAGACACGTCTGTGTAGGACAGAGGCACATCTGTGAAATGTAGAAACGTCTATGAAGTATGTAAGCGTGTTTCTGTCGTAAAAGAGCGTTTATGTCTTCAAGGTTAAATCAACAATTATGTGATAAACATACGCTGTCAATTGGATAAGTTGTTGAGAGGATACACTCAAACAAGTCGTCTAGGGAAGACTAAGATAACAGATAGGGCTAGGATTGACAATTCTATGATAGAACATATGTTGCCAATCAGGAAACTACTCAAGAGGATACACTCAAGAAGAGGCCTTAGGATAGGATAGAGTGAGGCACTTTGTGATGAACAAAGAGTACCAAAGAAATCGACAATCTGTGATAAAACATATGTTGTCAATTGGATTAGGTTGAAATTGACAATTTTGTGATAGAACATACGTTGCCAATTGGATAAGCTACTCAAGAGGATGCACTCAAGTAGGTGCCCTAAAAGATAGGATAAAAGCAACCCTTTGTGATGAACAAGGAATGCTACTAGAATAGAGTGTCATATGATAGATATAAGCACTAGGATAAAAAGAAGCACTTTGTGATGAATGGGGAGTACCACTAGTATAGAGTGTCATATGATAGATATAAGCACTAGGATAAAAGAGCAGCACTTTGTGATGAACAAGGAGTAATACTAGGATTGACATAGTTGATTTGCTCGACTGTGGGAGGACCTACCTATGCTGGAGTCACAGGATAGATTCCCTTCAACTCAGAGTTTGCGAGTAGAGATGACATTTGAGGATAGAGCAGTAGTGGAGGCTATGGTCTTGCGAGACATTATGTATGTACCCGAGTTTCAGGCAAACATGGGATTGCTGACTGCATTAGCCGAGAGATGGCACTAAGAGACATGCACGTTTCATTTGCCAATGGGTGAGATGATAATCACCTTGGAGGATGTGTATAGGATACTGTGGATATTGATCATTGGGGAGTTAGTTACTTATGATCGAGAGGGAGACAAAGATGCACTGAGATGAGTGTTTCAGAATCCAGGACTGGAGATGAGGGCAGGACAGGTGGCTTGGGACACCATGACAATGACAGGATTGGTGCTAACGACAGGATTGGTGCTAACGACAGTGTGGGCAGGAGTTATCAGCGGGTTCCTATGTCTAGACAAGGCGACATGAGGGTTGGTTGTGGGATGGGGGAGGACTTTGGAGACATTGGTGACTGAGCACACCAGGTTTGCATGGGGGCCATGTCTACTGGCACATGTGTATTATGAGCTGCATCAGTTTGTATATTATGGATTAACAGGATTGGGATGCAGAGTGACATTGTTGTGGGTATGGGCATATGAGCATCTGTTGGTTACACGTCCAATACACTTTAGAGGTAGGGACATGGGCATAGCTATGTACACCTGTATGATATGATTACTTCTCAGACATAGATTGGGAGGCTAGAGTATTGGTGTCGGCTTATTGATCAGATAGACAGTGTGGTATCGAGGCCTTACCAAGATTGTGAGTGGAAGGATGATGCAATCGAGCTACCATATGTATTCAGGAGTAGGTATCTGATTGGTTGGACACCATACATCATTGAGAGGTAGGTGATTGATAGGGTGTGTAGGCAGTTCGACAAGATACAATAGATGCCACAGGGTTCAGGGATGTATGCACAGACAGTGAGGGATCAAGTGCATTTAGGGCCATTATTGTTTAATGATCTGGCTATGACACAAATTCTGAAGATGTTTTCCATGCCTTGGGACATATGGGCAGATGTGGAGGGATGCAAGGATGGATGCGGAGTACAGTGCATATTCGGCAGAGCATCTGTTTCCATGGCTGACGGATCCAGGGGAGCTGATAGAGGGGGATGGTGGAGATGATAGTGGAGATGGTGGAGGTAGAGATCAATGGAAGAGGTGAGGGGTAGTGGTAAAGAGGAGAGTGGCTCAAAGGAGAGACAGGTGCATGTAGTGAGGGGTAGAGGTGGATTGCCTCTATAGGTGCCAGCAGCCCAGGTTCCCAAACAGATACAGGGATGGGGATAGGAATAGGAGCAACCAGAGGAGAAGCCACAAGGACAAGGTGAGGGGGGAGGAGAGATGGAGGATGAGCTACTATCCTTGAGGGAGATCTACCAGGGACAGGCAGATGAGATCTAGGATTTGGAGAGGGATACAACTAGGCTTAGGAGACAGCCGAGGGACACTGAGCGGGAGAGGAATTAGGCTATTCAACGCTATACAAAGACTGAGACAACACTGAGGGTAGGCATGAAGACAACAGAGGATACAAGAGCCAGATATGCCTATGTTCTACGGGAAGAGGAGGAGATAGCCTACTAGAGAGACCTATATTATGGAGTGGTACCACTAGATTAGTGCGCTAGGAGCTTCTGGAGACCTTCACGGACTACGATGACTAGTGGAGGGAGAGACAGGAGACACATGTCTAGCGATGGGGTCATGGGTCCTCCACCACCACCAGATAGAGGGGGCAGGAGAGATGATCCTGGGGCAGGTCCTTCCAGGGCTCAGACTCCATTGAGGCCAACTAGCTCCGAGGGAGGGAGTTCATCACAGCCTTAGAGGGCTCCCTATGTATTCGTTTTGTATCATTTTTGTATGATGATGGAGACACCTTCGGGTGATTTTGTAGCCATATGCATTTTGACATCATTGCATCATGACACTTATGATTTTTGAGATATATATTAGACGATTCATCCTTGCGGCAGCTATATGCATGTGAACCTATGTGATGCATGTTTCTATATGATGCTTATGATATGGATGCAAATATGTACATGATGAAATGCCATATTTTTGTTCTTTTGCTAGGTTTATATGTTATGAAAATGTAAATGTGAATGTATGAAATGCAGATGAATATGATAATGCAAATAACTATTTACATGATGAGAATATAAAATGTCCTAACATGTGTTGTGTGTAGGATGTGATGCAATTGTGATATCTATATGTATGTATGAAATGCTAATATGTGGTAATGCAGGTACAAACTATATGACATGCAAATATTTTTGGTGTGTCATTATACTCAGTCATGTGATAGAAGGCTACATAGACTCAAGAAGGATGATGGAGGTCAATCAAGAAAGGGGGATGAAAGATATAAGATATGGAAGTGAAAGAGATTCTTGTGCTATTATCATCATTGAGCTTTATTATGACAAATAGGTTATGACAATCCGGGTATATGTTCGACCCAGAAAGTCATTGTACCCGTTTGCATGGAGATCAAACATTCGCAAACAAGGAATTCCCCAGTTCACACTAGACTCGTAGTGTCCTTAAATCCTTGGACAATCCACATACAACAAAACAAAAGGTGAACATATCCCATCCTCGCCTTTCTAGTCAAAGACATCCTGGAGATAGAATCTTGTCAGAGACATCCTGTGAAAGATAAAAGACATGTCACCAAAAGATAAATCAAAAGAAAACCAAGACTGGACACCAACATCCACTGTAGTCCTCAAGTTTAGTGTCTCTTGTCACTTGTATAAGTCTATTTGATTGTGGTCACAATGCTTACTTTCACAAAAGGATAGATAGCACTAAACCATAATGTTGTCTGAGTTTGTTGAAAGATTTGAGTTATTGAATCCCATTGTTTCTATTGTGTCTCATCTGAAACTGACTGAATCCATGAAACTGATACTTTATTGCGGAGAAGACGAGACTTTATTGCAGATATGTGATGCAAGTGTTGCTTTATTGTGGACTGTGCACGGATAGAATGAAGATAACTGGAAGAAATTGTACTCCTCGAAACATCTGATGCTCTTAGTTCCACACCCATCACTAGACTTAAGATTTGCCTTAGCCACAGATAGGAGCTGCTTTATTATGGATGGAAAGGGTGAAAAAGAGGGATTATTATGAATGGCTAACCAATCTTAGGTAGATCAATAACAAGCCATGATGGGAATGGGTAAGTTTATTATGGATGGATAGGTTGTGAGTGTTTGCAAAGTGAATGATGAGATTGAATCCTAAAGGAGGGAGGACCAATGTCTCTACACATGGCACCAATAACCTAGTTTTAGCCATGGTACTTGCCCAGGGCACCACCAAAGTGGTTTCACCATTGGACGAATATATTTCTCTTTACTTTTTTCAATTTTTTTTGTGTCAAAAGGCACCTGTTTGCTAGGTTTTCACCAAGTAATGATTTTTTATTTTTTATGATTTTTTATGATTTTTTTTATATATTTATTTTTTATTTTTTGAATTAGGATATGCTAAAGAGCTATGTGTAAAACTTGCGAAGATGCATGTTGTTGATAGGATCCTCCAAAGGTTCTTCCTCTAGTGTCGAAAGATGATATGCACCATATCGATAAACTATTGTGATGACATAGGGACCAAGCCAATTTGGTTCGAACTTGCCCTTCTTCTCTCTGTCTTGTTGATTTCTTGGATTCTCTTTGAGAACTAAGTCACCTACCTCAAATGTATGAGGCTTAACCTTATGATTGTAGCTGCATTGTTCCTTGACTGAATGATGTGTTGCTCGAGTGATTGTCTTCCTTGATAAAGGAACTGAGATAGAATTACTAGCGTGTGGACTACACAGGCCCGTATGCGTGTCACCTAAAGAAGTTTGGGCATCCCCGATAACAAATACCTTCAAAGAAGCTCCATTAAATGTCCATGATGTATCACCAAAAGGGAATGGATGTGTGGAACAAGTGGACGAGGAATAAAGGCTTATGATTATGAAAAGAAGTGAAAGTATCATGACATGATGGAGACTTAGGATCAACAAGTATTCTTTTTGACTAAAAATTGTAGAACTTTTTCTCCCAATTATTTTGATATTAGGGGAGATCATCTCTTGCTCTTTTTCTTTCATAGGATTTTTATCCTTGAATTTGATTTTTGGAGAGTCCAATAGCTTTTGATTTTGATTTGGACCGAAGGACTTTTCTTTATTTTTGACTTTTAGATTTTTCTTTTGAAAGCTTGATTTTTGATCCCCAATGAGTAAGGGTTTTTGTGATTCTTGTTGATCCAAGTCTAGGAGTGGAGTGGAAATGGAATGAGCGAATGAAATGGTAAGGCTATGTGATTTCTCAAAAGGGCTGGTGATACATTCAATAGATTCTTCGTTGGAACCGCTCTTAGGACTATTGATATCAAGAGTTTCTTGCACCATGAGAGGAGATTTGCATTCAGACTTAGTAGCCACAACACTAGGTGGTTCACACCCAATTCCTTGCAAATTATTTATAGATTGTTCCTGTCGACTGAATACTTTAGGAGATAGTGGGAGTTGATCAACATGAAAGATATACTCACCACATCCCATATCTTTAATCTTGAAACTTTCTTTGATCTCTACTTGTTTGGATGTAGAAGCTTTCAAGGATTCAGGATCCACATATGTTGATGAAGGAACAACCTCTTGATTGACTGGGATTTTTATTTCTTATCTAGGTTGTAGATTGTTGCAATATATGAATGGGTTTGGATCTATGGTGCAGAACACCCTAGGTCTTGATATATCCTCATTGGCCTCATATAGCCAAATGTGGATTTTTGGTTTATTTTGTTATAATAAGGTATTTTAGGGCCATTTTAGTCCATTTTTAATTGAATGCCCAAATTGTAAGCCTTTTGGCAAAAATGTGAAAAGTTGCAAAAAAAAAAATAATAATTTGAAAATGTTGTCAAAATTAGGAAAAAAACATGTGTTGGAAGGTGGAAAGACACACATTGGGCATGCATCAGTTACATTCCAAGATTTAAGGCCTTTTTCAAGCCAATCTTGGCCCTATTGTACGAACTTTTGGAGTTGGAGTGAGTTACAATACAATTTTTATTGGTTTTTCCTGCTTTTCTGAGTGTTTTTCAGTATGTTCTAGCTCATTTTTGGATCATTTTTCTTCACTCCCATGATTTCTTAGTGATTGGGATTGAAATAGCTTCAAATCTACTTTCATATGCCACTGGTTTTGTGAAATTTCATTTATTTTTGACCAAGATATTGTTGGTTTTGTGAATAAAGGTTAAAAATCTACCTAGGGTAACCCGGGATCAAAAAAATGTAGAACTCTTTATTCCCGTGGTAGATTGAGCTGAAATCTGGATATGTTTGTTGTTTTTATGTATATATTCTTATTCTATAAGTGTAGGTAAAATGGTGAAGGTTTGCTATGGTATTTGAGCTAAGTAATGTTTGATATCCCAATGTATCAGATAGAGATTTAGTGTTTTTTATTTGCATGGGAGGTTGGTGGACGTATCTAAGTGTATTGGATCTTGGTGATGTTTTAAGGAGTAATAAGGGACCCTAAGACATCAATTTTTCACGTGGATAACTCTTCAAAATTATCTCATTGTTCCTTTCACAGTGACTGTCATTAATCTTGTGACTGAGATAACAAGAGCAGTGAGAAGAAAAGTCTTTTAAACGTCAACTTTTTGCATTTTTTCATCTCATGCATGTAATTGTGGAAAGTTTTTCATGGTGTTGGGGTCCCAAATAATCCAAGACAACAATCATAATATTGTTCTTTACACCATGTGTGATAAAAAGACAGTCTGTTGTCCTAGTTGCAGTCCATAGACATTTCCAGTTTTGGTAGAACAACCATAACTCTTAGTTGAACCGTTGGATCTTCGTGAAAATTTTATATTATGTCTATTGATAGGTTATCTAAAACCTCACCAGGGAGGTTGGATTCATTTTGAGTATGGAAAGAGTTATTAATGACTATTCGTGACTGTTTATTGTGACCAACAAGCCTTAAATTTTAGTTTTTTATTGGTTTAAATCAATGGTTTCATTATATGTGTTGAGTCTTTGAATATGAAAGTTGTAGTCCAAAGTATTATCATGCATTGTGTGAAGGATGTGTGTGTTCATAGTTCCAAGGTCTACATAATGAACCTATATGAAAGAAAACCTTTTTTGATGATTTCCTTTTGTTTAGCCCTTACCTCTGCATCAACTTTGACGATCACTTCAACTCCATTGTGTGGGAACTTGATACATCGATGATATGTTGAGGGAACAACTCTCATTTCATGAATCCATGGATGTCCCAAGAGTATGTTGTATGTGAGATCCAGATCAAGGACTTGACAAACCACATCCTTTGTAATTGGCCCAACTCTAAGCGGTAAAGTGACTGTACCCTTGGATGAACGCTCTTCGTCATCATATGTTTTAATGGTGATTGCATGTGTAGAATTCACAACCTTTTCAGAATATCCAATTTCTTAAGAGTATTCAATGTACAAATGTTCAGACCTACTCCCCCATCTATCAGGACTCGTTTTATTCAATGTTTGTGTAGGAAGGCTTCAATGTGTAAAGGTGAATTATGTAGTTGGCTTATGGATGCATCGTCAACTTCAGTGAATGTAAGGGAATGTGGAATGGAAAGGTATCCCACCATGGCTTGAAACTGGTCCATGTTCAGATCAGTGGGGACAGAAGTTTCTCTCAAATTTTTATCAAGGATGGCTTTATGTGCGGGGGATATGCATAAAAGCTCAAGGATGGAGATAAGTGATGGCGTCCTCCCTAACTGTTCTACTAGGTTGTACTCAGGTTTGGTTGATGAGGAAGCGGTGGTTTTAGCTGGAGAACCTTGCAAAGTGACCTTACCTCGACAAGTTGTGACATTACATTCAGAGGTAGATTCAAAAGAAGGTCCAATGCCTTTTAGGACAACTTTCAATCTTTGGATAGAATTTCGAGGCCTTTTGTCCTTTATCATAATGGTAGAGATATAATTGTCCATCAAAATGTGATTAACAATTGAATCGTAGTTATAGGATGCTTTGGTATAGTTGTCTTGCTCATCTGTGGCTTTGGCTTTTCCCTTGTCATGTTTAGGGAATGGTTCCTTAAACATCTCATGTTCTTGATTGGATGTATGTCCTTCGATCTCAATGTCACCTCTATCAATAAGATCCTGTATAATGTTCTTCAAGCGATGGCAATTTCTTATTTTATGTCCCTTGCTCTTGTGATATTTGCAATACTCATCATTATTCCACCAATTTGGTTTGAATTTTGGCTCATATGGAGGATTGTCTGGAATTATTATTATCTTGTTTGCCACTAGCTTCTTGAAAGCTAATTCAAGTGGTTCTCCCAATGGGGTGTATTTCCTTCATGGTTTTGAAGTTGCTTGAGTATTCACTTGGTTGTTTGTAGAACTTGATCTAGAAAGAATGATTTTGGGTCTCATTGTGTTAGCATCAACAATGCCATCATTTACTGTGTTCTTGTTCTTGTTCCAAAATTATGGCTTGTCTTTTCCTAAAGTCCTCTTTGTTTTCTTTAAATACCTTAATGACTCCTTGTTCAATTAAGACCTTCTTTGTTGCTAAGCCTTTCTCAATGACGTCCTTGAAAGTGGACAAACAAGCTTTTATCAAGTCATAACCAATTTCTCTATGGACATTCTGTGTGAACATCTCTACCATTTATTTTTGTGGAATTTCATAAGAGCATCTGCTGGCTAAATTCCTCCATCTTTGTAAGAATAATGAAAATGACTCCCCATCCTTCTGTTTAGTGTTGCACAAAGTGGTAACTGATATATCTGTCTCTATGTTATATGAGAAATGCTATATGAAAGCTTCTGCGAGATCACCCCATGACTTAATTCTAGGTGGAAGTTGGGAGAACCATTCCATAGCTTGTTCACCTAAGCTTTGTGGAAACAATCTCATCAAGTATGTTTCTTTTGCTTCTACCTCAATGCAAGCTGTGAAAAACTGTATTATATGTGCCTTAGGGTCTCCTTTGCCTCTGTACTTATCAAACTTTGGTGTTATAAAATGTGTAGGGAAATGAGGCATTGGAATGCTTTTGTCAAATGGATAGGGACATATGCCTCTCATTGTGTAAGCTATCTTTGGTGTATTTATGTCCTCCATTTTCTTTTGTAAGTCCTTTATTTGTTGTCCCAAATTATTCTTAGGTGGAGACCGACTTCTTGGACCATATCCTATGCCTGAGCCACCAGGTGGAGGAAGAGGATACTGCATATATGGATGGTATTGATCATAAACATGTTCATATGGAAGAGGTCTATAATTATACTGCGTATAGGAACCACCTGGTATATAATCATAATGAGGAATGGAATATCTGCTTTGTCCATGTATATCATATTCGACAAGCATGTCATGAGTTTGTTCTTGTGTAGTGCCCCCAAATTTGACACGGGGTTTTCTTGTGTCCAAATTTTGAGCATGCCTTTGGATATCCAATTGTTTTGGAGGTTGGTCCTTAGCATTGGTATGCAATTGAGTGTATTTATCTACATAAGACTTCCATAATGGTCTGCGTAGATGGAGTTGTTCATGAGATGCTCTTTCATGAGTATCATAAGCTTGACCATGTGTATTTGGGACCTCAGGTTCTTGAAACAAAGATGATGGTGACTCAGGCATGAAACGTGGTCCTCTATTACCTCCACTATTAGGTCTTCTTTGATCCATGTTGAGTTGAGTTTCTCGCATAGGTCGATTTTCCACTATTTGAGACATGTCAAAATCATGAGGTATCTTAGCTCCACTTTGTGTCATCACTTGTAAGAAATATTGTCTATCTCTTCTCATGATTTCCTCAACCAATCTATTAAAATGGGGATCCATAATAGAGTCTTCCACTTCTCTTGAATGTACTGAAATGTTGTCCACATTGTCATTGTGTATATCATTGTTGTTTGTATTATCCATGTTCTCAACATTATGAATGTTTATATACATGTCCATGTCAGGTAATGTGGTATGATCAGAATTGAAAAAGATATCATTGTCATACTCATACCCACTCATGTTTGCAGACTCTTGAGCCTCTTTAACTTCTCTACTAGATTTTTAGGAAGGGGTTTCAACCATGAACTAGGTCTTGACCAAGATGTGTGAGACTAGATGAAAATGGAAAGAGTATGGAAGACCAAGAGTTGGGTGGAATGTAAATGAACCCGAGGTGTACTTGCAATGTCCAAAGTGTAAGACCAAGTATGTATGTAGTAGAGTAGGTGTGACTTCCAAAGAGATGATAGATTCTCTTGATGAGGTAAGTTGACCTTGACTCTAAGTAAGACCAAATGAGACCCAAAGGTGATAGACCTTGATGAGGGACTACTTAGCAAAATGTCGTTGTATCTTGTGTGTTGACAAAACAAGATGAGGACAAGAAAGTGACCTTTTGACTCAAGTTTAGACAAATGTGAATGTAATGCAAGGTGTAAAATAATGATGAACTTTGTGAGACCAAAAGATAGGTTGAATGCTAGATGAAAATCTGGAGAAATAACCTAGGAAGCCCAAGAATTCTGAAATTGATTGCTCTTGTTTGTTGGACTGTAAGTTTTTTTTCAATACTAAACACAGATGTGCCTGTATACTTCACAGACGTGGTTTCCCAATACAAACGTGATTAGACACTACACAAACGCATTTCTAAGATTTTGTGAATGCAATTTTCTAATGATAACACATATGCATTTCTGTCCTACACAGACGCAGTTATAGGACACAGCCGCGCTTCCAGAATCTGAGTGCAATTTTTCCAATTTTTGAAGTTGTTTGTTGTGACCAAATCTGAATATTTGATAGTTTTTCGTGACAAGAGGACACAATGTTGATGAGGACTCAATGTTTGCAAGTGTTTGGACTCAAAATGACTCAAATAAAAGTTTGTTGTTTGATGTAAAAATGTTTTGCATACACTTGAAGACATAAAAGACACAATGTTTTGATGTTTGGTCTTGAATGTTTGAATGTTTAAAAGAAGACAAGCACAATTCCTATGGTTGGCCAGGACAATAGTTGTTGATCCCACATGAGGTTTCCCCCAAGGCTACGCTATTCAAAGCGGATACTTAGATACTTGACCCCACTGGCTCCACCCTCGACACTCACTTCTCTGGGGCAGCCAAGCACCAGTCCCCACGAAAACTCCTCGTGGTGAACTTTGTATCTCTACTCAAAACAATATGTGTGTGGGCCGCTCCAGAGGTCCGACCTCCTGCCCCAACAACTAGAAGGATTTTGGCTTTCTAAAACAAAAAGGTGCTAGTAAGGGCATCCGCTTGTGTGGCCATACATGTTGCACTTTTAGCTCTATAAATACAGAAGGCTCCCAGCTGATAGGGGTTATGCCCTACTACTGATCAAATAAATTTGATCAAATGGGTTTATGGGGAGACATAGTGTTGGTATGAACTAATCAACACACGTTACCCATGGCTTTCACCATGGATACAATTATTTATAGTGGTTTGGAAGAGGTGGGTTTTCCTTGCTACCACTTGGGTCATTCCCTCCTCACTAGTAGTCCTAATGACCACACTGGGAGGCAAGCCCTCTAGAGATTAAACAAAAAGAACCTATTGCTCAAGACACAAAAGACACTGGTTCAATTTTAGTGCACCAATTGAAGTGTTTGGTAATCTATGAAAATAAGGCACACAATAAAGATCAAAACCCTTGCCAAATTTCTGCAACAAAGATTTGTTGGTAGTTTTGCAATAATACCCCTCATGCAAGCACACAAGTTAGGTAAATTTTAGGTCCAAAAGACTTTGTGAAAAGGGGGCCTTTGACAAGATGCGTTGCTTCAAGGACAAGTTGCACCAATTTGTTAGCTAGATCACAAGATGTTAGCTTGAATAAACCAGATCTGAAATCAAAATGATGAAATAAAGCCCTAAAAACTAGAACAAAAGTCAAAATTTCAAAATCAAGAACACAGACACGATTAGATCTTATGCAGACATGGTTATGAGACACAGACGCACCTTCAATCCTCACAGACACGTTTCAAAAACACAGACATTGTTAAAAGGTTCACAAACATGATTCGGGAACACAGACGCGGCTCTGCAATCTGAAAAATGTAAAATAATGTCGAGGATGCAAACACGATTCCAGGGGTCACAGACCCAACAGAAAATTAAAAAATGCGGTTCCAGAATGCGGAGACGCGAAAATGTCAAAATGTTGTCAGAAATGTCAAATCTGCAACTTCAAAAGCATAAAATCTGCAACCAAGATGTTAAGTGCAAAAGGACAAGAGTTCCACCAGGCGTGCCAAAATATTTATGGTGAAAGTGGATGATGGAACAACAATATTGAAAGACTAAATGAATTCAACCACAAAACCCTAGCCTAACAACAACAAAGATCCACCATAATATATGAAGATTACTTAAGACAATGTAAAATCAACAAAATCACAAAGATTATACCATCACATGTCTAATATGGTTTGAATCTCCATTCTTCCTATCTCCATTGATCTTGCTTGATATATTTGCTCTCAGATTTTATGTGTGCACAAGAGCTCAACAAAGAATGGAAATGTGGTTGCAAGTAGGCTTGATCGCATATGAAAGTTTGAATGCTAGTCTAGGAGGGATTGATAATGAAAGAAGCATCCACTTATATAGAAGACACTTTAGGAAATGGAGGGATAAGATTAAGAGGTGTAAAAGATAAATGGTCGGCTAGGATTAGAGGGTAGGTAGAAGAAATAAGAAAATAATGATAAGGTAGGTAGTTAAGGAATTAAGAGATGAATGACATGTGTCATGGGTAGAAAAGGCTAATGAATTAATTAAATAAATAAAGATCCATTTAATTAATAGAAGTGGGATCAATTAAATAAATAAAATATTTATTTAATTTAGGAAAAGGGATAATTTAAATAAATAAATATATTTATTTAAATGAGGAAAAAGGCTAGAAGAGGATAAAAGAATTAATTAAATAAATAAAGATTTATTTAATTAATACAAGAACTAGGCTAAAATAATTAAAGAAATAAAAATATTTATTTAATTAGACAGGACAATTTTAGGTATCTACAGTTCCCATGATTTTTGTTATTATTGGCTCAGTAGTTGTTGTTTCCTTGGTTGTTGAACTGTTGTTATTGTTTGACGTTGATGCTCCTTGGTTGGTAGTGCGTTCATAATTGTTAGTACCTTGATTGACACTTATTTGATCATTATTGGATGGTGTGTTACCTGATAAAGTCAACACTGGTTGTTTAGACTTTTCATTGTTGGCATCAACTACCCCATCATTAACAACATTTTTGTTTCTAGTCCAAAACTTGGACTTGTCTGAGTTGTTGTTATTATATTGATTGCTATAGGTGTTATTGCTTGACTAACTAACACCTTCCTTGGAGAACTTCAAGGTCCCTTTCTTGATGGAGGCTTCCTCTACTTAGATGCCATTTTCGATCAGCTTTGGAAAAGTAGGTAGACATTGTAGCTTGAGTTGATGACTCATTTAATTATTTATATTGTCTATGAAGATCTCCATCTTTTCCTTTGCAGGTACATCGTGTGGGTACCTTGAGACCATACGTTTCCATCGTTGTAAGAACACCATGAATGTTTCATTGTTCTTTTGCTTCGTGTTGTATGTCAAGCATAGTGATCTCATGTTGGATATTGTAGGAGTATTGTGTAATGAATTTATTCACCAACTCATCAAATGATCTGATGGGAGGTGTGAGTTTTGACAACCACTCCATTGTTTTCCCTCACAAAATTCTTGGGAATAGCCTCATCATGTATGTATTGTTATGAGCAAACTCTAAGCTCATAGTACAGAATTCCCTGACGTAATCACGTGGATCACTCTTACCATTGTATTTATCATACTTTGGTATATTTGAATTTGGCGGGAAAGGTATCATGTTTAGTCTCCTATCAAAAGGGTAAGGACAAATATCCTCCAAATAATGCCTCGTTGTAGACCCTTGTTGTATATCTTGCATTTGTCGTTGGAGTGCTTGGAGTTGTTGTTTAATAAGAGCTAGGGGCACATTTCCTTCATTGGACCTTCGATGACGAGCATCCCTTTGTTCACTAATGTCGTCATGATCACGAGTATCATCTCAGTTGCATGTGTTGTCTTGATCATGCATGTCTTCTCCTCTCAAATGTTCTTGATTCTGAGTATTGTAGGTATAGGTCCTTGCCCTTGTTTGTGAGATTCTTTCATCAATATTCCTTAAATTTTCTATGTCAAAATCTTCAGGAATCCTGACTCCTTTACTAGTTAGCATGATGAGATATTTTTGTTTATTTGCGTCTATAAGCCTTTCCATGAGTTTTTGGAAAGTGACATTCTCTTGACATTGTTGAATAAGCTCCTCGATGATCTCTTCTTCTTCCATGTTCGTATTAAAAGGATTGGACTCCATTTGACTCAAACTTGATTCTGGTTTTGGATCCTTTCCTTTGTTTTTTCTGGGATCGAGTGACAACGAGAATCAATATATTTCTATAGTAGTGAATTCTTCCTCTTCTATTAGGGTTCTTGGTGGATTTGGTGGCTCAGGTCGAGATTCATTGTAATTGATGTAAAATTTTGGAAATAAGGTGGGATTAATCCTTCCTCCACTGTTAAGGCATTGATTGAGTGTTGCTTTTTGAATGTCAGCCCTACTCCTCAAAGGTTACTTGTCAAATCCATTGGTTTTTCCTTGGAGATACAACCACATATGACGCAAGAAAACATGATGTGATTTAAAGAGTTTGTGGTTGATGTAGATAAATTTACTCTTTTTGGTAAGGGCCCTAGGACTAGGTTGTCTCTTCTTCAACTTAGTCTTTTGATGAAGATTTCTTCTTCTCAAAATATGGGGAGTGGTCATACAAAATGATCAATGTTGATGTTGATGGTTGATATGGATACTTTGTTTCGAATACTCAACCTTAATTGTCAAGTAGAGGTTTAGTTTGATTCGCCTCCATGACAAAGTGTGCCAAATGATATGAGTCAAGTTTCACGATGTAGAAACTTAATTTGGCAACTTGGGAACCTAACTTGGTATTGTTTTGATAAGATTTGTTGGATGATGGAACATTTGATCACTCTATTTGATACTCCTTAATCTCGTTGGATGAAATCTTATCTTCTAAGATAGTTGAAGATTCGATACTCCTTCCAAAGGTGCTAGTTGGATTTGGAAATTCTCTTCTCTCTAAGGTTTCTCTTTTCTCTTTGTTTTTGAAACTGATTGTTTTATTGGTTGATTTGTAACTTGCAAGATGTTTCAATGTTCATGACAAGAAGACATAGCACGCACAATAACAATGGCCATCCCTATGTTGAACAGTGAGTGTATGTTCTTGTGAGGATGTTTTCAAATCCCCGATGTTATCACTAGTTTGATTTATAATAAAAGACACATTAGATAGACAATTTATTCAAGGGTCATCAACAATATCATAGCCCACTAGTCTCGATACTCCGTTAGCTCAAACAGCCTTGTCATCCCCTAGAGGGCACCCCTTTTCTTTCCTTTTTCTAGAAATTATCCCAAAGTGAATTGCTTCACAATTGGGTATTTATCTTGGGAGATATATGGTGAGTAATCTTGGGGGCAGATTCTTCCCCACCCTTGCACTATGATATTGCCAATGTTTGGCGACTGACTTGGCTCCAAGTTTCTACTTCTATGGTTCATAATAAGGATTTCGTTTGAAGATATCCTTTGAAGTCGTACAAGCGCAATTGAGGCCTATAGCCCAACAAAGTATCAAATAAGATGTTGTCACGCAAGCATGATTGAGACCTCAAGGACCTACAAAGTGCTCGATATGAGATAACTCGAAAGAGACAACTCAAATATGCTCCATACCCTCATATTTTCATCTCAAAAGGTGATTTGATTATAGTGAGTTGGATTACTTGGCTTTAGCCGTACTCACTTGGCTCGTACCCTTCTCACTAGCCCCCTCAAGGCATCGAAAAGGCAGGCCCTCTAAAAGGATGTAAAATGTTTGAAGTAAAAGAAAGCATAAAAGAGTGTGTTTGGCCTTTTGATCACCCAATTAAGGGAAGAGCATATGCCTACCACTTTCGAGACACCGAATCCAAGTGTTCTTTTTATCCTTCCAAAGCAATTATTTTCTATCATCTATTCAACAAGCATGGTGTTATTTTTAATCCTTCATAGCAATTGATTTTTTAACTATGAAATGGAAATCCTGGTCAACAAAATAAAAACACGTTTTGCTTGAAAGTAACTTGCTTTGTAAGAATGGACAAGTTTATTGTTCTTTTTAACTTGCAAAAATAAGATTGATTGTGCTTTTTACCTTTGTAAGAAAATGAAAGATTGTTTTCCTTTTTAGAGCCCAAATTTGAAGTGTGAATCCCAACTTTGCAAGAAAGTAATGTTTGATTTGTTGTTCTTTTTACCTTGCAAATGTGATTCTTTTGAGAGCCCAAAAACAAGTGAGGTACTTTTTAGAACACTAAATTGAAAAATGAAGTTATTTTTACCCAAAAGGAAATATGAGTTCTTTTTAACCAACTTTGAGAAAGCTAGAAAAGAAATCAATAAATCCTAACTTAACTCCTCCAAATCTGCAAGAAACTATTAGAAACCTGCAAAGAAACAAGTTAGTGAAAATCAAAAACCTTAGAAGGGCTTCCACAAGCCTAATTTCAAATCTTGGTTACAAATTTACGTCTTTGCCTTATATGCGCAAAAATAGAGATCATATGCGCAAAAATATTAGTCTAATGCACTATAAAAAAGTTAAATGCACTAGAAGATCTGTTATATGCGCTATAAGAAAAGTTAAATGCGCTAGAAAATCTATCAGATGCACGATAATATCTGTCAAATATGCTATAAGATATGTCAAATGTGCGATAACAAAGGTTGTATGCGCTAATATGTGTTTGAAAACTGTAGGCGTGAATCCTACAAAAAAAAAAATAGAAATTTTGAAATTTCAGGGGTCAAGCCCCATGGTGGGCACCAAAAATGTGTGTTGGAAATGTGGGATCAACCTTCACTGCAAGGGAAACAACTCAAACACACACATGAAACATTGCATTAGAGGTTAGAAAACAACAAAACAAGTTAGTGAATCTAAACTCTTTAAAATCATTCCATGCTCCTCTATCTCTAAAGATCCTCAAGATTCAAGGTGGCCCTCACTTGGAAGAGCACTTGATCTCTTGGATGACAACCTAGAGAACGAGCATTAAATGATTTTAGGATCAAAATGGATGCAACCAAGATCCTAATAAATGCTAAGATGATGGATGAGAGCTAGGATGCAAGATGCAAGACTAAATGCTCAAGATGATGAAGATAATTAAACTGGATTGATTCCAAATTAAAGATTAAATGATACTAGATGAGTTAATTAAGCTATGAAAGGATATGCATTTAAACTAGATGATGTCCTAAAACATGATGCAAATGCTAAATGCTATAATGCTAATGCTAATGCTTGAAGATGACTTGAATGAGCTCCTTGACCTGCAAAATGACTATAATTTAGATGCACAAAGAGATTGATGAATTGAAGAAGGAATGGGCTCATTTATAAGGAAAATAGAGAAATGGATGGTTGAGACTGAACAATATCAACAAGGGCCAGGATTGAAAGTTGTCAATCCATGTGATGGATTCAATCCAATCCCAAGTTGACAAATGTTACCTTGAGAGGCCTTGACAGGAGATGTAAGAGGCATTAAATGCCTGATGAGACATGGTGGTTACCTTATTAGGTAAGGTTATGGTTGGGTTAGTGAATAACCAATGGATATAGCCTTTACCCAAGGGGTAAACTCTTGTGCAAGGGTTAATAGGATAACTAGGGTCAAAGCCATGAATGCTTGATGAGACCCTTGGGTTAGATGAGGGTTAAGTTAGAGAGAAAGTCTCTAACCATGAGGGGAGGTTGAATTATCCATTAATGGTTAATAGGACTTTGGGGGACAAATTTGTAAGAGTCCTTCCAAATTTGGGTAACTCAACAAGTTAACTTGTTGAAGAAATGAAGCCTTTAATGCATTTAGAAGACTTTCTTCCAAATTTGAGAAGTGACCTCCTCAAATTTAGGGAAAGGACATGATTAGGAGATTAGACATGATTAGGATGGGATTAGGAGGTTTCTAGAAGGATAGTTAGAAGGCAAGTGGGAGATGTAGGATTTTGCAAGTGGGTGAGGGAAAATTGGATTTAATTAAAATAAAATTGATTTATTTCAATTGTTGGTTGCAACTTGCATTTGATAGATTTAAATAAATATTGAATTATTTAAATATGAATTTTGAATTTTTGCAAGTGGGGGGATTTATAGATAAATTTTGATTTATTTATTTGCAAAGGGGGTTTTAATTAAATGTGGATTTAAGTAAAAGGGGAAAGGGGATAAATGGAGATTTTTTAATTAAATGTGAATTTAATTAAAATGGCTAGAGGAGGGGGAGGGGGGGGGTTATTTAATTAAATGACTTAGATAGAAGAAGGGAAATATTAATCAAAACTTTAATTTGATTAATAGGCTAATTAGAAGTATGAGGATATTAATTAAATCTTAATTTAATTAATTGGAAGAATTAGGGATAATTAAATGAATAAAATTCACTTAATTTGTTGGGCAAATTTTAGGCGTCTACATCCACATTATTACAAGAACAAATCAACAAGAGAACCTTGCCACATCAACACTGGGGTAAAATAATGCAACTTTGCATTAACAATACAAACTACTTAGTGCACAAGATAAGGTCCACACGTGAACAAGACCAATAATGCCAAGTACCCTCATTAGGGAGCTATATAGTACACTATACAAGATAAACACAACACAATACCATGATAATAATGCAAGATGTACAAGGTACAAATGAATTTAATGAATTTTGTGATGCCATTATGCCATTAAGACACATAGATACTCATACAAATGAAATAGATAATGCAAATTGGGGACATAGGTCCTTAACCCGATTGGTCTACCATGATGGTTTACACATTTCTCACTTATGACCACTTTATTTTACATATGAAATAATATATTATTATAAAAACTAATGCACAAATCACTCCAATGCAAACACAACAACATTAACACATCACTTTCAAGAATCAATCAAGTCCTTTTGACATATAAAATAGTGTAGTCTTACAAAATATGATGCTCAATACACAAAATGTGAGTACAATGCTTGTAAACACACTCTGAGCATGAATTACTTCTATATATATTACATCTAAATGTAGTATTACATAATGTGGCATCTAGTGCTCAATCTGAAGCCAGACATTGACATCCAAGTTACATCAACAAGTAACCAAATACGCCATCCTGCTAGAGCATAGAAGTAATAGAACCACTTAAGTTCCTCTAATCATTTATAAGAATAAGAGTCAAACATCGAAGAGATCATCACACTGGAGGAATCTCCTTGGCACATAAGAGGGTATATTCAATCCTAAACAATAAACACTCAACAAATATCATGCTAGGTCAAATGAGGCAACACCACCACTATCGCCAAAAGCATCCACTCATACCAACCATGAGAGCTCCCACACAAGGAGCAACACACCAATATTTGATCATTATCCTTCTCAAGAGGATCTCTCATAAGTGCATTTATCCATCTCTATAAGGTGTAGAAAAACTAGGAGGTACTCTTCCTCCACCATATGCTACTCGAGTTAGTTCATCCTAAACTCTCGAAAATGCAACATGACGCTCTCAAGAAACAAGCTAACAACTATCTCACAATGCAACACTTGCATGTCAAAGCACCACAACATCAACTTCATGGGCAACAATGTAACCAGAGAAGTCAGTGTTGCAACATGTGCTCTAATACCATATGTAATGCCCCGCTAAGAAACCCTAAAGGATATGAGAAGAATACAAATATAATGCATAAAAGAATTTTTAAAGTGTCATCATGCATATCATATACAAGTATCACACTCAACACCATAGGATTATATCAAACTACCAATAACTAAAAACACACATGTGAAAGACTAAACACCCAAGACATCACCTAAACAAATGGAAAGGTATCTCAAACCTAAGGAAAAGTTCCAAGAGGTGTTTAGAGTTACACAAAACCATCCCCAAATTTTCAAGGCTTGAATCGACAAACATGACCAACTACTAGGCCTTAGGCATCACAAATGAGTTCTGATGAAACTCTATTCACAAATGGACACCCCTAACACCATCCAAACTCACTAAAAACCTATTCAAACCACCTTTTAAGGATCCTTGATGTCTCTACCTTTGAAACACATCTGAAACTAGGTCAAACGGATACCCTAAACTCCTAGAAACCTCTCTAAACCAAATGGTAGACGACAAACTCCTAGATCTAACTCAGTCTGCCCAAAAGAGGCATCACAAATGAGCTCTGATGAAACTATATTCACAAATGGACACCCCCGACACCATCCAAACCCACTAAAAACCTAATCAAACCACCTTTGAAGGATCCTTGATGTTTCTACCTTTGCAATGCATCTAAAACTAGGTCAAACAGACACCCTAAACTCCTAGAAACCTCTCTAAACCAAATAGTAGAAGACAAAATCCTAGATCTAACTCAGTCCACCCAAAAGAGAATATGTCCACTAGGTTGACAATTGCATGACAAAATAGTGTTACTATGATGCACTAGTGTCCCTAAGATGCATTAGCATCCCCGAGATTGGTGGAATCATGTTGTAATCCTTTGAGATACGCATTTGTCTGGACCAGTGAGTTTCCTAGTTGGATAATTTGATGTCCCAAACACCCCATACCCCTAGGTGAATTAAAAATATATCTATGACACTCATATTGAGACAATTTGACAAAAAGGTGTAGAATTAAGATAAGATGAGTGCTCTCGAGTCACCATATGACACTTACAAGGCTAGGCGGGGTCTGGGTAGACTCAAAACATGTTAACTCCACCCAAAACAATCCAAAACAAAACAAAAATTATCAATAGGGTCCAAGAGAGGTAGAAACCATATTGGGACCTCATGGGGAACCTTTTAGGTTGTCCAAACTAAGCTCGAAATGACTCTGATCCATAGAGACTCACACTAACATGGGCAAGATCACATGACCACATCGGGAGATGACTGAGTCAATCTTTGAGTCTACTAAAAAATAATCTATAATAATTTTAAATCACTAGTGGAATTTTGTATATGATAACAACATGATACATTAGGAATTGAGAGCATACAAGATCATACTTTGTGGCCAATCCCAACATTGGTCCACGTAATTATATACTAGTCCATATTGAAATTATGTTTCATTACATCATTCTCCTCAAGGAGTGTATATATACATATCATTATGTTTACAATGCTTATTACACAATACATTCAGTTTACAACTAGCAAGAATGGAAGAGAAGTAAGGAACATGTGTTAAGGACAAAGGACATGATCTCCTTAATGTCAATCTCAAACCAACTCCACCAGTCCCCAACAATGGTTTGCAATGCCACTTAACCATGTGGAACCCTAAATTCCATCCCACCATGTTTGTGGAGATAGTCACAAGGCCCAAATAGTCATACAAGCATACAAGGGGAGTAATAGTCTCACACAGGGGCAAAACATGGAGCATACACTCAACATGAACATATCAACCAAATAAAAATTATAATGCATTATCAATACAAAGGAAGGCCCATAACCTCAATGCAATCAAATTCATGTGAAAAATAAGGATGCACTCAACAAGGAGGAACACATCAAATCATCAAGTGAAAACCAACTACATGAACACCTTAAGAATCCAATAACATCATGGCCCACATATAAGACATCCACATGAATCCAATTAGAAATATTATGAACATGGTAGGAACATCATCTTCCAAGTACTACTCATATCTACATGGATAGCTCGAAGGAATGACTCACATGGAATCAAGTAGTCCTCCCATACAAACGAGGAGACCCAATCATGCTAGATCAATGCCCCATTAATGGAAAGGCCTTCCCAACTCACCCTTAGTCTACACAAGCACTCAAGGTGTGAGAGGTGCATCCACTTATCTTATATTCAATGTTTAAACTCATCTCAAGTTTTGATTAATGTTTCCACATGATCACTAAATGCCTAGTGAGTTACCCTAGTGACCCCTTTGTTCTCTAACCCCTATTAGACACCACTCCCATCATTGACCCTATTACCTACCCTAGGCTCAATTAAATCCAAAACATAAAACCAAATGACAAAGATACCAATTTACAGAGCCAAATTATTTCATCCATTTGAGCCCAAAATCCTCAAATACAAACAATTGCCCAAGTGGCCAAAACACCAAGAAAATGGATCCCAAAATGATCCCATATCAAAATTTACGTATATAATTCTATCATTTCACCTAATAGCATCATTTCAAAGCACTCTAAAACGATTTTTTATTAGATACCAATTTGGACCAAAAACTAGTCGAAGAGACCATCCACCATTGATGGGCCTCTAAAAAGATGAAATTTAAAAAATGTTGATATAAAGTATTTGAGCAAACCCATCGGTTCTTGTCAACCCAACAACAAAGAAATACTCTCAATTTTTTTTCTCCAATCCAATAAAATTTGGGCAACATATCCTCATACAAACCAACACTTTCAAAATTTAACACTTACAATTCAAATGATCATTTAAATAACAATCTATAAAGAGGGAGCATGCTTTAAATCCTTTACTTAATCGTTTGGAACAAACATAAAACAATTTAAATCAAATTCCAAAGAGTAATGAGAGTTTCCAACCTTAAAACTTGTTAAAATTTTGAATTGAAAATGCTAATTGCATGCACCAAAAAAGGAAGAGATGCTTATACAACTGGTAACATTCATGAAGAAAAATCCATGAAACCATTACACACAAATTTCCACCCATCCAATCTCCCACAATCAAAAATAAAAAATCCAAGTGTAGGGTTTGAAAGCTTCAAAAATGAGAAAATCAAATAAGTGTTCAAAATGAACTCCAATTGCAAATTATGAACTCACTTTTTGAGTGAGGAATAAAATAATATTGAAATCAAGTTAAACTTAAAATTCCAATTAAACTCCCAAATGAACCCCATGATAAAATTATGCAATCCTCATTAAATCAAATACATATAAGGCAATTTACATGATTAAATATTAAATCCACTCAAAAATATTAAAACAACATTAATATACGCATATTAAATGACAACAATTCACAATTGACCGATTATGCATAATTAGTCTTCACGAGTGTTACACAAATATGCTTAAGGGTAACATAATTATACCAAAATGATAATCGGAGGTGTAAACACATATAATAAGGCAAATCATCCAAATTAAGAACAATGGCTAGGGCTGGGTAACATTAATAGTAAATGTGATCTATCTCCTATAATCATCGTCAAGGATATGGGCATGCTCAAACCTGTGGAGCTAGGTGGAGTCACTGTACTCGCATCAACCAAAACACAACAGATACTTGTACATGTATATACATATATAATATAACTGAAATGTGTAATTAATCATTCCCCAATTGGAGTCACATAATAACATCGTTAGTACATCATAATATAACCATATCATATCAACTATAAACAACTGTTGAATTCTAAAATGTATAACATCAATTGATTTATAAGAAGCATTCAATCTCCTTAACAAAATAAAATAACATAAAGATAACTTATTACTATATTGAATCAACCAATCAAGCTAACATCATTTGTTTCATTCTAATCATTAATCAAATCAACATCTTGAATATAATGATTCTGAGTCATAATGTTAGTCTAACTTATTCATCAAAGGCACAATTCGTCCACATTACACCATAACAACAACCCAATAGGTCACGTATTCAAATCAAATATGTAATAATGACCCTCACAACAATACACAAGAAGTAAGCACACATCTTAATGTAATGGTATAATCATAATCATCATGAAGAAATCCAACACATCATTGGTATAAAATGATCATAGAACATATATCTAAATAGTCATAAGGTAAGCACTCAAAATCATATATTGCAACAATGAAGTGTCTAGAAGAAGGTCAAGCACCACAAAATGATCTACATCCAAACTGCAAATGACACAATCCACAAACACAATGCCAAGTGCACATCAAGAAGTATGCAATGTAGAAGAGAAAACGAGAGGAGCATTACACTTGAATCTTTATTGTTGAAAGTTAGTGGTGTTGAATCTATCCATCTACATCCTTGATATGTGTTGTCTTTTACCTAAAATAAGAATACATATATTTAAAGGTTCTACTCAAATGAGGTTTAATAGAAAAATTTCCTTGTCCTTACAAATATAAAAACAAGCTACATGTAAGCTATAATATCATATGAAATAAGCTAGGTGAAACTAGAAACATCCTACTTAACCAAAAGAGAAGAGAAATTATAAATAGAAATAATTTTAGCAAGAACAAATTGTTTTGCATCAACATGCAACACATGATAGAATGTATAACATAGTAGATACCCTAGGAAAACTCTTTCAAGAGAAACTCAAAATTGAAGAAGTACTCAATGTTTTATTACAAACGATCAGATTACATTACATTATCAACATATCACTCCAATCACAAGCATTTACCACCATAGAGAAATATTAGCAATATAAACTCCTATAAAATACATGCACGACATAAAACCTCTATTCCAAGCATCAAATATATAACCAAGTCAAAAATTAAAAACAATAAATGATATATAATACCATAAAACAAAATCATCTATTTTGTGTATTTGAATATTAGACCCAAATTCCAAACCCCAATAAAAAAAAATGTAACCTCTATGTCGTAGATTCCTCTATCAAATTTGAACACCCCATTTTTTTTGTCCTATTCTACTTTCTAGGTAATAAGATGCTCTTACATGTTTCATTGAACAAAGCAAAAAATTGTACGTAAGAATAGCAGTCAAAAAAAGGAATTGCAAATAAAAAGAGTAATGACAAACAACCTAAAAGAATGCTATCAACATAGAACCATCATCATTAACAACCCAAATTAAACTAATCAAGCCTGAATACAAAATGACACTATCAAAAAGATGCTCTTACATGTAATTCTTGTGCATTAAAACTTCCATCTCTATTTATATCCACTAACACAACATAGATCTGATGGAGATTCTTAAATCATTATTGTACAAAAAGATAGCATTTCCTAAAGTCACACGTTATAGAACCATGCTTTCATCAATTTTATGTCATCTATATTAAGAGAGTTGTTCTTCACATAATTGCCACCATTAAGGTCTTATTTTTCGGTGCTTGGCATGACAAATATTCGTTAAACTCCCCCATTTGACATCATCATGGAGGGATTGTACTATAGGCCAATAATTTTATTTAAAAAAGTCCCTACTTAAAGGGAAAGTTTTCGGAGAAGCAAATTGAAGTGATGAGCGCAAACTATAATGATGAGCATTGTCTAAAATAATCTTCTTGAATTCCCCAGCGAAGTTAATGATTGCAAACCTACATCTGTTCAATTAACATTATCCATGAGCCCTTTTATTAAGTCCAAATAACTGACCATTTTGCGCATATTCATGTCATTAATCAGCTGAGTTGGGTTTCGGGAAGAGAATTACATATTAAATTTGACGGTCATCGTTCTTTTATATTAATGAAGAATGTCTTGTCATTAATAAAGAGATTAAAAAAGTTGGGGTAAATTTTTATGTGAACAAAATATATTAATTGATAAAAAGTATATAATGTTAAAGAGTTCATGTAGGAACGTGATAAAAAAAAGTCTATGGGAGGACTGCAATTAAAGGAAAGGTTAAAATTCTAGTTGTGCAATTGAAGATTGGTTCTAATCATTTTAGATGTGTGTTAGGTAAATGGATAATTGGCAAAGAAGAGTGGAAAAAAAGAACTTGTATTTTTTGCCATAAAGGTGTGGTTGAAATTGAATGACACTTCATCATAGATTGTGGTGTATGAAGATATTTGTATTCAATTTGAAAACAATGTGAAGTTGGTCGATTTGAATGTGCTACTTGATAAGGTAGGGCTTCACAAGAATTCATAATAAAAAAAATTGTGTTCTTTAAAGAGGCCCCAATAGTTGTGCAGCTGACATGGCATCACCTGGTTGGTTACTTTTTGCAATATTAGTACATTTCCTAACAACTATTGGTACATTTACTAACAACTATTGGTACATTTCGTAACAAAAATTGATATTTTATGTTTCAAACAATAAATTTTATTTGTTCAATTTTTGGAACAAAAGGTATCAACTACCCTCACAACAATTGGTACATGCTCAACTACTGGTGCTCTTCCCCTATTTGACAATTAGAAGCAAAAATTTATTTAATAACCAGTACTCCTTTAATTTGACGGCCATCCATGGCCGTCAAACAACTTATGGACAAAAATTGTTTTTACAGATTTCTTATATAATGACCATGAATTATGACACTATCATTTATAAATTTATCCGTGCATATTCTAAAACTGTAAGTTATGTGAAAAGTAAAAATTTGTCCAAGTCATTGTCAATTTCAAATTGCCAAAATGAGTAATTTTTTACTAGGAGTGCAAAACATCACTCGAGAAGAGTGAAAATATCAAGCCGTAAAAACATTTGCTTAATTTAAAGAGAGCAATACATTACTCAAGAGAAGTGCAAATAACGAGCCGTAAAAACATTTACAGGGAAGCTATCTTCTCCCTTTAAAAGGGGGCAGGAGAGTGAAGCATTCTTCCAGAATCAAAATCCCCTCATATTAAATGCCCAAATCTAAGATAATACAATAAATGCAGTTCCTCATTGAGCAGAATCCTATCTTCCTGGTTACTCTATGAGAGGGAGCGTTCCACCAGCAGACAAAATCTCTTCCTCCAGCTGCAAATCAAACAAAGATTCATCATATAATGTTAATACTTCAGATTTGAAACCCTGGTCTGCCATGAAAGACTGTAGACAAAAGTAGTATAACACAAATTAGAGTTTGTACATGAAAGAGTTCCTGTAGCTTGCTCTTCACAAGGTAGTACTCATGCTTCATATGCTGCAGACATTGTATACACCTGCACAGAGACAGTAATTGCCTTTAAAATTTGTCAGTAATTACGTAACCAGGAGTGATTTTCTATTCTGTTTCTTACCCTGCGCGGTCATTCTCATCACAATATGCTCGAAAGGCTATGCATGCGTTTTTCACTCTGTGTGCGCCTACGCTGTCAATGTTAAGCCAATTCTCTGTGAGATTATGATATTTGCAGAGCTAATCCTGGAATTTAATTTAGTTGAAAGAATTTTCTGTTTCCATCACTATTATGAGGATTTACCTGGAGCTGCTTCCCTTGAACTGATGCACATGAGCATCGAGTTTCTTGTAATCGATTGGTTCCTTTTCGCTGCAAGGATAAAGCGCCATTAATCAACAAAGACAAGCTTGAATTTCAGTCAAAGAAATTGAATTTGATTAAATGGATCCAGATAATGGAAAACAAAAAAGATTAAAGAACTGTAAGAGCTACTCAGTAACTGTGTGAAGGAGTTGAAAAATTTAAAGTTCTTAGTTTGTGATTTAGTAGTAAAGGAAAGTTCGAAACGGGTTATGGATCTAAATAATGGAAAACGCAAAAGATTAAAAATTAATTCAACAATGTCAAGCTTAAATTTCACTCAAATAAATTAAATTTGATTAAACAATGGAAAACGCAAAAGATGAAAGAACTGTAAGAGCTACTCAGTAACTAACTTTCTGAAGGCATTGAAAAATTGGAAGTTCATAGTTTGTGATCAAAATTTCAAACGAGCAATGGATCTAAATAATGGAGAACGCAAAAGGTTAAAGATTGATTTAACAAAGACAAGCTTCAATTTCAATCAAAGAAATTGAATGGATTAAATTGATCTAAATAATGGAAAACGCAAAATATTAAAGAACTGTGAGAACTACTCGGTAACTAACTTTGTGAAGGCGTTGAGAAATTGAAAGTTCATAGTTTGTGATTTAGCAAGGGAAAATTTAAAACGAGTAATGGACATACAGAGCTTTTCCTAGGTTCTCAAGCAGCCTGTCAGAATCGTCGAAGAACAAAGCCACCACTTCGCTCACAAAGTCCGGATTACTCTCGTCCTGGAGCTGCTGCAGCTGTGTAAATTGCTCATCCAGAAAGCCCTGAACACAAACAAAAAGTTAAAAAACAAACATTCAAATCAAAATAAAAATTTGAGCGAAAATAGATTAGAGAGAAGAATTTTTTAAAAGAATGTTGCGTGCCTCGTTGAAAAGGGAATAAGTGAGTTGAGAATGTTGCTGCTGCAATCGGAGAACATCCATTGCAAAATTAAGCATCCACACAGGCAACCCCGTGGTGACGGATTTGATTTTATCACAGAAAAGGCTGATTAAAGACGGAACGCCTGCACCACAGAATAGCAATGATTTCTGGTACAGCAAAGATCCGCACATAGGCGTCTTTATATTGCCTCTGATCTCAGAAACGTACAAAAATTTATATATAAATTAAAAAGGAATGAGACAATGATCAGAATCGGCTAGTTTTGTTTTATGGGATCAACAAAGTGGCAACTGCGCATGAGAGGTAGTCGGGATAAATGCAAAAAGCCCTCAGAGTTCTGTTATCTCAAACGCCATGCGAATTGGGGCAATCGAGAATAATGCCCCACCTGCGCAGACAAAAGCCAATCATCGAATAATATATTCTTCTTCCAACTTACACAAATTTTTTAATGCCGACCTCGAATTCCACGATCTGCGGAATGTTTTTAAGGTTTTATACCATACAGCATGGGTCAGAACAATTTGCAGAACTTTGATCCATTTCCCTCTGTCAAAAAAAACACAAATTTTGTAAGAGTTTTTGAAATCTGTGAAGGCAGGTGGTGTTGAGGCGGGACATTAGGTTATGGAGGGCTAGATTCCTCCAGCCGTACTGGGTGTTTGGAGGTCAGAGAAATGTTGTGGCGTGCGTTCTTGCGCTGCTGGGTGTCACTGCAAAGCCCGACATGCGGAAGGACGTCAGCTTTGCCCATGCGCTAATACGGCCAAACCCTACTGTTAAATCTATTGCTTCGCATAAGCAACCCAACTTTTCCTGTAATGGAATTTTAGCTTTTTTATTTTAGTTCCCATGATTTGACGCCCTGTCCGCAGGACCACACCCATCACCGGGGTTGTCAATTGTTCCATATGTTTTAAGGATTTCGCATTTAATTGTGCTACAAACAAGGTGCATATATCTAACCCCTTATCAACTTAGTAAAGGTACAAGGTCTCCATCATTAAGTCAATATAGGAATAAGTAAAGAAAGGTAAGTTTTGTGATCCGAAATGTTGATGCAAAAATCTTACACACAATCAAATCCAGAAACCATACTCTGGGTAGGTTTTGTGACAAGAAGTTAATTGTGAAAATATGAGGTGTATAATATTTTTATTATTAAATATATTTATTTAAGTTAATTTTAATATTAAATATTTTCAATCTTTGAAATTTATAATACTAGTATAGAAAGTTATCAATTTATATCGTAACTATCAATTTATATTATTATAGCCCTAAGAAAATTATCTGAGTGTGCATTTAAGAGCTACTGCATTCTTGAGCTCGATATAAGATTTTTGTACCCTTTTAAAGGAGAATATTTAAAGGCATACTCGTTTTTAGCAGTGGGTGAAGATGTGATAAACAAAATGGTCCGACAAACATGGAATGTGTCCAATGGGGATGGTAACAAACAAAACAAAAAATAGAAAAAAGAAAAAAAAATTGACCAGTCAAAGCCCACAATGTGTTGGTTTTATAATTCTATATCGATATATCTTAAATAAATCTATAGAAATGTCTATTTAGAGCTATTTTATTTAATTAAAATTCAATTCTAACAATAATATCGTGTTGGTTGGGAAAAATTAGGTTTTCACCAATTAAGATAATAAAAACACTAGTGAATCCAATAGATCTAGCATAATTCAATTAGAAAAAGGGTCGAAATTCGGATTAGATTCACTTGTTTTAGTTTTCGACCCTCTTTTAGTTGAAAGTGGATTTGAATTGTATGATTTTGGATGAAGCAAGGGATAATTGAGATGAAACAACAAAAACAAACTCTTAGAAGAATCAGATAGAGTCACAAGAAGGGATCTAAGAAAAAGAAGAGAATCAAAAGTTGTTCCTAAAAGTTCAGGCTGATTTTTCAAGACTGGGTAGCTAGGTCACCCTAGTCCTTTAATTCTAACACAAACAAGTAGGATCTATTTCAGATCAGGGAGATGCACTAGATTCACTATTAAAAGCTCGGGCAAAATTTCTTGGATCGGTTAAGTATGTCGCCCTAGTCTTTTGCTTTTCACTTCGTTGAAATCTAAACCTATTTGTCATCATCAACTCTATCGAAATCTTTGATCACAACTCCTGAGTCAATTCCTTGCACACATAAAGAAAGGAAAAAGGTTGTGGATAGGAATTTACCTTGGGTCAAACCGCGGTACAGGAATTAACTTTGAAATTGAAATGATAATTGTAATGGAAATTGCAACAACATTCTTTCCTTTTGAGGGAAAGGCTAGATCTAAAATTGAATGCTTGCAATTGAAATATATACCTTGATGAGGCTTTTTTGAAAACTCATGCAAGGATTTTAGGATGTCTTGTAGAATGCCTTCATAAAAGGTTGATCATAGATGCCATCTTGAATGCCTGAACTTGACTTCACTTCTTTTCCAATGCTTGATGAATGCTTATTTGCTTGCTCACTTGAATTGAATTTGCTAGAGTGCAATTAGGATCATTAGATGACTTAGGCTTTTTCGTCATTTTTTTTATTTCAAACAAGACGGGTAGACCTTCTTTTATACCTAACTACCTAAAAACCATTTGAATTTTTGGAGTACGATGACACAGGATCTAATTTCCTACTCACTTGATGTGAACCTTGTGAGGACCAAATTTGGGTCTAGATTAAGAGGACCGAGGCATCATAGCACCCTAGTCTTGTGAATCGGGACTTAGATTTGAGGTAGAGATGGGAGAGAAGGTGAAAATATGGGTTTATGAGGTGGTGTGAGAAAAAGAAAAAGAATCATCGGGCATGTCAAAAGACAAAGCACCAAGGTGAGATCTAGGTGAGGACGAAATTGTATGCAAATACAATTTACGACGCTTCAATTACTTTGTCAAAAAATTTGTGACTATAATTTTGACATGCAATAAGCAAGAAGTGGAGCGTAGGGTCAAAGGGTATGAATTCTGGGGAGTTTGGTGCAGCGGAGGGTGAAGTTGAGGATGAGGACAATCTTGAAGTAGATGGCCTCAAAGATGGCCCAGAATTAATTTTTTTGTTTTTGTCTCTTTTCCCTTTTGCTCGGTTCGGGGTTTTTGTGGTGTTGTGGTTCCCTCTGTCTATTTTGGTTGCTTGGTTCATCTTCAAGTGACAAAGGAGATCTTTTTTTCTCTTGCTAGGCCTAATGTTTTTATTGAGGCGATGAGTTAGGGGAACTTTCTCATTGATATGTGCCTTGTTTTTGTTGATGGTTTTAGCGGGGGTTTTGTTTTGTTCGTGGCCCTGGCATTGAGTTTGTTCTCTCCCTCTTGCATGGTTGTGTTTTCCTTGATTAGTGCTTCCATGGGGGTGGTGTTTTTTGAGGAGGGTTGGCATTTGGTGAGGGTTTTCTCTACTCTTGCCCTTCATGTTACGCCTCTTCTACTCTTTGCTAAGGTTTTAGCTAGTGGGAGAGTTGGAATTGATGTCGAGGGGAAGGATGTTGGCTTCAAATAGAGGTTCTTCTACTTTCAATTGTTGTTGTGGTTTCCAACACCTACATGCATGTTGGTGGTTGTTCTATTTTTTGTGTGGTGGAGGTCTTTTCTCTCCTTGGTTCTCCCTAGCCCAATTTCAAGGTGGCTTGGGTGTGGGAGGGTTTTTGCGGTGGTGGGTTTGTTCCTCTTTTCTTTTGAGATGCTCTTAGTGTAGTTTTGGTCCTTTTCAGATTCTTTGGTCTACTACACTATAGAGCTAGTGTTTGGGAGTTCTTTAGGTTTCTCCTTCTATTTTTCTCGATTACCCATAAGTTTGTAGGGGTTGTTTCGATTGTTCTTTGGATTTTTTGGTTAGGAGCTTCCTCCTCTATTTGGGGGATGAAGTTTATTCTTGCAGGTTTGGGCAGGCCTTGTTTATGGATGCTCATCTGGAGATGCCCTTTTTTTCTTTCCTCCTAGATTTCTATTGTGTGGCTCCTATCGATGTGGAGTGGTCTCCTACGGAGGTGGAAATCTTTGATATGGATAAGGGGGATGTTATTTCCTAGTTCTTCTTTTTGCTTTTTTCTTCCCTTGTTGACACTATAAAGTTGGGTACATCTTATGTTGGGGTGGAGAATGGTAGTTTGGAAGTTGTTGTTGTGGTTGTAGATGTGGCTTGTTTTCAACTCTTTGTTTTGCTAATTTCTTACTTAAATGACCCTCTTGAGGTGAGGTAGGGATGTCTTCTATTGAGGTGGAGATGGGATTTTTTGGTGTGGTGGGGACAAGCTTTTCAAGAGCTATTGTTGAGTCTTCCTTGTTGGTTGTGGGAGCCACTCTAAAACCCATTTTGTTGGTTGGGGAAGCCTATCAAAACCCTTGTATGTTGTTACTCAAAATAATTTGGGAGCATTTTCAAAACCGAGTTACCCAAGTTGTTTTTTCATGTTTTGTCTCTTTTTTCTAGGTCTTTGTCATGGGTTATGGGAGCCTTTCAAAACCAAATTACAAAGAAAAAGACTTGTTTGTGAAGTGTTAGTGAACAAATTTGTCCCTCAAAAATAAATACACATACTAACTCCAAATGCACGGGATAAAGGACAAAGAGCACTAACAGTTGGATAGATTATCATTGAATTGATAATCTTCCTCTGAATTGAGAGGTACAACTCCCTCTTTACAAGATTTACAATGGATTAAAATGTTGAATATGTCTTTAACCAAAAGACACGAAGGCATGTTAACACTCATCCATCAATATGGCATGAATGCGATTCAAAATTTAAATAACAAAGAGAGAAACAAATAAATAGCACATAGACCATCTATTTGATCTTCCCATATACACAGGAACAAAGGGAAATTTAACGTTTCATTCTACATATGTGAATGTAGAAAACCTATAGATTTTGCAATACACACATATACTTGACAAGATAGAACATAACAATACAAGGAATATGACCAAAGTGATCAACAAATCAATCTCAATCAGAAAAATAAATATCCATACCAATGTATTTGAAAATATATTTTTCCTTATTCCAAATACATAAATAAAGGTGACCAACTGATCACTCTATCCCTACACCCAAAATCAAGCTATGCAAAAAAAAATTTAAAATTAATTCTCTCCCTCTATCTCGGTTACATTCATATAAAATATTTCCTCCTTCCCTTCAACACACAGGCTTCTGGAAAAAAGAAGAACCCTTTTACCACTGAAAATCTCTTTTTTAAAGACCTCTTTTCGATTTACATAACCGTTTCTTGAAAAGATCATCGATTAATGTCCTTTCTTTTTTTTTTAATCTTTCCTCTCCCAATAACTCCCTCTTTTTGAAGATTTCATTTCATTATAATGTTCCTTGTAAATATTTTCCCATAGTATTATAAATGCAACTTAATAATTAAAACATATATGAATAGTGGAGATGAAAGATAAAGTATAATCTGCCCTATTTGAGCCCACTATCACATGTTCCAAATAATGTCTTTTGTCACAACCTGAGGATGTCATCATATATCGAGCATTAACCATTGACAATCAAAATGGGTCTCAGTGTGGGAGTCACAACACACAATTGAACCGTTGGATTCGGCTCAAGTTTTGATATGGTTTTGAAAACCTAGTCCTTAAAATTTTGACCGGAGCGATTTACAAGATAATGCTTGGTTCAAAAGATGATTAATAGAATCGAGTACTATCAAGACTGTAATGAAAAGATCAACTCCACAATGCCTATGCTTCAAACTAATCTTTTCCCACAAACTGTTGGAGTTCATCATTATTGGTAGAAACACTCTATCACATAATTCAAGCATATTTTTGCATAGAAATCTTCAAATTATATATTGCCCAATTGCTACATCAACTCTACGATGACAGGAACATATGTTATGGCCATTTACCGTCCTTTCTGTATTCATAGGCTCATTAGAACATAAGATCATATGTGCTGCTCATATTTTGAACTTGAGCTGTACTTTTGAACCTGAATAAACCTGTACCTTCGAGCCTTGAACCTTGAACTTTGAAAGGTTCAACCGACAAGTTCAAGTTCAAACAAAATTTCACAAGACCAAAGTCAAGAATTCCACAAGGCTTGATTAAATAACACTCCTTATTTAATGGACATAGGAACAAGATGCTCATGAAAAATGAGGAGGGTAACACAAAGTAACTTGAGTATTGAAATCACATAATTGGTGTTGTTATAAAGTGTAACATTTGAGCAACGTGTATACTCCACATTAAAGAGATGGGATACACCTTATTATGAGCAATTGATTTAAGATAGTATGCATCCAGATTACAAGCACGTTACCACAATGAGATGCCCCCTATAAAGGACAAATCAAAGGCTAATGGTCACAAAACATATAGGAAAAATCATGTAAGGGATACACTAACTCTAGGGCCAATATGCATTTATGATAAATAATGTATATCAAGAATAATTTTATCGAATTGACCTCATCCCCCTAATGTAATGGAACTATGAGCACAATGGAAGAAGAGCACAAGAGATAACATTTAACAAACAAAATTATTTTTGAGTCAACATGGAAGAGACCAAAATGAGATCTCAACACTTTGTATCGTCCCCAAGTAGACAACACAAGAGCACATTTACAAACAATAGCACATGTACGACATAACATAGATATTTGACATATAGAAAAATTGAGATAAAAATAGAGGAATTTTGCAATGGATTTTGCCTCTTTATTACCTTGCACCAATGGAGTAAAAAGGGTCATCCAAAGAGAATCTAACATAACACAAAAGCACATCAAGCAACACATCATGGTGGAAGCATATTATAAACATGCAAACACACAAAATAGAATCCATGACATTAATAAAGATAATCAAGAAAATCATCCACCTCCCAATCTTGCTTAACATCATCTAGGGATGTGGAAAAGATGCAAGAGGAGCCACATCGAGCATAGTAGATGAAGCTACCACAAGTTCTAAACAAGGACCATTCTCTAATGATGAATCACCTTGTTTGTCACTAGGAGCTAGGGTTAATACTTCTGAAAAATGTGAAAATAACTCATGATTAATCTCAACAAGACCATACATGTCATCAGAATCATTAGACTCAACAATATTATCATCATCATCATCATCATCCACATCATCTAAATTAATAAAAATAGGATCCTTAACACAAACAGAAGTTGACTGATCATTTTTCTTAAAAAAATAATTTAGGTGATTTGAGTTGAACTTCCTCCCTAGGGTTAGTTGAAGGTTGGACAGGACTTAGTCAACATTTGGTGTCTTCGAGGGGGAAATAATTTTGGAAGCAAGCTCATGAGCCTTAGCACGACATCTTCGTCGATGTTCTCTCACACAATGATTCTTTTTAGTTTTAATCAAGGCTTGTGAAGGTTAATGATCAATTGACATAGGCTTCTTTTCTTCGCCTCTAGGGGGAGAAATGGAAGAAACCCCAATAGGTTGAGAGATAGAAGATATCAAGTGATTTCTTTTGCAAGGCATATGAGGTGGGACTAAGGCATTATGAGGAGGAGGAATATCCATGGGTAAGGGGTCTCTAGGTTTACTTTTGATAAGATAAGAAAAGGATGTCATTGCGAGGTTTTAAAGGCTCAAGTTGTTTAGGCCAAAAATAATAAAGAGTTACATTTTCATAGTTCGTTGTGGGTTGGTAAAGGCTATGATTAATCATTGTAATAGTGCCATTATGAGGGAATTTCAAACATGTATGAATTGTAGAAGGGATAGATTTCATGGAAAAGAGCCAAGGATGTCTCAACTTCACATGAAATTTATTCGATGTAGGAATAATAGAAAAGGTGACACCTAAGAACTTAGTACCAACCTCAGTGGGAAGAGTGATAGAACCAATAGTAGGACAAGAGAAACCATCATACACCTTAACCATAACATCCGATTTATCATATGTCTTCATGCAATTGTTGAATAAAAAAGATGTTCTTCAATATTCACATTCACCATACATACTAGATCAATGAGCACCCTTTGTGAGAGTTTCTCTTTGATCTTCATAGTAATATATAATGGGCCATAAGATGCAATAATAGTCTCACTAGGATCAAAGGTAATGCATAGATATTTTGTAGGTTGAGGTTTGTCAACAAGGTTCACAACATTATTAGATCTACACCAAGGTCACTAGGAGAGAAAGAAAGAGTCTTAGACTCAACAACATTGGTAGAATGAGAAGGAAATGAATTGGTGAATATTTGGATGTTTTGGTTAGGAGGATCTATAGGCTTATTCCCTTTGTCATTCACACCAGCTACGAATATTGTATGGTTATCAATAAAGTCTTGAATCTTATTCCTTAATTGGTAACATTTCTCAGTCTCATGACCAGGTTGATAGTGATATTGACAAAAATCTTTAGGGTCCTGAGAAGTTTGCAATGGTTAATAGAAGACTCATAGGAGTTATACAAGAATCTCCCATACCAACATACCATTCTAAACCAATTGGCTTCCATAACTCAATTAAATTTCAATGTTCCCTAACTCAATCATTGTGAAATAGATAAAAGACTCATAGAATTGGCTTCCATAACTCAATTATTGTGAAACAAATAGAAGACTCATATAAGGAGTTATACAAGAATATTGATTAATAGGGTTGCCCCCATGACTAACATGTGTAAGATTAACATTTTGTGTGGAAGTAGTCATGATAGAAGATGGAAATGTAGGTGTTTATGGTGAAAATGGATAACGACAATATTGAAAGACTAAATGAATTCAACCACAAAACCCTAGCCTAACAACAACAAAGATCCACATAACATATGAAGATTACCTAAGACAATGCAAATCAAATGAAATCACAAAGATTATACCATCACATGTCCAATAGGGTTTGAATCTCCATTCTTCCTATCTCCATTGATCTTGCTTGATATATTTGCTCTTAGATTTTATGTGCACAAGAGCTCAACAAAGAACGGAAATGTGGTTGCAAGTAGGATCGCATATGAAAGTTCAAAAGTGTAGTGTAGTTGAGTAATCATCGGGGGTTTGATAATGAAGGAAGCATCTCCTTATATAGAAGACACTGTAAGAAATGGAGGGATAAGATTGAGAGGTGTAAAAGATAAATGGTCGGCTATGATTAGAGGGTAGGTAAAAGAAATAATAAAATAATGAGAGGGTAGGTAGTTTATGAATTAAGAGATGAATGACATGTGTCATGGGTAGAAAAGGTTAATGAATTAATTAATTAAATAAATATTTATTTAATTAATAGAAGAAGTGGGATCAATTAAATAAATAAAATATTTATTTAATTTAGAAAAAGGGTAATTTAAATAAATAAATGTATTTATTTAAATGAGAAATAAGGCTAGAAGAGGATAAATCAATTAATTAAATAAATAAAGATTTATTTAATTAATAGAAGAATTAGGATAAAATAATTAAATAAATAAAGATATTTATTTAATTAGACATGACAATTTTAGGTGTGTACATTTTGCCCCTCTTTGAGACAATGCAGCTTGTCGCGTTGTTTCAAAGAAGATAATATGAACTGATACAAAGTTGCCCCAAGATGGGAATGATATGCCCCATCGAGAGATTGGATGAAAATGTATGGAAAGGTCGTAGACAATCTCTTGATAAGAAAGAAAGGCCAGAATGGATTGACAAGATAGGATAAAGTGACAGAGTCACGGGATAAAGAAGACTGACTCGGGAGATGAGGGCTAGGGCTAGGGCAGTCTATAAAATAGACCACGAGGGGAATACATCCTCATTGTCATCCACACATCCAAGAGATCAGAGTGCAGAGAGAGAATAGAGCACTAGCAGTTAGTAGCGATGGCATTGGTTCATAGATTCGATCGCGTTCGCCGATTTCAGAGGCCAGCAGATGCAGGAGAGCTGGTGAGTACCACAAAACCTCCTTGTATTTTGTTGCAATAAATGTTTTTCATTAATGCATGATAGGTAGCGCAATAAATGCATTTTAGGTATGTCATTTATGTCTTTATGTGCATTTATGTCTTCTAGGTCAAATCGACAGTTCTGTGATAAACATACACTGTTGATTGGATAAGCTGCTGAGAGGATACACTCAACAAGATCCTCTAGGGAAGACCAGGATAGATCAAGGAACTTTGTGATGAATAGGGAGTACCAAGACATAATACTTTGTGATGAACAGGGAGTACTAATATGGGCAACACTTTGTGATGAACAGGGAGTGCAAAATATGAGTAGCACTTTATGATGAATAGGGAGTGCAAAATATGAGCAACACTTTGTGATGAACGAGGAGTGCTAAAACATGTAGTACTTTGTGATGAACAAGGAGTACCACTAGGATAAATAGCAACACTTTGTGATGAATAGTGAGTGTCACTAGACAGAGCGCCATATGATAGATATAAGTACTAGGATAATAAGTAGCATTTTGTGATAAACAGTGAATGCTATTGTGACTGACACAGTTGTTTTGCTTGACTGCAGGAGTACCTACTTATGCTGGAGTCACAAAAGAGATTCTCATCGACTCAAAGGTTACGACCGAAGCTGACATTTGAGGACCGAGCTGCCATTGAGGTTATGGGTTTGATATTTATTCTGTATGTGCCTGAGTTTTGGGCGACCATGGGTTTGCTGACTACACTTGCTGAGAGATGGCATTATGAGACATGCACATTCCATTTGTTGATGGGGAGTTGATACCCTATGATCGAGATGGAAACAGGGAGGCACTGAGACGAGTGTTCCAAGATCCGGGACTGGAGATGACAGCAGGACATGTGGCTTGGCACACCATGACACAGATAGGATTAGTACTACTAGCAGTACTGGGAGGAGTGATCAGTGGGTTCCTCTGTCTAGATAGGGTGACACGAGGCTTGACAATGGGATGGGGGAGGACACTAGAGAGACCTATACTATGGAGCAATGCCACCAGATCAGCGGACTAGGAGCTTCCGTAGACCATCACGGACAACGATGACCACTAGAGGGAGAGACAGGAGACAAGCATCTAGCGATGGGGCCATGGGTCCTCCACCACCACTAGATAGAGGGGGCATGAGAGATGATCCTGGGGTGGGTCTTTCCAGGGCTCAGACTCCATCAAGGCCAGGCAGCTCCGAGGGAGGGAGTTCATCATAGCCTTAGAGGGCTCCCTATGTATCAGTTTTGTACCATTTGTTATGATGATGTAGACACCTTTGGGTGATTGTAGCCATATGATTTTGACATCATTGTATCATGACACTTATGATTATATATATATGAGATGATTCATCCTTGCGGCAGCTATATGCATGTGTACCTATGTGATGTGATGCATGATTCTATGTGATGCTTATGATATGGATGCAAATATGTACATAATGAAATGCAATATTTTTGTTATTTTATGCTTTTATATGTTACGCCAATGAAAATGTGAATATATGAAATGCAAATGAATATGATAATGCAAATAATTATTTACATGATGAAAATGTAAAATGTGCTAATATGTGTTGTGTGCAGGATGTGATGCAATTGTGATACCTATATGTATGTATGAAATGCTTAATATGTGGTAATGCAGGTGCAACTACATGAAATGCAAATATTTTTTGTGTGTCATTATACTCAGTCATGTTATAGCAGGCTACATGGACTCAAGAAGGATGATGGAAGTCAATCAAGAAGGGGGGATGAAAGATAGAAGATATGGAAGTGAAAGAGCTTCTTGTGCGTTATCATTATTGAGCTTTATTATGACAAAATAAGTTATGACAATCGAGGCATATGTTCGACCCAGAGAGTCATTGTACCTGTTTGCATGGAGATAAGACAGTCACAAACAAGGAATGCCCCAATTCACACTAGACTCACAGTGTCCTCATATCCTTGGACAAGTCATAGCATTACTAAGAGACAATCCACAGAAAGAAAAAGAAAAATAGGTGACGATACCCCATCCTCGCCTTTCTAGTCAAAGATATCCTGGAGATAAAAATCTTTAGTCAGAGACATCCTGGAAAGCTAAAAGACATGTCACCAAAAAGATAAAATCAAAAGAAAACCAAGACTCGACACCAACATCCACTGTAGTCCTCAAGTTTAGTGTCTCTTGTCACTCGTATAAGTCTTATTTGATTGTGGTCACAATGTTTACTTTCACAAAAGGATAGATAGCACTGAACCATAATGTTGTCTGAGTCTGTTGAAAGATTTGATTTGTTGGAGCCCATTGTTGCTATTGTGTCTCATCTGAAACTGACTAAATCCATGAAACTGATACTTTATTACAGAGAAGACAAAACTTTATTGCGGATTTGTGATGCAAATGTTGCTTTATTGTGGATTGTGCGCGGATAGACTGAAGAAGGTTGGAAGAGACTATACTCCTCGAAACATGTGATGCTCTCAGTTCTACACCCATTACGAAACGTAGGATTTGCTTTAGCCACAGATAGGAGTTGATTTATTATGGATGGAAAGGGTGAAAATGAACGATTATTATGAATGGCTAACCAATCTTAGGTAGATCAATAACAAGCCATGATGGGAATGGGTAAGTTTATTATGAATGGATAAGTTATGAGTGTGTGCAAAGTGAAGGATGAAATTGAATCCTGAAGGAGGGAGGAGCAATGTCTCTACACATGGCGTCGGTGATCTGGTTTTCACCATGGTACTTGCCTAGGGCGCCACCGAAGTGGTTTTCACCGTTGGATGAAATGTTTTTCTTTACTTTTTCATTTTTGTTTTTTTTCATTTTTCATTTTTTTTTTTTTGTATTTTTTTTCTTTTTTTTGTATTTTTTAAAATGGGATACTTGGAAGAGCTATGTGTAAATCCTACAGAGGTGCATTCTATTGATAGGATCTTCAAAATTTTCACCCTGTGTGGTTGAGAGCTGATACGCACTATATCCATATGTTGTTGTGATGATGTAGGGACCAAGCCAGTTTGGTTCGAACTTGCCCTTCTTCTCTCTGTCTTGCTGATTTTTAGGATTTTCTCTGAGAACTAAGTTGCCTACCTCAAATGTGTGAGGCTTGATTTTATGATTGTAGCTGCGACTCATTCGTTGTTGATAAGCCTTGAGATGATTAAAAGAAGTTTGTCTTCATTCATCCAATAGTTCAAGTTCTTGTAAGCGAGAGACCCTGTAGTTTTCATCACTAATAATGTTTTGCAAAGAGACTCGTAAAGAGGGTAACTCGACCTCAATAGGCAAGATAGCTTCAGCGTCGTATACAAGTGAATAGGGTGTAGCTCTTATAGGCATGCGAACGCTTGTGCGGTAGGCCCAAAGTGCGGGATTAAGTTGGATATGCTAATTACGGCCAGCGTCGTCAACTGTCTTTTTTAAGATTTTCAGGATTGTTTTATTAGACACCTCAGCTTGACCGTTACCTTGGGAGTAATACGGTGTGGAAAAACGATGGGTAATATGGAAGCGGTCACAAAGTTCCCTAACATCCTGATTTTTGAAGGGACACCCGTTATTGGTGATGATGGAAACAGGAATACCGTATCGACAAATGATATAGTTGAGGATGAATGTAGCAATTTGTTTTCCAGTGACTTGTGTGAAAGGCACAACTTCAATCCATTTTGTGAAATACTCCATGGCAGTGTGTAAAGACCACCCCTATTTTCATTTTGAAAGAGACTTGCAAACTACTATGTGATATCAATTAAATTGCTTAATAATCAACATGGCATTTTATCAAACACTTGACAAACATACAACAATATATGCAAACCTAAAACTTCTTATTTGTTGTTAAATATTGATTTGCAATATCAATGTGCACATTCAACTGCCTTATGGGCTGCGACAATGATTCAGGTTTGTATTCAACAATTACAATGCTTAGTTATGAAAATATGATAGAAAAAACCTGGAATTGAATGTTGTAGTGGTCTGCAAATGTAATGGTAGCCTTCCAAACTTCTAATCAGCAGGAAAAACAAGTAAACTTCATACCAACATTGTTCATGCACTATAGCAGCACTATTCATGGTACTGTAGCATTTTTACTATTCACGCGGCACTGTAGCAAAACACTATTCATGCAGCACTGTAGCAAATCACTATTCACACGACACTATAGCAAAACACTATTCACATGGTACTGTAGCAAAAACACTATTCACGTGGTACTGTAGCAAAAACACTATTCATGCGGTACTGTAGCAAAATCACTATCTTCAAATCTGCACTTTCAAACCCCTATAAAAACTTCATGCGAGAGCACCAGATGAAGCCCAATGTGTTTCTTGAATGAAAACACCATTAATCCTCTTGACTGTGTCTTTCAACAGCGAAGAGAATGCTAGCAAAGAGAGATTCCGTCCTCCAAGCCCAATAATCAGATCTCTACGAAATCCAACAGCATAACATTAATCTCATCCCAGCATACCCCCAAAAGAGAGCTCTCAACCTCCATTTATATCTTCTTCTTGGATGCAAACACTTCATTTCCTAAATGTGGGATAATACATTTTAGAATAAAATATTATTTCCCACAATGTACACATTAAAGGGAACTTTTAATATTTTAAACATTACTTTATATTCCCAACCTTATAATATAACGATAAAGTTAAATATTTAATTTAACTTTACACTTTATTGTTAAATATTAAAACATTGTTGATAATCCCTTTAAATCATTGTCGCCTTCAAATATTTTTTACTGATAATTATGCCAATCAGGGAAACACTAAAAATTTCAAGTCACTGCTTGGAGACTAACTTACTATAAATAGTAAGTGTCTAGAAACCCTGTCAGAGCAGCACCGATTGGCCTGAAACTGAAAACACCTAGGCCAAAACACCTTAGGATCCCACCAATGTCCTTGTTAGCTTTCGGGACTGTCTCAGAATAGGCTAACGACACCCCATATCATGTTGCACTAAAAAGGGGACATTACAGTCTGTCCCCCTTGAAATTGCTTGTCCTCAAGCAAATTCGGTCCTGAATGTTGCAATACCTGCTCATTCTCCCATGTAGCATCCTCATCTGGCAGGTCTCTCCATTTCACCAAGTATTCCTTAACAATTCTGTTCCTGAGTGTCATTTCCCTGACATCCAGAATAGCTTCGGGTACTAACACAAGCTTCTCCTCCTCATCCAAAGGGGGTAAATCTGCAGAAGGCACTACACTCTGACCAATGGCTTTCTTAAGCCTAGACACATGAAACACATTGTGCACCCGACTGCCCTCTGGAAGCTCAAGCTCATAGGCGACTTCGCCCACTCTGTGAATCACCCTATAGGGACCATAAAATCTAGGCTTCAACTTTTCAGCTCTGCTCTTCTTGAGTGATGACTGTCTATATGGTTGTAGCCTCAAGTAAACCATATCCCCTACCTCGAAACTGCGCTCTATTCAGTGTTGATCAGCATACAATTTCTATTGATTTTGGGCCTGCTGTATATTCTCCTTGAGCACTTTCAGGATGTCCTGACTATCCTGCAATAAGTTTTTGGCTTTGGGCACTATGTTGTCCCCCAAAACTAAATCCATGAAGCTAGGTGCATCATAACCATAGAGTGCCATGAAAGGAGTCATCCTGATGGACATATGATAAGTGGTGTTATAACAATACTCTCCCATATGCAACCATCTGACCCAAGCCTTTTGTTGTGTAGTTACATAGTTCCTCAAATATCCCTCCACCCATTTATTCACAATCTTTGTTTGCCCATCTATCTGCGGATGATAACTAGTGCTAGGTGTAAGATTCGTACCACACAACCTAAACAACTCCTGCCAAAAAGCACTCATAAACTTACTATCCCGATCACTGACAATGAATCTGGGCAACCCATGTAACTTGAAAATCTCTCTAAAGAAAAGATCTGCCACCTGTGCTACTGTGTAAATGGATGGAATAGCAAAGAAGTGAGCAAACTTCATCAAGCGGTCCACCACCACATAGATGCAATCCCTTCCCTGCACTCGTGGTAAACTAGTGATGAAGTCCATCGAAATACTTTCCCATTTCCTATCAGGAATGGGCAAGGGCTGTAATAAACCTGCAGGAAATGTGTGCTCTCCCTTATTTTGTTGACAAACCGCACACTCCCTGATATACCTCTGAACATCATCCTTGAGCCCTCTCCATGAGAACCGCTCTCGGATTTGCCTGCAGGTCTTGAAGATCCCCGGATGCCTAGCTATGGGTGCAACATGAAATGCCTTCAGTATCACCTCTCTCAAATGTGATGACGGAATCAAATAAACCCTGTCTTGAACCCTGATCAATCCATCTATCACCTCATAGCGATCATCCTGTATAGTACTTGAAATCAATCCAGAAGCCCAAGCATCTCCGACATACTCTGCTATAATCCGATCTCTCCAATCTCTTGAAATCTCTGCCAGAGCACATAAGTGAGGTCTCTAAGATAAGGCATCAACCACCACGTTTTTCTTACCTTTGACAAACTCTATGTCAAAGTCATAAGCCTGCAATTTAGTAACCCATTTCTGTTGCCGGTCATTAAGATCACGCTAGTTCATGAAGTATTTAATATTGTTGTGATCAGTTTTGATCACAAAATGCCCACCTACCAAATATGATCGGAATTTGGCCAATGCATGCATTATGGCCAACATCTCTCGGTCATAGACAGAATAACTCCTTTCAACTCCCCGGAGCTTCCTACTCTTGAATGCAATGGGATGCTTCTCCTACATCAATACTGCTCCAATCCCATCACCCGATGCATCACAATGAAGCTCAAAAGGCTTCGTGAAATCTGGTAGAGCTAGAACTGGACATGAAGACATTACCTACTTGAAATGCTCAAAACACCTCTGTGTTGCCCCTATCCACACAAAGGCCCCCTTCTTGGTGAGATCTGTCAAAGGCGCTACAGTCTGTGAAAAACCCTTAACAAACCTTCTGTAGAATCAACAAAGACCAAAGAATCCCTTAAGCTGTGTGAGGTTCATAGGAGTAGGCCAATCAACTATAGCTCTAATCTTTTTAGGGTCTACTCGAACTCCATCTGCACTAATAATATGCCCAAGGTATAGTAATTATGTCATACCAAACTCACACTTAGACTCCTTGGCATATAAAGACTCTCTCTCTAGGATAGATAATACCTCCTCCAAATGTTGTGAATGTTCCTCCCAGGTCTTACTGAAGACCAAGATGTCATCAAAGAAGATCAAGACAAATCTCCTCAACTGCTCCCTGAATACCTGGTTCATACAACTCTGAAATGTAGCGGGTGCATTGGTTAGTCCAAATGGCATAACCATAAACTCAAAGTGGCCATAGTGACATCGAAAGGCTATTTTCTCAATGTCCTCTACTCTCATCCTGATCTGATGGTATCTGAATCGCAAATCAATTTTGGTGAAGCATGCCCCATGCAACTCATCAATCAGCTCATCAATCCTAGGAATGGGATACCTGTTTTTAATTGTTTTCTTATTCAGTGCCCTGTAATCGATGCACATGCGCATCATCCCATCCTTCTTCTTCACCAGTACTACTGTTTAAGCAAATGGGCTTTTGCTAGGCCTAATGTGCCCCATCTCCAACAACTCCTTAATTGCCTTCTCTATCTCATCTTTGTGTTTCTTAGGATGACGATAAGGAGTGATCATCACTGGTTTGGATCCCTCCTCGAGCTCAATAACATGTTTTGCACCCCTGTCAAGAGGAACCCCATGAGGAATATCACTGAATACCTTGGCATGTCTGTCAAGAATCTCCTGTATATCTGGTGGATGACTCTTCACCCGAGGCTTTGGTGAAGTTGACATAACTAAGCACTCTGTTGCCCACTCTATGTCATTATGTCAAAAAAGTCTCTCCATTCTCTTCAAAGAGACTACCTTGCAACTCCCGTCTGAAAGTCCCCTGAGAACAACAGTCCTACCCTCATGCTGAAACCTCATTTCCAACTTCGCTAGGTTGAAAGTGAACTCAACCAGTGATGCCATCCATGTCATACCAAGGATGATGTCATAATCTCCCATGTCCACAACATAGAAATCATCCTCTAACTCATAGCCATCTCCAAATCTAATGTGAAGATTTGAAACCTTCTGAGTACATAATAACTTTTGGCCATTAGCCACCATGACCCTAAAACCATCATGCTCCTCTGTCTGTAAACCTCTCATGGCTACCAACTGTGTATCTATAAAGTTATGTGTAGCCCCAGTGTCAATGAGAGATATCACTTTCTGCCCCTAGATAGTACCCCTAACCTTAAATGTGATTGCCTTTTGGGCCCCTATCAAGCGTGCCAACGATCTATCATCCTTAGGAATGTTGCTCTCCTCTATCGTGTTACCCTCATCTGAATCGGAGTGCTGATCCTCCCCCTCCGACTTTGACTCCTCTACTGAAAAATACTCCATTTGATTTGCCTTAGCCTTGAGAGGGCATTTATGAGATAAGTCCCAAGGCTCTCTACATTGGAAGCATAGTTTCTTCTTTCGAAGTTCATTCAAGGTTTCACTGTCTAGTCCTTTCGATCCTTCTTTGGGTTTGTTATACTCTTTCTGAAATGGTTTTTTGTCTTTGTCCTTGCGGTAGGAAGAATCTGTTGAATGGTATTTTCCTTTGTATACCGAAGGGGCTAAATCTCGTGCCTTTTTAGTTGCTTTTGCTAAGGTGAGTGGATCATGTCCCTTCACCCAACCACGTAATGGATTGGCAAGCCCATCACAAAATAACACCACCAATCTCTTAGGAGAGATATCAGTAACAAGTACAGACAAACGCTGAAACTCAGCGATGTAAGCATCCACATAACCTGACGTTTTTAACTGTACTAGCTCCTTGAAATGTAACTTGGGATCCCTAGTGTCAAATCTCTCAATCAATCTTTCTATGAATTCTTCATAGGATGTAATCTGATTATGCCCTAGAGTCACCATGCCATGATGCCACCATTCATGCGCAATGCCGTCCAAATGCATAACTGCATACTTGATAGCCTCCTCCTCAGGCATAGGATTTAGCTGCAAGTATGTATCTACCTTCTGCACCCAAGCTCGTGCGGTCATCTTCCCTGAAGCATCATAATAAGGCAAGGAAAGTTTTCCAACTTTCTTTCTCAGCTCAAAATTCTGATTCCTCCCTCCTGCTCTAGGCATATGTCTCATCCTCAAGTCCATATAATCTCTAAGGGAAATATCTACCTGAAACTCGGGTCCACTAGCCTCCGAGTCCCTCCTGAACTGACCCTGTAACTCAGTAATCTACGGTTCGTTCACTGGTTGAATCGGATCCCTAGGTGGGAAGGTGGGTAGAAGAGGTCTCGAGCTCATTGTTCGAGCTGGGCGCGCAACGTGTCTAAAGTTATCTGCCTCATTCCCATTGTTGCCATGTCCATTATTACCATTAATGTTATTCTCAGGGCCATTGTTGTTGCCTCGGCCTCCATTATTATCATCGCCCCTATTGTTATCGTTTCCCCCATTGTTATTGTTTCCATTGTTGGCATCACCTGAATTAATATTGATGCCCATCTGTCTAGCCATAAGTTGCAACATCACGTCCATTCGCCTATTATGCTCCTGCTGCATACGCTGCTCTTGCTCTAATGTACACAGTAATTGTCTGAACATTACCTCTCCCTGATCTAGACCGGTATTCCTATCATCTTGATCACCCATACTGTTGTCCTAATCGAAGAATATCTCCTCTATGTCTGTATGACTAGATTCTATGTCCACCTGCACAGATGAACTAGACTGCTCGCTTTGTGAGTTCAAATTTTTGTTTTGTCTTGCTTTGGTATGGCGGAAGTTATAAGGCCCTTGTTGCATGCTTAAACATACATGCTTAGCATGTTTTTTAATTCATTAATTTCTGATTTTAGTGTTTTGATATTTTGTCAAACACTTTTCCCTCTATCTAACTGTTCCAAAGTCTTTATAAGACCTCCACAGGATGGCAGGACTTATAGCTCTGATACCACTGTAAAGACCACCCCTATTTTCATTTTGAAAGAGACTTGCAAACTACTATGTGATATCAATTAAATTGCTTAATAATCAACATGGCATTTTATCAAACACTTGACAAACATACAACAATATATGCAAACCTGAAACTTCTTATTTGTTGTTAAATACTGATTTGCAATATCAATGTGCACATTCAACTGCCTTATGGGCTGCGATAATGATTCAGGTTTGTATTCAACAATTACAATGCTTAGTTATGAAAATATGATAGAAAAAACCTAGAATTGAATGTTGTAGTGGTCTGCAGATGTAATGGTAGCCTTCCAAACTTCTAATTAGCAAGAAAAACAAGTAAACTTCATACCAACATTATTCATGCACTATAGCAGCACTATTCATGGTACTGTAGCATTTTTACTATTCACGTGGCACTATAGCAAAACACTATTCACGCGACACTGTAGCAAATCACTATTCACGTGGTACTGTAGCAAAAACACTATTCATGTGGTACTGTAGCAAAATCACTATCTTCAAATCTGCACTTTCAAACCCCTGTAAAAACTTCATGCGAGAGCACCAGATGAAGCCCAATGTGTTTCCTGAATGAAAACACCATTAATCCTCCTGACTGTGTCTTTCAACAGCGAAAAGAATGCTAGCAAAGAGGGATTCCGTCCTCCAAGCCCAATAATCAGATCTCTACGAAATTCAATAGCATAACATTAATCTCATCCCAGCATACCCCCAAAAGAGAGCTCTCAACCTCCATTTATATCTTCTTCCTGGATGCAAACACTTCATTTCCTAAATGTGGGATAATACATTTTAGAATAAAATATTATTTCCCACAATGTACACATTAAAGGGAACTTTTAATATTTTAAACATTACTTTATATTCCCAACCTTATAATATAACGATAAAGTTAAATATTTAATTTAACTTTACACTTTATTGTTAAATATTAAAACATTGTTGATAATCCCTTTAAATCATTGTCGCCTTCAAATATTTTTTACTGATAATTATGCCAACCAGGGAAACACTAAAAATTTCAAGTCACTGCTTGGAGACTAACTTACTATAAATAGTAAGTGTCTAGAAACCCTATCAAAGCAGCACCGATTGGCCTGAAACTGAAAACACCTAGGCCAAAACACCTCAGGATCCCACCAATGTCCTTGTTAGCCTTCGGGACCATGTCAGAATAGGCTAACGACACCCCATATCATGTTGCGCTAAAAAGGGGACATTACACAGTGATAATGAATTTATGACCGTTGGAAGGAGGGTGAATCTTGCCTATGAGATCGAGTCCCCACTGACAAAAGGGCCAAGGAGTCGCAATTGGTTGAAGTTCCTGCGCTGGCGCATGAATGAGGTCTCCATGAAGTTGACACTGCTTACATTTCTTGACAAACTGATATGAGTCTTTTTCCATGTTGGGCCAGTAATATCCAATCCTGATGAGTTTCTTGGCTAAGATAGGACCACCAGAATGTGGACCATATATCCCTTCATGTACTTCACGTAACGCAATTTGAGCTTTGTCTCTTTCTAAACATCTAAGAAGTGTGCCATCTAGACCTCGACAGTATAGGATATTGGCTAAAATGACATATCGAGAAGATTGGCAAATGAAAGTGTGACGTTGGTTATTGGATAGGTCAGCAGGAAGGGTATTGTCACGAAGGTATGTGAAAATGGAACCATATAACTGGGACTCAGGACTAACAACACATATTATCTCAGTAGGAGTGATTTCATATGAGGGAACCAAAAGGTTATCCACCAAGAACTCATAGCGGGTCTCATTCGGGGGTAGATCAATCAGTGAAGCAATTGTAGCCATGGCATCCGCCACTCAATTCTGCTCTCTTGGTATCTGCTCAAAGTCTAACTTTGTGAAATGTTGTTTTAGGTCATCCACCATTCTTTTGTAAGGCATTAATTTCTCATCCTTTGTTTGGTAGTCATCAGTTGCTTGACGAATTACAAGTTGAGACTCTCCAAATACCTAAAGTTCCTGGATCTTCCACTGAACTGCAATCCGTAATCCAGTTGTTAACGCCTAATATTCCGCTATGTTATTGGTGCAGGGAAATGATAATCGATATGATTTTGGTATGGAACCCCCTTGAGGAGTTATGAAGAGGATGCCAGCTCCTGCCCCATGCTGTGTGTGTGAGTCGTCAAAGTATAGCTGCCAAGGATTTGCATGTGACACTATTAAAATGGATTCACTTGGAAATTCTGAAATTAGAGGCACATCATTTATCATGGGAGCATCTGCTAACTGATCTGCAATAGCCTGTCCTTTTATTGCTTTTATGTCCACATATTCAATGTCAAATTCACTCAGGAGCGTCACCCATTTGGCTAGTCGCCCAGTAAGCGTTGCTTTATTGAGAAGGTGTTTCAATGGATCAATCCTTGCAACCAACTTAGTTTTATGAGTTAGCATGTAATGTCATAATTTTTGTGAAGCAAAGACCACAGCGAGACATGCATGCTCAATTGGTGTGTAATTTAGCTCATCCCACCAATGTGTGACTGATGTAGTAGACTACTTTTTCTTTGCCCTCAGCAACCTATTGTGCTAAGAGTGCCCCCAGTGCTGTTGAAGTAACTGATATGTATAGTAATAGAGGTTGATCTAGAACTGGTGGCATCAAAACTGGCAGATTCAAAAGATAATCTTTGAGTGTCTGAAAAGCTTGTTGACAATTATCATCTCATTTGAATTTGATATTTTTACGTAGCAAGTGTTGAAAAGGATTGCATTTATTTGCAAGTTGCGCTATGAATCTTCGTATGGACTAGAGTCTCCCTTGCAAAGATCGAAGTTGACTGATATTTCTTGGTGGTTGCATCTCTAGGATGGCCTTGACTTTTGCTGGATCGGCTTCGATTCCTCTTTTTGAGACAATGAATCCTAGGAGCTTCCCAGAGGTTACTCCAAAGACACATTTCTTGGGGTTTAATCTTTATATTTTTCCAATCGATCAAAGATGACTGAAAGTATGTCCAAACATGTATCTCTGTCTATTGATTTTCCTAGGAGGTCATCAACATAATCTTCCACAGTAACGTGCATGAGATCATGAAAGATAGTAGTCACGGCTCTTTGATATGTAGCACCTGCATTTTTTAGCCCAAAGGGCATGACATTCCAGCAGAAAGTTCCTGAAGGACAAGTAAATGTTGTTTTGTGCTGATCCTCGGATGTGATTTTTATTTGATTATAATTAGAGAATCCATCCATCAAAGACAACATCGCATGACCTACTGTGAGATCGACGATTAAGTCAATATTTGGTAATGGAAAATCATCCCTAGGACAAGCTTTGTTGATGTCTCTGAAATCTATACATATTATGATGCTACGATCTGGTTTACTGACAGGCACTAAGTTGGAGATCCATTCGGGATAATCAATTGGGCGTATGAATCCGACATCCAATAATTTATCAAGCTCTGCTTTGACTAATAATGCCACTTGTGGATGCATATTTCTTAATTTCTATTTCACTAGTTTTGCCCCCATTTTAACTGTCAAATGATGCATTACCAAATCTGGATCCAATCTAGGCATATCAATGTATGACCATGCAAAATTGATTTGTCGTTCTGTGAAGAAGCTTATGAACTTTGACCTTTCCATCTTTGTCAAAGATTAAGTCAGGAATATGTTGTGTGGAACTTTTTCTATGCCAATGTTTGTTTTGATAGTCTCCTCTACCAACATGGATGACTTTTCCTCATATGATGCTAGGAGAATGTCGAGCCTTCCATCTTCGGGTGCCTTAGAGAGGTTTTCACCCTCAGATACATCCTTTCTTTTTACTTTTTTGGGGTCAAACAACGCCACAACGTGGTTTTCACCATAAGACCCTTGATTTGTTTTTATTTATATATTTTTACGATTGGAAGGCTCGACACCCTCACCAAAATATGCCATGCTGTTGAGTTCTATAGTGTATTCCTCTTTATGGTCCCTAGAGGGAAGATCATCTCGTATGCCAAGATAGTCAATAAAAGCTTCATCATTTTAGAATGTGTCAAACTGTGCAGGTCCTTCATGGTCCCAGTCAATAAGTTGGTGGTGAACAAGGGGAGGGCCTTTGATGTCTTCGAAGTCAGCGGAGTTAAGAGTGAAGATGCAGTTATATTCAGGTATGTCGAGGTAGTTATTGAGGTCATCATTGGCACTCTCCTCATTAGTCTTGATCGTGAACGAATCCAAATTATCATCACTAGTAGCACATTCTGGGACAGGTGTTCTCATTCTATCTGATTTCAACCTAGGACCTAGAGGCAAGGACTGTATGGGATCCTCCGGGGTTGTTTCTTGACCAACTTTGAATTTTCTATAAAATTCTTCTTCTTCTGTGGGTTCATCTGGTTCTCTAAATGTCTCAGTGAGCTCATAGTCATTGGCGGATTTGTCTGAACCCCATTCCCGTTCATTGGAGTCTGTGGAATAGCGATTTTCTTGTTGAATTTTGGTTGCTTTGATTTGTAATGCTTCTCCTATCTTTTGAGCATTTACCTTGGAACTCATGAAACCAAGTCCTTTCAAGCGCTCCTTTTTGAATGTCAATTTAGGTTGTAAAGGTTCAATGATGCCTTCCTTTCTTAAGCCAAGAGGACTTTTGCAAATCATACCCAAATTTTTGTAGGATCTTGAACCCTTTGCCATACTTTTCACAGGGTATGCTGATATGATCTTGTGTATCATTTTCAGGGTCTTTGTAAAGCATTTTGTATAAGTATTCTTCTTCCACTTCACCCCATTTTTGGAAGATTGTAGGATCCCATTTAAGTATAATGATGGATACCTGCTTAGTAGGATGTGGTCGTCCATATTCTTTTGGTGAATTCATGACTTGTCGTAAGTACATGGTTTGATTCAAAGTGTATTCACCCATGCCCTTGTCCTAGAATTTTCCTTTAAGCTCACCTTGTTTTGATGTCAAAGGTTTTAATGATTCGGGATCAATGTATGCAGAAGAAGGAACAACTTCTTGATTACTTGGAATGATCGTCTCAGTTTTTGGTTTCAAGTTATTGCAATATATGAATGGATTAGGATCTCCATTAACTGTTATTTCAACTCCATTGTGAGGAAAGTTAATGCATTGGTGATATGTAGATGGGACTGCACTCATTTCATGAATCCAAGGACGTCCTAGTAATATATTGTATGTGAGATCCAAGTCTAGGACTTGACAAACCACATCCTTTGTAATTGGCCCAACTCTGAGAGGTAAGGTGATTGTGCCTTTGGATGAATTCTCTTCGTCATCATATGCCTTGATGGTAATTTTGTTTGTAGAATTCACAACTTTATTGGAATATCCCAATTGTTTAATAGTTCTCAATGTACAAATGTTTATACTTGCTCCTCCGTCTATCAGGACTCATTTTATTCGATGATTGTGTATGAAGGCTTCAATGTGTAGTGGTGCATTATGTGGTTGGCTCATGGAGGCATCGCCAGCTTCAATGAATGTAAGGGAGTGTGGAATGGAAAGGTATCCCACCATGGCTTGAAACTGATTCACGTTCAAATAAGTAGGAACAATAGTGTCTCTCAAGATTTTATCAAGAATGGCTTTATGTGCGGGGGATATGCATAAGAGCTCAAGGATTGAGATGAGCGCGGGTGTCTTCCCTAACTGTTCTACAAGATCGTACTCAGGCTTGGTTGATGAGGAAGCAGTGTTTTTAGCTGGAGCCTTGCAAAGTGAATTTACCTTGATGAGTTGTAACATTACATTCAGAGGTAGGTTCAGAAGAAGATCCAATGCCTTTTAGGACAATCTTGGGTCTTTGGGTAGAATTCTCAGGTGTTTTGTCCTTGATGATAATGGTAGAGACATAATTGTCCATCAAAATGTGATTGATAGTTGAATCATAGTTATAAGATGCTTTGGTATAGTTGGTTTGGTCATCTGTGGCTTTATATTTTCCTTTGTCATGCTTTGGGAATGGTTCCTGAAACATCTCATGTTCTTGATTGGATGAATACTCTTCAATCTCAATGTCACCTCTATCAATGAGATCTTGTATGATGTTTTTCATTCGATGACAATTTCTTGTTTTATGACCTTTGCTCTTATGAAATTCACAATACTCATCATCATTCCACCAATTTGGTTTAACCTTTGGCTCATATGGAGGCAAATCTGGAATTGTGATTATCTTGTTTGCCACTAGCTTCTTGAAAACTGACTCAAGTGATTTTCCCAATGGAGTGTACTTCCTTCGTGACTTTGAAGTTGTTTGAGTATTCACTTGATTGTTAGAGCTTGATCCAGAAAAAATGATTTTTGGTCGTATTGTATTAGCATCAACAACACCATCATTGACTGTGATCTTGTTTTTGTTCCAAAATCTTGGCTTATCTTTTCCTTTAAAGTCATCTTTGTTTTCCTTGAATATCTTAATGACTCCTTGTTCAATTAGGACCTTCTCTATTGCTAAGCCTTTTTCAATGACATCCTTGAAGGTGGACAAACAAGTTTTTCTTAGATCATAACCAATGTCTTTGTTAACATTCTGGGTGAACATCTCTACCATTTGTTTTTGTGGAATTTCACAAGAGTATCTGCTGGCTAGATTCCTCCATCTTTGTAAAAATGATGAAAAAGACTCTCCATCCTTTTGCTTGGTGTTGCACAAAGTAGTGACTGATATGTCTGTCTCTATGTTGTATGAGAGATGTTGGATAAATGTCTCTGCTAAGTCACCCCATGACTTAATTCTAGGTGGGAGTTGGGAGAACCATTCCATAGCTTGATCACCTAAGTTCTGTGGGAATAATCTCATCAAATAAGTCTCTTCTACTGCTACCTCAATGCAAGCTATGAAAAACTATCTATATGTGCCTTAGGATCTCTTTTGTCTCTATACTTATCAAACTTAAGTGTCACAAAGTGTGTAGGAAATGGAGGCATTGGAATGCTTTTGTCAAATGGATAGGGACATATGTCTCTCATTGTGTAAGTTGGCTTTGGTGTATTTATGTCCTCCATTTTCTTTTGTAAGTCCTTGATTTGTTGTTCCAAATTGTTCTTAGGTGGAGATCGACTTCTTGGACCATACCCCATGCCTGAAGCACCGGGTGGAGGAGGAACATGTTGCATATATGGATGATATTGATCATACACATGTTCATATGGAAGAGGTCTATAGTGATGTTGCGTATAAGGACCACTTGGTATAGAGTCATGATGAGGAATGTAATATCTGCTCTGTCCATGTATACCATACTCTACAGGAATGTCATGAGTTTGTTCTAGTGTGTTGCCCCCAAATTTGATGCGGGGTTTCCTTGTGTCCAAATTTTGAGCATGCCTTTGAATATCCAATTGCTTTGGTGGTTGATCCTTAGCATTGGTATGTGATTGAGCATATTTTTCTGCATAATACTTCCATAATGGTCTGCGAAGGTGAGTATCATATGCTTGACCATGTGTGTATGGGACCTCTGGTTTTTGAAACAAAGATGATGGTGATTCAGGCACCATATGTGGTCCTCTATTGCCTCCACTATTAGGCCTCCTTTGATCCATGTTGAGGTGAGGTTGTTGCAAAGGTCGATTTTCCATTATTTGAGACATGTCAAAATCATGAGGTATCTTGGCTCCACTTTGTGCCATCATTTGTAAGAAGTATTGTCTATCACTCATTATTTCCTCAACCAATCGATTGAAATGGGGATCCATAATGGAGTCTTCCACTTCTATTGAATGTACAGAAAAGTTGTCCATATTGTCATTGTGTGTATCATTGTTGTTTATAGTGTCCATGTTCTCAACATTTGGAATGTTTCTATAGGCATCCATGTTAGGTAATGTAGTATGATCAGAATTTAAAAAGACATCATTGTCATACTCATAGGTACTCATGTTTGTGGACTCTTGAGCCTCTTTAGCTTCTCTCCTAGATTTTTGGAAACGAGTTTCAACCATGAACTAGGTATTGACCAAGATGTTTGAGACTAGATGAAAATGGAAAGAGTATGAAAGACCAAGAGTTGGATGGAATGCAAATGAATATGAGGTTTACTTGCAATGTCCAAAGTGTAAGACCAAGTATGTATGTAGTAGAGTAGGTGTGGCTTCCAAAGAGATGATAGTTTCTCTTGATGAGGTAAGTTGACCTTGACTCTAAGTTGGACCAAATGAGACCCAAAGGTGATAGACCTTGATGAGGGACCACTTAGCAAAATGTTGTTGTATGTAATGTGTTGACAAAGTATGATGAGGACAAGCAAGTGACCTTTTGACTCAAGTTTAGACAAATATGATTGTAATGTAAGGTGTAAGAAATGATGGACTTTGTGAGAACCAAAGATAGGTTGAATGCTAGATGAAAATCTAGAAAAATAACTTAGGAAGCTCAAGAATTCTGAAACTGATCGCTCTTGTTTGTTGGACTGTAAATTTTTCCAATTTGTGAAGTTGTTGTTGTGACCAAATCTGAATTTTTGACTGTTTTTCATGACAAGAGGACACAATGTTGATGAAGACTCAATGTTTGCAAGTATTTAGATTAAAAAATGACTCAAAGAAAAGTGTGTTATTTGATGTAATATTGTTTTGCATACACTTGAAGACACAATGTTTTGATGTTTGGTCTTGAATGTTTGATAGTTCAAAATAAGACAAGCACAATTCTTATGGTTGGCCAGGACAATAGTTGTTGATCCCACATGAGGCTATGCTATTTAGAGCGGATACTTAGATGCTTGACCCCACTGGCTCCACCCTCGGTACTCACTTCTCAGGGCAGCCAAGCATCAGTCCCCATGAAAACTCCCCATGGCGAACTTTGTATCTCTACTAAGAACCGTATGTGTGTGAGTCGCTCCAGAGGTCCGACCTCCTGACCCAACAACTAGAAGGATTTTGGCTTCTAAAACAAAAAGATGCAAGTAAGGGCATCCACTCATGTGGCTATACATGTGGCACTTTCATCTCTGTAAATACAACAGACTCCCAGTTGATAGGGGTTACACCCTACAACTGATCAAATAAATTTGATCAAATGGGTTTATGGGGAGACATAGTGTCGGTATGAACTAATCAGCACACGTTATCCATAGTTTTCACCTTGAATACAATTGTTTATAGTGGTTTGGAAGAGATGGGTTTTCCTCACTACCACTTGGGTTGTTCTCTCCTCACTAGTAGTCTTAATGACCACGGGGAGACATGCCCTCTAAAGATGAAACAAAAAGAGTCTATTGCCTAAGACATCAAAGACACTGGTTCAATTTTAGTGCACCAATTGAAGTGTTTGATAATATATGAAAACAAGGCACAATAAAGATCAAAATAAAATCCTTGTCAAGGTCCTATAATAAAGATTTATTAGTAGTTTGGATTGTTTCAAATGATCACCCCTTCCTGCAAGCACACAAGTTAGATAAATTTTAGATCCAAAAGACTTTGTGAAATAGGGGCCTTCAACAATGCATTTTGTTGACCAATTCAAAGATTTGATTCATCATAAAAAAAGAGCACCTGTAAAATTTCAAGAGATTTCCAGAAATGTAAGAAAATCCAAAAAATTTGCTAATTTTCTCCAAAAAATATTTTTTTATGAAAAATCATATAAAATGCAAAATCGATCCAAAAAATATGAAATTTTTACTAGACAGTCCTGATGGCCTTCCAAACCTGCATAAAAAAATTTCTGCAACAAATCAAAGCAGTTTGTGAGATATGAGTAAAATAATGTAAAACCCTAATTTTCAAAGATCCAATTTTTGAAGAATTATTTTACATCAAATTTAAAATCACAAAGAACAAATCCTGTGTATTATTTGGAGATATTTCCAAAAATGTAATAAAATCCAAAAAATTCACTAATTTTCTCTCAAAATTAATTTTTTATGAAAAATCATAAAAAATTCATATAAAATGCAAAATTGATCCAAAAAATTGGAAAGTTTTATTGAACACCTCTAATAATGTTCCTAACCTGCAAAAAAAATTTGATGCCAAAATTCAAAGTCGTTTGTGAGATCTGATCAAAATAATGAAAAACCCTAATTTTTAAAGATCTGATTTTTAGGGAAATATTTTGCATCAAAATTAAAATCACAAAGAACAGATCATGTGTATAAATTAGAGAGATTTCCAAAAATATAAGAAAATCTAAAAAATTCACTAATTTTCTCTCAAAATTAACTTTTTATGAAAAATCATTAAAAAATCATGAAAAATGTAAATGTGCTCCAAAAATTCTGAATTTTGGACTGAAAGTGCTTAATGTTGTCTTTAACTTGCAAACAAAATTTGGTGCAAAAATTGTAAGCCGTTTGTGAGATCGGATCAAATATCTCCAAGATCTTGATTTTGTGTCCAAAACCCTAGCTGCACAAGGTTATTCTCCAAATTGTTTTACAAAACAGCAATATATGGTTAGGAAAACCTATAAAAAAACATAGATCTAACAAAAATCCATGTCCCACGGGGCGTGCCAAAATGTTTATGGTGAAAAGTGGAAACAACAATATTGAAAGGCTAAATGAATTCAACCACAAAACCCTAGCCTAACAACAACAAAGATCCACCATAACATATGAAGATTACCTAAGACAATGCAAATCAAATGAAATCACAAAGATTATACCATCACATGTCCAATAGGCACACTAAGTAAGGATGTAGGCAAAGGAATGGAATGTTTAACTTGGCTGCAAATTTGTTTGATAGAACCACTTGCATTGAACAAGTGTCCTTCCCTTAGAAGGAGGGACTAAATCCCATTTAGTGTGATTCCTATTCAAGGAATTAAACTATTCTTGCATTGCACCATCCCACTCGGGATACCTAGAGCTTTTCAAAAGACTATTGATCGGAAGCTAAATTAAAGAAGAGATGTGTAGCTTGTTGAAATTGTGACCTTGATCTTCTAGTATTTGATGGATCACTAACAAAACACCCATTGAATCCAGTGCCTATCGAGCCCAAAGAGGTACTGAGAATGGAAAGTCTAGAGGAGAATCATCAACCTCTAAATGATGAGTAGGAGAGGAATGTAAATTATCATCGTCATTATCACCATTTGAAGTGGAGGAAGAAGACTCATAAAAAGTGGGAGGATTAAGATCCTCTAAAGAACTATCACCATAATGCAAATTCTCCAATGTGATAGTGGATGGAGAAGTTGTATGAGATGAACTAGAAGGGCTCTCCTCAAATTGATTACTCCTCTCAATGAACAAATCATGATTGGTGGAATGTGTAAGGAAGTTAAGTAGCGGAAACAACTTCCTACACTAACCTTGAGAGGAGGGTAATGCAAAACTTTTTCAGATCATTACAACAGTTACAGAAAATAGAAATAGATATAATAGCAATCATACCACAACACAATGATTTACGTGGGGAAAACCCTTTCGGGAGAAAAACCCCACCCTCCAAAAGCAGCTCAATATTTTATTCAGCAATCAAAAACAGATTACAAAATACTTGCAGAGCAAGCTCTTCGCAGGAGTAGCACTAATCAGAGATTCAGAGGCAACTCAATAGCCATGAGACTCTTACACACAACCTCTATCTCACACACCTCATAAATAGGAGATACAATACAAGAAACCGTCAAACGGTATTACAAAACCATGAGCTAAAACCACCCAATAAGGTGTAGCCGACCTTATCTCCCTTCTATGACATGTTAAAGCACACATCAACACGTGTCGCTCCCTTTTACAGCTCATTTATGTATTCGATACAAATTATTTTTCCTATTTCAGAAGTACAAACTTCCGGAGGCCATAACTTGAGAACCGGGTGTCCGATTGACGAACCGTTTGAAGCGCCGGAAAGCTCGCGAAGTGCTCTATCACCTCGTAACCCGCTTCGCCGGTTATGGCCACTTTTTAGGGCGTTTCGGAGCCTCTAAAGTCCCCAAAATTAAGTTTAAACATTTTATTGCACCCCTCCAAGACGAAAACTTTAATATCTTCAAAACTAGCTGTGACCTTGCGACGAAACTTTACCAGAATGCTTATCTAGCCAACCAGAACCTTCAGGGAGAGTTTCGCACTATTTCGTGCTCAAATGAAAACTTACTATAAATAGTAACCTCATATAAATGCAAGGTTGAGACACCATTTTTCCCAACAGAATGGAGAAGTCTATAGCCTTTGCCAACTAAATACCCAAAAAATATGTAAGGCTTGATCTATGGATCCATAGCCATGCATTTCACAACTAGAATGTTAGCTCATGCAAGAGAATCAAAGACACTAAAGTTCTTCACTATGGGTCTCCAACTAGTCCAAGCTTGAAAAGCTCCACCTTCACAACTTTGTGAAAAACTTCGTTTTGGATGTAACACACACAGTTGATGACTTCCACCCAATACTAAGGTACTAAAGATTTGGAATTAATCATATAATTAATCATCTTCTTCAAGGACCTGTTCTTGTATTTTGTGACACCATTTTGTTGAGGACTATATGGAACTATGTGTTGCATGTATTGATACCTTGTAAAGTACATAGCTATTCAAACTAATTGTTAAAATATTCACATCCATTTTTTGTACATAGAATCTTCATTAACTTCCTAGATTGTTTCTCTACTAAAGCTTTGAAATCTAAAAAATTCTCAAAGACCTTAGACTTTTTTTTGAGAAATTAAACCCATGTGTATCTGGGAAAGTAATCAGTAAATACCAAGACATATTTAGCCCTACTAAAAGATGGTTGTGGAAATGGTCATGTCAAGTCATTATATACCAACTCCAATAATTGTGTCACTCTCCATGTTTTTTCTTTATCATATTTCTCCTATAGATTCCTACCAAAAATGCATCCCTGGACAACTCCATCAAAATATTGGATATAAGGCAATCTCAAAACCATGTATTGTTGAGTGAATCACTGCAAGTAACACTAGTTCAAGTGGCCAAACCATTGATGCCACAAACAAATTAGCTCATTTACATGAGTAAGAATGATGAAAAAAGTCAAGAACAAAGTGAGAAAATTATAATAGTCTAGATTGATGATCTTCTTTTCCCATAGCAACTGTAGACGAGCAAAAACACAAACATGTGTCACACTTTTAAAAAGGAATCGGCCAACACAACTAAAACTGTTTAACTTCGACTGCATAAAAGTGACATTTCTAAATTGAATTTTGAAATGATGTAAACTGATCAAATGTAGAAATATTAATGAACTTTGGGTTTGTTATTTTTTTTTTTTAAATGATATTTTTTTTATAAATTCAAAGACAGATTTTTCATTGCTGAAAAATGCTAAAAAATCAGGGGTTCTAGTCAACGTCACCAAAAAAATGAAAATGGACTTTTATTTTTCTGAATTTTTTTTCAAATAGAGAACATATATATGCAGTGTTAAAAACATAAAAAAAATGATGTATCTTTTTTTCGTTATAATATTTTGAAGTCCAACATAGCTAAATTTGACAGTTTTTCATTCGGTGTCACCTTTTGACTACTAAATTTATTATTAACCAAAAAAAAATTACCCTTTTCAAGAAGATTCTCTCAACTAGTGAAAAATATTTTTAATTTTTTTTCTAATAACATTTAATATTTCTTTTTTAATATATAATCAACCTCTTTTTTAACTTAAAAAATTTACTCGCAATGTTTAATTAATAAAAAATATTAAAATTAATCAAAATACTAAAAAAATTATGTCTAGATTCGTGACTTTGAGCTCTACAAAAGGGTATTTTTCGATTTTTGTAAAAAAATATTTTGCTTGAAGAAAAATTGAGTAGAAGTGAAAAGTTTCAGAACTACAGAGTTTTTCACCTTTTTTGTGCCACATCACATGACACAGGGTAGTCTGGCCGGACTAACCTTAGTTTTAACAATAAAAAAAATTGAATTTTTTTGAATGGAAGCATTTGAAGCAAGGGAGTCTGACCAAAATCAGTTTGATCGGACTTTCGGTGCCACACGACCTAGGGGTAGTCTGACCGAACAACCCTCAGTTGGCCCAAAGTGTGACACAAGTCCATGTTTTTGCCTAGACCCATTATGTATTTCATTTATTACCACTATATCTGGTGTGAACTCAACTCACTTGACAAAACTAGTTTCAGTGGTCTGATAAAACATAGGAGATTATTTCATACATATGAAACACAAGGACATCTCAAATGTTCCTTTGTCTACATCAGCAGACCCTCTCTTGTGCACTTCAACAAGACTTCCATCACCCATTGGTATCGTAGGCATAGAACATGTCTCTAAACAGGTGAAATGATCCTTTGAATAATCCATGTGGTGTGAAATGCTTGATTCAATGATCCAAATTTGGCTACAAAGCGACAACAACTAGGGTCTTGCCCTTTCCTTTCCCCTTGCTTTTTTTTTGTGTCCTTAGTAGATCCTTCAAACATTCAGTATGTTTTATTGAACTAGGCACCTTAATATTGTTCATTTATATAAGATGTGAAAGGTGATCTATTTATTTCTTTGAACACTTATGTTCATCATGAATAGGCTTTCTACAATAAGAACACTTGACCTTCTCCTTCTTAGGTTGTTCACCTTTTGATGAAGAGGTCTGATTAATTGCTTTTGAAGTGGGAGATTTCTAGTCTTTCTCTTCTCTCCCTGGTTCTTTTGTTACTTATCATGTTTGCTAAACCATTTATATTATTTTGTCTTTCAATGTATAGGTAAGGCATGTGACTTAGAGGGTTTAATTGTACCCATTAGAACCAATTTTTATTTCTCCCTAGTGAGTTCTATAGAAAATTCATCTAGAGAATACATTTTATACGTGGAACCTAGGGCACATTTTGTAGCATAGAATGTAGAAACAAAAACTGAAGAGTTTGGACCAAGCTTGGAAATAATGCTCAAGATCAGTTATTTAACACCCTTCTTGATTCCATACTGTTTCAATTGCAATCTTATAAATTTGAGTTTTGCGAAGAAGTCTTCTATAGAGTCAAAATTGGTTGGACTCAACCCTATGATTCCATTCTTCAATTGATGACCTCTTAGCTCTGTTTGCTTACCAAAGAGTGTTTCCAAGGTAGTCCACACTCAATTTGGTGTAGTGACAAATTCAATGTGAAAAAGAAGATCGGGAGAGACTAACATACACAGAGAACCAAATACTTCATCACCTTTATTAAACCATTTTATCTTGTTTTAAATCATCTTGAAGGTTGGCTTCAAGTCTCATTGTAACACGATGATATCCATGTCTTTGCAGATATATCATCATCTTAGATTTTCATTCAAAATAGTTATATGGTGTTAAAATAGGAACTATAGATGAATCCATGAGAGAGAGAGAAAATAGATTGCAAAGAAAAGAAAAAGTGCAAAAAAGAAGACACACAAGAACCACCCTTTCCACTAGTCTCAAAAATGACCCTGACCCGCACCCCCACCCCCAAATATTACAAAGTTGATGCTTCATAATTAGTGTGTTTACAAGACCTTTTATCATACTACAATGCTTTCTACACCTCTAATAAAAAAAATTACAAATTTTTAAATTAAAAAAAAAACTTATAGCTGTGTATACTCTTCAATTCCTTTCCGATGCATGTTTTTGAAAAAAGGAGTTTTGAGGTGAAAATTATGGCCTATTAAAGAGAAAAGTGCAATAGATTCAACCTGAAATATTTGACAGAAATAAAGGCAATTTTTTTTAATAATATCTTTGTGGATAGAAATTTTTCACTTCCAACTTTCCATCAAGTACTCATTTGCAAAAATTTGACACCTTAGACAAAAGTTACACGCTTTTAAAAAAAGTTGTTGATTATACCTATCAATAATGACTCACGCCTAATTTTGACTTAATTTATATAAAAATTAATAGATACCCAGATGGTTTCCTGATCCTAGGAACAAAACCCAAAAATCATTTTTCTTACAAAGTAAAAATGAAAATAACCCCAATAAAAATTTCAAAAAAAACTAAGATTTATTCGGTGTCATCCAATTTCTAATTTTGGTGAAATAAGTCAAAATTGACTTTTTTAGACCTTTTCGATTTGGAAATGTTGAAAATGCCTCCACATTCTACAATCATCCAAATATCACTAAACCAAATTAACTACATGCACTTATTTCTCCTTTAAACTACTATAGTCCTTCAGGTCATACAAGGATGTAGGAGAAGAGATGTAGGAGAAGAGCATACTAGGTATTTTATCCTAATCCTCCATATTGATTTTATCTTTGTAGTAGATGATGTCATCAATCACCTTATACTGATCATCTTGAATCTTCCCATCCATAATCTCATATAACCAATAGCAAAATCATAAGTGTGCAATTTTCTTAACCACTTTTTTTTGCCTCTCCGTCAAGTCCTTTTTCCTAAGGATTTCAAACTATTGTGATTAGTCCCTGCCAGAAGCTTTCCACCAACTAGGTATTATATAAATTTGGCCAAGGCATGCATGATTGCAAGCATTTCCTTATATAGGTGGAATATGTCTCTCAATGTCACTAAGTTCCCTAGTCTCATAGGCTATAGGATTCTTATTATATGCATCAGCACAACTTCAATTCCTTATCCTAAAGCATCACACTCAAGAACAAAGGGTTACAAAATATTAGAAAGAATAAAAATAGGACAAGTACTCATTACCTCCTAAAGATGGTCAAACACCTATTGTGCTTAAGTTAACCAAGAGAGTGATCTTTTTTTTTCATTAAGTCTATGAGAGGTGAGTTGAGAAAACCTCTTGACAAATCTCTTGTAATAACTATACAATCCAAGGAAGTATCTCAAGTGTTACACATTCTCAATAAGGGACAATCAGGAATAGCTTGAAACTTCTCCTTAATCCACCTTAACTCCATTAGAACCAATAACACGACTTAAATAGAGAACATCTCTCATCTTGAACTCACACATAAATACCTTAGCAAACAAAGATTGAGCCTACATAGTATCGTAAACCTCATCAATATGTTTAAGATGGAAGTTATGGGCTACACTAAGGTATTTCTTTGTCTTCATCTACTTCATTTTGCACCTGTAATCATCTCACCATCTAGCCAATTCGATATCAAAATTTTTTTTTTTTTCTCATTCGAAAGAAAAGACAATTTTGAGGCTCTCCAAAGGATTAAAAGGATCAAGTGTTGCAAAATACTCTCGGGTTGGTATCTTTATCATTGCCATAAAGTAGTCATTCACCAACAACTTTTGTTTAAACACACACACTCCAACTACATCAACAAGACATCTTTCATAGTCACCTTGAATATTTGTCAATTGTCTCCGGAAAATTCTTGCCATTAAAATATCTTACACATTGCCCACACTTCCTCAGAATCCCTTTGACACAATATGAAATGAGGCATGGACATCTTCACTAAATAATAAGTCCATGTCTATAAATACCTTCTTTATACTTATACATGTGGATTTGGAGTTATTAATACTGTATACGGTGAAAATGGATAATAACAATATTGAAAGGCTAAATAGATTCAACCACAAAACCCTAGCCTAACAAAAAACAAAGATCCGCCATAACATATGAAGATTACCTAAGACAATGCAAATCAAATGAAATCACAAAGATTATACCATCAAATGTCCAATAGGGTTTTGATCACCATTCTTCCTATCTCCATTGATCTTGCTTGATATATTTGCTCTTAGATTTTATGTGTGCACAAGAGCTTAACAAAGAATGGAAATGTGGTTGCAAGTAGGATCGCATATGAAAGTTCAAATGCTAGGATACTTGATTAGAATGTATATGTCCCAGGGCTAGATAATGAAGGAATCATCTCCTTATATAGAAGACACTATATGAAATGGAGGGATAAGATTGAGAGGTGTAAAAGATAAATGGTCGGCTATGATTAGAGGGTAGGTAGAGAAAATAAGAAAATAATGAGAGGGTAGGTAGTGTATGAATTAAGAGATGAATGACATGTGTCACGGGTAGAAAAAGGCTAATGAATTAATTAAATAAATAAAGATTCATTTAATTAATAGAGGAAGTGGGATCAATTAAATAAATAAGATATTTATTTAATTTAAGAAAAGGATAATTTAAATAAATAAATGTATTGTTTTAAATGAGAAATAAGGCTAGAAGAGGATAAATGAATTAAATAAATAAATAAAGATTTATTTAATTAATAGAAGAATTAGGCTAAAGTAATTAAATAAATAAAATATTTATTTGATTAGACTGGACAATTTTAGGTGTCTACATTTTGCCCCTCTTTGAGACAATGCAGCTTGTCGCGTTGTTTCAAAGAAGATAATATGAAATGATACAAAGTTGCCCCAAGATGGGAATGATATGTCCCCTCGAGAGATTGGATGAAAATGTCTAGAAAGATCGCAGACAATCTCTCGATAAGAAAGAAAGGCTAGAATGGACTGACCGGATAGGATCGAGTGATAGAATCACGGGATAAAGAAGACTGACTCAGGAGACTAGGCTAGGGCCAGGGCCAGGGTAGTCTATAAGATAGACCACGAGGGGAAAACATCCTCATTGTCATCCACACATCCAAGAGATCAAAGTGCAGAGAGAGAATAGAGCAGCCGCAGTCAGCAGCGATGACATTGGTTCACAGATTCAATCGTGTTCCCGATTTCAGAGGCTAGCAGATGCAGGAGAGCTGGTAAGTACCGCAAAACCTCCTTGTACTTTGTCGCAATAAATATTGTCATTAATGCATGCTAGGTAGCGCAATAAATGCATTTTAGGTATGTCAAACAAGGTCAAAAAAAAATTGAGGCGTGTCTGTGTTGGTGCCAGGCGCGTCTGAGTTAGCTAGGCGTGTCTGTGTTTGTGCCAGGCGCGTCTATGAAGGAAAAGGCATCTATACCAAATGCGAGCGTGTCTACGTTGTGCAGGCATGTCTGTGCAATGTGGGCACATCTATGAAGAGCAGGCACGTCTGTGCAGTATGTAAGCGCGTTTATGTCATGAAGGCACGTTTGTGTCTTCAAGGTCAAATCAATAGTTCTATGATGAACATACGTTGTCGATTAGATAAGTTGCTGAGAGGATACACTCAAGCAAGTCCTCTAGGGAAGACTAGAATAGCAGATAGGGCTAGGATTGACAATTTTGTGATAGAACATATGTTGCCAATTAGGAAACTAGTCAAGAGGATACACTCAAGTAGAGGCCCTAATATAGGATAGATCAAGGCACTTTGTGATGAACAGTGAGTACCAAGACATAGTACTTTGTGATGAACAGGGAGTACTAAAAAGAGCAACACTTTGTGATGAACAGGGAGTGTAAATATGAGCAGCACTTTGTGATGAACAGGGAGTGCAAAGACACGTAGTACTTTGTGATGAACAGGGAGTACCACTAGGATCAATAGCAACACTTTGTGATGAACAGTGAGTGTCACTAGGATAGAGTATCATAAGCACTTAAGATAAAAAATAGCATTTTGTGATGAACAGTGAATGTCACTATGACTGGCATGATTGATTTGTTTGACTGCAGGAGTACCTACCTATACTGGAGTCACGGGAGAGATTCCCATCGACTCAGAGGTTACGACCAGAGCTGAGATTTGAGGACAGAGCCACGATTGAGGTTATGGGCTTGTGATTCATTCTGTATGTGCCTAAGTTTCGAGCGAACATGGGGTTGTCGACTGCTTTAGCTGAGAGATGGCACTTTGAGACATGCACGTTCCATTTGTCGATGGGTGAGATGATAGTCACCTTAGAGGATGTGTATAGGATTCTGAGGATACCGATCAATGGGGAGTTGATACCCTATGATCGAGACGAAGATAGGGATGCCTTGAGATGAGTGTTTCAGGATCTAGGATTGGAGATGAGGGCTAGACATGTGGCTTGGGATACCATGACAGTGACAAGATTGGCGCTACTAGCGGTGCTAGGAGGAGTGATCAGTGGGTTCCTGTGTCCAGATAGGGTGACATGAGAGTTGGCTATGGGCTAGGGGAGCACCTTGGAGACATTGGTGACACAGCATACCAAATATGCCTAGGGACCGTGCGTGCTGGCGCATTTGTACTATGAGCTACATCAGTTCGTCTACCATGGATCCGTACGATTGGGCTGCAGAGTGACATTGTTACAGGTATGGGCATATGAGCATTTGTCAGTGACACAACTGATACATTTCAGAGGCAGGGGCCATGGGCGTAGTTTTGTGCATTTATATGATATGATTACATCTCAGCCACGGATCGAGAGATTGGAGTACTGGTGCAAGGTCATTGATGAGATTGACACTGTGGTATGGAGGTCGTACCGAGAGTGCGAGGAGTGGGAGGATGACGTAGTGGAGCTACCATACACCTTCAGGGGTAGGTATTTGATTGGGCAGATGCCCTATGTATTGGAGAGGCAGTTGGTTGACAGGGTATGCAGGGAGTTCGGTAGGATTTAGCGGATGCCATGGGGTTCCGGGATGTATGCTCGGACAGTCAGGAATCAGGCACACTTTGGGTTGTTGTTATCATATGATCAGGCAGTGATGCAGCTAGTAGAGATGGTGCCCATACAATGGGATATGTGGCCAGAGATCAAGGATGCAGGGATGGATGCAGAGTATACTGCATATTGGGCAAAGCATCCATTTCCACGGTTGACAGATCCAATAGAGCTGATAGATGGAGATGGCAGAGGGGATGATGATGACGGAGATGGTAGAGGTAGAGGCCGACGGAGGAGGCAGGGGATGATAGGAGAGAGGAGAGTGGCTCCGTGGAGAGAGGGTGGGGAGGAGAGACATGCTTGGGTGGTGAGAGGTCGAGGTGGTTTACCATTACAGGTGCCAGCAGTATAGGGTCCCAGACAGGTACAGGGACAGGGACAGGGATAAGGACGAGGACAGGGGTAGGGATAGCCACAGGAGCAGCCACAGGTACAGGCATAGGTAGAGCCACAGGTACAGGGGGGAGAGGAGGAGGAGTAGGATGAGATACTGGAGTTGAGGGAGATCTGCCAGGGATAGGTAGATGAGATCCAGGATCTCGAGTGGGAGACAGCTACGGGACATAGAGCGGGAGCAGGATCAGGCAATTTAGCGCTATACAGAGGCTGAGATGGCACTGAGGGTAGGGAGGCAGGCAACAGAGGACACAAGAGCTGGATACACCTATGTTCTACGGGTAGGGGAGGAGATAGGCTACTGGCGAGACCTATACTAGGGGGCAGTGCCACCAGATCAGTGGGCTAAGAGCTTCCGCAGACCATCACGAACAACGACGACTACTGGAGGGAGGGATGGGAGACAGGCATCCAACAGTGGGGTTATGGGTCCTCCACCACCACCAGATAGAGGGGACAGGAGAGATGATCCTAGGGCGGGTCCTTCCAGGGCTCAGACTCCATCGAGGCTAGGCGGTTCCGAGGGAGGGAGTTCATCATAGCCTTAGAAGGCTCCCTATATATCAGTTTTGTACCATTTTGTATGATGATGTAGAAACCTTCGGGTGATTGTAGCCATATGATTTTGACATCATTGTATCATGACACTTATATATATATATATATATATATATATATATATATATATATATATATATATATATATATATATATATAAGATGATTCATCTTTACAGCAGCTATATGCATGTGTACCTATGTGATGCTTCTATATGTCTTATGATGTGTGTTTCTATGTGATGGTTATCATATGGATGCAAATATGTAAATGATGTAATACAATATTTTTGTTCTTTTATATTTTTATGCTATGCAAATGCAAATGTGAATGTATGAAATGTAGATGAATATGATAATGCAAATAACTATTTACATGATAAAAATGTAAGATGTGCTAACATGTGTTGTGTGTAGGATGTGATGCAATTGTGATATCTATATGTATGTATGAAATGCTTACATGTGGTAATGCAGATGCAACTACATGAAATGAAGATATTTTTGGCGTGTCATTATACTCAGTCGTGTGATAGAAGGCTACACAAACTCAAGAAGGATGATGGAAGTCAATCAAGAAAGGGGGATGAAAGATAAAAGATGTGAAAGAGAAAGAGCTTCTTGTGCGTTATCATCATTGAGTTTTATTATGGCAAGTAGGCTTTGACAATCGAGGCATATGCTTGACCTAGAAAGTCATTGTACCTATTTGCATGGAGATAAGCCAATCCCAAACAAAGAATGCCCCAGTTCACACTAGACTCACAGTGTCCTCATATCCTTGGACAAGTCATAGCATTACTAAGAGACAATCCACAGACATCCAAGAAAAACAAGTGACAATACCCCATCCTTGCCTTTCTAGTCAAAGACATCCTGGAGATAAAATCTCTAGCAAGAGACATCCTAGAAAAGCTAAAAGACATGTCACCATAAAGATAAAATCAAAAGAAAACCAAAACTCGACACCAACATCCACTGTAGTCCTCAAGTTTAGTGTCTCTTGTTACTTGTATAAGTCTATTTGATTATGGTCACAATGTTTTCTTTCACAAAAGGATAGATAGCATTGAACCATAATGTTGTCTGAGTCTGTTGAAAGATTTGATTTGTTGAAGCCCGTTGTTGTTGTTATGTCTCATCTGAAACTGACTGAATCCATGAAACTAATACTTTATTGCAAAGAAGATGGAACTTTACTGTGGATTGGCGATGCAAGTGTTTCTTTATTATGGATTGTGCACGGATAGACTGAAGAAAAGTAGAAGAAACTGTACTCCTCGAAACATGTGATGCTCTCAGTTCCACACCCATCACTAGATGTAGGATTTGTCTTAGCCACAAATAGGAGCTGATTTATTATGGATGGAAAGGGTGAAAAGGGGGTTATTATGAATGGCTAACCAATCTTAGGTAGATCAATAATAAGCCATGATGGGAATGGGTAAGTTTATTATGGATGGATAGGTCATGAGTGTGTGCAAAAAGTGAAAGGATGAAAGTGAATCCTAAAGGAGGGAGGAGCAATGTCTCTACGCATGGCGTTGGTAACCTAGTTTTCACCATGGTACTTTCCCAGGATGCCACCAAAGTGGTTTTCACCGTTGGACGAAATGTTTTTCTTTATGTTTTTTTTTTTTTTTTTTGTGTTTTTGAATTTTTTGAATTTTTATTTTTGAATTAGGATACTCCGAAGAGCTATGTGTAAAACCTACGAAGGTGCTTGTTGTTGATAGGATCCTCCAAAGGTTCACCCTTTGTGGTTGAGAGCTGATATGCACTGGATCCATAGGTTGTTTTGATGATGTAAGGACCAAGACAGTTTGGTTCGAACTTGCCCTTCTTCTCTCTGTCTTGCTGATTTTTAGGATTTTCTCTAAGAACCAAGTCACCCACCTCAAATGTGTGAGGCTTAACCTTATGATTGTAGTTGCATTGTTCCTTGAATGAATGATGTGTAGCTCAAGTGACTATCTTCCTTGATGAAGGAACTGCGATAAAATTACTAGTGTGTGGACTACAGAGGCCCGTATGTGTGTCACCTGAAGAAGTTTGGGCATCCCTGATAATAAAGTCCTTCAAGGAAGCTCCATTAAAGGTCCATGATGTATCGCCAGAAGGGAAACTATATGTGGAACAAGTAGATGAGTGATGAAGGCTTATGATTGTGAAAAGAAGTGAAAGTAGGATAGCATGATGGAGACTTAGGATCAACAAGTGTGCTTTTTGACTTAAAATTTTAGAACTTTTGTCCCTAGTTATTTTGATATCAAGGGAGATCAACTCTTGCTTTTTTTGCTTCCTAGGATTTTTATCCTTGAATTTGATTTTTGTGGAGTCATGTAGCTTTTGATTTTGATTTGGACTAAAGCACTTTTCTTTATTATTGACTTTTAGATTTTTCTTTTCAAATCTTGATTTTTGATCCCCAATGAGTAAGGGCTTTTGTAATTCTTGTTGATCCAAGTCTAGGAGTGGAGTGGAAATGGAATGAGTGGATGATATGGTAAAGCTATGTGAGTTGTCAAGAGGGCTGGTGATATGCTCAATAGATTCTTTGTTGGAACCACTCTTAGGACTATTGATATCAAGAGTTGCTTGCACCACTAGAGGAGATTTGCATTCAGACTTAGTAGCAACAACACTAGGTGGTTCACACCCAATTCCTTGGTATTGCAAGTTCTTTGTAGGTTGTTCTTGTTGACTAAATGCCTTAGGAGATAGTGGGAGTTGATCAACATGAAAAATATACTCACCACATCCCAGGTCTTTAAACTTGAACTTTTCTTTGATCTTTGCTTGTTTTGATGTAGAAGATTTCAAGAATTCTGGATCCACATATGCTAATGAAGGAATAGCTTCTCGATTGACTGGGATTGTTATTTCTGATCTAGGTCGCAGATTGTTGCAATATATGAATGGATTTGGGTCAGCTTTGACAATCACTTCAACTCCATTGTGAGGAAACTTAATACATCGATGATATGTCGATGGTACTGTGTTCATCTCATGAATCCATGGACATCCTAGCAATATGTTGTATGTGAGCTCTAGATCAAGGACTTGACAAACCACATCCTTTGTAACCGGTCCAACTCTGAGAGGCAAGGTGATTGTGCCTTTGGATGAATGCTCTTCATCATCATATGCCTTGATGGTAATTTTGTTTGTAGAATTCATAGCTTTATCTGAATATCCCAATTGTTTAATAGTGCTCAATGTGCAAATGTTTAGACCTGTTCCTCCATCTATCAAGACTCATTTTATTTGATTTTTGTGTATGAAGGCTTCGATGTGTAATGGTGCATTATGTGGTTGACTTACGAAGGCATCGTCAGCTTCTGTGAATGTAAGGGAGTGTGGAACAGAAAGGTATCCCACCATGGCTTGAAACTGGTCCACGTTTAGATCAGTAGGGACAGCAGTGTCTCTCAAGATTTTGTCAAGAATAGCTTTATGTGTGAGGGATATGTGTAAGAGCTCAAGGATGGAGATGAGCCCAGGTGTCTTCCCTAATTGTTCTACAAGGTCATACTCATGTTTGGTTGATGAGGAAGTAGTGTTTTTAGCTCGAGCACCTTGCAAAGTGAATTTACCTCGATGAGTTGTAGCATTATATTCAGAGGTAGGTTTGGAAGAAGATCCAATGCCTTTTAGGACAATCTTGGGTCTTTGGGTAGAATTCTCAGGTGTTTTGTTCTTGATGATAATGGTAGAGACATAATTGTCTGTTCAAATGTGATTGACAGTTGAATCATAGTTATAGGATGCTCTGGTATAGTTGGTTTGGTCATATGTGGCTTTAGATCTTCCCTTGTCATGTTTTGGGAATGGTTCCTTAAACATCTCATGTTCTTGATTGGATGAGTGTCCTTCAATCTCAATGTCACCTCTATCAATAAGATCTTGTATGATGTTCTTCATTCGATGACAATTTCTTGTTTTATGACCTTTTCTCTTATGAAATTCACAATACTCATCATCATTCCACCAATTTGGTTTAACCTTTGGCTCATATGGAGGCAAATCTAGAATTGTGATTATCTTGTTTGCCACTAGCTTCTTGAAAACCGATTCAAGTGGTTCTCCCAATGGAGTGTACTTCCTTCATGACTTTGAAGTTGTTTGAGTATTCACTTGATTGTTAGAGCTTGATCCCAAAAAAATGATTTTGGGTTGTATTGTATTGGCATCAACAACACCATCATTGACTATGTTCTTGTTTTTATTTCGAAATCTTCGCTCGTCTTTTCCTTTAAAGTCCTCTTTGTTTTCTTTGAATATCCTAATGAATCCTTTTTCAATTAGGACTTTTTTTGTTGCTAAGCCTTTTTCAATTAGGACTTTTTCTGTTGCTAAGCCTTTTTCAATGATGTCCTTGAAGGTGGACAAACAAGGTTTTCTTAGGTCATAACCAATGTCTTTGTTAACATTCTAGGTGAACATCTCTACCATTTGTTTATGAGGAATTCCACAAGAGCATCTACTGGCTAGATTTTTCCATCTTTATAAAAATGATGAAAAAGATTCTCCATCCTTTTGCATGGTGTTGGACAAGGTAGTCGCTGATATGTTTGTCTCTATATTGTATGAGAAATGTTGAATAAATGCCTTTGCTAAGTCACCCCATGACTTAATTCTAGGTGGGAGTTGGGAGAACCATTCCATAGCTTGACCACCTAAGCTTTGTGGGAATAATCTCATCAAATATGTCTCTTCTGAAGCTACCTCAATGCAGGCTGTGAAAAACTCTCTTATGTGTGCCTTAGGATCCCCTTTTCCTCTATACTTATCAAACTTAGGCATCACAAAGTATGTAGGAAATGGAGGCATTGGAATACTTTTGTCAAATGGATAGGGACATATGTCTCTCATTGTGTAAGTTGGCTTTTGTGTATTTATGTCCTCCATTTTCTTTTGTAAATCCTTGATTTGCTATTCCGAATTGTTTTTAGGTGGAGACCCACTTCTTGGACCATACCCCATGCCTGAACCACTGGGTGGAGGAGGAGCATGTTGCATATATGGATGTATTGATCATACACATATTCATATGGAGGAGGTCTATAATAATGCTATGTATATGGACCACTTGGTATAGAGTCATGGTGAGGAATGGAATATCTGTTTTGTCTATGTATACCATACTCTATGGGCATGTCATGAGTTTGTTCTAGTGTATTGCCCCCAAATTTGACATGGGGTTTCCTTGTGTCCAAATTTTGAACATGCCTTTGGATATCCAATTGCCTTGGTGGTTGGTCCTTAGCATTGGTATGTGATTGAGTATATTTTTCAGCATAAGACTTCCATAATGGTTTGCGAAGGTGAGTATCATATGCTTGACCATGTGTGTATGGGACCTCAGGTTTTTGAAACAAAGATGATGGTGATTCAGGCACAAGATGTGGTCCTCTATTGCCTCCACTATTAGGCCTCCTTTGATCCATGTTGAGGTGAGGTTGTTGCAAAGGTCGATTTTCCATTATTTGAGACATGTCAAAATCATGAGGGATCTTGGCTCCACTTTGTGCCATCACTTGTAAGAAGTATTGTCTATCTCTCCTCATTATTTCCTCAACCAATTGATTGAAACGGGGATCCATAATGGTGTCTTCCACTTCTGCTGAATGTACTCAAATGTTGTCCATATTGTCATTGTGTGTATCATTGTTGTTTGTAGTGTCCATGTTCTCAACATTTGGAATGTTTCTATAAGCATCCATGTCAGGTAATGTGGTATGATTAGAATTGAAGAAGATATCATTGTCATACTCATAGGAAGTCATGTTTGTGGACTCTTGAGCCTCTTTAGCTTCTCTCCTAGATTTTTGGGAATGGGTGTCAACCATGAACTAGATATTGACCAAGATGTATGAGACTAGATGAAAATGGAAAGAGTATGAAAGACCAAGAGTTGGATGGAATGTAAATGAATCTGAAGTGTACTTGCAATGTCCAAAGTGTAAGACCAAGTATGTATGTAGTAGAGTAGGTGTGGCTTCCAAAGAGATGATAGTTTCTCTTGATGAGGTAAGTTGACCTTGACTCTAAATAAGACCAAATGAGACCCAAAGATGATAGACCTTGATGAGGGACCACTTAGCAAAATGTTGTTGTATGTAGTGTGTTGACAAAGTATGATGAGGACAAGCAAGTGACCTTTTGACTCAAGTTTAGACAACTGTGAATGTAATGTAAGGTGTAAAGCAATGATGGACTTTGTAAGACCCAAAAATAGATTGAATACTAGATGAAAACCTAGAGAGATACCTAGGAAGCTCAATAAGTTTGAAACTGACTATTCCTTGTTTGTTGGATTATGAAAGTTTTCAATTCTAAACACAGGCGTGGCTGTATATTTCATAGACGCACTTAAATGACACAGATGCTATTCTATCAAACATAGATGCACTTAAATGACACGAACATGGTTCTGTCAGACACAGATGCGTTTCTGAGATGTTGTAAGTGCAATGTTGCTCAAGAGAACGCAGATGCATTTCTGCCCTTCACAAACGCAGTTATATGACACAGACGCGGGTCTGTCAGACACAGACGCATTTCTGAAAACTTTGTACAATTTTTCCAATCTGTGAAGTGACTTGTTGTGACCAAATCTGAATTTTTGACTGTTTTCTGTGACAAGAGGACACAGTGTTGATGAGGACTCAATGTTTGCAAAAAAATGACTCCAAGAAAAGTGTGTTGTTTGATGTAAAAATGTTTTTGCATACACTTGAAGACACAATTTTTTAATGTTTGGTCTTGAATGTTTGATTGTTCGAAATAAGACAAGCACAATTCTTATGGCTAGCCAAGACAATAGTTGTTGATTCCCACATGAGGCTACGCTATTCAGAGCGGATACTTAGATGCTTGACCCCACTGGCTCCACCCTCGGTACTCACTTCTCGGGGTAGCCAAGCATCAGTCCCCATGAAAACTCCTCATGGCAAACTTTGTATCTCTACTAAGAACTGTATGTGTGTGGGCCGCTCTAGAGGTCCAACCTCCTGACCCAACAACTAGAAGGATTTTGGCTTCTAAAACAAAAAGTTGCTAGTAAGGGCATTCACTCATGTGGCCATACATGCGACACTTTCAGCTCTGTAAATACAAAAGGCTCCCAACCGGTAGGGGTTACGCCCTACAATTGATCAAATAAATTTGATCAAACGGGTTTATGGGGAGACATAGTGTCGGTATGAACTAATCAGCACACGTTATCCATAGTTTTCACCATGAATACATTTGTTTATAGTCGTTCGGAAGAGGTGGGTTTTCTTCGCTACCACTTGGGTTGTTCTCTCGTCACTAGTAGTCCTAATGACCACACGAGGAGATAGACCCTCTAAAGATGAAACAAAAGAGCCTATTTCCCAAGACACAAAAGACACTGGTTCAATTTTAGTGCACCAATTGAAGTGTTTGATAATCTATGAAAACAAGGCACACAATAAAGATAAAAAAACCCTTGCCAAGGTCCTGCAACAAAGATCTATTAATAGTTTGGATTTGTTTCAAATGATCACCCCTTCCTGTAAGTACACAAGTTAGGTAAATTTTAGATCCAAAAGACTTTGTGAAATAGGGGCCTTCGACAAAATGATTCTTGCTTTCAAGACAAGCTGTGCCAATTTTGTTAGCTAGATCGGAAGATGTTAGCTCAATATAAACCAAATCTGAAATCCGAATGATGAAAAACCAGATCAAAGAAATCAAAATGCAACAACTGCACACAGACGCGGTTATCAGAAACACAAACACAATTAGATTTGACACAGAAGTGGTTCTTGAACACAAACGTGATTAGATCTAACATAGACGCGGTTCCTGATCACAGATGCGGTTCCTGAACACAGACGCACCTGAAGACTTCACAAACGCGACTAGGGAACACATATGCGTTTCCTGGAATCTGCAAAAAAATAAAATACCATCAAAGGCGCGAACACGATTCCAGATGTCACAGACGTGGCAGAAAATCAAAAACACGATCCGAAAGTACGCAGACGCGAAAAAATCAAAATATTGTCGGAAATGTCAGATTTGCAACTTCAAAAACACCAAATCTGCAACGGAAGATGTTAAATGCAAAAGGGACAAGAGTCCCATCGGGCGTGCCAAAATGTATACGATGAAAATGGATAACAACAATATTGAAAGGCTAAATAGATTCAACCACAAAACCCTAGCCTAACAACAACAAAGATCCACTATAACATATGAAGATTACCTAAGACAATGCAAATCAAATGAAATCACAAAGATTATACCATCACATGTCCAATAGGGTTTTGATCTCCATTCTTCCTATCTCCATTGATCTTTCTTAATATATTTGCTCTTAGATTTTATGTGTGCACAAGAGCTCAACAAAGAACGGAAATGTGGTTGCAAGTAGGATCGCATATGAAAGTTCGAATGCTTGGATGCTTGATTAGAATGTATATGTCCAGGGGCTAGATAATGAAGGAAGCATCTCCTTACATAGAAGACACTATATGAAATGGAGGGATAAGATTAAGAGGTGTAAAAGATAAATGGTCGGCTATGATTAGAGGGTAGGTAGAGAAAATAAGAAAATAATTAGAGGGTAGGTAGTGTATGAATTAAGAGATGAATGGCATGTGTCATGGGTAGAAAAAGGCTAATGAATTAATTAAATAAATAAAGATTCATTTAATTAATAGAGGAAGTGGGATCAATTAAATAAATAAGATATTTATTTAATTTAAGAAAAGGATAATTTAAATAAATAAATGTATTTATTTAAATGAGAAATAAGGCTAGAAGAGGATAAATGAATTAAATAAATAAATAAAGATTTATTTAATTAATAGAAGAATTAGGCTAAAGTAATTAAATAAATAAAATATTTATTTAATTAGACTGGACAATTTTAGGTGTCTACAAGTCCTACTTGTCAATAGTTTGTACAAATAAATAGGTATTTTCTCTCATAAGGTCAAATCCATTGAATCAAGCTTGCACCCACTACCTATGATAAATATCTTATAAATCTCCCCCATAGTTCAACATTCTTCAATGAGAAATCTAGAACATGTGTAACAAGCATGTATCATCAAACATGTCACAAAATCCACTTTTTTCTTTCAAGTCTCTATCCATTTACAATGTAAAGTTCTCACCTTGTAATGATATGAGTCATGTGTTTTTTAAGTCCAGTATTTTCTTTAATATACCTTCACATTAGCTACAAAGAACAACCATCTTTCATAGAATCCCTTGGTAACATCTTTAAGATGAAAAACTTTGAAAATGATGTAATCCATAATAAACTAATGAACTAATTTGGAAGCTTGGACTTCAACCTAGCATCTTTCATCTTGCTTTCACATTGAATTTTGGGTCCATCTAGCAAGAAAGTGACACCTTATTCATTTCCTTCTTTGTCACCCATACATGAGACTGAAATATCTCTACAGGTAAGATGGTGAACAATATGAAGGAAAGCTAAATTTGTTCTATTTGATATAGTTTTAGGCTCAATGTCTTTGTGAAGTACTAGCACCATTTGTTTGTCTCTTAAATTAACGAAGATGATAGTGGCAGTTAGATGAGATAACACTGTTGGGTGAGAGGATCTCCATGGTGAGAGCTACATGTTTCCCATTAACACAAACATTCAATCCACTTATCCATTCTCCCACTTCTAAACGAAATTTGAATGATTTATTGGGAAATATTGAAGACAAATAATTTTTCATTCTTCTTTAACATCCTTGTTTAATCACCATCATAACAATGTTGCAAACTTCTCCCATCTTTGTGAATATATGCATTTGTGGCATTTGCTATTGAATTTGAAATATTTGAGAAATTTTGCCTTGTTGATGATTCAAGTGCATTCTACAATTTTGGCTCATGTTTGGTTAATGACTTTGAAGTTCTATTGGTGCCCACATAGAATCCATCCAAGCATCATCCTCATTTTGATTCTTTGTCAGTAGCAAACCACTCTCTTGGATTTGACAATGGGTTAGAAGAGTGTGAACTACCTGCAAATTATATTTCTTGAAAGTTTGTATCAATGATCAAGCATACCCTTTTCAATGAATCCATTCGACGCATCCTTGCAACTACTACATTCCATGAGAAAAGATCTCTTTTAGCCACATTCTATAAAATATGTTGCCACCAAATTTTGTCAAAATCACAAAGACATCATTATGACCAAAACTTATAATAATAATTGCATTTTGAGTCAATAAAACTTTTAATTTAATAATTTTTCGAGATTTGGTTGACAAGAACCAAAACTTTAAAATATCCCAAATTGGGAAGTGGGTTGAAACTTGAAACCTAGTCACATTGTCAAAAATGATGCCAAAAATATTCCTGTCAATCCATTTTACTACAGCTATTGTGAAACTTTAAATTTATTTTTTTCGTAAATCAATTGTCGAAAAATTAGAAGTTTAACATTTCTTTAACTGGAAAGCATACTATCATGAAAAGTTGCCACATTGGTCAAAATACCATCAGAAACATTCCCATAAAAGGGTTTTGCTCCATATTTGACATATTTTAAAATTTGATTGTTTTTGTATTTCATCGTGTCATGATAGTTGCTCCCATGGAAGACGACTCTTCTTCAAATAGTCATGTCTTTCAACATGAATCTAATCAATCATGACACTCAAAGGATGAATGATGACAATGACATGGATATAATATATGTGGCATCATTGTTTCACAATTAGAATTGGCTCAACAAAATCTCTAACGTCTGACAATGCTTACAACTTTGATTAAAAAAACAACTAAATTTTGTGGTGTCAAAATAAGGCTAACAACACTAAAGCATATTTATCTATGTTTATAATAGACATTAGACATGAGCATGTTCCTATAAACCTATATAGATAAAGATCTAGTTGTAGAACCAAAAATTGTTATTTAGGATAGACTAGTGCTAAACATGAAGTCAAAAGCTTCATCACTCAAGAGCTGCCCTAGAAATGTATCATTTATATTTGTTAGTGACTAGAAAGAAAGCTTCAAACTTGAAAAAACTATCCAAAAAGTTTGAACCTCTTTGGTGATCAAGTTGTCTACATACTCTCTTGTGTAAGAGAATCAAGTTTATAGAGGGGCCTTTTAAGTTGTATTGAAAATCATAACACACACCAATATTAAAGGATGCAAATTGGGGCTAAAATTTTACAAACATGCTATCATGATCATGTTTGTCAGGTTCATGAGAGGTAGAATAGAAAAAATCATTTCACCGCATAATTATTTATAAAAGAAATAATACAATCTTAATTTTATAGCCAACATAACAATTTAACTATCATAACTATTTAAACTAAAAAATGTATTACAAATATGTAACCCAGAAGATTAACATGTTAACACCCCCCTTAATCTAAAGTGTTATCAAGAAACCAAGCAATATTTTTAACTTCTCAAACTTCTCTCGACCAAGTTTTGTGAAAAATTTTGTTTACTAATCTAAAGCTTCTTTAAAAGCTCATTACTAATACGGATCATAAAATTTATTTGAAATAACTCTATGATCTTGATAAGGTTCATACTTTGATAATCGAGTATGTTGCTTTGACATAAATCAAATATTGATAATGAACCTATTACTTAAACAAGTCCCACATTGGGACTTGCTTTGTCCTGTTAATGCATAATAGCTTCAGTAAAATAAATGATTGAATGAGAGATAAATGAAGTCTCTCATTCAATCATTTATCATATCAATAACTATGATAAAACCATCAAGCAATTAATTCATCCTTGATAGCCATTCTATATTTGCATATGGACAAACTATTGATTAATCATACTATGTATCTTCCTCATGTTCATCTATCTAATGAATCTTGTATTTAGATGAATATTGATTAAAAATAATTAATGATGACACTGATTAATGTATTATTGGATTGCATATTATATTAGATCAGGTTGCATATTATATCGGGGTGCATGTAATATATATCGGAATGCATATCGAGTGGTATTATGTTAGTCTACACTGATAGTTATCGGTTGTCAAGGCTAACACACCGATAACTATCGGTTGTTAGCATTGACAGTCACTGATATACTATCGGGTGTTAGCGCTTGGTAAACACCGATAATCTTCGGTCATACTCCACACCGATTGGCATTTACATAACATGCTATTTGTTAGTATAAACAAAAAGGAACGATCAAGTAATGTCTTGATTGGTCATGACTAATCAAGGCATTGCTTGACTGTGCCTCATTTGTCATATACTTATAGTAAGTGGCATTCTTGAGGTAGGACATAGAAAATATTAAATGCTCCTCTCATCTGCCACAAGCAAGAAGATAGTTAGATATATACAATAAGAAAGTAATAATACCAAATTAGATAATAGAATATAACTTGCATATTGAATGTAAATTGAACATCATTTACATGGTATTAGAGCTATAGTTAAACCGAACCTGAGGCTGTTCAATTTTATGTAAAATTCAAATCAAGTATATATTCAACATCACAATCCTATCAATGGCCAGCGCTATCAGATCTGAAGACAAAATTGCAGGAGGTGACGATTTCTCCGCATGGAAATTCAGAATTCAAATGATACTAAAAGATAACAAAGTTGAATCATTCGTAAAGACTGAATCCAAAGAACCTAAGACTGAACCTGATCAAGCAATTTGGAGAGAAGGAAATGATAAGGCTATCAAAATAATAGTTGATGGGGTAAGGAACAATATTATGCCCATTATAAAGAAACACGAATCAGTGTTCAACATGTTCAAAGCACTTAAAGACGCTTTTGAGATATCCAATGCCAGTAGAACTTTGGCTCTAAAAAGAGAGATAAATCATATAACCATGATGAAAGGAGAATCAGTCAATGCCTACTTCATTCCAATATCGAACTTAAAGGATGAACTAGCAACCCTTGGATATGAGATCCAAAGCAAGGAATTAACCCTCATTGCTTTAGATAGGTTACCTAGTATTTGGGAAACGTTTATCCAAGGCATCAGTGCAAGGGACAACTTTCCAAAATTCGATAGACTAAAGGCTGACTGTCTCCAAGAGGAATCAAGGCAAAATAAGAAAGGAATCAAACAAAAGAATATAGATGAAGATCTTCAAGTTCTAACTACGAACTCAGATAGAAAGGGCAAGAAGAAGCAATTCAGGAAGAGAAAGAGTCGTCATGGCAAGAACTCTTTCAAAAAGGACCTCTCTCAAATTCAATGTTACAGATTTGACAAATTTGGGCACTATGTTGCCAAATGTCCAAAAATAGCTAAACAAGCCACATTTGCCAAATCAGGAAAATCGAAAAGGGAAGAGGACTTTGAGAAGTATGTGCTCTACTCAGCACTCACACATCAAACATCAAACAAAGTGAACTCCTGGGTAATCGACAGTAGCTCATCCAGACACATCACAGGATTCGGAGAAGTACTAGACTTTATGAGAGAGGAAAATGATGAAGAGGTAACCATCGGAGATGACTCCACACACCCTGTCAAAGGAGTTGGAAACTGCACCATCAAACTAAAGTCAGGTGTATCATTACATCTTGAAGGAGTACTATATGTTATAGGCATTAAGAGGAATCTTGTCTCAATATCAGCACTAGAGGATAATGGATATAGAATGACATTCATGGACAACAAAGTGTTGGCTTGGCCAAAGAACTCATCTATCAAGAAAGCTAGTACAATTGGTCAAAGACAAGGCTACCTATATGAGCTATGCACAGAGCCCAATTTAGCCCTAATTCATGAAACTACAGATGCCAATGAAATCTGGCATAGAAGACTAGGCCACCTAAATTTTTGAGCTTTATCATCAAAGGGAGACATTGTCGCAGGTCTACCTGAGCTAAAGCAATATCATTCAGGGGCATGCACAGGATGTGCCCTATGCAAAAATACTAAGGGTGCTTTTCAGAGTAGTACTAGGAAAACAAGTAAAGTCTTAGAATTAATTCATTTTGATGTATGTGGACCTATGTCTGTAAATTCATTGGGGGGATTTTTGTATTATGTGATATTTGTCGATGACTACTCTAGGAAAACCTGGATCTACTTTCTGAAATGCAAAGAATCAAAAGAGATCCTTAATAGGTTTAAAGAATTCAAATCATTAACAGAAAACTACTCAGAAAACAAAATTAAAATCCTTAGAACTGATAATGGGGGGGAATACACATCAAAATTATTTAAAGAGTTTTGTAAAAATTCAGGGATTAAGAGGGAGTTAACAATACCTTACAACCCTCAACAAAATGGGATAGTAGAAAGAAAAAATAGGACAATCGTTGAAGCTGCCAAAGCTATGATTCTTGATCAGAATCTAAATATCAATCTTTGGGCAGAAGCAACCAGCACTACAGTATACATTCAAAACAGATGTCCTCACTCTCATCTTGAAGACAAGACCCCTGAAGAAGTCTTTACAAAATCAAAACTAGATATAAGCCACCTTAGGATTTTTGGATGTCCAGTGTATATTCACGTACCTAAGGAGAAAAGATTAAAATTAGAACCCTCTGGAAAGAGAGGAATCTTTGTAGGATACAGTGAAACCTCCAAAGCCTACAAAATATATATACTTGGCTAAAAGAACATTGAACTAAGTAGGGATGTGATCTTTGAGGAAAACTTAGCCTGCAAAAGAGCGCAAAGCTCTCTAGATCCTGAAGTCCATATTCCTAACCCTGGCTTAGATAGAGATCCTACTCTCGAGCTTCAAAGGGAGAATACTGAGGAAACTATGAGTGAAACTTTAAGTCCACCTAGAGAAAACCTCAAGAAAAGACCACTATGGGCCACCAAAATAGTAGAAGAATCTCAAAAGTTTATTTCTCCCTTAGGAGCCTTCAGAGAAAGCAAAAGGCCTAATAAATTTGCTAGCTATGTTGCCCTTATGAATGACCTCTCTAAAGCTGAACCAAGCAATGTATCAAATGTACTTCAACATCAAGTATGGAAGGATGCCATGTCTGAAGAGTATCAATCCATTATGAAGAATGATGTTTGGGAGATTGTTCCTAGACCAACCAAGAAATCTGTGGTTTCATCTAAATGGTTGTTCAAAATCAAACATGTTGCAGACGACAGTATTGAAAAACACAAGGCCAGATTTGTAGCTAGAGGCTTCTCACAAAGGGAAGGAATAGATTATGAAGAAACCTTTGCATCAGTTTCCAGGTATACCTCAATAAGAGTTGTATTAGCCATTGCAGCAGCAAATGGAAGGAAGGTACACCAAATGGACGTTAAGACAACATTCCTAAATGGTGAGATCTCAGAAGAAGTCTACCTAGAGCTGAAGAGCACACAATTATACTGAGAGGGGGGGTGAATCAGTATAATGAAACTTTTCAATTCAATATTTTATATGATAGAATCAATCACTAAAAATAATTTTGCATATGAACACAATAACACAAAGATTTAAGTGGAAACCCAATGCGGGAGAAAACCACTGAAAATGAATGCTATATATTTATGTTCTTTTACAATTTTGTGAGCACCAACCCACTAGAAGCACCAACTCCCTAACTCTGTTTTGTGAGCACCAACCCACTGGAAGCACCAACCCTCGAACTCTATTTTGTGAGCACCAACCCCCAAACTCTGTTTTGTGAGCACCAACCCACTGAAAGCACCAACTCTCTCTGCTGAAATTGTGAGCACCAACTCACTCTTCACAAATCTAATTTTCCATCTTGAACATGTTGTTGTAACAATGGATGATGGACAATGGTAACACTCTTTAAATCTGCATACACATCTTCATACAAATATGTCACAATTCCTTTCTTAAATTTGTTGTAAGCTGATCATAAATCTGCCTTACTCTTCATTTCAAATCTGCATGTGCTAAGTTTATATATCTACTATTATATTCTACACTTATGCTCTTTTAGGACTGATTGTTCATGTTTCTCTTTGCACACCTCTTACTTCACCTACATGAGGTATACTTTTAAAAATCCACAGTTTTATACACAGTATATATATCCAACATATCTACCTCCTTCTCAAATCATTTTTAAAAATTCATATATATATGTGCTAGTTCCACCGGTTGCAAACCAACATGACTTTTAGTTTGAAAAGTCATATCCTTCAATATTTCAATAACTTCTTTTTTTAAAATTCTATTAATAAACTTTTTACGGAGTATTTGTTTGCCAAACACTTTTGTTTATATTAATAAGCTCTTATGCCACTATACCTTAGACAATACTTTTCATAATAAACAAACCACCGAACTTAATGAAGCCCGATAATATGTATCGTAAAAATAAGGTATGCAATTTATTTACATTATAATTTTCTCCCAACCGGTATTAAGTAAGTTCCGCAAAACACAAAGTTTAATAATTTTTGCCGCTCCATATCTATCTCCGCTTTAATTAATTTAAAGTGTGTCGCTGATAATATTGTTCAATATATTAACACTCATGAGGTCCCGTAAAAAATACTTGGTTAATATATCCGCCATCAAAACATTTTTTCGCTTTAATAAACTTGCCGCTATATTAACATATTTGCCTATAATTATAAAGTTTTTCCATATTATATATCAGGTAATAAATATATCGGATTATTTATAAAGTCTTTCCATTAATAGTTTTCATTTGATTTCTATTTTTGCCTTCAGATAATGATATAGATACGAACCATGCTAACTGTAATCTTCTGCTTCATCGTACTGATTTGCCAGGAAACTTCGAAACCAACACCCGACTCTAGGATATATTTTAGATACTTTCATTCTTTCTGTGATGTCATTTTAGATGCTTTCTGCTTTCAATTAATTTGACATCAATGACAATACTTGCATCAAGAGCAACCTGAAGGCTTTGAAATTCATGACACAAAGTCTCATGTGTCTAGACTTAAGAAAGCTCTCTATGGGCTCAAACAGGCTCCCAGGGCATGGTATGAAAGAATAGACACCTATCTCTCAGGACTAGGTTTTTCCAAAAATGATGCAGACCCTAATCTCTACTACAAAAGAAATAGAGATGATATGCTAATATTGATCTTATATGTTGATGACTTATTAATCACAGGAAGTGATCAACTTATAAAACAATGCAAGAATGATCTATCTAAAGAATTTGATATGAAGGACTTAGGATTCCTTCACTACTTCCTAGGATTAGAAGTATGGCAGAATTTTGACAACATCATACTAAACCAAGGAAAGTACACTTTGGATATTTTGAAGAGATTCAGAATGCTAAATTGTAGACCCATGACCTCTCCTATGGAAACCAACTTACATAAACTTAAAGAATTCGCAACATAGTCACAACCCACTTATTCTACTCAATACAGACAGATGATTGGGTCCCTAATGTATCTGGTAAATACAAGACCAGATATCTGTTATGCAATCAATGCTCTAAGTCAGTTTATGAGTGAACCAAAGGAGATACACTTGGTTGCAGTGAAGCACATTATGAGGTACCTACAAGGTACTCTAAACCTTGGTCTCAAATACAAGAAGGTTGAGATAGACTTACATGGATTTACGAATTCAAATTGGGCTGGAAGTGTAATAGACAAGAAAAGCACTTCAGGGTGTTGCTTCAGTCTAGGTTCAGCTATGATATCTTGGATCAGCAGGAAGCAGTCTTTTGTAGCTCAAAGTTCCACCGAGGCAGAATACATTGCAGCTTCTATGGCTGCCCGAGAGGCAGTATGGCTCAGGAAGTTGCTTGTAGGATTGTTTGGAGAACCTATGAAACCCACTGTTATACACTATGACAATCAGAGTTGCATAAATATTTCAGTAAACCCAGTGTTTCATGACAGATCCAAACATATTGAGATTCCATACCACTATGTGTGAGATATGGTAGATAGGAATGTAATCCAACTAGAATATGTTTGTACAGGAGATCAAACTACAAACATTCTGACCAAACCCCTTTCCAGAGTGAAGGTTGATCACTTCAGAAAAGGTTTAGGTATGACATAAAGGTAAATTGCTTTGTAATCTATATTTGAATACTCATAAGATGTTTAATGTGTAACCCTCTTTGTCATGTTAGGACAAATTTTTGGATTCTATCCCCTAGGTTCACATCTAAGAGGTGACAATCTCTCAAGATAGTGAACGCTTGTATGGGGACATTATAAGGTGACGATCTTATAGTGTCCAAACCAGTTATCATGTTGGATCTCTGGTATGTCATGGATGTGCCATGATTGTGTTGTGATAAAACATTTGTATAAAAGTGTTAGTGCACTTATCACAACTAGGATAAGGTGAGAAATTAATCTTTCTCATACGATTATCCTTAAGTGTTGCATGTAGGCAATTCTGATATCACATGCTTAGGTGATATCCTATCAATTGCAAGATTGATATAATGAACTCCAATGTCATGTGTTTAGGTGATACTTCATACTGAATGATTAGGTGGTATGATTCCCATGGATGACTAAAATGATCACTATCAATTAAATTATGATGCTTGAATATATTGTCTACATTCATCTTACCTAGCTAAGTGTTAATGCATAATAGCTTCGGTAAGATAAATGATTGAATGAGAGATAAATGAAGTCTCTCATTCAATCATTTATCATATCGATAACTATGATAAAACCATCAAGCAATTAATTCATCCTTGATAGCCACTCTATATTTGCATATGGACAAACTATTGATTAATCATACTATGTATCTTCCTCATGTTCATCTATCTAATGAATCTTGTATTTAGATTAATATCGATTAAACATAATTAATGATGACACCGACTAATATATTATCGGATTGCATATTATATTAGATCGGGTTGCATATTATATCAGGGTGCATGTAATATATATCGGAATGCATATCGGGTGGTATTATGTTACTCTACACCGATAGTTATCGGTTGTCAAGGCTAACACACCGATAACTATCAGTTGTTGGCATTGACAGTCACCGATATACTATCGGGTGTTAGCACTTGGTAAACACCGATAATCTTTGGTCATACTCCACACCGATTGGCATTTACGTAACATGTTGTTTGTTAGTATAAACAAAAAGGCACGATCAAGTAATGGCTTGATCGGTCATGACCGATCAAGGCATTGCTTGACCATGCCTCTTTGTCATATACTTATAGTAAGTGGCATTCTTGAGATAGGACATAGAAAATATTAAATGTTCCTCTCATCTACCACAAGCAAGAAGATAGTTAGATATATACAATAAAAAAGTAATAATACCAAATTAGATAATAAAATATAACTTGCATATTGACTGTAATTGAACATCATTTACATGGCCATGCCGTAATTTAAAAATATGACCAAACTTTAGTGACCACTATGAATAGTCGCCAACTATAAATACGATAATTGTGCAATATCATTGAAAATAATATTAGAAAGAGCACACATTGGGTGCAACCATTGAAAATAATTTATCTAAAATAGCATACATTAGGTGCTATCAATATATTGATGTGTAATTACCACACTATCTCTCAACTTGAATCTCACATATACACAATATTGCCCCCTTGCTATCTAAGAGAGGAAAGTATCAACAACATGATCACTCTGATGTAGTGACTAAATCGAAGGCAAAATATTTATCTCTATAGTCTAAAATAAGTGGAATACATTGGTAAAGGCCAACATCATCATAATCATTATAAAATGCATATACAACACAATCACAATTCTTAGCAAAACCATTCGTCATGGAAATAATATTCACTTCCTTAATCTTTTCAACAATTGAATGCTTGCCAAATATACTAAGTATCATCTTAGAAATATCAACATTAATTGTAGTTAGTGTAGATGCAATAAGATATACATCATCATTATGAGTAGGCACATTTTCACCACTAATAATAGATTGAACTCTCTTATAAGATTTGGTTAATAAATCAACCTTGGATCTCCAACTTAAATGATCTATCTAGCCAAAATTCACATGCCTCGTAGATTTTGAAGGTGTATTTTGTAGATGACAATGTTTGACAAACTGAGTATGCGAATCACATGATATACAAGGATATAGGTTAAAGCAAATCACATGATATAAAAGGAAGATTGGATTAGTACATATTGCTCTTGGTTGCTTAGAATTTGAACTTTAGAAGAATCATCAATTGATGTACACTCAACATGAGATTTATTCATATGCCCCCTTACTACAAATGTTGAGTTTAGAATAACCAAGAACATAAGTGCCAACAAATACCTTGTAACCAAAACCACATTTTCTTCTACTTTTTTTTGAAGATTCCCCAACTCACACGACGGGTTTCTAATTTTATTTTTTTTAGAATTATCAATTTTACTTGCTTTGTGAAATGCTAGAAGAAGGTACATCATGCTTAACATCATTTTTCTCTATGTTTCCTAACTGATCTTGTAACCTATTGATTTTTTTTATCAGCAATATGTACTGGTTACAAACTTGCATGAATAGAGGTTTACATTGTCTCTAACATTCAAATATCAATTACGCCTCATCTTTTGTGCTTACATGAATTTCTAGAGCCAATATTCCATGAGTGTAATTTAGACATAATTGTAAGTAGGGAAATAAACAAATTCACACAACTTAAACATCAAAAAAACCTTATTAGTTCATCAAAGAGGGGGGAAATGAACCACTCTGATAGGCAGATAACAACCTCTCAAAGACTCATGCTGGCAGGAGACACCACATAGATGATCAGATATTATCATTGATGACAACTGATGTCAGGAATCCCATCTGCAGTTCATGATTTGTTCATACCGGAAGTATGTTTGAGTTTTGGTGAGGTCGGGTGAGATAGAACTGGACATCCAGTAGTATGCAATAATTTAGTTGGCAGTTCATTTTTGGTAAATATCTTGTGTTTCTGATCTTTGGGAAGCTTTATGGAAGTGTTATTTACCTTATTCCAAGTTTGTGGCCTCTGGTGTTGATCGTACAGTGAGTTGGTAGATCCGGTATACAAGCTTTTGGTTAGAACAATGTGGAGTGAATGTTGTGGTTAGTTGATCATTGTGCGGATTTGACAAAGTAATTTTGATGAGTATTTTTGTGTTCGAGGATGTTTTTCTAACATATGGGTAGCATGTGGACAATTCTTTTTGGTCTGCATATGCATTGGAGTTCGGATTGAGGCGACTCAGAGAACACGTTTCATTTGTGTGTTATACGTTTTTGGGCCGACATGTAGAAGACCTAATTTGATGTTGTGGATATATAAGAGCGATTGATATTGTCATTTTGGATACTGATGTCTGTGTGGAAAGTATTTGTGAGCGATTGTGTATAGTTTCACATGAGCAAGTAAAGGATTTATGCTTCAGAATATAGCATAACAGAGCAGTGTAGCAAAGCAGTGTACTTTGTGCTTAACCGGAACTATATTTTGGTATTTCCATATGTTGTTTATCAGTTTAGGCATTCCAACTATCTTTGTAATCACTTTTTAAGATAATGAGCCTTCCGAGGTTATCCCTTGTTGTAATTTGAGCAATGAGCTCTAGGCAGAGTTCCTGAATGCATGTGCATTCCCCTATGTAATATTTCTATACTTCTAATAGAGTATATTAATATTGTGGGTCTCAATCCCACCGTGGTTTTTCCCTTAATCAAGTTTCCACATAAAAATCTTGGTGTTATGGTGTTGTGGATATTTGCTTTATGTGTTTGCATCTTACTTTTGTTGATTTGTATTAAGTGGTTGAAGAATCATATTAAAAATTGCATAACACTGATTCACCCCCCCGCCCCCCTCTCAGTTTTCATTGATTCCAACAATTGGTATCAGAGCCTAGTTCCTTGGAAGAAGCCTAACAGCTTGAGGAGGATCTGGTAAGGTGCATCAATGGATTTTGGTAGTCTTCAACATCAGCTTATTGTGGCACTTGAGGATCTTGATCAATCCCAAGCAGAGGTCTGGCAGATGAAAGTGAATCTTAGAGATGCAAAGAACTTCATCTAGTCATTGAAAGATTAGACATTGAGAAAGTCATTAGAGAAGAGAAAGGAAGTTGTTGATAAGCTTAAGGAGAAAGAAAGACAAAGCATTAATGACCAAGACCTTTATTTGCATGACACGTCTCTTCTCCTTAGAATTGCATGTGTGTAACACATACCATTCTAAGAGGGGTCTATCATGTCTCTGCATTTCTACATTAACATCTTTGTATCTTAGTCTCTATTTATCTCCTTTGTCAATTTCATCAACAAGTTCCTTTCTCTTCTCTCATGACTTGTTCAACTAATCTTGATCAATCCCAAGCAGAGGTCTGGAAGATGAAAGTGAATCTTAGAGATGTTGAGAACTCCATCTGGTCATTCAAAGATTAGTTGAACAAGTCATGAAAGAAGATAAAGGAACTTGTTTATAAGCTAAAGGAGAAAGAGAGCCAAAGCATTAATGACTAAGCCCTGAACGAGAAAACAAAGGAATGTGAAAAGCTTGCTAGAGAAAATGCAATTTAGAAGAATGAGATGGAAGTCATTGTGATGAAATTTGCAAAGGAGATAACTAGAGACTGAGATACAAAGACATTAATCTAGAAATGCAGACACATGATATCCCCCCCTTAGAATGGTATGTGTTACACACATGCAATTCTAAGGAAAAGAGATGTGTCATGAAAACATAACAAAATGTTTCCATGGAGTGCCACCTTGCAATAGATGACACATAACACCCACAAAATAAACAAAACAAAGAGACAGGGAGATATAATGGTTTAACGTCGAATTAACCCACAACAGTAAAAATAAATAAAGTATATGGTTGTTTATGAGTTACTTGTCATGGTCTCGAAGTTTTAGATCTGAAGAAGGCACATGAAAAAAAATATAAAATAAAAGTTTAGGTCAACATGGAAGAGAACCTAAATACCCCCAACACTTTGCATCATCCCCAAAATAAAAAATCAAGATATAATAATTAGAAGAAAGATGAATGACAAATAGAAGAAGGCCACAACAAATAATCCCATGTTTCCAGAAACCTACAGAGTAACTTGGTTCCTCCAAGAGAGCACTAAACAGATAAAAACAATCATCACCCCCTATTTCCAAGTACCTACAAAGTAAATTGGGTCCTTCGAAGTGGCTAAAAAACATATAAAGCAAGAATGGGGGAACACAAATAGACACACTCTAATCTACATGATGAGAAAGGTAATGTCCTAGTAGTCACCCACCATCAGGTCATTGTCCTCCCAATCTTGATCATATGGAGAGGGAGGACAAGATCGAAGAGGGACAACCACGAGGGCAATACCAGGCGCTTCGCCAACAATAAAAGCTAGGGATGATGTAGCTTCCACATCCTCCTACTAGAGTTCCTAAGAAGCGAAAGTCAACAATCATGAAAAGATAATAGGCAATGTTGGAATATCCTCTAAAGAATTGAACAAATGCCCCTCAACAAAAGAGTTATGTGACTTGGCTCGAGGTGATGAAATAAGATTCAGACCACCGACCTCTAGAAGAGGGATACAGACAAACTCTGGAGGTGGTGCCTCCTTAATAACACAAGTAGATGCAGACATAAAAGCAGGCACTGAAACAGACAAAAAAATAGAAGAAGTCATAAAAGCTAGTTTTTGATGATGAAACTCAAGCATGAATCTATGCTCAAACCTTCGCTTAGGTTTCTATGGAGGTGAAGGCCTCTGATCAGCCATAGCAGGTCTAAATACCCCAAGAAATATTTGATAAAGAGGGGGCTACAAAGCGAGCGAGGTGAACAATGTTGCACTAGAAACAACCTGTGTATGTGACATGTTGATGGGCTGCAAAAATAGAGGGATATTAGGCAGGGAAATGATGAGGGATGTCTCCAAGAAGGGAGCAATGAAAACTTGTACCCTTTTAGAGGGAGGCTCATCGACAATCTCAAGAATAAACCAACAACATGAAAGACAAAGGAGGCACAACTGCAGCAAGAGCAATGAGAGTGAGAGAAAGCATGAAAACAAAAAGAGTAGGAGTGGACATTGATGACTCATTTGCATCCTTCAAGGAAGCCTCACATTTTTGGGCCATCACCCTCTGACAATGCTTATGCTCACATGCAAGCTAGTTCTAGTGTAAACGAGGACCAAGAACAAAATTCTAAGAAGGCTCAACGACAACATGCTCCATGGGAAAGACCTTCTATGTCGTTGCTGGTAGAGGAGGAGACCCAATCGATAAAGCAGGAGGTGCTTTTGAAACAGGTTCCACAAGTGCAGTTGTTGGCACTCTTTCTCATTTTTCTCTTGAAGCAGTTGAAGGAATAGGGGATACCCTCAGAGGTTGTCATCTAGAAGTGAGAGGTGATAGAAGAGCTCCATCTGAATTCCTACCCTTAATATAATTGGCAGGATGACGGATATCAACAATAATTGGAATCTTGAAGGGAGAGTGGGTTGTGAACATTGATAGCGCAAGTGCCTTTTCTTTGTTTGCACTAGGTGCAGACATAAGAATAGAAGACATCGTCAAAGGTTGCATTGTCCTAGGTGACCAAGGATCTCTACCCTAAGGAATGGGTGTATCCTTATCCCCACTGAGGAAGGGGATGAAGACAACTCACTATAGTACAAGACTAGACGGGGAAGGAGTAGAAACAATACAAGAGATAGAGAAACTATAGGTTGAACCAACTTAAGAGTCAACTCCCTCACTTTGTACTTGTAATAGGCCTAGTACAATAGGTCTTCGTGGGGAAGCAAGGGCCCAATCAAAGAAAGTATATGATATACACAATGCAGATGTCATTTTTGCACTAATTATTTCCTAGACGACAACAAAAGGATAAGGCACTGATAGTGTGTTGTATACATTGACATCAATGCCAATTCTAACATCAAAACCTCTTCGACGGAACATATATATAATATATTATGTAACTAACTAAAACATCAATCAAAGTAACTAAAACAAAAATGATTGAAGACCTTTTTATTCATCAGCATGAATGATTATGACCAAAGAATAAATATATCTCAATAGTCACAATATATTTAATATGTAGAGTCGATTGCATTTGAAAAGTTTTAGAATCAGTTGCATACGGTAGCATTTAAACCGACACTTCTCATCAGTTGGGATTTAGTAAATAAATAAGCATTTTGAATTAGAGAGAATAGTTATTGTGTAAGAGTAAAGTAATAACCATCTTGCAACCAATTCTAACTATATTCTTTTTTATAAGAAGTCATGGCATTTGAAGATTGAAAAGTTGTGAGTTGAACACAATAAAAGTTTTATTATGATCAGTATATTTTAAAACATGTAACACACATGTGAAATCTTGTGATAGCGAGAGAATAGTGTCTTATGATAGAGGAAAGGAAGGTCTTAAAACCTCGTAATATAGCCATTGCAAGTTGCATCCAAATACTAGCAGAGGAATGATCGGTTTGTGATAGACTAATCTTCATATTTTGTGGGTATTGTTGTTAAAATTCTTTTTGTTTCAAAGTTGTTTTTGAAGAATAGTAACAGGTGTCTTGAGGTTTCAAAGTTTATTTTTAAGACAATTAAAAATATCATGAGAAGTTACTAATACTTTCAGGCACACATTTACATGGCATGGTGATTTCAGAAGGTCTTATTTTGAAATTTGAATAGGCATACTTTCAGGTCTAATTGCATTGTGTTTTACAAAAAGTGTGTTTATAAAGAAGTAATAAAACATGTATTCAAAAACATTATATGAAAGTGTTTGCAAGACTTTTGTTACATTTAGTTGGCTCAGTTGAAAATCAGAACATTTGTCATACAAAAGCTATTTGATTATAGAAATTCATCATTTTGTTTACAACACATAATCTTTCTTGTTTAAAGATTATCTATTTGGATTGTACACTTGTTCTATGATTGAACATATGAACTTGATGGTTTAAATTTTCAAATTGATAATCATTTCATTGTATCACAACTTTAAGAAGTTGAAGTTCTTAGAGGTTGATTGGGTCGGTGCCCTGAATGTTGATGAGTTGATGCTCACGTTGTAAGAGTCGGTGCTCTTGTTAAAAGGGTTGGTGCCCATGGTGCTTTGTAATTAGATTTCCTTGTGAAGCCGGATTAGGACAGAAGATCCCAACGACATTTCTCACCGTTGTTTTCCCACATTGGGTTTCCATGAAAGATCTTGTGCTTAGCGGTTTTGTTGTTGTTCCTTTCTAATTTTCAGTTGTTGCATCTTTTACATCTTTCAATTTTCAAATTAATTTGATAAAGTTACAGTTGAAAAGAAAATATTTTAGTGCTTGTATACTATTGATTCACCCCCCCCTCCTCGCCTCTCAGTAGTACTTCAGTGTTCTACTATTGGTATCAGAGCCAATACTTGCAAAAGACCTAACAAGTCTAAGTTATTCTAGTAGTTAAAACATATGGCATGTCAGGAAGGAGCATCCTCTAATAAAGAACCACTCTTTGATGGGACTAATTATGCATTTTGGAGTATTAGGATGGAAAGTTAGTTGGCTTTAATTGGTTTTGATGCATGGATGTCCATTGAAACTGGTTATACTAAACCTAATGATCCTTTGACTGATCCTGCAGAAAAAAGGAAATATGAAAATAATGCAAAATCTAAGAATGCATTATTATGTGGATTATCTAAAAATGAATTTGTCAAAGTTATGCATTGCAACTCAGTAAAGGAAATTTGGAATAAGATAAAAATTATTTATGAAAGCAAGCAAAGTTGTAGACATACATAGCCAAATTTGAAGAATTGAAAATGAAAGAAGAAGAGCATATCACAGATTATCTTCTCAGAGTCGATAAGATAGTAAATGTCATCAAGGGTTTAGGTGAGAAAGTGCCTGAAGCAATAGTTGTTTAAAAGGTATTGCAATCATTGCCCTCTAGATACAATGCAAAAATTTATGCTATATAAGAGGCAAGGGATCTCACCAAACTCAAATTAGATGTTCATGGAATACTAACAGCCTATGTAATGAGAATGATAGGTGGCAAAGAAACAAGAAAGGAAGTTGCTTTTAAAACCGATAAAAAGGTAAAGAATGAAAGAACAAGTTCAGAAAATGATTTAGAAGAACAATTGGCTACTTTAGTTAGAAAATGCAAAAGGGCTACTAAAATTAAAGGAAAAACTTCTCTTAAATGTTTTAATTGTGGGGAAAATGGGCATTTTGCATCTAATTGTTCCTATGATAATAGTGATGAAGATGAAGTCTTTAAGAAGAAAAATAAGGAGCAATATTCTTACAAACAACGATCATTTCTTAAGAAAAAGAAAAACTTACATGCTAAAGAAGAAAACTCTAATTCTGATACTAGCAAGGTTTCTAATTCTGACGATTGTGCAACTTTGTTTATGGCCTTAGGATCATCTTCTTTAAATCATAATGATACCAACTCATGTAGTGATGCAGAAAGTGAAGTGGATCTTGAGGAAGAATTGATGTGTGCTCTTGATGAAATTGGTAAACTAAAAAAGGAAAGGTCACAACAGTTGAAAGACATTGAAGCCAAAAATCAGATTATCACAAATCTGAAAGTCAAACTTGAAGAAGGTAGAAAGCAAGAAGAAATGGTAAAATTTGAACTTTTCTTAAAAACTGAATATTGTTCAAAACTAAAAAGTGAACTAGTTTCTTTAGAAAGAGAAATTGAAAAGTTCAATATGGTTTCAGAAAAACAAGCTAAGTTTGGAAAAAGTTAAGAAATGTTAAGTGAAATGTTGGCTAAACAAAGGAAGAACAACAATTAATCAGTTTTGGGATTTGAAAAGGGAGAAAGTTCTAATAGAACAAAAATTAACAATTTTGAATCTCAAGGAAGGATTGTATTCTAGAAGATTTTATCCTTTCTATGGCTATTGTAATTTTGTAACTATTTTGGTCACAAAGTAATTAATTACAAAATCAGGCCAAGGAGAAGAATCAATTTTGTTAGACAAAATTCATTTGATCCCCTAAGGAATATTAATGTGGTTTGTTTTAAATGTCAGAATGTTAGACATATTGCAACAAATTGTCACATGATTTTTGTAGATACTGGAGACAAAAAGGAAGTAAAAGTTTGGAGAAAGAAAGAGAAGTCTCTAGTTGTTGAAATAGCTTTGCATACTACAAAAGAAAATATTTGGATAGTAGACAATGGTTGTTTGAACCACATGACAAGTGATAGGAGCAAGTTTTCCACATTTATAGATTGGAATGGAGGTCTAGTAAGATTCAGTGACAGATCTTTAGTGCAAATTTGTGGTAAGGGTTGTATTAATGGAATTTTGGAAGCAAATAATGTATGGTACGTTGATGGATTAAAGTATAATCTGCTTAGTGTTAGCCAATTGTGCGACAATGGTTATTTTGTGAATTTTAATGCTCGAGGATGTGAAATAAAAAAGTCAAAATCAGGAAAATTGATTACTGAAGGAAATAGAACTGATAGTAATGTTTATGACTTAAAAGAAGCAAAAGGTAGAAGTTGTTTGATAAGTCAAGTTGATGAGAGTTGGCTATGGCACAGGTGACTTGGACATATAAACTTTGATAACCTTGTGAAAATTAGTTCTATGAATTCAGTAAGACATGCCCAAGATTGTTAAACCTAAGAATATCGTTCGCAAATAATGTTAACAATGTAAACAAACTAGAATCAGTTTTAAGCCTAAAGAATATTCAAGTTTGCAACCTCTTGAACTAATTCATACTGATCTTTAAGGTCCAACAAGAACTAAAGGATTGAAAAATGAAAGGTTCTTTATGTTATTTGTAGATAATTTTTCTCGTATGACATGGGTGACATTCTTAAAGGAAAAATCAGAAGCTTTTGATAAGTTTAAGATTTTCAGGGCAATGGTAGAAAAAGAAAGTGATTTTCAAATGAAATGTCTTAGATCAGATTAAGGGTGGAGAATTTCATTCTAACGAGTTTGTGACTTATTGTGAAGAGCATGGTATAAAGAGACAAACTTTTGCAGCCAAGACACCACAACAGAATGGTGCGGTGCAAAGACAAATCAGAACCGTTAAAGAAATGGCACAAACTTTTCTTAATGAAGCAAAAAAAATCTAACAAGTTTTGGGTCAAAGCAGTACATACATCGATCTACATTCTCAACAAAGTTCAGTTGAGGCCACATAGCAAGAAGACTCCATATGAATTGTGGTATGGTAAGTCTGCTTCAGTAAAGTATTTTGAAGTCTTTAGTAGTAAATGCTTCATTAAAAGAGAAGATGATGGTTTGGGTAGTTTTGATTCTCGTTGTAATGAAGGATTGTTTTTAGGTTATTCTACTCACAGTAAAACCCATAAATGCTATAACAATAGATTGAGAAGAATAGTTGAATGTGTTAATGTAAAAATAGATGAAGACGTGCAAAATGACAATTGTGGAGAATCTATTGTTTTGTTTGATGATGTTACAGAAGTCAATCCTAATAACAATTCTTATGAGATGATGGTTTGGGTAGTTTTCCACATTTATAGATTGGAATGGTGGTATGGTAAGATTCAGTGACAGATCTTCAGTGCAAATTTGTGGTAAGGGTTGTGTTAATGGCATTTTGGAAGCAAATAATGTATGATATGTTGATGGATTAAAGTATAATCTGCTTAGTGTTAGCCAATTGTGCGACAATGGTTATTTTGTGAATTTTAATGCTCAAGGATGTGAAATAAGAAAGTCAAAATCAGGAAAATTAATTACTAAAGGAAATCAAATTGATAGTAATGTTTATGACTTAAGAGAAGCAAAAGGTAAAAGTTGTTTGATAAGTCAAGTTGATGAGAGTTGGCTATGGCACACGTGACTTGGACATGTAAAATTTGATAACCTTGTGAAAAATAGTTCTATGAATTCAGTAAGACACGCCCAAGATTGTTAAACCTAAGAATATCGTTTGCAAAGAATGTCAACAATGTAAACAAACTAGAATCAGTTTTAAGCCTAAAGAATATTCAAGTTTGCAATCTCTTGAACTAATTCATGCTGATCTTTAAGATCCAACAAGAACTAAAAGATTGAAAAATGAAAGGTTCTTTATGTTATTTGTAGATGATTTTTCTCATATGACATGGGTGACATTCTTAAAGGAAAAATCAGAAGCTTTTGATAAGTTTAAGATTTTCAAGGCAATGGTAGAAAAAGAAAGTGATTTTCAAATGAAATGTCTTAGATCAAATAAGGGTGGAGAATTTCTTTCTAACGAGTTTGTGACTTATTGTGAAGAGCATGGTATAAAGAGACAAAATTTTGCAGCCAAGACACCACAACAGAATGGTGCGATGCAAAGACAAATCAGAACCGTTAAAGAAATGGCACGAACTTTGCTTAATGGAGCAAAAAAATTCTAACAAGTTTTGGGTCGAAGCAGTACATACGTCGATCTACATTCTCAACAAAGTTCGGTTGAGGCCACATAGCAAGAAGACTCCATATGAATTGTGTTATGGTAAGTCTGCTTCAATAAAGTATTTTAAAGTCTTTGGCAGTAAATGCTTCATTAAAAGAGAAGATAATGGCTTGGGTAGTTTTGATTCTCGTTGTAATGAAGGATTGTTTTTAGGTTATTCTACTCACAGTAAAACCCATAAATGCTATAACAATAGATTGAGCAGATTAGTTGAATGTGTTAATGTAAAAATAGATGAAGACGTGCAAAATGACAATTGTGAAGAATCTCTTGTTTTGTTTGATGATTTTATAGAAGTCAATCCTAATAACAATTCATATGATTCTAGTGCAACTAATCCTACAAATAATTCTAATAATGATGTTGAATCTAATACAGAAATTGCCAATGATATTACTTTTGAAAATACTGGTAAAAAGAAACCTTCTAAGTTTGTTAGAAGAAATCATCCTAAACAACAAATAATAGGGCATAAAAATGATGGAATTCAAACAAGAAAAAAGGTTGTTAATTATAATGAAGAAGCATATCTCTCTTTATTGTCTGATATGGAACCTAAATCTTATAAGGAAGCTAGTTCAAATACTAGTTGGACCAATGCAATGAAAGAAGAATTAGCTCAAATTGAGAAAAATAACACTTGGGAATTGGTTCCTAGACCTTCTAACAAATATGTCATTGGTGCAAAATGGGCTTTTAGAAATAAATTAAATGGAAATGGAAAAATTGTTAGAAACAAAGCCAGATTGGTTTGTAAGGGTTATGCAAAAATAGAGGGAGATGATTTTGATGAAACATTTGCACCCATAGCCAGATTAGAGGCTATTCACATGTTTTTGGCATTTTTCAGTTTATAAGAGCTTCACGGTCTGGCAAATGGATGTCAAATTAGCCTTTCTTAATGGATTTTTGGAAGAAGAGGTTTATATGGAACAACTAAAAGGTTTTGTGTGTGCAAGGAAATAAGATTATATGTGTAGGCTTAAAAAGGATTTGTGTGGTCTTAAACAGGCCCCGGGAGCTTGGTATTCCAAGCTTCATCAACATCTTCTATAGCAGGATTGTCACAGAGGTAATGTTGGAAGTGATTTGTACTTCAAATCCATTGGAGATCATGTATTTTTTGTAGTTGTATATGTTGGTGATATCATCTTTGGTGGGAATAATGAAGTTTGTAAGAATTTTGCTAATCAAATGCAAACGGCAATCAAAATGTCTATGATAGGAGAATTATATTATTTTCTTGGCTTGCAAGTTTCATAGTCGGATGCAGGCATATTTTTGTCAGAGACTAAATATACTAAGGAGATGCTTACAAAGTTCCAGATGGAGGACTATAACACAGTCAGTACGCCAATGATTACAAGTTGCAAACTAAGTAAAAATGATGATTCACCAGCCACAGATCAAACATAATATAGGTCAATGATAGGGAGCTTCTTGTATCTCACAGCGCCAAGCCCGGATATTATGCAATTTTTTTGTATGGTCTCTCATTTTTAGGTTGGACCAAGACTGTCACATCTTAATGCAGTCAAAAGGATTTTCAAGTATCCCCAAGGTACTATTGATTATGGTTTATGGTATCCTCGGGCTGATGATTTTACCTTGACAGCATATACAAATGTCGACTAGGCAAGTTGTATTGAGGATAGACGGAGCACCAGTGGTGGTGCCTTTCTTTTGGGAAACGGGTTGGTTGCATGGTTGAGCAAAAAAATTGGACTCTCTCACTTTGTCTACAATAAAGGCTGAGTATGTTGTTGTTGTCTCTTGTTGTACACAATTTTTGTGGATGAAGCAAAATCTCATAGATTTGAAGGTTGTATTTGACTGTTTGGTTTCCATATTTTATGATAACTCTGGTGCTATCCATATTTCTGAAAATTCAGTTCGTCATTCTCGCACTAAGCATATTTCTATCAAATATCATTTTTTGAAAGAGCAAGTTATTGATCATGGGGATTGTCTTGAGTATGTTAATACTAAACAACAATTGGTCGATATCTTTACAAAGCCTCTTCCTACAACTAATTTTGAAGCACTTCATCAACATCTTGGTGTGGTGGCTTTACGATGCTAATTTTGGTCTCATTAGTGTATCATCATAGGGGAAGTGCATTTCATGGTTTTCATTTTGCCCCCACCCTTTGTCATTGATGTCAAAGGGAGAGAATGGTTATATGGTGTTTTTGAGTTTCAATGGTGTTTTTGAGTTTTAGTTTGTTGTTTGATGGAATTTATTACAGATGTTGTAATCAGATTCAGATAGAATTTTGTTTATGTTGCAAAAGTTGCAGTTTGTTGTTTGATTGGTTTGGAGGCCGGCAGGTTGAAAATCAATGTCAAAAGGGGAGATTGTTGGTGTTGGAATTGGCATTGATGTCAATGTATACAACACATTGTTCGTGTCTTATCTTTTTGTTGTTGTCTAAGAAATAAATGGTGCAAAAATGACATCTGCATAGTGTATATCACCTATTACAAACGTCCTTTAATTGGAGTTCGACCAGACTTTTGCACTTTGTAATACTCTTCGAAAAAACATATATTGTGAACATATTACATATTTCTCTCCTAGCCAACAATGATTGAAGAGCTTTCTATTCATGGCATGAATGATTATGGTAACATAATAAATATATCTTGGCAGTCACAATGTATTTAATATGTAGAGTCAATTGCATTTGAAAAGTTTTAGAATCGATTGCATATAGTTGCATTTGAACCAACACTTCTCATCGGTTGGGATTTAGTAAATAAAATAAGATTTCTAAATTGGAGAGATTAGTTATTGTGTAAGGGTAAACTAATAACCATCTTGCAACCAATTCTAACTATAATCTTTTCTATAAGAAGTTGTGGCATTCAAAGATTGAAAAGTTGTGAGTTGAACCGAATGAAAGTTTTATTATGATCAGTATATTTTAAAACATGTAAGCCATATATGTGAAATCTTGTGATAGAGAGAGAATATTGCCTTATGATAGAGGAAAGGAAGCGCTTAAAACCTCATAACATGGCCATTACAAGTTGCATCCAAATACTAGCAGAGGAATGATCGGTTTGTGATAGACTAATCTTTATATTTCGTGGGTATTGTTAAAAAAAAAATTGTTTCAAAGTTGTTTTCGAAGAATAGTAATAAGTGTCTTGAGGTTTCAAAGCTTATTTTTAAGACAATAAAAAATATAATGAGTCATTGATATTTTCAAGCACACATTTAAATTGCATGGTGATTTCAAAAGGTCTCATTTTGAAATTTAAAGAGGCATACTTTCAAGTCTGATTGCACTTTCTTTTATAGAAAGTTTGTTTTTGAAGATGTAATAAAACACATATTCAAAAACATCATATGAAAGTGTTTTGTAGGGCTTTTCTTACATTCAGTTGGCTCAATTTGACAACAGAATATATGTCATACATAAGCTATTTGATCATAGAACTTGATCATTTTGTTAACAACACGTAATATTTCTTGTTTACAGATTATCTATTTGGATTGTATACTTGTTCTATGATTGAACATATAAACTTAATGGTTTAAATTTTCAAATTGATAATCATTTCATTGTATCACAACTTTAAGAAGTTGAAGTTCTTGGAGGTTGATTAGGTTGGTGCCCTGAATGTTGATGAGTTGATGCTCATGTTGTAAGAGTTGGTGCTCTTGTTGAAAGGGTTGATTCCCTTGGTGCTTTGTAATCAAATTTCCTTGTGAGGCCGAATTAGGACAGTAGATTCTAGCAGCATTTCCCATCGTGGTTTTCTCACATTGGGTTTCCACGTAAAATATTGTTGTTCCTTTCTAAGTTTAAGTTGCATCTTTTACATCTTTCAATTTTTAAATTAATTTGATAAAGTTAAAGTTGAAAAGAAAATGTTTTAGTACTTGTATACTACTGATTCAACCCCCCCTCTCAATAGTACTTCAACGTTCTAAAGTCTAATCTCATGAAGAGTTATAAGATTAACCTTTAAAATATTCTTCATTATACTCAAATAGGAATTGAATAACTTTGTATAGACCTCATGTCGTTGTTGTTCCTTTGTAAATCTCTCTGTATCTTGAGGCACGACGATAGCATTCTTCACAACCTTATTCCTTTTAGACCCTCATGTGGAGGGTGCACTCAAAAAGTATCAATATGTGAGTTTGAAGAAGATTCTCCAAACCGAGTCATCATGTGTTAGTAATCAATGAGTGAAGAACAAAGATTGGTAAAGTTAGAATAATGGTTTAGAGACTTCTCCCTTAGTGTTGGCTGCAAATTTTTTATGAATAACTTATGTATATCATTGTCTAATAAGGCAAAGTGAATCTTTGTAGACATTGATTGGTACCAAGAGATAAACTCAGGAATCCTCTCGTTAGGTTTTTTCTTGCAGTGAACAAAGTCTGCTATAGTGACCTTGCTTCCAATGTTTGCTTGAAACCATGTGCAAAAGGCGTCCATGAATTGATCAAATGATTTGATAGAGTACTTGGGCAATGGACTATACCATTCTAACGTGGTTCTCTTAAGGGATCAAGATAATATCTTCAACAACACAAAGTCTAAGTTATGATAATCACTGCAGATAGACATGAAAGAGTTGATATGAACGTTAAGGTCTCTTCCATTATACTGATCAAATTTAAATGATTTTGCCCCTTCAGGGGTGATAGTGTTTAAGATAATTGATCAAGAGTGTTGCGACAATAATAAATAGGAAGTGAGTGTTGCAATGATAATAAGCAAGAGAGGACTGATTAGAAGCAGATGCAAGAGTAGTAGTTGTTGCAATTGTCCCATATTCTACAAAATACTATTTAACACAGGGTTGTTAGGTGGAGGTGGAGGAGGCATAGTAGAGCCAACGAGAGCCAGTACTGCCTGCAATACCACTGCCATTACAACCATCAATACCATTGCTAGTCTCAAAAACCATACCAACACTAACAAAAGCACCGTCGTGGTAGAACTAAGGGTCGTAGAAGTAGTAGGCATGCCTATATATCCCAAGGGGGTCTACAAAACATTGATGTTGTGTATATTGCCACCAATAAACAAATTGATGGTAGGTCCAGTATCCACTATGTGGACTGATGCTATATCGACACCAATATATGGGCCAATGGTGTTGAATTGAACATCCTAGGTGCTAGTCTCAACAAGCGGCACATGATTTTTGACAATCAAAGAAATAGCCCTTAACACCTCAAGGCCTCTCTTATCTGAGATCAATTTATCTCTCAAATTGTGAATAACGGAGCCAACTTGAGGGAGGATATTTTCTCGCTCAAGGAAACCCTTAAAATCCTTTAGGTTTTTCGCTAAAGAATGAATCTAGTCAAACGGTAATGCAAGAGAAAATTCATGATTGATGATAGGAGACCCTAGGGAGTATCCGTCGAGGTATTATTCCGAAAATTATTTTGTGAACTATTTGCGGAAAAGCCCCCAATAATAATACCCTTAGGGGAAAAAAGTAAAGGGATCATTCGAGTTTGTCGTATCTATGAACATTAGGCCTGGCAAAGTAGGACAATAACGATTTGGTGGGATACTTGATCTATAAGTTCTCCTCACAACCCCAAAGACAGTCTAGATTGTAAAGCTCCTAGGCAAGCCTTACAACACTTCGACAACTTTGTAAAGGTACAAGGAAGTAAACCTGACATAAGTATTTTTTTAAAAATGCTAAAATGCTCAAAACCAACTACACATACACAAGAAAAACTTTCATATCAAGTTCACCAAAATGTAGAGGGAGGGGGAATGAACCACTCCGACAAATGGATAACAACCTCTCGAGGACTCACTAATCAACCTCTACTCAAGATAAGCACAAAGCACAAGGGATGTCAAGTTTTAGTAGATAACATCGGATGTGTCACAAAGATCTTCTAACGACCTCCGCCAACTCTTTGTCCAAGGATGCACACGCGGGTCGTGGAGGGCAGTGCAACATGTTGGTGTCCCATATGGGCAGTACAAAGTTTTATATAAAAAATGCAATGCAACTAGATGGATGTTTTAGATAAAATATGTGATTAACAGAAGTTAAACTAACTATAACTGAGAAATTAAAAAGAAAATAAGGGGAAAGCAAATGCTCTCAATGGGTCCACAATTGAAGCCTCTAGCAAATCTGTAATAACATGCACACAAGCTGAAAAGGAAAATGTTGGGGCCATGTTTCAAAGGTTTGCCACAATCAGACCCCCATTTTGGTATTTCCACATCTATGGACAACCGGATAAATTGATGGATAGATAATAAAACAAGATACAAAATTAGAAGATAATAGATATGCCAAAATGATAAATGCAAGAGGAAAAAGACCGTCCTTTCTCACCCAAAACGAAGAGCCCACAAGAGAGAAGTATCAAATCCCCTCAAAGCACAGAGTTGTAATAACAAAGTCTCAAACACGAAACAACCGAGAGAGCCCAAAGAGATTCAAAAGAATGATGGTAAATGTGATTAGAGAGCTTAGAGAGTTGCTAGAAGATTTGAGAGATTCATTAGAGTGCTAGTGAGGGCCAAAATGAAGTGAAAAAGGCGAGATATGGAGTCTAGAAGCCAAAATGACATCGATGTGCATGACAGGAGGCGTTATGAACTCTACCAATCACAAGCATAACGCTCCAACAGGATCCACGACTCAAGCCATCAACAAAGTCAAGAAAAGGATAGAAACGAGGCTGACATGGGAAGCCAAGCGAGCAAATGGACAAAAGAGTTGGAGTTCTCCTATCACCTTAAAGCGAAGACACTTATGTAACGTGAAATTGGACAAAGTGCAATTTACGACATTATATTCATATACCCTTATTATTCTAAAAAATAACCTTATTACTCCATAAATAATTAAAAAATAAAGAATAGATACCATACATCAATATTGTCTTGCTTAACACATAAGAACCACTCCATGTAAAGTTTCTTTCATGTATTAAAATTTTGCACCAATATTCTTGTTATATATTGTGCATTACTAAACTTGTTCCCATGTACATATTCGGTTGTGACAAAACAAATTCAACTTGCAGTCTATATTAATCCACTCTTCTTGACCAAATACTTTAATAATTAACATACCAAAAATTAGATTCTATTCACAGTCATTTTTCACAAAAATAGCAAGTCCACTCCAAAATTTATGCAAGATATGATGGATTCCCATGCAATAGTCAAATAGGAAACAAAAACTTTGATGTATAGCAGGCAAGAATGCACCTTAAATTGGTTGTTTATTCTATGCACATATTTTTGGGTCTTTTAAAAATATTAAGCTACGTTACCCCGAGTTTTCGGAACGGGAACGATAGAGAACAGCAAGACCAGTTTCTAGGACGGCAACTTTTTTTGCCAAATTTGGGGAGGGGGGGACGGATATATAAAATATAGGGAAAATTAAAATATATAGGAAAATTCTAAATGTTCATATGAAAAAATGGAGAAAGCATGCTTATATACATTAAATTCATATGAAAACATGGATATAGCATGTGTATGATACTATGAAAACATTTTAGAATGTAAATTTCGAACATACAACATTGTCCATAATCAGTATGCATTCATAATTCAGAATTTTAATTCATTCACATTGTCAATATGCATATCATAATAGATATTAAAGAAATAACATACAAAATGCCCATAGGCTACACTATTGCCATATAGTTTCATGGTCAATTGCGATATGAAAATCAAAATAGTACTAAGTAAATACAAAAAAGAAAAGTATAATGTTGCCCCTAATTTGCATCTCCTAACATTGCGTCAAAATCAGAGTCCTTTGAGTCTCTACCAATGTCATGGTCCACGTCCACCTCATCCAATGGAATCCCAACCAATCATTATGGTGTCTCCTCCTCATCAACCTGGGTCACATGTTCGAGATCAACACCCCATTGTAAAGTTGGAGTTTAACAATACTCTGGAGTCCGTTGAACTTTGGAGTTTGACGATCCTGAAGTCGAAGAGCACTATGCATAGCCACTAGCTTCTCCACTCGTCTAGAGGTAAGTCTATTCCTCTTGATAGAGTGGATAAAGCCATATGTGGACCAATTGCTCTCTATAGCAGAGGAACATGCAACCTGTGAAAGTAGGCGAGTGGCAAGCAATTTCAATTGTGTTGTATCCCTCTCATGCTATGTCCAACCTCGCGTGAGGTTTACTCAATGTAGGACCACAAAGATTTGTGAAGTCAAGGAATTGTGAACAAAGTATGGAAGTCTACTCCTCGGTATATATCTTATTAAAGGCCCATGTGAACCCATCTAAAACCTCATCATCATCACATGGAGGCACTCTTCCATTCCTTGGTGCATACCATTTGGGATTCAATGCATAGGCTGTCATGTGAAGCAGGGTGTTCATTATGTTCCACCTTCGTGTCACAATGGGCCTAATATGTTGCTCATAGAACCCCATATCCTTAGCCAAAATTGTTTGCTTAATCTTCCCAAGCATACTATCAAATGTCTCATATATCTCTTCAAGACTAAGAGAGTCTATATCAACATATTTGATGACATCTACAATAGATGAGATGATAGAGCAAACATATTTGCTAGTGCAAAGTTCAAAATATTAAAACTAGAATATGAAAATCAGCAATCTAATATTTAATTTTTAAAACAATTAGCAATTTAATAATAAAATCATTGATGCCTTACCTCACAATGGACCACCAATTGTCATCAAGGATCTTTTGTTTGGCAAATTTTTCTTTAGTAGAGTTTGAGTCCTACCATCTAGTCCACTTAGGATTCACCACCATCAATTGTAGATGATCATGCACCTCAAACATCTTCTCCAACAAGATGAAGTAAGTGGCATACCTGCATTCATTAAAATAAAATAAAAATTAAATGGCATATATATATATATATATGTGTGTGTGTGTGTGTGTGTGTGTGTTTTATTCAATGAAAAAAATTGGAAGTTTGATACAAAATTAAATGTCATTAGCATACCTTGTTCCAATGGGTTTGAGGAATTCCTTTGAAAATGATCTAAAGAGAGCAAGTGAGATGTGGTGGTTGCGAATGAACATTTGAATGTCTCTAGCTTCCACCACCACTTGCTTCACCCAATCTATTTTTCCTATGTCTTTCAATGCATGAACACAACATGGGGTCCAAAAGATGTGCTTGTAAGCACTCTCCACCATCAAACCTGTTGATTTGCACACGCATGTTGAATCAATGATCACATGTACAACATTAGTTGCCCCAACCTCTTTTATAGCATCTTTCAAAATATTAAACTAGAACTCTGCATCCTTACGCTTCCCTAAACAATCCACAACTTTCAAAAAATATGAACCAGCAAGGCATGTGACAATGATATTGATGAGTGGTCGATGTTTAACACCAGTCTAGCCATCCATCACAATAGAACAACCAATTCTCATCCAAGTTCATCTCATATCCTCCATTAACACATTAACCTTCGAATACTCTTTGTCAAAGATAGTAGTTTGTAGCTTATGATCTCTAGGGGGTGTGATTATGGGACCAAAATTGACTATATCCATCACCACTTGTTTGAAGTAAGAGGAACATGTCATACGAAATGGGATTGCATTAGCAAAAAAGTATGTACTTACAGATGACTCTAAAGCTTCACGTCTTTTTGTATTAAACAAACCTTCTACTAACCCTCCCTTCTCACTACCCATCTTCTTCTTTCCTCTTGTCTCAATTTGATTACTACTACCAATAGTGGATGTCATGGGCCCAACTATTTGTGAAGATGCAAAAGAAGGTAACGGTGTTACCACACCTTGTTTCCCCATTTATGTCTCCATATGCAATCTATGACATTCTATTTGCTCCTCATCTTTTAGTTGTGGACAAACTTTGACCCCATGGCCTAGAACATTCAAAAAATGAGATTTTGCCCTTGTGTAGCTGCCCCTAAAATCTATCAAACAAACATGACAATTCCACACCCTACTGCCTCCCAAATTTCTTTTATTTTCACCCTTAAGTGTAACATATTGGAAAAGAGGTTTTGTTTTATTAAAAGGGCCCTTTGCATATGTTTCCAGAATTTTTGAAGGGCATTTAAATACAACAAGTTGCTGCCCACCACTTCTCTCAGCACTTCCACTTGCATTTCCACCAACCACTTCCACTTCATTCTCACTACTACTATAACCCCCAGTGCTGCTCCTTTTTTTTTAAAGTTAAAAAACAATCACATTTCTCTCAATTAATATTCTATATTTATTAAAGATTAGTATTCAATGAGAATAAAAAATTTTAGTTTTATCATTCATGTAATCTCTAGTCACTTATCCACTAGCAACAAAATGAATGACAGTATGGGGAATGCATAAATGATAAAAGTTTTATTATTTATGCATTCCCCATACTATCATTCCCTTTCAAAACAAAAATTAAAAATAAAAACCTTGCAATTGCTGAAGGAACAACAATGGCCACTAATCAATGAAGCCACTACCCACGGAAGGCAAAGGCAAACTGAATGCAATGATTTCAAACCAGTCAAAGTGGCTGCCAGTACTCTTAAGCGATTTCCACTTCCTATCGTGGCCCGTAAGTTGTAACCCTTATCGCATTAAATGATAAAAATTAAAATGATAAAAAAGTAAAACATAGTATGATCGGCAGCGAGAATGATAGTCCTATGTTAACCATAGGAGCAAACATAAAAATAAAACAAATGATCCCTTTCAAAAATTTAAAACGTCAAAAATCTCGCACTCCACTATTATAGTATTACGTTTTAACTTTTACCTATTAACTTTAATATGAAATTAAATTTAATATGATAGTTCGAAGTATTAAAAAATTAATATAATATATTAATATCATTTCCTTTTTAATTTTTAATTTTTAATTTTTTAATACTTCAAAACATTTAGGGCGAAAATTTAAAAACACTTTTTAGGCATTCGGTCATGTTTTAACTTTTAATTTAATTTTTCATTATTTGGGAACAAAAAAAATTAAAATATGACATTTTAATATTTTAAATTAGCCCAATTGTGGGGGTTGTCCAATCGTCCCTGGGACGGATTGGGGACTTCCCAGCCGTCCCCAAGACGTACGAACGTCCCCCATGACTGGGAAAAACGTCCCACCATTTCCAGGACGTCCCCTGCAAATACCCATATATTTGGGGAGGAAGGGGCGTCCCATGGCCATCCCCTGCAAATACCCATATATTTGGGGAGGAAAGGGCATCCCATGGCCGTCCCCAAGTCCCCAAAATGTCCCCGGGACCGGGACGGGGGATTTCAAGCCGGGGACGCATCCCCGGGTTACATAGATATTAAGCTTTCACAAAAATAATGTACACCAAGGCAATTAAATTTATTGACTTAACCTGATCTAAGCAAAAATAAAAATAATGTACACCAGAGGCAATTAAATTTATTGCCTAGTTAAGTGGCCTGTTAAAATCAACAAAAACAAAGTCAACATTTCAATAACTAGTGCCTGATGTAGAGAGAAAATTGTGACACTGCATATTTGATTAATCCTCTCTAAAATTGGGTTGGGCTGTAACCCCAATCATTTTTGGTTTCTAAAAATTAGAAAGACACATGGGAACAAGCAGAGCATGTAGCTTGACTAAGTGTGCACTTTCAAGATAGCCATGTCACGTAAGCCTAACTTATAACAGATAATAATATTAAGAACTCAAGCACAGAAAACATGGTGAGGGAAAGCCATAAGTTGGAAAATCCCAAACAATAAATAGAAGGTACCAATAAGCATGTGAGAGGGCTCGTCAATGCCACACTACCCTGATGAAGATCAAAGTGGTAAATCATGTACGTAAACCAGCATTATCATTTATCTATGCACAAGTTTAGGTAAAGAAGAAACACTGTCATTGCATACGATCCGTATTAATGCCTTGTGAATTCCACAAGTACCGAACATTCACTCATAGGACTCTTACCAATCTAGGTTTGTTTGAACCATTGCCATCTTGCATACCCACAGATTCAGATATTCTAAAGCCACTGCATAAAAGGCTTCTTCCAAGCTAGATCTGATGGCAGTGACTATAGCAAATAATCATGAACAAGTTATTTGGTGATGTCAACATCAAATTATAATTTCATGGACCCAAGATATGGATACACCATCTCTGCTTTATTATGAAATGTACTCAAGATCGCACAATGATCTCTAGGTTTTGAACATCCTTCGATTCTTTTCTTGGCACACAAAGAGTTTCCTTTTTGCTAAGCTTTCACATACGTATTCACAACACATACTAACACAGAATCAACCGCATCCTATTTTTATAGCTAGTCTGGATAATAAGAGGAACACATTTGGCTGCAGAAAGGTTTTGGATAAATATTTGTTTTGTACGATTGTACAATTACAGATGAATTAAGGAACAGAATTACTAGATGTGCTCTGCAATAGACAAAAAGGTTTCCGTTCCATAAAATCCCAATTTTTTGTGGCAAAAATAAAACAAATCATACTGCATAGTACATTCCTTTCATATAACAATCAAAACAATAATGTAAGAATGCCAAAAAGCTGACTAGATCGAGAAGATAAAACTTATCCCCATGTATGAAATATCAGCATATTCTTATAGTTGACAACCGAACATTTAGATAGACTGCTATTCTACACCGACAGAATGCTACAGCCACCAGCTTACTGGCTGCTTCATTTCGGAAGGGGACTCCACAGACTGGTATAACTTCTATTACCAGCCCGGGAAGTTGCAGCACCTTGTTTCTATTGCTAAAATCCACAAGAATGGCAGCCTAAATTTTCCAAAAAATTTATCGTGGGCTTAATCTACAGTATTAAAAAAACTCTGCAGCAAAATTTTCAGGAGCAATTACACCTTTCACTGCCTTTAGAAAAGGAAAGTCTATGGAGATGAATATCCCTGCATGTCAACAGTTAATGATCTAATCCATGATTGCAAAAACTCAAGCATGCCATCTTATAGTTCATCATGATCTTGAATCTCCTGGTTTAATGAATCGAGACGTTTTTGAAGATCCTGCCATGTTATTAGATATTAGAACCATTTTTCCTATATCAAATTAAGGTCCAGCTTTCAAAATACATTTTAAACAAGGTTTTAAGTCTGAAATCTCCTCTGATTCAAACCACTAACCTTTATTCTTTCTTCTAGACACAGTGCTGGAGTTAAGAGGCTTGCAACATACCTGCACGTTTAGGGGAAAACATAACAGAACAGAATAGATATTAGATTCCACCAAACTAAGCAAAGAGAAAAAATAAAAATTAAGATTTCAAAATTCTCACTCGCATCGACTTGGCTCATTGACATCAATAAGCTCATTCTTCAAACCACACTTCAGCCTGATCTGTAATCGAACATGAACTAATGATTAAAATACAAAGAAATCTCATCCATTGATCTATAATCAACTCATTCATCTGACTACACTCGCTTGAGAAAAAATCCTTTTTTCAAAACAAATGGGAGGACTTAATACACGGGGCAGTAATGTCAAAGAAAAAGCTCACCGTCAAACTTCTATCTGGACCACTCCAACACTTATCACCGTTTGAGAACTCCATGATTTTGTATGAATCTTTGAATCCTCCCCAGCGTCTGAAAATGTTAATAAAAGAATATTTCACACTAAATAAGGCAGTAATGAACACAAAATTTTCACAATCCATGAGATAGAGTGAAAAAAGCTTTTGGAAAAAACTGTGTACTAACATTCATCAACAATTTGGATCACTCCACGATCCATCATCAAGACAGTGAGATAAAATGATAAGATTGCATGTTGGCTCAATAAAAAAGATGAAATGCCAAAAGAAGGGGCATAGAAATCAACACACTTTAAGAGGTTGTAGATAAATAATTTATGATAGATGGTGGGCTGATTATGATTAAAATAAAATAAGGTTAATAAAAATAATAACAAAATTATGCTAGAGATGAGACAAGAAGCAAAATATGAACATTATAAACCAAAGATGAAATATCCTGTATAACAGAAGTACAATTTATATAATCGTTATTATAAGAGAGTAAACTTAAATTAAAGATGTGGAAAGGGAAAGGGGAATTGTGGTAGAAAGAGGGTGGGATATTAAAAAAGAATTGGTAGTGTAGAAAGAAAAGTGTTACGTGAGCATAATAACATTATAATGGTAAAGATGAGAAAATAAGTGGAAAAAGAATTAGAATAAAATGAAGAAATGTGAAAGTTTAAATAAAATAAGGTGCAGAATAGATTAATCATTAAAGAGAAGAAAATCTTGAGAAGATTGAGAGCAAGGTAGAATGACAAAGCTCAAAGCATGTGAGATGTTAAGTTGAAGGGAAAGAAAGGTTGGAAAGAGCAAAGAATGCAGGGACGAATGGAATTTAAAAGAGGAGGAAGTTACCCAATTTTGCAAAGAGTGCAAGTTGTGATCAAAGAAGTGACAAGATGTAAGGAAGAAAGGTGGAAGATAAGACAGGTATTAAAGTGTCAAAAAATATAATATAAGAAAGATAAGACAGTTAACAAGAAACATTTTGACTGATATCTTAAAACAAATCTTGGACATTTCTGAAAACTATATGAATTGCTTCAAGTTATTTCCAGGGGCAGCGTGAATCAGTAGTAAATAATTCTCAGAACTTTATCCAATTAAATCCTTTGATAAATAACTTTTAAATTGAAAAATGAGATGAAAGCACCAAACTGAAATCAGAAAGGAAACATCACACAATGAGGACAAGACACAAGCAAATACGTGGAAGCCCAAGATGGGAAAACCACAGTGAGAAATGCTGCTAGGATCTACTGTCCTAATCCAGCCTCACAGTTAAAATGATTACAAACTTTTGGGGCACCAACCCAAGGAATCACCAAATCCTCTCTGAGAGCACCAACTCTTTCAAAACCAAAAAACAATAATCTGAGCACCAACTCAGAAATCCTTAAAGCATTGACACCAAGAATGTCACAATCACCAGTTACAGCTGATTACAATCTTTGAAACTTCTCTTTACAATATTTGAAATATGTAAACAGTTAATTACAATTTGAATATGAACAGACTTCAGATAGAAATCTTGTATGGAAATGATCTGCAAGAACCTCTTTGTAAACTGAATGCAAACTGAATGAACAGTCATTTCTTACTGTCACAAACTTTATCAGTATCTTTGAAAAAGAACTTGTTTACCCAGATTTAGAGCAGGCTTGAAAGAGAAAATTAAATTAATATATCGTTACTGTTATACCTGATCTGGATTACACCTTCAAATGAAAACCTTCCTTATGACAGCATCGAACTTCAGATTTTAGTATACTTATGTCTTTTCTCTCAGAATATATTATTTATATCTGACACCTCCTCTGGAACAGAATTACTTTATAAATAATATACTTTCATTGCATGCACATCACAGAAATCTTCCCACCAAAAAATCAACAACTCCTGTACAGCCTTCCACGTACTTAATAGAGAATATAACTTTCTCTATTGGCAACATAAAAAGAAGTTTCCAACTGTCTTAAGCAGTTACAACTGATAAGGAAGTTCCAACAGCTTTAAATAACTTCCATCCACTGAATCCAAATCACAACTGCCCTTTTTACGTGCCAAGTTCCAACTACCTTAAATCACACACATATTAATAAGTAGAAAGTGTAACCAACACAATTACTAATAAAAATAGATAACAAAAAGACAAGTGGCATGTATAACTGCTTTCATCAAACCGATTTCCTACCAATTATAGATACTGTTTATTCTTGTCTCTGCCCAACACATAAGTCTTATCTCTGTTTGCAGTGTTCATTCTTATTTCTGCCTGCTGTAGAAAATCAATCACGATACTTCTCAGACAATGACTATACAGATTATAATACTGCATTCAGATTTGAAGATACTGAATTCTTAAGCACTGGTAAATCTCTACGAAACCCAGGGACGCGTCCCCTACCTGAAAACCCCCGTCCCAGTCCCGGGGACGTTTTGGGGACTTGGGGACGGCCAGGGGACGTCCCCCCCCCCGTCCCCAAATTGTCAAAATTTTGAGGGGACGTCCCCGAAACGGGGGGATGGCTTCCCTAGCTGTGGGGGACGTCCGTACGTCCCGGGGATGGCTGGGGACAGATTGGGGACATCCCAGCCGTCCCGGGGACGGCCAGACGTCCCCCACATCCAGGGCTAGGGAAAAATATTAAAATAAAAAAAAGTCATATTTTCAATTTTTTTTTAATGATGTTTTTTGCGTAATTGAGGGAGTGAAATATCTCATGAAGGGTTTTTTGCCAATAGAAAAATAAAACCCGACGCCTATATAAAATAATAAAAGTATTTTTGGCCTCGCGGGGCGCTGCCCCTCGACCCCGCACTGTATCGCGACAAGGAGCGCGCAAGGGGCGCTGCCCCTTGACCCCAAGTTGGGGGCGCTGCCCCCAAACCCCCGTCGAAAAATATAGGGGGGAACTGCGCTGATGGAAGTAGTGAAAATTTAACCTCTGAGTCTGATTAGGCTCCATTATGTATTTTATTTCTTTAATATCTATTATGATATGCATATTGACAATGTGAATGAATTGAAATTCTGAATTATGAGTGCATATTGAGTATTGAGTCTATTGATAATGTTGTATGTTCGATGTTTCCATTCTAAAATGTTTTCATAGTATCATACACATGCTATATCCATGTTTTCATATGAATATAATGTATAGATGCATGCTTTATCCATGTTTTCATATGAACATTTAGAATTTTCCTATATATTTTAAATTTTCCCTATATTTTATACAGCCGTCCCCTTTGCCGTCCCCCCCCCCCCCCCCGTCCCCAAATTTGGCAAAAAAATTTGCCGTCCCAGAAACTCGTCCCCCCGTCCCGGAAACTTGGGGTAACGTAGGTAAATCTCAATCCAATCAACTTTATGACTATGATTGAATATGAGAGTTGAAAAGTGAGAGATTGTCTCTCCGAATTTAAGGACAAGTTTGCAAGACTTCAAACCATAGACTTCGAACCATCAACTTTGCCTTGTTACTCTTGCACAGTTCAAGAAATCATGTTAGATCATGTATATACTCAAGTCTTTTGATTCATGTCCGTCTTAGGAGTCTTGTACATAGTTTAGTTTTAGAATAGGTTTTCTTTTTGTGTGTTTTAGTTTAGTGGTATTGTCGAGCAAGGTTGTTGATTTGCCTTGAGTCAATTGACTCGTGATTCTTAAGTGGCTCAAGTAGGCAATTTGGTTTTTTTCCGTTTGGTTTGCTTCAGTGTAGTTTTGCATTTGGCTTAGTTCCTTAGTTTGGTTTTGAATAAGGGATTCCCATTTGTGAGAAGGAAGATGCTGCTTCTGCGCACACTCTAGTGTACCCAAGTTATGTACAAGCTATTCCTTTGATAAATATTTATGAAGAACCTTCAAGTCCTCGATTAAATATTTCTAAATTCTCTTAAAGTTAAGATTAGTACTTCACTAGGAAGGAAATCATCTAGTGTCTTGACATTGAATTTTGTGATCATTATTTCTTACTCGTTTAATCAATTCTCTAAGTCATTGTGGTTTCTTAGGTGAAGTCGTGACCAATAAAAAATTAGGATCTTACTTCAGTGCCACTGTGATTCTCAAGCCCATGTGAGCTTCATTGCTTGCGAGCCAAAGTGTGGAAATATGTGAAAACAAAAGAAACAACCAAAAAGAAAGAAATCAAAAGAGAAAATTGAAATATCAAATATCAAGATACTTGGCTTTGGGTGTGCGGAAAATTCTACAGGTATCAAAGAAAAAGGAAAAAACAATTTGCCGGAAGTAGAGCAATCTCCATGAGATTACAGCAATAACCTGGCCGGGGCTATGGACACTTGCTGTTAGTGAGGCTATATCTAAGGATGCTTTTGGAGTTACGACAAAGCTACACAACTTGTCACAGTGGAACCAAAGAGTCACCTTGTTCTCATAAGGCAGAAATGAACGCATTTGCACACACTTGAGATTGGAAGATGAAGTGTCTTGATACAATTTAGGATTCCTCTTCCTTTTTGAGTACCTTTCTTAACCAGTGGATAAGTTAGTTAGAATTAAACCGAGATTCTGGGCTTGGAATGGGTTTTATCTTTGGAATGTTTAGGAACATTTATTCAAGGTGGCACTAGATGTTGTGACATAATCACACATCACCCCAATGCAAATGGGGACCCCCTCTTTTTTATTTTGCTTTAGTTTAGGGTATTGGTCTCCAGTCTCTAAGTCTCAGAAATAACTAAAGTTTTATGAAATTTGGAAGTCACATCAAAGTCAAAAAGTGAAGGAACAGTCAAAAGAATATTTTATTGCTACGGATAGTCTCAAATGGGACAAAGGAGTAAAATTGCAATTTCTCAGAGTCAATTCTGACAACTTGTTTTTTTTAAGGAAATTTGCTTTTTTGCTTTTTACTAAATTTAGAAAGTTTTGTTTTTGGCATTTTGGGGCCAATCTGAGAACCTGCTTTTTCAGTCTCTTTTTTAAAAATAAAATGTTGATTTTTTTGAAAGTTTTTTTAAGCTTTTTTTGAGGTTTTGGATGGTTTCAAGTTTAGAAGATGTGTCAAGTCAAGAGAATTCATCCAAAACAAACCAAGTATGAAATAACTTTCAAATCCAGAGGATAATTTCTAAAAAGCTGATTGAAGCTCACAAGAAATTGACAAAGTCTGGAATTTGGTTCGTGAAAAATTCCTTGTTTCCTTGAAAATATTCTTGAATTCCTTGGAAAAATTCCTTGTTTCCTTGAAAAAAATTCTTTGTTTCCATGGAAAACTTCCCAATCCTATCATGAAGTCTGCCCAAGAAGGGATAATAAAGGTGATAAGTATAGGCGCTCAGAAGAGGAAAGGTTGGAAATTTAGGTTAAGTATAAAAAATTCCTAATCCAATCTCAAGTCCACCCCACCTCATGGTGAATCTTCATTGCAAAATTGCAAAGTCCGCCCATGCAATGGTCAAAAGTTCCTTGGCTAGCATCAAAGTCCACCTAGGGAAGAATTTCAACCAAAAAAACAAGAAAAAAAAATTCCCTAAGCCATCACAAAGTTTGCCCTTGGTGGACAAGGACGAAAGATGAAAGTCAAAAATAAAGCACAATTTGTCTAAGTGTTGGATTGGATGAAAAAAAGAGAAATAAAGCAAAAATGTTTCTAGAAGGAAGCACAGAGGCAAAATTGCCATGAGTTTTAAAAAACAAAAACAAGGAAAAACAAAAGAGGTTCGACTTGAAGAGCAGATCATGACCACATACATTACCAATAAAACTCATTAAAATATTAAAACAAGGCAAGAGCAAGTTCAAATTCCCTATAAGTATAGGCTTTGGCAAATTTACTATTCCCAACTTTCTTATCATGCTCAAGGAATTTGAACTTTTCCAAGCACCTTTTCCAAAATTTCTAAGTGGATTTCAAGCTGAAATTGCAGGTTCAGAATAATTCTAAGGAAGAATTCAGACATTCAAAGACAAATCAGAAGTTTTTTTTTGAGAATTTTCTTCAATTCTTGAAGGTCTGAAGCATTTTCAAGGCAGAATTTACAGATTTTGGTCTTCAAATCTCCTTTTATTCTAAATTCTGATTTCCAAACTTGTGCCTAGGTTCTCTATCAAATTTTTCAATTCCTTCAGAAGAACAGGGTTGCTTCTTTTTGTGTTTTTTTCAGTCTTGAAGGCAGAAATTCTTAAAATTAGACTTTGTTTCACAAATTCCAGAATTTTCCTAGTCTGATTTTAGCTTCCAGAACCTTTTCCAAGTCTGATTTTGAGTCCTAAAGTTTAAATCAGACTTAATTTCATGATTTCAAGAAGATTTTCCAAGTCTGATTTCGATTTCCAAAATGATCCTAAGTCTGAATTTTATTTCTAAATTCATAATCAAACATTAATTCCATAATTTCCAAGTTTTTCTAACTCTCATTTTCACTTTTCAGACTTTACTCAGTCTGATTTTAGATCTGATTTCAACAATTCAATCAGAAAATCAGAGTTATTTTCGAAAATTGTCAAGATGACATCAAGCTTATTTCTTCTAATCTATGAATTTTCTCTATTTTCAGGTACTTGATGTTAGCTCAGGAAGAGATTTCCAGAAAAATGAAGATGAAACAAGGAACCATGGAATCCACAAATGAAAAGAAACAAAGAAGGATTTACACTCCATCAAGACATTCGAGAAGATTAAGTCAAGCAAGGATGAAAGGCTTTACATCCACCTTGGGTTTCTTTTAAAGATCCAAAACACAAAAGATTCCACACCAAGCAGCGATAAGTTCAAGACACAATAAGAATGAAGAAATGTTCTAATCATCCTGAATTTCCTTTGGAAATTCAAGATTAAGGGTCAATACAAGGATGTAATCTTGGTTGAGAAATGTTGCAACACGAAGTCAAGAACTCCACTAGAGAATCCGAGTCCAAGGCATGGAATTTCGTAATCAAGGAAGGAAAATAGTTTCAAAAAAGTTAATCAAAGTTAGAAACTTGATCATCCAAAAGATATCGCCTAAGGTATCAACATTTCTTCATGATAGGAATCAAATCTGCAAGGCAAGTTGAGGTGGCATCCTAGTCGTCAATCAACCAATCATGAGGTTCCAAGTCAAATGTGTCCAGATGCAATGAACCAGAATCAACAAGCAGCTCCCATTTTCTCATTGGTTATCCAAAGTGTTGTAATTTTCTCATTGGCCGAGAGGAATATTTTTACAAGTAACCCTAATTGAGGTTTTATCTATTAATCTTGGCCATTGATCTTAAATCAATCCACGGGTCGTTGCTTTTTAATCGAATGCCTATATAAACCCTCCTCTCATTTGTAAAGAGAGAGATTTCTGAGAAATTGTGGTAGTGATACTTCTTAAGTGCTAAGGCATATTCATTGTTCAATTGTTGGTGAATCTTGTCTACTTTTGCAAGTTAGCATGGTTTCTTGGCTCTCCATAGAATAGATTTCATTTCAAGTTGTTAAATTGAATGAAGGATATGATAGAATTGCTCAATGTGGAATAATGTGTTCATACTTTTGATAACTAGATGATTTTCAGTTATCGTGCAAAGTTAGCCTGAACCAGAAACAGAAACTTAACTTCTATCGTTTTATTCATTGTTCAAAATGTTGGCAAAAATGAGTGATATGAAAATCTTTTGATTTCCTTAGAAGATTGCAACGTTCTAGTGTAGTTGTTGAAATTGGCGAAGCAAGGATTGCAACGGGATTCCATGTTTGCAATTTCAGTCTCCGGAGTTCATAGGATTAGATTAGGATTAAAACTATCTTTCTAAACCCTCATCCCTTTTGCCTTTTTTTTCCAAGTCTTTGTAGAAGTAGGATTGAACAGAACTTATTGCAGAATCATTCCATAAAAAGAGAAGAAAGTTACAAGTGTTAGCAATCAACAGAATCCTTTGATTGATTCACTCCTCGAACAATTACGTAAGTCATGTTGTGACCATTTCACACATCGCCCACATCAAAATGGGGACCCCTCGTTTTTTTCAGGTCCTAGCCTCTTAGTCTAGTCTCTCCCTCTCGCAGGTGAAATGAGTGAGTTCATAGGGTCTAGATTTCATGTGAGTTAGTCTGGAGCTCAACTGATGAATCTAAGGAACTGCTAGTTAGGACACCCCAAGTGCTCGAGGTTAAAGGGTAAAAGCTTCAAATACTTCTCATGAGGAGCGAAATTCCCTTCAAATACCCTTGACTAAGAGTGAAATTGTTCCAAGAACCTTATCTTGTAAGTTTGAATAGAGAGAAGTGAAACTCTTATCTTGTAAGTTTGAATGGAGAGAAGTGAAACGAGGTGATGAGCAAACACTCCGTATTCAATTTCAATTTACTTCATCTCCAAGCCCCCAATAGCGAACTTCATGTTCAACCTTAGGAGAGCGAACTTCAAGAATAGAGCTAAGGGAGCAAACTTCATGTTTGAAGGTAGGAGAGCGAATTTCCCCTGAAAGCTTTATTTGAGTGTGAGTTTGAGCATTTGAAACCTAAGGATTGAATCAATAAAGCAACTAGGAGCGAATTTCATGTTTGAAAGTGGAAGAGTGAAGGATGTGAGAACATTTACCTTGAGCTGATCCGATTTGGAGTTGAAAGATAACTTCATGAACTCAAGGAGGAGAGAAAACTTCATGTAGGAGAGCAAACTTCATGACTTGAGGTAGTGGAGCGAATTTTTTACTTCATGAATTCCCTAATAAGAGCGAATTCCTTTCATATGCTTTGAAGTAGATTCGATTTTGAGATCAAAGCAAACTTCATGAACTCAAGCATATGAGCGAACTTCACAAATTGGAGGAGATGAGGGAACTTCATGTTTGGGCCTAGAGGAGCGAATTTGTTTCAAAACAAGATATAAACCAGCTAATAGATCATTTCCTTAAGTTGAATTGATGCCTTAAAATGTTTAGGAGAAAACAATTTCGAATTTAGGATGATGAAAGGCAAGTTTACTTCAAGAATCAAGATACATGAGCGAACTTCACAAATCAAGATACATGAGCGAACTTCATGAATCAAGGTACATGAGCGAACTTCAAGATTCAAGATGGATGAGCGAACTTCAAGATTCAAGGGAGATGAGCAAACTTCACCACTTGAGGTAGGGGAGCGAAATTTCCTAATGTTCTAATGCACCTTAAAGATTAATCAACATAAATTTGGTACCCAAAATATAAATTTGTTTCAATTATATCAAGTCAGCCAGCTTCAAAAGGTAATTTATGATTTTAAATTTTATCAAGCCAAGTCAGCCTTTATTGGAAAAGACACACCCTTTCCTTAATTGCCTATAAGGAGTTCAAACATTCATTTCAAACATCAAATCAAATCAAATCCCTCTCTCTATTCAGCGAATTTCAGAGCAGATTGGCAAATTTCATCAGCAAGATAGTGAATTCAATCATCATCTACAGCGAATTTACCCCAAGGAGTAGCAAATTCATCATTGAAGGGTGAATTGTAGCATTAAGATTGCAGATTGAAGGGTGAATTTCATCATTCAACAGCAACATCAATCGAAAGTTAAGGCGATTTTAAGAAGACAACAGGTTCCTCAATCACGTCAATTGGTCTATAGCCCCCATATCAGGTTGAATCGTCAAAAATCAGAGGTAGAGACATCATATTGACTAATATAAAATCAGGTACAGGTCTGATTAAGGTCAGAAATTGATTTTGTTTAGCAAATTAGACCTCCTTAATTCATCTAAAGGTGCAAATCAGTCTTATCTAGCATTCAAATTTCGCATTCACTAAGATGAAAGATTGGTTTATATCAATATCATAGCTAGCTTGCTAAGTGAATATGCTTCATTATATGAGCATTTCGCATATTTTTTACCATTACCCTAACTTATATATCTCTTATAGGTGAAAGATGGCGGCTCCTAAACCAAATAAAACCATGACCTGTCATGCACTCATCAAGGAAGACTCGAAGAACGGCGCATTCGAAAGCAAGATCGCATCTCATTAGAGCAAAATAGGAGACACCAATCTCGGGAAGTTCGACACCAAGAAGTTCCGGCACCTGTCATACACAAGTGAATCTACTGCTACGGCCAAGAAGATGATTGATAGTGGGATCATAAATGCAGTTGGCTTCCCTTCGGCAGTGCAATGCTACGAATTAATTGTGGAGTGTGCCCAACACTACAACTCTCCTTCAAGAAGAATAGTGGCGAAAGATGGAACAGTGCTCACATATCTCTCGGAAAAGGCAATTAGTGAGGCATTTCATCTACCTGAGCCTAAGCATATGGTCTACATAAGCATGGAAGGAGCTAAGTCCGCCTATGATGATGATCCAGATGCATGTTCAAAGATCATCGACAAGTTTTGGTTGAAGAAGAGTAGAGGTGGTAGGAGCAGATGGCCCAACAAATTACATAGGGTGGACTTAGAAGATGAATTCAAAGACTTCATCACCCTACTTCATCGATTGGTTGGTGCACCAGAGGCTTCTTATTTCGAGGACTAGATGTTCCACTTCATAGAGACTGTCACTCATGGCAAGGATACAATCAATTGGGCGAGGCTCATCAGTAATAATATTGATCTACAGCTAAGAAGGTTGATGTGCACTAGAACATTCTATATGAGCTCCTACATCGTATACTCTCTTGCAAGAAATTACGAGTATCCAGGACTGATGTATATGGGTGTAGTATACACAACTTCATCATCTGCCTAAACAGCATTATAGAAGAGTGAATGACGCATTCACTATGCATATCACGAGGATGCTTTAAGGAGGACAGCAGCAAATATTCTCTCGAAAGGCACAAGCATTGGTAGAACAACATGGTGCATAGTTCATCCAATTCCCGAAGTTCACCTATATCAGAGTTCAAGGATGCCCTGTTCCCCCCTACATGTCGCGCTACCCAACAGATAGAGTGGTGCTACTTGAGGTAGTGAGACAATTGGTGGCATATGTTAAGGCATATAGGCATAAGCATGGAACCAATATTTATTTTCCTATCACGCTTGGAAACTCTATTGATGTGTGCCCTTACATTCATGTAGTTGAGGATGCTGAGAAAGAGTTGGCACTTCACTCACTCAAGCCATTCACACTCGATATGATAATGCGAAAGAAGTACACACACCAGTGGCAGTTAGAGGACTATTGGATGAACATTCAAGATGATGTAGAAGTGAAGAAGATGTATTCAAGGCTACCTCTCGATTTCATCAGGAAATGTAAGTTGTTTCATGTTGCTGATCAAGTTCAAGATAGTGGCAAATATCTTCAATCAGCCTACACCAAAGAAAACAAGGAGATCCACATCAAATGGGTTGACGTGGAGGTCATGGATTTGAAGGAGTTGATGAAACAAGTCTTGGAATACACTTGCATATGGATAGACGGACAGCACTAGAAGTTGAAAGCGGAGAACATAACGATGACATTCCACTCAGAAGAAAGAGTAGATGATGAAAATGAAGCAAGCGCAAGTGGAAGTGCTCCTCAACCATCTCACTCAAGAGGCTCAAAGAGAAAAGAAGATCATGGAGAAAAAGAGTCATCAAGGAAGAAGCATAAATAGAGTTTCAGTCATCCTTCCTCTAGGCATGAAGAAGAGTTGAATCAGGAAGAAAGACATGAAGAACAAAGAGTGGAGAAGGAATTAAGTCAAGGAGCAAATGAATCAATGGAATCCACAGTTCACAATGACAAAGGCAAAGAGAAATCATCACAAGGACAAGAAGATCTCACTCATCACACCCAAAAGATCGAAGGAGATGAAGAAGACAATGATGAGACTACTTCACCATCTAGAGATGAGAAAATGTGTGAAGAAACACAGATTCAAGAAGGAAGATCTTCCATTCCTGAATGGCTTAAGGAAAGATTAGCTCAAGAAGAAGTGATAATAGTTGATGAAGAACCAACATATGATATAGCGAGCCTTCTAAGCCAGACTAGAGAAGTCACCGAGAAAAGGAAAGCTACAAAGATGTCCAAGGTGATTAGAGATGATTCGGGATCAAGAAAGTTGCAAATAGCTACTCCAACGGTGGATAAATATGAAGGAGAGATCACAGCAAATGAGTATGATATGGAGACTATTGATTTGGGTCCACTCACCTCCAAGCAAGCCATAGGTGATGCAAATGATTCGTTGAAGGCGGTTAATGATATGTTAAGAGCTGAAGTAGAAAAGAATAAAAGGCTAGAGAAAGAGATAAGTGCGTGGAGTAATTACTTCCAACAATTTCAGAAGCCATTGAGACATCAGAGTCCGGCAGCTACACTGTCACCCTTGCTTCCTGCGGAATCAGATGATCATATGGAGAATGTGAGGAATTCAGCACAATTGATGGACACGTGGATAGAAGATTCATATACCAGAGTTAGCGAGTTCATGAAGGGCATAATGAAGACACTTGACACAGTCACAAGAGTCCTTGGAAGAACTCATGTTCTCATAGAGGCCTTTGAAGCATTTGCACATGCTAGAGATGTCATCATTCCCGTATTGCAAGTAATAAGGAAAACACCCCGGGAAGTCTTATCAAGAGAGAAGATAAGAAGAGAACGCTCTACACCCAGCTTTCTACAATGGAGTAGTCTACTTCGCACAAAGAAGATCGTTTTTTAGGAGATTGGAAACGGATGCAATCAAGTTCAAGATGATATCCATCGTATTCATGATAAGATAGTAGAAGTATCATAGATTGTCTTGGAGAGGAAGATTGATCCTAGGACGATTATAGAAGCTAGAGAGTTGGAAGAGAGAAAAAGAGTTATCTTTCATGGCACTGATGAAATGATCACCAAAGGACAGTTGGATGATATGCTTGAGCTCGTGGTATTAGCCAGCAAGACTCAAGAACTCGAACCTATATGGGAGAATGCCATTGTCAAAGCTTTCAATGAAGTCATGCACATGGAGGAATAGTTGAAGTCTCTACCTGAGATCTCGATGACTGAGACAGAAGAGAGTGTGTCCAGATTCATTGAATATGCCAGAAGGGAAGGAGAGAAAGGAAACAAGATTCTAGAAGACAATTTGTTATGATCCTACTTGCCGATTCATTTTCTCATTGGAAGATGCTTCCTCAATTTCTATGCCAACACATTTTGTTTTCTCATTGGTTGATTCCATGATGATGCTCATCCAGAAAGGGTTTCATTTGTATCAAACCCTAATTAGGGTTTATGTGGCAAAATCTCAGCCCTTGATCTTCATTCGATCTCGGCCCTTCGTTGTATTTGGAGTCCTATATAAACTCCACTCATTTCATTTGTAATGAGTTAGTAATGAGTCAGTAAGTAAGAATTGTTGTTGTTTGGCTTTTGGATCAATAAAACATTGAAGTCATGGTGTTTCTATTCAATCTTTGAAGTTTATTGCATGATTTTTCATCTTCTCAAGTCAATCTTTGATATTACTTTAAGTACTTAGATTGAATGATGGAATGGTGTATTTGATTAATTGTGAAACTCGCAATCCATACCACTAGCCTCTTATTGATTGTAAGTGCGCCTTGTGTGGTCAACTAGAATCATTGTAAGTGCTTGAGTTCAATTGTTGCTCAATCATGGGTATGCATTCAAGTGATGGTGTCCATACTTAGTAACGATTTGAAAATCTCTAAGCTTCCTTAGAAGATTGCACTAGTTTTGGTAAAGTTGTTCTTGTATGGCGATGCTGAAACTAGTAGAGTTTCACTTATATCATTCTTCGTCCATCCATTCTTTGGATAGATTAGAACTTCTCAACCCTCATCTTTTGCTATTTTTTGACAAACATCTTGTAGTATTAGGAAAGAACTTCACCGCATATCATCTGCAAGGTTCTTCAAGAGTCTCCTCTCAAGTTAAAAGGCCCCTTGATGAAACAACAACCACTTGTGCTTATCCACACGTCAAGACCTGACACTTATAAACCTTAGAGTTGTCTCAAGTGATCCTTAAGCCAATCTTCAGCATTTGAGAAGCTTTGTTCAAGAGAGGATAAGATACGTGTGAGTATTTTATTCTATGTTCACATGTGCGTAAAAAACACATCAACAAGTCCCCCTTCAAATTACCAGCATATCACAACAAACCAACTTAGACTATCTGCATGAATCTAGAACTTTGGAGTCGTCTTTGTGATCACACAATCCATCTGTTTAGCACATACAAGATTTTGATCAAGAGAGAATAGGATATCTCAAGGTATTTTATTCTGAGTTGCGTGTGCATAAAAATCACACCAACAGAATTGGCGCTAGGAGGGCTGATCATCCCACGAATTATGAAACTTATCAAGTTATATTAGGAGGAGTTATCCAAAACCTTTTTTTAACCTCCTCTCCGCACCAATAGAATTGGCACTAGAAGGAGGGCATGATCGCAATGAATGCCTGAACTACTGAATTCCAGATCATTTCAATTCATATTTGCGAGGAGTAATGATAGTGAATACAGGAATATGATTGCTGATGCCAACAGAATTTGCTGAGCTTTCAATTCAAATTCAAGATTTGCTAGATCTCTCATATATCAAATAATCCAAAAAAAAATCAAAAAAAAAGAAAAAAAGGAAGAATTCTCAATGGACGAGCAGTAGGATTGTGCCTCAATTTATATTCTCAATCTTTGGTGGTCTTTGAATGCACAACTACATCCACGAAATCTGTCTAAATTTGCATCAAGGAATAATTGTAGAATCCATAACACTGACGGACATAGTGAGATGTATTGTTTAACATTCTTGTCAAGGATGAAATTAGCCTTGCAAGGTAAAATCTCCTTTTCAAAGGTACATGAGCCCGTTGTGTTGGTAAAAGTCGAACCCAAAGTTTCAATTGGTGAAAGTGAATTTTTCACGAGGTTCAAGGAGATGGTCAAGAAAGGGTTATGTATTGAGAAGGACTTGCGCGTAGAAGACATCTTGCTCCTGTGTTGGAGTAGGATCCATAATACCACCCATTCGAAAGTCACATGTCAATCATGCAGGGAAGCTATTCACCAAGCTAAGGTGCAAGTAAAGTCGGAAGAATTGTCAAAGATGTACACTACAGAAAAGTTGTGGAATGCTCACCTTCAACCAATCAACTTAGCATCAAAAGAAGAGGGTATTAAAACAGCATTGAGTAGGACAATCAACTCAATTCAGTCAAGAACAAATTCGCCTACCTTGCGCCAAGGGAAGGAACACCCACTGAAGTAGAGGTTGAGAAAGAGATGGAAGATGTTCAGACAAATGCAAGCAATGATTCAGCAATCAAGCAAGAAGGGGAGCCCCTTGATGGAAACTCATTCATGCTACAAAAGGAGATCGTTGAAAAAGAATTGCAAGAAACTACGAGTGTCCATGGAAAAGAAGACAAACAAATGGATGTATTGAATGAAGAGTTACAAGTTTCACCAGGGAATCCAAATATGAAGAACAATACAAGGGGGCACTAAATGATATTGTGGAGGAAGTGCAAATGGAGTCATTGCCAAAGAATTTTCAAGACAAACAAGTTGAGGCGAGTGGTATGATTCATCATCAACTTCGACCTCCCGATGCATTGCTTGAGGATGAAATTCCACAAGATATTGTATTTAAGGATCAACTAGAGGGAATATTTGGAGCTCAACTTATCGAGGAGACTTTCATTTTTGAAGATAAGCTCATAGAGTTTCATAAGGATGCATGGTTTATGCAAAGTGGAGCAATTTGAGGTTGTGCTAAGTCCATTTCCAAGAATTGAAGATGAACCAGTAAGTGAAAATTGGCATGTTATAAATGCAAGTGGAACGCTACACCACCATTGGAGACCTCCTAAAGTAGCTGATGTTCTCTCTTATGATGTGATGGTGGAGAACAAGCAAGAGTCTCCATTTGAACGAGAAAAACACCAGGTTGTCTCTTTCCCTCCTCTTAATCCTAATTTTGAGAGTTATTTTGAATTTGGTTATGGACATTTAAGAAAAACAACTTGCATTTGGATAGATCATGGTCCCAATGAATTGCCCCAATTGATATTTTTGCATGAGATCTTGATTGAATATGAGAGTTGCGAAGTGAGAGATTCTCTCTCCAAATTTAAGGACAAGTCTACAAGACTTCAAACCATCACCTTTGCCTTGTTACTGTTGCACACTTTAAGAAATCATGTTATATCATGTATATACTTAAGTCGTTTGAGTCGTGTCCGTCTTAGTAGTCTTGTACATAGTTTAATTTTAGGCTAGGTTTTCCTTTTGTGTGTTTTAGTTTAGTGGTTTTGTCGAGCCAGGTTATTGATTTCACTTGAGTCAATTGACTTGTGATTCTTAAGTGGCTCAAGTAATTAATTTGATTTTTTTTTTTGTTTGGTTTGCTTTAGTGTAGTTTTACTTTTGGTTTAGTTCCTTAGTTTGGTTTTGAATAAAGGGATTCCCATTTGAGGGAAGGGATATTGTAATATTCCCCTTAAATTTTTTTCATTTTTCAATAGCAAGATCACAATCACACCAATCACCCGTTAGGCTTAGAACAATGAAATCCAAACAACTAAAGGGAACCCCACACCTTTTGATCACCGAGAGCCCAAACTAGGAGGGTGAGAGCATACGGTAGCAAGGGATCGTTAGTAATAATCTATTTAAGTGTTGAATACAATAATGGGTGGCAAGCCAACCCCTTCCTCTTATCTAGCGGGTGAATCAAGAAGCTTGGCTGTAAACCAGCCAAGAGAACAACACTCTCAAAACACGAATCACTCAACCGCAATATTTCAACAGGAGGACCGAACACATCAAACAAGCTCAACTCAATCGCTTATACAGCGGGAGGATCATTACAATAAATATCACTCAACCACTTATGCAGCGGGAGGACCATTACAAAACAAATATCAGTCTACCACTTATGCAGCGAGAGGACTAAGCAACAAATATCAAAATATAGGCGGCAAGCCAGCCTCTTCCACTTTTTAGTGGGAATGCTTATAATCCATAAATGGTTAGTAGTACTACTACTTAACCTTACAATATAAATAGAGATATAAAATAGAGAAGTAATGTTGTCCAATGCTGATAAATATCTTCAAATAGTTACTAACTCCCAAAAGATTCTTCAACATGAAATTATGAAATCCTAGGATCAATAACACGCAGACCAGCAGCTTCAAGAAACTAAGAAATGCTCAATTCTCTCTCCAAACTCACCCAAATCAACTAATCTACTCACACTATGAAGGGCACGCTCAAACACCAACTTCTGGAAATCTGTAATTTTATGACAAGCAGCTGAAATGCACAACCAGCAACACCAAGACACACTAAAATGCATGAAAGTCACTCACTACTCACACCTAACATCCCCAAAGACTCCCAAACTGCTAATATATCGAAAATGACCAATTACAATTAGAGAAGTGACCTCCATATACCCCATTTACCACATCTTGCTTCCAAAAATGCCCACACAATAATGACGCCTAGACTGGGAAGTACAATTTGCAAAATAAAATTGATTACTCGAAGTTTAGTGCTGCAAACTTACAAATGCCATCGCCTAGAACATAGAAATCCACAAAGAAAATACCCAAAATGATAGAATCGCTTGGCCAAGAGGTACGAGCAAAATATGGTTTCAGCAACTCCGTGACCAGCAACAAGAAAACACTCCAATCCCACACAAAACACTCACTGACAACACTGGAATTACATGAACATGGCTAGGTACTATCTTCCAAGTACGAAACTGAGACTTAGCTAGGAAGCCACACTTTGAAGCTCAGATTTCAATCGCCAAATCGGCAACATAACGATGCAATTTCATAAGATGCCAAATGAGAGGCCAAGTACCTGTATTTAGAGATTTTTCCCTCTAAAATTCAAATGCAAATGGTGCCCAAAACAATTGAAATTCAATTTCATTTCATGTCATAGCCTCCCCTAGACATGGCATTAATTTTCCCAAACTCCCTAGGCAAAGTTCGAACTTTTTCCTAGGTGACAACTTTGCAATATAAAAATAATATAAACATGAAATATTTCATCTTTCTCAACGCCACCTTTTTAATGCCACTGACTTAGGAAAATAAAAATATTGCAGTGAACGCTCCCGTGACTGTGAACTCTCACGTGACCAAGAAAATGGCTCCCGTGAACGCTCCCGTGACCGTGAACTCTCCCGTGACCAAGAAAATGGCTCTCGTGAATGCTCCCATGACCGTGAACTCTCCCGCTCTGGAGATTTCAAACTTGACCGTTGTTTGCAACGGCTCGACTGCGGGCTTGGGTGTGGACTCTGCCGCTCATGCTGCTGGATTGGAGCACAATGCTCCCCTAATGGGTGTTGAGGCCCTTAGACACCCCCCTCCTGTTGTGACTAGTGGTTTGACTGGTGTTGGGGGTTTTGCTGCTACTGCTGCTATTGTGAACGCTCCCATGACCCTGAATTCTCCCGCTTTGGAGATTTCAAACTTGACCGTTGTTTGCAACGGCTTGACTACGGGCCTAGGTGTGGACTCTTTCGCTCCTGTTGTTGGGTTGGAGCGCGATGCTCCCCTGATGGGTGTTGAGGCCCTTAGACGCCCCCGTCCTGCTGTGTCTGGCGGTTTGACTGGTGTTGGGGGTTATGCTGCTACTGTTGTGGACGTCCCCAAGCTTGCTCCTGGACGTAGCTTTGCCCGTGTGGCTAGAGTTGATGCTCATAAGGGTCTCCGTTCCTCTTCTCTGTGCCAAGACTTCCCCTGTTATGGTTTGTGGCCTGGAGGTTACGGAAAATGTTAAAATTCTACCAGCGTTGTGCTTTGGTATGTAGATTTACTGCATTTTGGCCTTCTCTTTCGGAACTTCATCGCTGGGTGAGTGATTCCTGAAAACCTCTTGTTACTTATGGCATTGAACTTTTTCCTTATGCTAAAGTTTTTTTCATTGCCTCCTTTACTTCTTCTACTCTTGATTGTGATTTGATTTTGAGTAAATTGTGGTTTTGGGGAGATCACTCTCTTTCTCTTAAGCCCTGGACAACTTCTTGCAACCCCCTTACTGAATCTCTTACTATTCGTCTGATTTGGGTCCGCCTTCCTAATCTTCCCCTCCATTTCTGGGAGCCTTCTTGCTTCGAGGCCATTGGTAACTCTATTGGCAATTTTCTGAAAGTTGATGATGTCACAACTTCTATGGGTCATTCAACCTTTGCCCATTTGTTAGTTGATATTGACATTTCTCAACCCCTCCCTAGGCATGAGGTTCTCATGGTTGGGGATAGGCCTTGGACCCAATCGTTGGATTTTGAGGGCCTCCCCTTTCGTTACCGAAGATGCTTCTCAACAGGTCACTTAGCTTCGAACTGTTCCCTCTCTCATCGTAGAGGTGCTGCTACTTGGTGGAAGGATGCTACTGAAGATCACTTGAGGATTAATGCTTCTGAATCTGCTTTTGTTGACTCCTCTTTAGAGGATGATTTCTCCTCTTGTGACGAGGTGCCCCTTACTGTTGATGATGCCTTTGTTGACGTTTGTGTTGTCGTGGAGGCTACTACTTCTATTGCTCTTGCTCCACACTTTCGCTCTTCTCCTGGTGATTTTGCTCTTGTTGTTGTTCGTCAGCAACAGTCTACTAGCGTTTCTGCTCCTATGGTTGTTCGTCTGCAACAGTCTGTTGTTGTATTGCAGCAGCAATCTGGCAGTGTTTCTGCGGGGCCCTCCCCGCCTGATTTTTCTTTGAATGTTCCTAATGAAAATGTTGCCTAGACGGTTGTTTGTCACAGGCGGAAGGGAAGATTTGCCTCCCTTTCCCAGCCCCCGCTTTCCCCCCACTCTTGAGTTTGGATTGGGTTGTTGCAGGTTTGATGGGTTTTTTGGCCTGTCTAAATCTATTTGTTTGGGGTTTGTTCCCCTGTTTGGTCTGTTTGCCACCTTTGTGCTGTTTTTTTTTCTCATAGCCTCTTGGCTTTGTTAAGGGTTAGCACCCTAGTTAACGTTGTTTAATTTTTTGATGGCCATTTGGCCATGTAAAGGGTCAGCGCCCTTGTTAACGCTGCTTTTTTTTATCAAAAACAATATTGTTGGCAAATAGATATTTTTCCTAAGTCGCCCACAACACAATTAATCAATAATAAAAATAGTTAAATATTAAACCTTAGGATGAATTAATATTTAATTAAATAACTTATAACTCCAATGCTGATTAATACCAAAATCAAGGATGAAGCTATGCGATGAAGACCGCTGAACTGTGCTGAGTTAGGAACCTGTCCGAGACTACTAAAAATAGAAATGATCAACACAGCCACTTACTAAAAAAAGTAAGTCAAGAAATACTCCTCCGAAAAACATAATCTTCGCACCCAGAGAAAGAGCTTGGAAAGCTCAATAAAACTGCATCATCCAAACAGCCAAACCCTAACTTACTAAAAATAGTAAGTTTTGACTTCACCAAAGAATCAAATGCAAGTTATGCCACCCTGGAGTTCATGGAAAACCCAGAAGGAACAGGAAACCATAAGCAAAACTAAAGAATTCCCTCCTGACAAACCCTAAAAAGCTCGTGCAGAACTCCACAAAAGTTGGAAACCCTAATTCTCCTTTCCAAATAGCCTATGGGTCTCCAGAATAGGCCAATGGACCACTGAATGCACATCACTGAGAAAGGCACATTACAAAGATGCTTCTTCCACTCACACTCTAGTGTACCCAACTAAGTTATGTCTGTAGAGTTCGCCAAAGGTCTGTCTCGATCCGCGACACGGCCAGAACATTCTATTATCCCTTGGCCCAGCCTTGCGCCAGTTTGCAGAGGTATTGAAAGGACCATTTGCTCTCCGAGGACTCATCATTCCCGGGGCATCGAATTCCCTCCATTACAACGTCCAAGTTATTCCTTCGATAAATATTTATGAAGAACCTTCGAGTCCTCGATTAATTATTTCTAAATTATCTTAAAGTTACGATTAGTACTTGACTACGAAGGGAATCATCTATTGTGTCTTGACACTGAATTTTGTGATCATTTTTTCTTACACATTTAATCAATTCTTTCAGTCATTGTGGTTTCTTAGGTGAAGTTGAGACTAATAAAAAATTAGGGTCTCACTACAGTGCCACTGTGATTCTCAAGCCCATGTGAGCTTCATTGCTCGTGAAAGATCCTTGTTGGATCCCCTTGCTGATCTGCTGTAATTTTTAAAATAATAAACTATATTTTCCTGTGATTTTTGCTGATGGTCTTACAGAATAGAGAGAAGTTTCAGAATGTTTGGTTTTTTTTTTGTATTTTTTTGAATATATAAGCAAGTAATGAATAAAGAATAGCAAATAAGGAAGGAAACTGAAACAAGTAAGAACATTCAATTAAATTAGAATTGATACAAATCGTACCCGGCAGATTTCTGATTTATAATATCCAGATTATTCCCTATGCACTGGGGATGTGCTTACATCCAATAATGGCGCCAACTGAAGGGTAGATGATGAACACGAACCAAGAACACCAGCTATGGCTCAATGAAAGTCTTCACCACTTCCAGCGTATAGTGTACCTGCTGTAATGCTGGAATCAAGCTGAAACAATCACGCCCCAGCTGGGAAATTCAACCACCCTGCTGAAACCCTCACCAAGCAATCTGAATCTCCACAAGGAATAGCGCATACACTCTGACCAATAATGCCAATGCCAAAAGAATCCACTGCCAATCAATAGCTGAGGGCTATGTCCCAACCAGTACCAATCATGGGGTTTGCGTCCTAGATTGAATAATTGCTCTACCAAAGCAATATCACACCAAACAAGTTTTCAATATGTAAAAGATAATGAGAAATTAGGTTTCCTTCTCCTTATATCTCCTTCCTTCCAAATTGAACCCTAAAGATATATGAAAAGTGCGCTTTAATATAAAGTCATATTTCCCAATATTGGGCGCCCAAGTATAGAGAAAACACCACTTTTTTCAATATAAAATAACTCCAAGCACCAAAAGGACCCTAGCAAGTGAAAATCATTTAGAAAAGTTCAAGACTTTTCCAACGAGCTATAACACATGGGCATACGAATCCAGATGAAGCCAAAAACCCCTTATTACTCTGAAATGGCTATAGACATAGCCTTATTTAAAATATTAAAACTCTAACTTAGGAAATATTTAAATATATTAAAAATATAACCCAAATAGCTACAGAGAGCTCGAAACACACCAAAAGCCTGAAACTGAACCTGTCACCTATCTGTGACTGATGTCGGAAATCATGGATCAACTGGCAGTCTCATCCCTAAAATCTAGGGATGCTCCTAGAAACTAGGAAACACGCCCAAATCTCCTGAAACTGAAACCAAGAAATGGTCTCATGGAACCCTAACCCTAGACGCTGTCACAACCTCCTAAAAGTAGGAACTGCCTCCTCAAATGTAGGAATTGCCTCCTAAAATCAAGGAACTGCTCCAAACTGGTCTACTACTGACAAAACACCAAATCCAAACACTAAATATCCTAACTGAGTCTCTATCCACCATTGCTAGCGTACAAGACTCCATAATAGGCTAACTCACAGGTCTCTACTACACAGAGTTAAACAGGGGACATGACAGCTCACGAGCCAAAGTGTGGAAATATGTCAAAAGAAACAAACTATCCAAAAAGAAAGAAATCAAATTACAAAATTGAATTATCAAGATACTTGGCTTTGGGTGTGTGGAAGTCCCTACAAGTATCAAAGAAAAAGAAGAAAACAATTTGCCAAAAGTAGAGCAATCTCCATGAGATTACAACAATAACCTCACCAAAGCTATGGATGCTCCATGGCAGTGAAGCTCTATCCATGGATGCTTCTGGAGTTAAGACAAAACTGAGCACCTAGTCACAGTGGAACCAAAGAGTCACCTTGTTTTCATAAGACAGAAATGATCGCATTTGCACACTTGTGATTGGAAGATGACGTGTCTTCATACAATTTAGGAATCCTCTTCCTTTTTCAGTACCTTTCTTAGCCAATGGGTAAGTTAGTTAGAATTAATCCGAGATTTCGGGCTTGGAATGGGTTTTGTCTTTGGAATGTTCAGGAGCATTTATTCAAGGTGGCGCTAGATGTTGTGACATAATCACACATCTCCCCATTGCAAATGGGGACCCCCTCTATTTTGTTTTGCTTTTAATTTAGGGTTTTCGTCTTCGGTCTCTAAGTCTCAAAAATGAGTCAAGTTTTACAAAATTTGGTGGAGTCATTAGAGTCAAAAAGTGAAGGAACAATCGAAAGAATGTTTTAATGCTACAGATGGTCTCAGATGGGGCAAAGGAGTAAAATCACAATTTCTCAGGGTCAATTCTAACAACTTGCTTTTTTAGGAATTTTGCTTTTTCACTAGATAGGCACACTATCAAATTTCTAGATTTAGAAAGTTTTGTTTTTGCCATTTTGGGGCCAATCTGGGAACCTTCTTTTTTGGTCTTTTTACAAAAATAGAAAGTTGCTTTTTTTGAAAGTTGTTTTTTGCTTTTTTTGAGGTTTTGGATGGTTTCAGGTTCAAAAGATGTGTCAAGTTAGGAGAATTCATCCAAAACAAACCAAGTTTGAAATAACTTTCGAATCCAGAGGACAATTTCTTAAAAGCTGATTGAAGATCACGAGAAATTGACTAAGTCTGGAACTTGGTTCGTGAAAATTTCCTTGTTTCCTTGAAAACATTCCTGAATTCCTTAGAAAAATTCCTTGCCTCTAGGAAAAGAATTCCTTGTTTCCATGGAAAACTTCCTTGAGCACAAGCAACGTCCACCCAAGGCAAGTGGAAAACTTCCCAATCCTATCATGAAGTCCACCAAAGAAGGGGTAATAAAGGTGATTAAGTATAGTCGCTTCGAAGAGGAAAGGTTGAAAATTTTGGTTAAATAACAAAAATTCCTAATCCAACCTCAAGTTCGGCCTACCTCATGGTGAATCTTCCTTGCACACTTGCAAGGTCTGCGCATGCCATGGTCAAAAGTTCCTAGGCTAGAATCAAAATCTACTTAGGCAAAAATTTAACACAAAAAAAAATTCCCTACACCATCACAAAGTCCGCTCTTCGTGGACAATGATGAACTCTGAACAAAGCAATCCGCTCAACAAGGAAAGATGAAAGTAAAAAATAAAGCACAATTTGTCTAAGTGTTGCATCAAATGAAAAAAAAGGAAATAAAGCAAAAAGGTTATTAGAAGGAACCAAAGAGGGAAAATTGCCAATTAAACTCATTAAACATTAAAACGAAGCAAGAGCAAGTTCGAATTCCTTATAAGTATAGACTTGGGCAAATTTACTTCTCCCAACTTTCTTATCGTGCTCAAAGAATTCGAACTTTTCCTAGCACCTTTTCCAAAATTTCTAAGTGGATTTCAAGCTGAAATTGCAGGTTCAGAATAATTCTAAGGAAGAATTCAGACATTCGAAGACAAATCAGAAGTTTTTTTTTCAGAATTTTCTTCAATTCTTGCAAATATGAAGCATTTTCAAGACAGAATTTACAGATTTTGGTCTTCAAATCTCCTTTCATTCTAAATTTTGATTACCAGACTTGTGCCTAGGTTCTTTGTAACAAATTTTTCAATTCCATTAGAAGAACAAGGTTACTTTTTTGTCTTATTCAGTCTTGGAGGCAAAAATTCTTAAAATTAGACTTTGTTTCACAAATTCCAGAATTTTCCTAGTCTGATTTTATCTTCCAGAACCTTTTCCAAGTCTGATTCTGAGTCCTAAAGATTAAATCAAGCTTAATTTTATGATTTCAAGAAGATTTTCCAAGTCTGATTTCGATTTCCAGGATGATCCTAAGTATGATTTTTATTTCTAAATTCATAATCAGACATTAATTCCATAATTTCCAAGCTTTTCTAACTCTCATTTCCGTTTTTCAGACTTTACTCAGTCTGATTTTAGTTTTGATTTCAACAATTCAATTAGAAAATCGGAGTTATTTTCGAAAACTGTCAAGATGACATCAAGCTCATTTCTTCTAATCTATGAATTTTCTCTATTTTCACATACTTAATGTCAACTCAGGAAGAGATTTCCAGAAAAATGAAGATGAAACAAGGAACCAGTTAAAAAGATGATTCCACAGCGCATGGAAGGACAACGTTCACACTTCAAGGTGGAATCCACAGATGAAAAGAAACAAAGAAGGACTTACACTTCATCAAGACATTCGAGATGATTAAATCGAGCAAGGATGAAAGGCTTTACATCCACCTCGGGTTTCTTTTGAAGATCCAAAACACAAAAGATTCCACACCAAGGAGTGATAAGTTCAAGACACGAGAATGAAGAAAATGTTCTAATCATCCTGAATTTCCTTTGGAATTCCAAGAGTAAGGGTAAATACAAGGATGTAATCTTGGTTGAGGAATGTTGCAACACGAAGTCAAGAACTCCACTAGAGAATCCAAGTCCAAGGCAAGGAAGTTCGTAATCAAGGACGGAAGATATTTTCAAAAGAGCTAATCAAAGTTAGAGACTTGATCATCCAAAAGATAACTTCATGATGGAAATGAAATCCACAAGGCAAGTTGAGGTGGCATCCTTGTCGTCAATCAACCAATCCTAAGGTTCCAAGTCAGATGTGTCCAGATGCAATGAACTAGAATCAACAAGCAGCTCCCATTTTCTCATTGGTTATCCAAAGTGTTGTAATTTTCTCATTGGCCGAAAGGAGTTTTTTTTACAAGTAACCCTAATTAGGGTTGTATCTATTAATCTTGGCCATTGATCTTAAATCAATACAGACCGTTGCTTTGTAATCGGGTGCCTATATAAAACCTCCTCTCATTTGTAAAAAGAGAGATTTCTGAGAAATTGTTGTAGTGATACTTCTTAAGTGCTAAGGCATTCATTGTTCAATTATTGGTGAATCTTGTCTACTTTTGCAAGTTAGCCTGGTTTCTTGGCTCTCCATAAGAATAGATTTCATTTCAAGTTGTTAAATTGAATGAAGGATTTTATAGAATTGCTCAATGTGGAACAATTTGTTCATACTTTTGATAATTGGATGATTTACAGTTATCATGCAAAGTTAGCCTGAACCAGAAACAAAAACTTAACTTCTATCACTTTATTCATTTTTCAAAATGTTGTTGAATATGAGTGATACTAAAATCTTTTGATTTCCTTAGAAGATTGCACCGTTCTTGTGTAGTTGTTGAATTTGGCGAAGCAAGGATTTGTTTTGGATTCCACGTTTGTAATTTCCACCTCTGAAGTTCATAGGATTAGATTAGGATTAAAAAAATCTTTCTAAACCCTCATCCCTTTTGCCTTTTTTTTCCAAGTCTTTGTAGAAGTAGGATTGAACAAAACTTATTGCATAATCATTCCAAACAAAGAGAATAAAGTTACAAACATCAGCAATCAATAGAATCCTTTGATTGATTCACTCCTCAAACAATTACGTAAGTTACCCTTGAGAATACCAAGATATCTCAACAAACCAACTAAGCCTATCCGCATGAATTTGGAACCTTGGACTCGTCTTTGTGTTCACACAGTTTGTTTGTTTAGCACATAGAAGATTTTTATCAAGAGAGAAAAGGATATCTCAAGGTATTTTATTCTGAGTTGAGTGTGCATAAAAAACACACCACCAGAGGTCAATTAAGCTTTATTTGCACTTCCAAAATGCTAAGGCCAGACTATTAGCTTTTCGAAACTCCTTCAGGCTCTAAAGTGAGTTTTAAAACCCAAACAAAATGTCAATGACATTTCAAAATGTTCCCTTTTGTCCTCCCTGACTAGCACGTCGATCTTTTTAATGGTTATTATAACCATTCTGACACTCACGAATGGTTTTGAAACTAATACCAAGTGTCAAAAGAAGTTTGTTTTAGTTTTCATGCTCATCACGTTTGGTTGCGGTTAGGACAAGTGCCTCGAGCTCCGCCAGGGTTGTGACAAGCATGTTGAGCTCCAAGGGTAGTTGCACAACCTATGCAAAACATTTATAGCCATTTTAATTATTCAATTTCAGTGGCCATAACCTTTATTTTAATTTTCATAGCTCACCCTCTTTTAAAATACAACTTATTACTGCATTATAAAGTATATCCAAATGTCATCTTGCTCGAAACGAACCTCACATAGTTCCTTTAGAATCAACGCTCAGATTTCAGGAATGGTTTGAGCTAAATACAATATCAAACCATCTTTATTTATACCATTCCACAATTTATCCTTCACATGACACATGATAAGCCCCTAACTGCTATTCATATGTATCTCAATCTTTCAATAATCTGTATTTTGTTTGACACTAACAACACCAAAAGGCCTGTTATAAGTTGGGTGTCCCTCTAAGATCATAGGTGGTGACAGAAACTAGGTGGAGCCTAGCTCCTACGAAATTGGCGAAAGTACCCAAAGATTTGAGGTAAACTTTCTACAGGAGGTCTCACTCCTTATATGGAAAAGCTCCATGGCTTTGACCTGCAAGCTACCAAAGATTTTGTCAAAGGACGGAAGAATGGGACTTTGTCGGTTTTCAAGATTAAGTTGGTTATTTTTTAAGACATTATAGTGCAAATTATTAGTCTCCCTACAGACGGTAGTGTTGTGACCGCATCACACATCGCCCCCATCAAAATGGGGACCCCCCCTTTTTTGGGTTCCTTTCGTCTGGTCTTGCCTCTCTTTGCTTTCGAGATGAATTGAGTGAGTTTATAGGGTTTGCATTTGAGGTCAGATGATCAAGAGTCCAACTTAGAAGTTCCTCAAAGTTGCTCTTGGTACGTTGAGTGAATTTTCTTTCACTCTTTTGTCTAGGAATTGGTGAAAGTATGAATTTGAGCATTTGAATGTGCAATGAAGTGATCTTTAGTTCCTTTATAATTCGCCTCACCCCCAAGTCTGTCTTAGATTTCAAATCTCCTAACTTCACAACCTCACCTTTTGGAGCGAATCTCATCAATGAGCATGCATAAACAAGTTCACATGAGCGAAGTTGAAGGAGAAATGAAGGATATTTGATAGCAATCACCTTGAATGGATTCAATTCCAAATGCACTTCGTGAGTTGACAAATTGAAGCGAAATTCTTCACTTTATGTATTAAGCCATTGGAGCGAAAAAACACACTTCATGAGTTAAGGATCTCAAGCAAACTTCATGAATCACTAAGGAGGAGCGAAATTCACAAATAAAACAACTTCATGTTTGAGCATTTTGGAGCGGACTTCCAACTTCGTGAATCATCATTTTGGAGTGAAGTTTTTACTTCATGAATTGCTACCTTGGAGCGAAGTTTGTAACTTTGTGTTTAAGAGATTTGGAGCGAAGTTTTTTTTACTTCATGAGTTGAGTGAGAGGAGCGAAGTTTTTACTTCATGAGTTGAGTGAGAGGAGCGAAGTTTTTACTTAATGAGTTAAGTGGGAGGAGCGAATTTCTTGCTTCGAGAGTTGATGGTTATAAGTGAAGTTGATAGCTTCGGTAGTTGAAGCAATAGAGCGAACTTCATGTTTCACCACCTTGGAGCGAACTTCACCTTTGAGCCTTTAGGAGCGAACTTCATGTTTCACCACCTTGGATTGAACTTCACCTTTGGGCCTCTAGGAGCGAACTTCATGTGTCACCACTTTGGAGCGAAGTTGCCCCCTTCACAAGTTTACATTTTGAAGCGAAATTCACAACTTCATGTTCAAGCACTTTGGAGCGAAGTTCATAACCTAGCAAAATGAAGCGATCTTGAGACAAAAGATATCAACTTTGTGCATTAAGGAAGAAGAGCAAAGTGCAAAATTCATGAGTTGAAAGGGGAGTGAGCGAAGTTTTAACTTCATGTTGGAGGAGAGAATATCAAATCAACTTCATGTTTCAATAATTTAGAGCGAAGTTGCTACTTCATGAGTCAATGATTTGGAGCGAAGTTGTTACTTCATGAGTTAATGATTTGAAGCGAAGATCATGAATCAAGCAAGGTAAACAAAGCGTATGCAAGGAAAATTTCATGAATTTGAAACTACAAGACAACTTCAGGAATTATGGAGCGAAGTTCGTGTTTCCAAAATCAATTAAGGCACGATTTAAGCACCCAAGGCAAATTCAAATTTAATTTAGAGATAAGTCGGTTGAGGGTAAGTTTTTATTTAAATTTTATTGCATAACAAAGTCGGTCTTAGGGTAGGAGACGTATCTATTCATTTAAATCGCCTATAAAGGAAAGATCGAAACAATCATTTCAACATCAAATCAAATAAATTGTCTCTTCTTTCTTGAGCGAATTTCACCAGCAGGTAGCGGATTCCATCAGCAGTCAATAAATTTCATAGATAGATTTGCAAATTCATCAGCAACAAAGCGAATTTATCAGTAGCAATGTCTCCATCAAGACAAATTCATCAGCGAGAGTATTCATTGAAGGACGAATTTGTTTATCTTTTCATAGCTCTAGCAGGTTTTTAGATTCTAAATAAGGTGTTAGCATTAAAATCTGAGGTGCAATTATGGAGTTTCAGATCTGATTACACCTAAATTAGGCTAAAATTCTTTGAATCAGATCTGTATTCAGCATAAAATTAATCTTTTAGTCATATTTATCAAAGCAAGATTGATTTAAAATTTAAAATTATCACTTACCATTAATCTAACTTGCACGCTTCTTATAGGTGAAAGATGGCAGCTCCCAAGCAAAGCAAGACTTTATCCCATCAAGAACTCATCAAGGAAGATGCGAAGGGGAATGAAATCAAGAGTAGAATCACGTCAAGTTGGAGCAAAATTGGAGACACTCGCCTAGGCAAGTTCGATATGAAGAAATTCCATCATCCATCATTCCTCAATGAGCCTTTGGCAACACATAAGAAGATGATTGAAAGTGGACTTATCAACGCAGCTGGCTTTCCTCCCGCAGTGCAATGTTATGAACTCATCGTGGAATGTGCTCAACATTACGACTCAAAGTCAAGAAGAATCATTACAAAGGATGTGAAGGTGCTTGCTTACTTCTTAGAGACAGCTATTAGCGAGACATTTCATCTACCCGAGTCTAAGGAGATGACATACATAACTTTGAAAGGTGCTAAATCGGCCTACGAGGATGATCCTGAGGCTTGTGCGAAGATCATAGATAAATTTTGGTTGAAGAAAAGTAGAGGAGGGCGAAGCAGATGGCCTGATAAGCTACATAGGATAGATTTTCAGGATGAATATAGAGATTTCATCACCTTACTTCATCGAGTAATTGGAGCACCTGAGGCTTTCAACTTTGAAGAATGGATGTTTTATTATATTGAGACTATCACTCGAGATAAAAAGGTGATCAATTGGGCAAGGGTTATCAGCAACAATATTGATAAGCAATTAAGGAGACTAATGCGCACCAAGGTTTTCTATATGAGTTCTTATGTCATACATTCTATAGCGAGAAACTTTCAATATTCAGGAATCATGTACACAAGAGTGGTAGGAAGAAGACCTGGGGAAATTAAGGTGTATGATTGCTATCCACAGCTCAAACATCCACCGAAGCAACACTACAAGAGGGTGAATGATGCATTCACTATGCATGTCACGAGGCAGTTTCAAGGTGGATCACAACAAAGATTTTCTCCAGAGGCACAAGCTTTGGTAGAGAAATATGGTACGTGGTTCGTCCAATTCCCGAAATTCACCTACATAAGAGTCCAGGGATCTCCCGTCCCTCCCTACATGTTGCCACAATATCCAACAAATAGAGTGGTGTTACTCGAAGTGGTCAGACAGTTATTGGCACATACCAAAGCATATAGGCATAAGCATGGAGTAGGTATTCCTTTTCCCCTCACACTCGGAGATTCCAGTGAGTCATGCCCACCATTCACGTAGCTGAAGATGCCAAGCAAGAATTAGCACTTCATTCACTCAAGTTATTCACAATGAGAGAACACTTTGATCCATATGACAAAGTAAAAGAACTTTTGGGGAGAAATAATAGACATCGATGGCATCTAGAGGACTATTGGGCTAATATCCCAAATGATATAGAGGTGAAGAAGAAAATGTTTTCTAGACTACCCCTCAGCTTCATCAGGGAAGGCAGATTATTCCATGTAGTCAATCAAATTCAAGACAGTGGTAAATATCTCCAAGGGGCTTATGCCAAAGAAGATAAGGAGATCAAATTCAAATGGGCAGATTTGGAGATTGAAAATTTGAAGGAATTAATGAAGCCAGTCTTGGAGTACACTCGCATATGGGTAGATGTGCAGCATCAAAAGTTGAAGGAGCAAGGCATAACGCCAACATTCCACTTAGAAGAAAACAGGGAAGAAGATGAAGCTAGTGCAAGTGGTAGCGCACCTCAACCATCTCATTCAAAAGGATCCAAGAGGAAGGAATGTCATGGTGAGAAGAAGCCCATAAAGAAGAAGCATAAATCAAGTACAGATCATCCCCTTCCTCGACCGGAGGCGCTAAGAATGGAAAAGGAATTGAGTCAGCTGAATCTACAATGCATAATGCAAAAGGCAAAGAAAAAGCGTCTCGAGAGCAAGAAGACTTCACTCGTCTCATTCAGGAAATTGAAGAGGGTGGTGAGGATGATGATGAAGCTACTTCACCACCTAGAGATAAGCAAATGATTGAAGGAGCACAAACTAAAGAAGGAAGATCTTCTATTCCCAAATGGCTGAGAGAGGCTAGCTCAAGAAGTGATAGTGACAGAAGACAAAGAACAAACATGTGACATAGCTAGCCTTCTGAGTCAGACTCAAGAAGTCATTGAGAAGAAGAAAGCTACGAAGATGTCGAAGGTAATCCGAGATGAATCAGGATCCAGAAAGCTACAAGTAGCTACTCCAAGAGTTGAAAAATATCAAGATGAGATCACAGCTGATGAATACGACATGGAGACCATTGACTTGGGTCCACTCACATCCGAGCAAGCAATTGACAATGCAACCGATTCAGTAAAAGTCGTCAATGAGATGTTGAGGGCTGAAATTGAGAAAAATAAAAGATTGGAAAAAGAGATAGATGCATGGAAAAGTTATGTTCAACAATTCCAGCAGCCTTTGACACAACAAGGTCCAACAACTACACCACCCCCTTTGCTTCTAGCAAAATCGGTGGATCATATGGAGAAAATAAGGAATTCAGCACAATTAATGAATAATACATGGATAGATAATTCCTACAAGAGAGTGAACTCATGAAGAACATCATGAAAACTCTTGATACAGTTATAAAAATTCTCGGAAGAGCTCATGTGCTCATAGAGGCTTCTGAAGCATTCAACCATGCTAGAGATGTTATCATCCCAGTGCTTCAAGTAATAAGGAAGACACCAAGAGATGTTTTATCCAGGGAAAAGGTGAGAAAGGAAGGGACAACACCCAATCTTCTACAATGGAGTAGTTTGCTTCGCACAAAGAAGATTATTTTTGAAGATATTGGAAAAGGATGTGAACAAGTCCAAGATGAAATGCATCATATTCATGACAAGATAGTGGGAGTAGCACAAGATGTCCTGAGAAGAAATATTGATCCAGGAACAGTCATAGAATCCAAAGAATTGATGGAAACAATAAAGATTATCTTCTACGGTAAAAATGGGATGGTAACTCAAGAACAAATAGATGAGATGCTCAAGCTTGTAATCTTGACAAGCAAGGTTCACAAATTCGAACCTAAGTGGGAGAACTCTATTGTCAAGGTTTTCGATGAAGTAATGCACATGGAAGAGCAGCTCAAGTTCTTACCAAAAATTCCAATCAGGGAGATAGAATACATGGTGTCCAAGTTCATCGAATATACTAGGAAGGAACATGAGAAAGGGAACTAGATTCTAGAAGATAGGTTGCTATGATCCCATGTGGCATCTCGCATTTCTATTGGATAATGCTTCCCCGATTTTCATGCCAGCACATGTTGCCTTCTTATTGGTTGATTCGTGATGATAATTATCTAGATAGGGTTTTATTTGTCTCCAGGCCAGAAACAGAAGAAGGCAGCTTGAGTGTCCCAGAGAGCAAGGATCCTCTTCTAAGCTTCTTGTGGATGATCGAGAGTCAACTCATTTTGAATGGTGAAATGTGTTTAGAGAACACATTACTACCATTGTGGTGTAGAATTCACAACTCACCTCACTCTGAATTTACTTGCTCAGTATGTGAAATGGCTATCAATCAAGTCAAAAACCAGTTTGGAATGCCAACTTTGTCCGATGAAGAACGTATTGTGAACAGATCTTGGGATGCAATTCGTGCTGCTGAATTCAAGAGAACCTATGAACAAGACATTGCTCCAGCATCTGATTGTGAGAAGGATCAGTTGTACGTTGACATTACAAATGCAAATGAGGAACAATGTATTACCGTGGCTAGCTCGCCATGCCTTGCACCTGAAAAGGAATATCATGAAACAAAAGTTGAAGAATCAGTTGAAGATACTCCAGCAGTGATAAAGGAAGATCCAAGAGTTGAACAAGCCATCGAAGGAGAAGATGACTCATTCCTTGAAGAATTCTCATTTATACTACAAAAGGAGATCCTTGAGAGTGAATTGCAAGAGGTCTCAAATTGCATTCTTAAAGAGGACAATCAAGTTGACATATTGAATGAAGAATTACAGATCATCATAAGTGAGCCCAAGTATGAAGAACAGTTCAAAGGGGCGCTTCAAGATTTCATCACCATCATGCTATTTGAGGAAGCGTTGAAGGATCTTATAGAAGAAGTACAAATGGAATCACTGCCAAAAAATTTTCAAGATAGGCAAGTTACTATGAGTGATATGATCCATCATCAGCTCCAACCTCCTGAGACTATGCTTGAAGAAGAAATGCCACCAGAAATTGTATTTGATCAACTAGAGGAGATCTTTGAAAATCAATCCCTCAAGGAGACTCTCATTTTTGAAGATATGCTACTGGAATTTCATAAAGATGCTTGGTTTATGCAAGATGTTTCAATGGAAACAAAGAATGTTGAGCTATTCCAAGGGGCGCTGAGCTTGTTTCAAGAGGAGCTTCCTAATCAGGATCAACACATTATGAATGCTCGTGGAATAGTTCATCATCAATGGCGACCTCCTGAAGCAGCTGGTGATCTCGCTTCTGACAATATAGTTCCATCTGAGCCTGAAATACGTCAGGTTGTCTCTTTCCTTAATCCTAGCCTTGAAAGTTATTATGATTTTGATTATGGGGGTTTTGGGAAAACAACTTGCATCTGGATTGATCACAGTCCTAACGAATTACCCCAGTTGATCATTTTGAGTGAAAACTTGCTTGAGTATGAGAAATGCATGGTGAGAGTTTGCTTTTCTGTGTTTAAGGATGAATTTGCCCGACTGAGAACCATCATGTTTGCCATGCTCCTGTTGCACTACCTGAGAAACCATGTGAAGGCATGTACATATTTTGCTTCTTTGAGTCGTGTTGAGTCTGGGAGTCTTGTATATAGGTTTAGAGTAGGTTTTCCTTTCGTATGTTTTAGATTAGAGGTCTTTTGAGCCTTGTTCTTAATCTGCTTTGAGTCATTTGACTCATGATCCTGAGTGGCTCAGATAGTTTAGTTGTTTGCTTTCTTTAGTTAGCTTTTAGTTTGTCTTAGCTTTGTTTGCTTTTGGGTTCACTCTGTCGGTCGTTTGTTTAGATTAGGTGTCTTGAGTAGGAGCCTCCATTTGTGAGAAAGGTGTCTGTGTGGTTTTTCATACGCTGGCAATATCTTGGATCTTATGTTATACTCATTTCTTAGATATATATTCATGAATCACTTAGAATCCAAGGTTGTTCCTCTCCAGCTTTATCATCTGATCACGAGCCAAAGGAATTGACGGAATGAAAAAGCAATATCAAAAAAAAGAAAAAAACGAGAAAATGAAAGAGAAAAATCAAGAAAAAATGAAATGAAATGAAATATCAAAATTGGCTAATGGGAATATGCGAGTAACTCCATCGGGGCTATGGACGCCCGGCCGACAATGGAGCAATGTTCGTGAGCTTGCGGCGATAACCTCGTCGGGACTATAGACGTCTGACTGGCAGTGAGGCTCTATCCAGGATGCTTATGAAGTTCAGATATACTACGTAGCCGATCACAGGGGAGCCTAAAGGTCATAATTGTCTTGTCGAGAGGAATGAATACACTTGCACACACCTGGGTAATCAAAGACTAAGTGTTTGGATCTGGTTAAGGATTTTCCTTCCATTTTGAGTACATTTTCTAATCTCTTGATAAGTTGGGTTGAATTTTCCGAAGGTTCTAAGTATCAATTGAGTCTTTATCTCCGAAATGTTCAGGAACATTTATTCAAGGTGGCGCTAGATGTTGTGACGTATTCACACATCACCCCATTGCAAATGGGGACCCCTTCTTTTTTGCTTTCTAGGGTTTGCTTTCTTGGTCTTTTATGGTTTTTGCCTGTTAGCCTTTGCATGATGAGTGTTGTCAGAGGGATCGCTAGCTAACAGGCTCTGCTTGAGCTAGGTTGAGTCAGTAGATGCTCCAAGTTAGGGTTTCTTTCAAGGTCTTCCTTAGGCTTGGTTTTGCTGGTGGTGTCTCATTTGAGTTTGAGGAAGTCAATGAGTGGTTGAGCAAATTTGGCTAAGACATGGAAGGAATGAATCAAAGATCAAGACTAAGGCAGAGTCAAGTGGAAAAGGAGGTGGATTAAGCCCAAAATGAGGATTTCGCTCCTGACCCTTCCAAAGGGTCTAGGGCGAAATTCATGTAAAACCTTATTTTTCACCAAATTCTTGGACTACATGTCAGCTTGAAGAACAAATTCATGTGATCATGAGAGAAGGAAGCCTAATGAAGTTTGTCCAAGGTATGAAGAGGAAAAAATAAGTGAGAAATTAGCTCAAAAGGTGAATTTCGCTCCTGACCCTTCCAAGGGGTCCAGAGCGAAATTCCAAGGACACACCCATTCTTCAACTTGTTTGCACTAAGAGTCTTATTTCTAAGGCATGTGGTGAAGGTTTTGATATGTTCTTGCCTTAGAAGTGTTTGAAAGCGTTTAAGGATGAAGATTTGAGTCCTAAGGCATGGATTTCACTCCTGACCCTTAATGACCAAAATTATAGACTTTTGAGGCATAATTGAGAAGGTTTGATGCAACTTTGCCTTAGAGAGGAGATTTTAGACCTTGGGATGATGAAAGCTAGCCTCAAAAGAGGATTTCGCTCCTGACCCTTCCAAAGGGTCCAGAGCGAAATCTTCCCTTTTTGCCTTCCTTTGGTCTTAAAACCTAGTTTGACCTTTCCTGGACCCAATTGGGTGATGGATTATCTTGATAGTGAAAGGAGGAAGTTGATTTGATCAAGTTTGGAGGAGAATGAACTGTACCTAAGTGAGAAGCTAGCCAAGAAGGTGAATTTCGCTCCTGACCCTTCCAAAGGGTCCAAAGCGAAATTTTTGAAAACACTCATTTTCACCTTTGCCAAAGTCAGGACCAAGATGGAGATGAAAGGAGACTAGTCTATGTTTGCCTCCCAAAGAAGATTAGAGTTGAAAAAAGCAAGAATCAAGGTCAAATCATGATTTTCGCTCCTGACCCTTACAAAGGGTCCAGAGCGAAAATCCTTGTAGCTCTTATTTTCTTCCTTGTTTTGGCTAGGTGTTGGCGTGATGGAGGATAAATTGGTATGTTCTTGCCTTGGGAAGGAGTTGGACACTTTGAGAGATGAAGATTTTAGCCCAGAAGGTGAATTTTGCTCTTGACCCTTCCAAAGGGTCCAGAGCGAAATTCATCATAAACCTCATTTGCTACCTTGTTTGGGCTCAAAACCTTGTTCCTTAGGTGGAAAACGATCTATGTTTGCCTCCAAGAGAAGATTGAAGTTGGAAAAGTGAGCAATCAAACTTAAAGAATTATTTTCGCTCTTGACCCTTCCAAAGGGTCCAGAGCGAAAATCTACCTAAGATGCATTTCCTTCCTTGTTTGACCCAATTTTGATGTCCAAGACATGTTGAAAGGGAGAATGGATATGTTGTTGCCTTTGAGAGTGTTTGAAAGGTGGAAAAAATGTAGGATTCTAGCCCAAAACATGAATTTCACTTCTGACCCTTCCAAAGGGTCCAGAGCGAAATTCCTAGAAACACCTATTTTTCCTTGGAGGAGGTCAAGTGCTTGGTTTTTTTATGGCATGGATGGAAGTGAGATAGCATGTCTTTGCCTCTTGAGGTGGTTTGGAGTTGGAGAAATGAAGAATCAAGCCTAAAGAATGATTTTCGCTCCTGACCCTTCCAAAGGGTCCAAAGCGAAAATCTTCATGGACCTCATTGTCTTCCTTGTTAGGCCAAGTTCTTAGTGTCCAAGGCATGATGGAGGAAGGATAGACATGTTCTTGCCTTGAGGAATGATTGAAAGCAATAAAAGATGAAATATCAAGCCTAGAATGAGATTTTCGCTCCTGACCCTTCCAAAGGGTCCAGAGTGAAATTGTGCAAAACCTATCTTTTCCCTCAAATTTATGCCAAGTCTAGTGTGGGTCAAGATATGAGGTGTCCTTAGGCATGTCCTTGGATTGCCAAGAGTCATCAAATATGAAGAAATGAGCTCAAAACAAGAAATTCACTCCTGACCCTTCCAAAGGGTCCAGAGTGAAATTCTGGATAGGTCCTGTCCCTGGCTAGGTTTTTTAGCGAATTCTCCTTTTTAGGCCTTAGTAAGATCAAGCCAATGTTGCCAAGTTGAGAAGTGGATTCAATATGAGGGAGTCCAGATGAAGTGAAGTGAAGAAAGTGAAATTTAGTGTGAATAGGCAAGCAAAAAATGAATTTTGCTCCTGACCCTTCTAAAGGGTCCAGAGCGAAATTCTTCAAAATCACTATTTCCCCTTTGTGTCAAGACAAGATTTTGATTCCTAAGGCATGAAAAGACTGGAGGGAGGTTATTTAAGCCTTGCAAGATAAATTGAAAGTGAAGAAGATGGAGGAATAAACCTAAAACAAGAATTTTGCTCCTGACCCTTCTAGAGGGTCTAGAGCGAAATTCCCGATTTCACTCAAATTGCTCATGATGAGGGTCAAGGCATGGATCCCTAGGCTCTCGGGGAAGGAAAACTATCATATGTTTTCCTTGGGAGAAGTTTTGGAGTAAACAAGTGATAGAATCATCCTGGAATACAAAATTCGCTCCTGACCCTTCCAAAGGGTCTAGGGCGAAATCTTTTGAAACTCCTATTTTTCACCTTGTTCGGGCCAGGCGAAAAGCTAGTTGTGAGAATATGATGAAAGGACGTCTAAATTGGCCAGGAATGCAAAATTGCTCCTGACCCTTCCAAAGGGTCCAGGACAAAAATTTTATAGACCCTGTTCCTGGAGAGAATCTTGAGCAGACTTCATTTTGATATCTTCTTGTTAATGATTTAAGGTGGAAAACGCTATATTGAAATAAATTTGTAATATAACCTTAATCATCTTTTGGTTTGTTTTGTAGATGAAAGAAGACCAGGTCGGGGCAAGGACGACCTCCTCCAATCCAGCATCATCAGGACGACCTCTTCCAGTCCAGCATTTCAAGAAAAGGTACACCATCCATCCTACACATCAAAGACAAAGGAGGTTAAAGCAAGGGTATGTTGAAGAAGCCAATAGTTTCAGAAGAGTTAATTAAAGTTATCTTCTCAGCATCATCAAATTGAACATCAACCAAGTTACAGGTGCCAGACAAGGTGGCGTCCCAGTCATCATTCCTCCAATTGGATTGGTCCACCTCAACGTGTCCAGATTCAATGTACCTGACTCATCGAGGATGACACAAACTTCAATGTACCTACCCCGGTTATCCATCGGTCGAATATTCCAAAGAAGACATGTCCAAATAATGCAATTATTTCATTGGCTCAAATTGAGTTTGTTGTAACAAACCCTAATTAGGGTTTTCATTGTAAAATCTCAGCCATTGATCTCAAATTGTGACAGCACTATATAAGCCCTGGCTCCTCTTTTGTGAAGGTTAATAGTTAGTTCATAGAGGTTAGAATAGCAAATAGAATAGCAGTTAGAGTAGAATAGAAAGAGAAGGCAAAGATTGTTGCCAAGATGTTGTAAAAGACTTGTAAACTTCATTGAAGAAATGGTGAAATCTATGGGTTGATTCAACAATTTGCATGGTCTCTATACTTCTCAGATTTGATTTCATGTTATTAGATAAGTGGAAGAAATGTGTTTGATTGATGGTGAAATTTGTATATCCATACCACTAGCAGTTTGTTGATTGCAGACTTGCCTTGTGTAGTCAACTGGAATCATTCAGCTTAAGCCTAACTTCAATTGTCGCTCCTTCACTGATATGCATCAGCCTGATGGTGTCTATGCCTGTAGCGATGATCTAAACATCATAAAGCTTTCCTTGGAAGATCGCACTAACCTTGTGGAGATGGTCTTGGGTTGTCAAAACAAGACTTAGTTAGAATTTCATCAAAGGTCATTCATTGCTCCCACATTCTTATTGTCAGAATTAGATCCTTCCCTCGCCCTCATCTTTTTTTCCTTTTTTCAAAAATCTAGGCTAGTGAAATCTTGTGTTCCAGTAATATTTAAAGCAAATCAGACATTCAAATCATCGAGTGTAAGTCCCCTTGTGATTCCAGCAAAATCACATCGTATCGCAAAGAGCTTATCCACACGTAGAGATCCTACATACAGGAACCTTGGAGTTACTCTGACTGATCCTTCGGCGAGATCTTCAGTAGTCAAGAACTTTGTTCAAGAGAAGATAAGGTACCTTTAGGTATTTTATTATGTGTTTGGTCGTGTACAAAAGACACATCAACAAAACACTACAAAAGTGCCATAAATGGTGGACAGTCTCATTTTGCATTGACAGAGGTCTAAACCATGAAAATCATTTAGTTTGGAGGTTGTTTGGATGTCCCAAGTCAACTTCCATGGTGGGGTAAAGCATCGTTGCCTCCTACAAGCAATTTTCTTCCAATTAGCCCTCCATGGGCTAGTAGCCCTTTTTTAGGCCTCACACACAAAATAAGGAACCCGATTACCTTGAGCTCATTGGGTTTGGAGAAATCTTTGAAGGACAGACCAAAACAGTGAAGAAACCTATGTGACATCCTTGTGAAGCAATTTTGGGGTTTGAGACCTAGGAAGTTGGGTTTGAGCAAGGGAATCTAGGAAGTCAAACAACAAAATGAAGCAAGCTTTTGAACAAAACCTCTGCCTAGTTTCCTAAACCATTTGGAGGAGCTTATGATGTTAGAGAACAGTCAGAGTAATGCCCAAAGGACAGAGGAATGTGTTGGAAAGAATGAAATGGTTGGACTTAAACAATAGTGGATGAGTAAGGGAATGAGCTCACTGAAAAAGGGAGTTTGTTTGAGAAGTTATGCATGAAGTGCTTAGCATCATGACCTCAAATTGATTTTACAAACTTATATGACAGTCACAAACAAGTCTTTTAGAAACCAATTGAACCATAAGACCCAATTAACCCCTTTGAGCACTTTTCTAGTAAGCTCCCTATCACTCAATGCTTGAAGCTCATTACATGGTTCTTCTATCTTCTTAAACTAATCTTTTGATGATAATTTTAGTATTAGATTTCATGGTGGAATGTAGTATTTGATGCATTGTGAAGCTCGTTATCCATACCACTAGCTTTCTTGCTGATTGTAAGCGAGCCTTGTGTGGTCAACTGGAGCATTTTAAAGTGTTTAAGTTCGATCATCATTTAACCCTTGATATGCATTCAATTGATGGTGTCTATGGTTGATAGTGATTTGAAAACCTTAAAAAACATCCCTAGAAGGGTGCATTAGTTCTAGCAAAGTTGTTCGTGTATGGCGATGCTATAACTAGTTGAGTTTCACTTGTATTGTTTCTTCATCCATTCATGCTAGAGTAGTTTAGGATTCCCTCTAAACCCTCACCTTTTGCCTTTTTTTGAAAATCATTTAGTAGTATTAGGGAAAATCCTTACTGCATACCATCTTCTAATCAATTGTTGAGTCTTTTCGAGTCATAAATGCGCTTGTGATTCTAGCAAAATCACATCAACCAACAAAGCTTATCCACTTGTAGTGACCCTACATTCATGAACCTTGGAGTCATCTCGAATGATCCTTAAGCTAATCTTCAACATCCGAGAGATTTTGTTCAAGAGAGGATAAGATACTTATGGTATTTTATTATGTGTTCGCATGTGCCTAAAAAACACATCAACAGGTAGAAAGATCTTTACTGAGCGCAAAGCGTCGAACGATGCAATTTCCTTGTTTTCAAAGACAATAAAAAAGATAAGGTGGAGAGGACTAATCTGGTGGCTACGATCGTGGGACTATCAAACCCCTCTAGGCTGAGAATGTCGAGGTTATTATGAGGTATTTCACCTTAGATGGCAGATTCACCAATTTGTTTGGTCACCATTTCCGACATAAACGGTTGGTTTTGTTTCCTTTTTCTCTCATCTTCTTCGATTGTTGAGCTCAACAATCATATGAAAAATTCTAATTCCCCTATTCTTCATGAGGATCTTATCTTGCTTATTATGGAGTGTGCCAAATTTGTTTCCATTCCCCTTAAGCCTACTTAGTCTAAACCTAAGATAGAGCATGCCAAAAATATTCGGGTCCATTACTCGGATATGTCCACTAACTTGATAACATGGCGTCGAAGGATGAGGAAGAATGGTCTGTTATAGAAGAAAACGGGGAGTCGGTCTCTACAAAGATTTCTAAGAAACAACCCCAACCCAATACTACTTGGTCTAATGGATTCTCCACTGAAAATGATGATGAGTATGTTTCTTTTGTTGTTTAGAAACCGAAACCTGATAAAAAGGCTAAGCTTAGGGATGAGAAGGGGAAGGAGATACAAGAAGAATAGAGCATAGAGGAAAGGGCTTTTATTAGGCCCTTTGCAGCTAAGAAAGGTAAACTGGGTAAAAAAGCCAAGAGAGAGGATGTGGATAAGGGGAATCAAGGTGTTGTGGACAAGGGCAAACAGACTATTAGAGATGATCTAAGCATTGAGAATGTTGTTCCTAACAAAGTCTTAGAGAAGTTGGACAAGGATATTCCAACTGCTTATGAGAATCTTGGGGCTTTTGAGGAGGTCTTTCCAAATCTTGATTCCTTGGAACACAGAGGATGTCACAGACATCGCAAAGAATGGTCTTTGGGGTAGTTCAGATTGTCTAACTGGTTTGTTTCAGAAATTAACCTCATTAAAGAGAGCTTACAAACCCTTTGTAGCAGGGTTGATTGGTGGAAGAGCAAGGATGATCGATAGAAAATGTTGGCTTTAATTGAAGAGGTGGCGAGGGATGTGGAGGTCATGAAAACTGATCATGACAAAAGGATTAATATGTTGGAGGATACTATCATCAAGGTTCACAAGAATCTGGATACTGCAGTGAACGTCAGCCAAACTGTTGTCCAAAACAGCATTGCTGATCTCCGTATGCTTAATAACAAGGTTCAGGAATTGAAGATTGGGGAGAAAGAGAAGAAAGGCAAGCTCTTTGGGGTTAGTGCAGATGTTGCTGGGGCTGGTGCAGATGCTGCTAGTAATGTTCTTTATCAATGTAAAAAGGTTATTAAGGCACGAGGGCCATCAGCTAGAACAAGGAGTCAGTCTAAACCAGTGAATGACCATTCCCAGGTCATCCAAGAGGTGATGAATTTACGTAATCGCCTTATTCAGAAGGATCTTGAAGCTAATATAACTCTAAAGGAATTACAGTAAGTCGGTCTGGGTCTCTGTCCCTATTTTGGTTGTTTTTGTTTTGCTGATAGTTGGCTGCCGCGTCTCTTCTATCTTAGGGTTTTGGGGTCCCTTCAAAACCCGTTTTAACTTAATCAAGAATAAAAACAGCACTAGATGCATATTACATTTGGCGCCTTAGAGTCAATTAAATTAAACTATTATTCAATGACAATATAGGAGATTTGAGATTTCAAGAGACTCTGAAGATAGAATCTTGTACAACCATACAATTGAACAACTGGAGGGATAATTTACTTGAAACAACCCTGCCATGACTGAGATGATGAAAACTTAAGATTATGTGTGCAGATGACAATCAACAGCACTTGCAAAATCTATCTAATATGTATACATAAGTAAATGGAACACTATGCATCCACGAGAATTACACAAGGCATTGATTTATGTGGGAAACACTTCCCCGAGAAAAACCTACTACCAAAAGGCGTTTATAATTATATTATTCAGAATCAAAACTAATTCAATATAATTATATTATTTAGAAAGTCTCAATCTACAACATACTCTTCTGCAATCACTCTAATGTTCACACACCAGCCATTTACAATCAACACATCCATTCAGCCTGTGCGAACAAGTAACCTTGGCACATTCATATGAAATGCTACATATAGACAAATTCATAGAATATCAATCATCTAACTATCCAATCAAGACATCCATTCGGCCTGTCTTTGGAAACATTTATATAGTCTCAATCTACAACATATTCTTCTACAATCACTCTAATAGTCACACACCAGCATCCATTCAGCCTGTACAAACAAGCAACCTTGGCACATTCATACAAAAATGCTATTTATAGACATATGCATAGAATATCAATCATCTAACTATCCAACCAACCAGTGAAATACCAATAGTCATGCAACTATTGTAAATGTTTGTTCAATTTACAATTCAATATGCAAGATGTATTCTAATTTTATTCTTTATATCTATGTATTTTATCTCTATTATAATTCTGACTATCTTCTTTGTTTGGCAGGTAAGAGGAGTATTTATCAATTTCAATATCCTCTTTCTCAAATGCCAAATGATATATATATATGAGAGGGGAGGATCAAGCAATGCCTTGACCGGTCATGTCTTATGGACATGACCGATCAAGACACTACTTGATCGCACCCTTTGGTATATAATATCAACCGGTGTTAAACATATTTGTCAGCCCGATATTAATCGGAGTTCACGTAACATATAACATATTTACCAACCCGACATTAATCGGGGCTCACGTAACATATTAACATATTAACCGATATGCCAATTGGTACTAATGATGCCATTTGGCATTGCAAATTAACCGAAGTGAATCGGTGTCTATGTTAACCGACACCGATCACTAACTAAGGGTTATATTCATTAATCGGTGCATACTATGCCACCCGATAGCAATATAATAATCTCTCGTTGAGAACACATCCGATATAGATGGGATAGATGGTTAATTAGATAACTATCGTTGATTACCAATATGCCATGATATGATTATCGATATTAATATACACGAGGAATAATCATCAAATAAAATAGCTTGAAGTTTTTCTTAATGGTTTAATCGATAGGATAAATGATTGAATGAGAGACTTCATTTATCTCTAATTCAATTATTTATCTTACCGTAGCTACCATGCATTAACACTCCCTCTTAGCTAGGTAAGATAAATGAGAGTAGTGTATCAAGCATCACAATTTTAAATGATAGTAGCATTCTTTACACAATCTAACTTTCTAGGAAATCATATCACCTAATCATATGATATGAAGTATCACCTAAACACGTGATACAAAAAACCATCACATCAATCTTGTGATGACAGGATATCACCTTAGCACATGATATCAGTATTGCCTAAGCACGCAATACTTAAGGATAATCATATGAGAAAATATTCCATTCTCATCTTTATCCAAGCTGAGGTAGGTGCACTAACATTTCATATAAATGTTTTACCACATCACAATCATGGCTTATCCATGATACACCAGAGATCCAACATGATAACTAGTTTGGACATCATAAGATCGTCACCTTATAATGTCGCCATACAAGTGTTCATTATCTTGAGAGATCGTCACCTCTTAGATATGAACTCAGGGGTTAAAAATCCAAAATGTCCTATCATGACACAGAAGTTTACACATTAAACATCTTATTGATATGTAAATACAGATTACAAAGCAAATTACCTTTCTATCATACCTAAACCTTTTATGCAATGATCAACCTTCACCCTGGAAAGAGGTTTGGTCAGAATATCTGTCGTTTGATCTCCTGTACAAACATATTCTAATTGAATTACATTTTTGTCTACCATATCTCGCACATAGTGGTATGGGATCTCAATATGCTTGGATTTGTCATGGAACACTGGGTTAACTAAAAGTTTTATGCAACTCTGATTGTCACAATGTATAATAGTGGGTTTCATAGGTTCTCAAAACAACCCCACAAGTAACTTTCTAAGCCATACTGCCTCTCGAACCGCCATAGAAGCTGCAATGTATTCTGCCTCAGTGGAGCTTTGTGCTACAGAGGACTACTTCCTACCGATCCAAGATATCATGGCTGGACCCAAACTGAAGCAGAACCCTGAGGTGCTTTTTCTATCAGTTACACTTCAAGACCAATCTGAAACTGTAAATCCATGTAGGTTTATGTCAACTTTCTCATATTTGAGACCAAGGTTTAGGGTACCTTGTAGGTATCTCATGATGTGTTTTACTGCAACTAGGTGTATCTCCTTAGGTTCACACATGAACTGACTTAAGGCATTGACTGCATAACAGATATCTGGCCTTGTATTCACCAGGTACATCAGGGACCCAATCATCTGTCTGTATTGAGTAGAGTCAGTAGGTTGTGACTCTGCTGCTGCTTCTTTAAGTTTATGTAAATTGGTTTCCATAGGAGAGGTCATAGGTCTACAGTTTAGCATTTTGATCTCTTCAATATATCCAAGGTATACTTTCCTTGGTTTAGTATAATGTTGTCTGAATTCTACCATACTTCCAATCCTAGGAAGTAATGAAGGAGTCCTAAGTCCTTCATATCAAATTCTTTGGATAGATCTTTCTTGCATTGATCAATAAGATGATCATTTCCTGTGATTAATAAGTCATCAACATATAAAATCAACATTAGCATATCACCTTTGTTTCTTTTGTAGTAGACATTAGGACCTGCATCAGTTTTAGAGAAGCCTAGTCCTAAGAGATAGGTGTCAATTCTTTCATACCAAGCCCTGGGAGCCTGTTTAAGCCCATAAAGAGCTTTCTTGAGTCTACACACATGAGACTCTGCATCATGAATTTCAAACCCTTTAGGTTGCTCTAGATAGACTTCTTCTGAGATCTCACCATTTAGAAATGTTGTCTTAACATTCATTTGGTGTGCCTTCCACCCCTTATCTACTGCAATGGCTAATACAACTCTTACTGATGTATATCTAGCAATAGGTGCAAAAGCTACTTCATAATCTATTCCTTCTCTTTGAGAGAACCCTCTAGCTACAAACCTGGCCTTGTGTTTTTCAATACTACCATCTACAGCATGCTTGATCTTAAAAAGCCATTTAGATGTAACAACTGATTTCTTAGTTGGCCTGGGAACAATCTCCCAAACATCATTTTTCATAATGGACTGATACTCTTCAGACATTGCATCCTTCCATACTTGATGTTCAAGAGCCTCTGATAAATTGTTTGGTTCGGCTTTAGAGAGATCATTCATAAGGGCAACATAGCTAGTGAATTTGTTAGGCCTTTTGCTATCCCTGAAGGTTCCTGGAGGAGCAACAAACTTCTAACCTTCTGCTACAGTTTTGGTGGCCCATAGTGGTCTTTTCTTGAGGTTTTCTCTAGGTGGACTTTGAGTTTCACTTATAGTTTCCTCAGGATCCTCCCTCTAAAGCTCAGGAGTAGGATCTCTATCTACGCTAGGGTTGGGGATATAGACTTCAGGGTCTAGAGAGCTTTAGGCTCTTTTGAAGGCTAAGTCTTCTTCAAAGATCACATCCCTACTTAGTTCAATATTCTTTTGGCTAGGTATATAGATCCTATAAGCCTTGGAGGTTTCACTATATCCTACAAAGATTCCCCTTTTTCCAGAAGGCTCTAGTTTTAATCTTTTCTCCTTAGGTACATGAATATAGACAGGGCATCCAAATATCTTGCGGTGGCTAATATCAGGTTTTGATTTGGTAAAGACTTCCTCGAGGGTCTTATCTTCAAAATGAAAGTGGGGACATCTGTTTTGAATATATACAACAGTGCTAGTTGCTTCTGCCCAAAGATTGATATTTAGATTCTGATCAAGAATCATAGCTTTGGCAGCTTCAACGATTGTCCTATTTTTCCTTCCAGCTATCCCATTTTTTTGAGGGTTATAAGGTATTGTTAACTCCTTCTTAATCCCTGAATTTTTACAAAACTCTTTAAATAATTCTGATGTGTATTCCCCCCCATTGTCAGTTCTTAGGGTTTTAATTTTATTTCCTGAGTAGTTCTCTATTAGTGATTTGAATTCTTTAAACCTATTAAGGATCTCTTCTGATTCTTTACATTTCAGAAAGTAGATCCGAGTTTTCTTAGAGTAGTCATCAACAAATATTACATAATACAAAAATTCCCCCAATGAAGGTACGGACATAGGTCCACATACATCAGAATGAACTAACTCTAAAATTTTACTTGTTTTCCTAGTACTATTCTGAAAAACACCCTTAGTATTCTTACCTAGGGCACATCTTGTGCATGCCCCTGAATGATATTGCTTTAACTTGGGTAGACCTGTGACAAGGTCCCCCATTGATGATAAAGCTCTAAAATTTAGGTGGCCTAGTCTTCTATGCCAAATTTCATAGGCATTTGTGGTCTCATGAATTAGGGCTAAGTTTGGCTCTGTACATAGCTCATACAAATAGCCTTGTCTTTGACCAATTGTTTTAGCTTTCTTGATGGATGAGTTCTTTGGCCAAGCCAATACTTTGTTGTCCATGAAGGTTACTTTGTATCCATTGTCCTCCAGTGCAGATATTGAGACTAGATTTCTCTTGATGCCTAGAACATATAGTACTCCTCTAAGTTGTAATGATACACCCGACTTTAGTTTGATGGTGCAGGTTCCAACTCCTTTGATAGGGTGTGTAGAATCATCTCTAATGGTTACTTCCTCATCATTCTCCTCTTTCATGGAGTCTAGTACTTCTCTGAATCCTATGATGTGTCTGGATGAGCCACTGTCGATCACCCAGGAGTTCACTTTGTTTGATGCTTGATTTGTTAGTGTTGAATAGAGTACATACTTCTCGGAGTCTTCTTCCCTTTTAGATTTTCCAGTTTTGGCAAATGTGGCTTGTTTAGCTCTTTTTGGACATTTGGCAACATAGTGCCCAAATTTGTCGCATCTGTAACATTGAATCTAAGAGAGGTCCTTTTTGAAGGAGTTCTTGCCGTGACGACCTTTTCTTTTCTTGAATTGCTTCTGCTTGCCTTTCTTATTTGAGCTTGTATTAAGAACTTGGAGATCTTCATCTATATTCTTTTGTTTGATCCCTTTCTTATTTTGCCTCGATTCCTCTTGGAGACAGTCAGCCTTCAGCCTATCGAACTTTGGGAAGTTATCCCTTGCACTGATGCCTTGGACGAATGTTTCCCATATGCTAGGCAACCCATCTAGAGCAATGAGGGTTAATTCTTTGCTTTGGATCTCATATCCAAGGGTTGTCAGTTCATCCCTTAGGGTAGATATTCGCATGAAGTAGGCATTGACTGATTCTCCTTTTGTCATGGCTATGTGATTTATTTCTCTTTTTAGAGCCAAGGTTCTACTGACATTAGATATCTCAAAAGCATCTTCAAGTGCTTTGAACATGTTGAAGGTTGTGTCATGCCTCCTTATAATGGGCATAATGTTGTTCCTTACCCCATCAACTATAATTTTAATAGCCTTATCATTTTCTTCTCTCCAAATTGCTTTGTCAGGTTCCGTTTCAGGTTCTTCAGTTTCAATCTTTACAAATGATTCAACTTTATTTTCTTTTAGAATCATTTGAATTCTGAATTTCCATGCGGAGAAGTCATCACCTCCTCTGAGTCTGTCTTCAAATCTGATAGTGCTAGCCATTGATAGGATTGTGATGTTGAATATATGCTTGATTTGAATTTTACGTAAAATTGAACAGCTTCAGGTTCAATTAACTATAGCTCTGATACCATGTAAATGTTTGCTCAATTTACAATTCAATATGCAAGATGTATTCTAATTTTATTCTTTATATCTATGTATTTTATCTCTATTATGATTCTGACTATCTTCTTTGTTTGGCAGGTAAGAGGAGTATTTATCAATTTCAATATCCTCTTTCTCAAATGCCAAATGATATATTTATATATGAGAGGGGAGGATCAAGCAGTGCCTTGACCGGTCATGTCTTATGGACATGACCGATCAAGACACTACTTGATCGCACCCTTTGGTATATAATATCAACCGGTGTTAAACATATTTGTGATCCCGATATTAATCGGAGTTCACGTAACATATGACATATTTACCAACCCGATATTAATCGGGGCTCACGTAACATATTAACATATTAACCGATATACCAATCAGCATTAATGATGGTGTTTGGCATTGCAAATTAACCGAAGTGAATCAGTGTCTATGTTAACCGACACCGATCACTAACTAAGGGTTATATTCATTAACCGGTGCATACTATGCCACCCGATAGCAATATAATAATCTCTTGTTGAGAACACATCCGATATAGATTGGGATAGATGGTTAATTAGATAACTATCGTTGATTACCAATATGCCATGATATGATTATTGATATTGATATACATGGGGAATAATCATCAAATAAAATAGCTTGAAGTTTTTCTTAATGGTTTAATCGATAGGATAAATGATTGAATGAGAGACTTCATTTATCTCTCATTCAATCATTTATCTTACCGTAGCTACCATGCATTAACAACTATGATCTGACCATACATAACGTATACATGCCGCATAAAACACCAAGTATGATACATCCACATAGATGACCAACTAGCAAACGCTGCACACTGTGAATCAATAGATGTGACCTTCACATTATCAATATACATGTAGGTTTCCTTGTAAGGAGTCTAGGGCAGCACCTCTCATGAAGTCTAAGGACAACAACCCCAGTACATTCCTTTTTTTCATAATTTAATCACCTTGTTTTCTCCAACACCAAGTCCTCATTTTTCCTAACCAAATCTTCATTCTTTAGAGAACTAACAATAAGTTGACGAATCTTACTGGTCTAAATGATGAGGGCTACACAGTTTTTATGACTTTCTTTGAGTGTTTTGGGTGTGGGTGGGGCCCATTAGACTACTGTTAAAATTAGAACCAGAAAGCTAAAAAAACAGATAACTACATCTAGGAAAATTTATGAGAACAAGATACACAATAATTATCCTGGGAAAACCCTCCACCTGAGGGTGAAAAACCCAGCCACACAAAGAAATTATTTATTGAATGCTCAAACTGAATACATAGCTCTCAAAATGAACAGTCAATCATCTAACGATAACCATGACTGAACATGAATACTATTATCTTTTACTGAGACTTCGATCAACCTATGAAAATACAAAAGTAGAATCAGACTGACTGAAGATAACAGCAGCATATAATGATCAGCAACATCCAGAACTCTATCACAGAAGATCAGCAAAACATAAGAGTATTGAATGTCTTGAACTTCACATGCTTCAGCATCTATCATAAAAACAAAATATAATAACACATCCAGATATAACTCTCGAAGGAGGAAGATGGAAGATCAAACATCAAATGAATTGTCAGTTACACAACCGACACCAAGAGAAGCCTCAAACACATGGAAATGATGAACTTGAAATGGAAGAAATCCACGAAGAGGTAACTGCTGCCAGCTCACATACAGATCAGAGACGGTAAAGGAAGAAGATGCAAAACTACAGCTAATTGCTGACGAACACAAGGAAGAAAATAGAACTCTATTCTCCTGAAGCTACACACAATAACAACTACGAGGGTTAGGGTAAGTGGCCCTAATTTCAAAAAACATCCGATTGTCTAAAAGAATCACTTGTTCAGGTGGCCCTAATTTCAAAAAACATCTGATTGTCTAAAAGAATCACTCATTCAGCTATTTGACATAGGAGGCGACCAAGCATTTCTGATATGTTCAAGGGACACCAACAATTCCTCTAAAGAACCTTGAAACATCCTCACATTTTCGTTAAGTCTCCAAATTAGAAGAACGCCTCCAAAATGTCCCATCTCTACCAGCAATGGTGGTGGCATGGCAGAGGAATGTTTCCCCAAAGTCCCAAGATGCCCTTGCCTCTGAAACAACATGAATTTAGGGGGCAGCAGGGGGCACATTCCTGTGGAACATTGTGAGTCACCTTACTTTAACCCTATGTTCTAAGAGATGCCTCAAGACATATATGAAATAGAAGGAAAAAATTATTATGGCAACATTAGAAATTTCAAATGACACATTATTTTTGTGATTTGCATTTGAATTACTTGTCATGCAATAGCAACCATGTATGGTTGAAAGACACTGCTGAAGGTCCTAAAAGCAACGAAGGAGAATTTAGTCTTTTACATAAAGAGCTTATTGAGTAACAAAATTGACTAGAAATATTTTACTATTCACCTTCAAAACGGTAAACATAAAGCAACAAGACAAAACACATATAAGTTCATAACTATATCAAAATAGCAAGTGGAACATTAAGAAGCCTACCCTAGGGTGGTAGTACTATGGCCTTCCACCTGAGAAGCTTGCTTGTATGGGCATATCTTGTAAACATACCTGAAAGAAAATCATCATATTTGACATTAAAATGGAATGGAAGAAACAAAACAAACAAGGTAATACATGAGAACCCCAAAATAGTTTGCTACAATACATTCAAAAAGGGATCGAGGCCATACTTGTTTTCTTTGTGTTCAAAACATTGATCATAAAATGTGTAAAACTCCCCCTCGTTGCCTAAAAATGCAACAAAGAATAAACTCTCTTAATAATACTATTTGCTAATACTAGCTAGAAGGTAAAGAACACTTTTCATGTCTCTGGCAAACTGCTCAGCTAAAATTTGAAACTCACCATATTCTTGCTTGAACTTGTTTTCCAATTTAGAAATCCGTGATTGCATTTTCGATAGCTTGTGACTTAGATCATTGTAATCCTTCCGGACACGGGCAGCTTCTGCAATATCAAATAAACACCTCATGAACACTTTACTTGTTTTCATGGCGTGTCCCTCCTAAAATCTCCAGTCATCAAACCAAAAAGCATCCACGAATACAGAAAATTTTACCTGACATGTCTACTGAAACCCTTGATAGCTTAACTGCTCTCAAAATGGATTGGAAACTTTGCCAAAGTTTACCCCACCAGGAAAGGGTAGCCGACGTTGATAGTTCTTTAAGCCCAAAGAAGATAAAACTCAGAAGGAAACAACACTAAAATCTAATAAGTAGGATAGTTATAGCTTCCTATAGACTTTCAAATCCCTGGCAGGTGAAATCACCTCAAAACACAATCACAGGCCATTGAATAAAGAAATATATAGATCAAGGAGTTTTAATTTAACAAGAATTGTGCCCTTCCCAATGTTTTACCTTTCAACTTTTGGATAATGCACACATGTACATGAAAAGTATTATACCAGATGGAGTTGTGCAGAAAAAGTTTGTACAGACCTGGAGAATATGCTGCCTCTGAGTAATCCTCAGTGTTCTCCTCTTCATCATATTTGTTTTCTGATTCATCATATTCATCCTCATTTTCCTTTTCAACTTCCTCATCTTCAGAAGAATAGTCCTCATACTCTTCATGGTGTTTGCCATCCTTATTGTCCATCTTTTCATCGCTTTCATCATATTCATCATTTTCATCATGTTCGTCATGTTCGTCATGATTTTCCACTTTCTGGTCTGTATCTTCACGTGTCCAACGAGAAGCTACAAGCCTGCCTAATTCTGCTCCTGAAAGCCCCTCTGTGTTATCTAGCTTTTTATCGCCCTGTAAAAATCATGATTAAGCATCCAGCAATTGACATCATTAGAACCTTGTTAGAGACAATATTGACAGCAATGATAGTAGATAGATATATCACTCAAGTTTTATATGTTGCATGCTTAACTGTTCAATGTTGAGAAATTCTATGAGACCCTCACATCACAACAACCACACTCCTAAATTCTCTGAGATATGGAGTTGAGAAATGACTGGACACCACCAAAAAAATTATCAAAAAAGGGGTAAAGGTACTTTTACAGCCCTGGCCTGGTAAACACCAAGTTTGGCATACAGAACCCTTATAAAAACAGAGTCACCCTTCCCCACAATGGGTTTCAACCTTGTGAAAGGTCCAGAATCAAAATGGATTTTGCTGAGTTACCTATAAGTTATAACCCTAAGTGTGCAAAAGCAATCATGAGGGAAACAGAATGAGAATGTGAGGGAATTAGGGAATGACAAAGTAAAACACCCAAAGAATACATCCATTTGACTATAAAAAGAAAATAGAAATTCCAAATACTGCCAAATTTAGTATAACCAAATAAATATTCTCTTGACACAGCCAATAAGATAGCTGCTGAAATAGTTAGAGAGTTCATAACAATGGATCATCATATTGCCATAAGTAATGCAACCAGAATGAAATAAAAATTGAATCGCCAGCCAGGCTGAAATTGCATATGACCTATTGTCTGCATTAAAAGTGATGAGTTGGAGACACCAACACTATACCTGTTACTGCAAAATTGCAAAAAATGATGAAATGTATATTACAAACTTTTTAGATTGTGACTGCTTTGACATTGCTAGGCCTCTGGAGTAGAACCAGCGTTGATGTATCAAGCATGTTAAGGAAAAGAAATTCAAAATTAATGTGCATTTGTTACTCTCCCTCAATGACAGACCCTAAGAACATAGATCCCTGAGGGATACAAAAATTTTGTGTGATTTTTCCGTACAACTGGAATGTTAGAAGCCTCTAATTCTTTCAACAAATCCTAGTAGGTTGTAAAGCCATCTCCACATTTTCCTGCTCATTGACCAATAGCCTCAGCCTTCCATGATCAGGCCATTTGTACACTTCTAGGGTATTATTAATTCCAACTACCCACCACCTTCCGGCTTCCGGAATAAAAGTTTGGCAAAGTTAAGGAGAGACCAACTAACCAATCAGCTCATTGATTTATCCAGCCTCTTTTTTCATTAACCTTTCATGTTAACCCTGCTCTCTTTACTGTAATAGAGTGTCAGTGCCCCTAGTTTCAGAGGAGGTGAAGATGTCCACATCAAGGGATGTGTAGTATAGGACTTGAAATATATAGGCCATCTGCTATTAAGAGGACATCCATTATAATTTCCATGCTAGTTATATTTTTATTCTACATCAGTCTAATCCATATACAAATGGGTTAGTGTAATTACTAAGATACAAATAAATATAGTAGGTAGACAAATAGAAATGCTAGATAAAAAATTTAAGTGGGTGAAAAGCTGAAAGTTGGTTAGTGGAAGTTTAAGTATTATAATATTTTTAGCCTATACATACAGGATTTTCTTGTGTAAATAGACATTCAGAAAAGGGTATTGCAGTTGCTATTCAGCCTTATTATTGGTATCAAATCCTAATGGCAGGCATTCCTGTTTCTGAAAGTTTCTATAGGTCCACAACAACAAAAATAACAAAATGCAATTCGATTCAAAACTATGCAGCAGATGATAAGCATGGTCTAGCTATTGAGTAGAAAAGGGCATTGCAGTTGCTATTCAGCCATATTATTGGTATCAAATCCTAATGGCAGGCATTGTTTCTGAAAGTTTCTATAAGTCCACAACAACAAAAACAACAAAATGGATTTCGATTCAAAACTATGCAGCAGATGAGAAGCATGCTCTAGCTATTGAGTAGACATCAAACTAAATCATACATTTCCACAATGATTCAGTGAAGCAACTTGGCTTGGTCTAAACATCTAATCTTGTCATCTTTAATCCTTCTATCGTCAAGGAAACCAATAATTTTCTTTCATTACCATCTCCACAGGATCTTTACCATCTTAACAAGGCACCATGCACTCCTCATATGACAAGCCACACAACCTATGGTGAAGCTAATGTTTCAAAGACTAAAGATCTTCCACAATAAATTCCCCTAGTGAGCCAGTCTTTTCACCACCACTTCAGCACCCTGTTACATACTCCAGTGGTTGCAATCATATAGACAATCAACACCACACAATCAACACCACACAGTAATTTCCTACCTCACTAACAATAAAAGCTGAATGCCCTCCACTCTTCTTCTTAGAACCAATTTGAAATTGAGTGAACTGATGATAAACTTAATACTACTCATCCCCTTCTTCAGTTGATAGTGGCTCCTGAGCCAAAGCAACCTTCCTCACATTTACAAGATGTATTCTTCACAACTTCAATGATGGCATCATTTCTTCCTACTTCATTGTCTCCCATGGACTCTGCTCTTAAGATGGGGATTGCAATGTCCCCATCTTTAACCTAGAGAGTTAGCCAACAATAAACAATTTGTGGTCAAGGGAGTGGCAAACCTTGACCACCCATATCTAGTTAAAATTAGTAGAGGTAGATATGCATAGCAAGTTGATAGTTAGAAGCAAAATAGATCAAGTTGATATGTTATCCATCCATCTAGAGATAAAGACTTGCAAGCATCCAACCTACAAAGCTCACATATTGTCGTATGATGACCTTGCTAGCAACCATTTTACACATACAAGATCATGACCCTACCATTGATTACATTGATTAAATACAATCAATATAAACAATAATAGATGCAATTATCAACATGTTTTAATATGTTTAAAGGTGATCGCAGCTTAATCCTCTCAGAAAAAGACAAATTTAGAAAGGAAGTCACAGAATTCTTATTCAACTTGAACTCTTAATCTGGTTGACCCTATTCATAAAAGGACAAATTTGAGAAAAGACAAAACTGAGTGCACAGAATACGAATTTAAGAAAGAACAATTTGTAACGCCCCGCCAAGGAACCCCAGAGGATCTAACCTAACTAACTCAACTAAGAAGAGATATTTTTTTAAGCATCTTAATGAGAATCCTAATTCAATGCTCAATAAGATGGTTAAATAAATATTTCTCTTCTTAGTTGAGTTAGTTAGGTTAGATCCTCTGGGGTTCCTTGGCAGGGCATTACATCTGGTACCAAAGCCCAAGTTTCTACACTGGAATCTCTGGTTAATGTTACTGCCCATAGTTTTGTATGTTGTGTTGTTGTGGCAAGTTAGTTATAATGCTTTTGGTCTATATGTTTGCTTTCCTGGATGCATGCTTTGGAAAAGGTCATGAAGACCCTGGAATTTATTTGACTGTGCTTCTTGGTGCTATCTCTTTTGAAAGTAATTGTTGATTTGATTCTATGTGGCCCTGCATTGCCCCTGTGATTTCTGGTGTTTTCTTGGAGATAAAAGATAGTATTAATTATATGGATGATCATATTTACAGAACTGCATGAAAATGCATTTACTCCTCCTTATTGATGATGCCATGTATATAAAAGATGATTTGTGTTGTGCTATGATTATGCTTGATAGCTTTAGTATGTTGAAAGATGAATTGTTTCCCTATGTTTAGGAAAATATAGTGTTTGCATGCCTAAGTATAGGTAAGAATTCTATGTAGCATGTATCGTGATGTTTATAGGATGGACTTGACTTGATAGAAATTGTCATGGTGTTATTGTGTAGCTTGGATTAAATGCATGCTAATCATTTATCAATTCAAGGCATTAGAGGAACATTTTGGATTTGGGTCCTAAAATGAATCATTTAGTATATGTCAGCTTTCTCATTAATGCTCGTTTCTTAATGGATGGTTAAATTGGCAATTATGATTAGATATAGATTCCTTTATGTTTTGTGAATTGTTAAGTAACATCGTTAGGGAACCTTAGAGGATAGTTTAGCATTATTTCTTCCGCATCTGCATTTAAGTTTATAAAGTTATCTCTAACTAGAACATTGCATTTGGTTTCACATCAAAATGTTTTTTAAAAAAAAATATTTCACCTCTTAATTGAGTTAGTTTGGTTTGATCCTCTAAGGTTCCTTGGCGGGGCGTTACACAATTGCAGAAAGAGACAAAAATACAAGCCTCAGCCAGCACAGGAACAAGGTGAGCTAAAAGAGAAAAAGAAGGAGCTAAAGGTTGGCGTTTAGCACTTGAAGACAAATCGTTTGAGACAAGGATTGATGTGGACAAACAAAAACCAAACATTAATAAAGTTTAGTTAATGTTTAAAGGAATTATCAAAAAGTGCGATTACAAGGGATCAGTTATACTTAGTTAACACACAAATTAATAAAAATAAAGAAAAGAGACAACCTTTCAATAATAGTTTTCACATTGAAGAGTCACAATCTTATGTAAGGAACATATGGAAGATATTTAAGGTAGATCTAAATCATTTGGAGAATCGTCGAATATTGTTTTTGTTTATTACTTCCATCGTATTTGGATATGCTCATTCGAGCATTATTGCCTTTGGCACCTTCAGTTGCATGTATATATATTCATATCAGAAACAGCACCTTCATCCATTGTTGCAAGCATACATCTCCCAATCAGAAACAGCAACATATCACTATAAGTGATATCAGTATTTTCAGAATTGCATAAGTGTATTAACATATCAGACACAGCAAGTATTATCGTTTGCATGATTTGAAGGATTAGAAGCAGACACAGCATTTCATATCAGCATTATCAGTGGAAGAGGTTTACCGCATAATTGACATCGTTAAATCAGGAAGAGCTCATTGCAGATTGGAATATCCTAATGCATAATTCCTAAGATCATATCAGAGACAGCATTGGTTTGTTATCCAATCTTTTATCCTTCATCAAAATAGATGAAAGGGAAAGTTTATCAGCATATTTTATAAGGTCATATCAGATATAGCAAATATCATATTGCTGTACTAAGTTAGATCATCTAATTGTATAATCCAAGATAGCAGTAGTACTGACATTAATCATTATTCTTGAAATAACATTATCATTATTTATATTCTTGCAATTAAACAAGTTTTAAGTCATTTCATACATTGCAATTCATAGCATGAACAGAGAATTCAAGGTAATTGTCCCATAATTCCTAATTTTCCTAAAACAGGACATTACAGGGATCACCCGCCAGCTTTGCTAGCAACTTTTATAATCTAGTTCCATGTACTGTATTGAAACCTCTCTGCACTACAATACTATCTCCTTAACGTGAAAATCTCCTTCCTAGTAGGTCATCAATTTTCACAGCTTGGATCTCCATGTGAGCTTTTTTTGGCATCTGAGCTATTTCATTCCTAGACATTCCAACATCTCTCATTCAACAGTTCAATTTTATCCATCTGGGGACTCCATTGCCTCACCAAATACCATTCTCATAGCTCATCTTTCCATCTACAAGGAGGTTTTGATTCATCAATTAAAATTGAGACATTTCCTCATAGGAGGAAATGAGGAAGGCATCCATTATAATTAATGTGTAAGCTATATTCATTTATTCTACATCAGTCTACTCTGTATGCATATACATAGGTGGAATCAAACAAGGGACTATAGAAATAAATTAAGAATAGGCAGGCAGAGGTAGATAGACATATATTAATGATAGATGGAAGATAGCATATGAAAAAGTAAATTCTATTGCAATATGTTTAGCTTATATGTATACAGGTTTCCCATATGTAAATACCATAGTTCCATGGAGTTTCACGACAGCGGGACATGGGGATGGCTTTTGGGGATGAGGGGACCAAGGACCTAAATTTGGAGACACCAAGGGACGTCGAGGGGGCGGCAGTGGAGTGGCAATGGGGGGATACCACTGATATACATATAGTACTTGAAAAAATAGTTATAAAAATATGTACATGAATTACAAATGAAACTTTGGCAAATTAGTAAAACTTAAAAACTACTAAATTTTGAAGTGAACATTAACAATTTCACATTGAACAATGAAAATGTCAAGTTTGAAATATTCCCAATTTGCATGGTATAGAGAATCATATTATTAAAATGATTATGTAACGTTTCTATAATAGCCATTTAGTTAGTTAGTTTAGACTATTTTCTTTTCGTCTTTCGTTTCTATTTTAGAAACATTGTTTATAATTTCTCCATTTAAGGAGCTATAATCTCCTTTGTTAAACATCGGAATATCATTTAATGGTATCAAAGCATAGGTTGCTCTAAGTTTTTTCATGAATTTTTATTTTTTTTACATCATGGCTTCTACCTAGAATTTTTTCAGAAACTTTTTTGAATTGTCTTTTTTTATAAAAAAATCATGGGTGAAATTCAAAAGGTTTCTTTCAATTCAAATAAGTTTTGAAAAATCACAGATTGTTCTTTTGCAAATTTGAGGGTTCGTTTTTTCTAAACTGAATCGCAGATTTTTGAGGTTTCTGGAAAATCATAGAAGATTTTTTTTTCTCTGGGTATGTGAAATCATGTGCAGAGGGTTTCTGGAATCTGAATTATTTTTTTCACAGATCAGTGATTGTCTAAAAAATTGTGCAGGTATATTGTGAAATCGAGTGGGTTGAAATCGCGTGGTTTATCACGTGACTTGTTTGTAGATTTTTCCACAAATTTCTAGCAATATTTTTGTGCATGCGACGGTTTTTAACATTTGCAACTAGTAGTGAGGGTCAGTTGCAAACAAAAAAACGTGGAGTTTTTTTCATCACCTGATAGTTCTGCCCACGTGAGGATTTTCTCATGTGACTTTCTGCAGAGACATTTCACAAAGCTGCACGACTGGTGTACTTCACATGAGAGCTTTCTACGTGTTCTTGTAGATTTTCCACATCTGGTGTGTTGGCTTCTGGCTGCAATGTTAAAGCGTTTTTCCTCCTACTAGTGTTCCTGCATGCTCTACTAGGGTTTTCAAATGTTTTGCACAAATTGTTTGAACAAATCATGGGTACTTTCTCACATCTACTGCATGCAATGCGACTTTTTGTTTTTAGGGGACCTGTTTTTGCACGATTTTTGCTTTAAAATCATGGGTTTTCATTTTTTGCACGATTTTTTCACACAAAAAACATGGGTTTTGTATATGCTAGAGGGTTTTATGATTTCTTTCCAAACAGAAATCATGATGGGTGTTGTTTTCTGGGTTTTCACCATTTTTCCACAAAAACAAAGTTTTTTACCCTTTTTTTAGAAAACGAAGATTTTTGACAAACTTTTTCACAAAATCATGTGATTTCAGCATCGCATCAAGGGTTTACAATTTTTCCACTAAATCGTGGTTTCAATCATGGAAGCAATAATTGTTTGGGGAATTAATCAGCAAAACAAAAGTATAAGATTTTTTGACAAAAACGGGAAAAAATCGGATTTCCAAAAAAAGGTAAAAAATTGCAGAAAAACAATCAAAAACTACTTTTTAAAAATATTTTATGGCATTTCCTAACAGAAAAATAATATGATTTATTACAGAAAATTATACACGGAAAATTTAATTTGTCTATAATAAATTATATACACAGAAAAATATAATATCCTAACAATATTCATGCGATTTAAATTTGCTGTGTATATAATTTATTATAGACAAAATGAATTTTTTGTGTATAATTTTCTGTAATAAATCAGAATATTACTTTAAAAAATGTATAATTTTATGTGTATATCCGAACAGTATTCATGCATTTAAAAAATGGCATCGAAATTTATATGAATCTTCGTAAAAAAGAACCAGAGCTATTTTGGTAAAAAAAAAAACCTGGCAATGGCATTCGACCTAGCTCTTCTTCCTATCAATGGCTCCCGTCGTCCACATTCTGCCTCTAAAACCCTTCACGCAGCATACTTATAAAAAAAATTCACCCTTTTTTTTTTTGCACCGTTTAGGGTTTTGTGGGTTTTTTGTTCTGCACTGGCGATTTTCCCTTGACTACTCGTGCGCAACTGTTCCAATTTTTTCAGGATTACACCCGATAAAATCGTTGACTTCGTTGACCAAAAAAAATCGCGATTTTTTCAAGGAATTGATCGGCCAGGCCCGCGATCAACAATTAGTCGGGTATAATCGCAATTTTTTGCATAGTTTTGCTTCTTTGGTTTCAATAATTTGCCAATTTTTTGTCACCAAAAATCAAAGTTTTTTGAGAAGCCCATCTTGGTGTCTCTGGATAAAGGGAGGGATGGCTTTGTTACCCAACATAAGGTTGGAAGGATTGTGGTTGACAGATTGTGGTAATCTTGGTCATATCTAGAAGTTCTGCAGAACCAGGGAGGTCTCAACACACTCATGTCGTAGAGCATTCTAAGGAGAAAGGGGCAGCCTCCATGCATCCATGGCCACAAGACCTGCAAATTATGTCAAGTCTTTTGTAGGGTAATTAGTAAAATGACCATTAAGGGAGGGTATTAGAATAATTATGTAATTCTTCTATAATGGTCATTTAGTTAGTTAGTTTAGGATATTTTATTTTCATCTTTCGTTTCTATTTTAGAAATTTTGTTTGTAATTTCTCTATTTAAGGAGCTCTAATCTACTTTGTTAAACATCGAAATATCATTTCAAATATACCAACTCTTATATGGTATCAAAGCTTGTGAGATCGCTTCTTGTTAGTCTTAATTGAGAGATCTAGGTTGTAAATCTTGGTTGATCTTAAAAATTTGAGTATGCTCATGATTGAGAGAATCAGAAAATCTTGACAGAAATACCAGATTTGGGGGTTTTCCTCTTTGTGGCTTTGTATTGCAGATTCCTTTTGGAGCTTGTTGCTACAAATTTAAGCCCACCATTGAGTTCAAAGGGTCCAATAAAGTCAATTTTGCCTTTTGATTTGTCAAAAACAGACATTTGAGGCCAGATCTACAAGGGTTTCAAGCTGGAAAGTGGTTCTTAGATCCAAACGGTAGCAGCAATTTTGGAGCATTTTGGGTCAAATCAAACTGTCATCGCATCCAAAAGACCTAAGAATCTTAAGATTGACTATCAAATCAATGAATTTGAAATTTTTGCCTCAAGCCTTAAAAAAAATTTTGGCTCTCCTCACTATACTTCTAAATTCTCATAGATGTTGAGCAGTACCCATTTTGGCAACTTCCAAGGCTCTGTCCTCATAACTATGATGAGATTTTCTTTTAAAAGTGCATAATTTTTCCTGTACTTTGCAATGCTGTGATAAAAGTGGTTTCATCTTGTCTAAAAATTGTAATTTGATTTTATGGCCAAATTTGGCATGCGTATTTAATAAAATCAAGTCCACTTATTGTTTTTGGCAAGTGGCACCTATAACCTCACTAAGCGTAATATGCCAAGATCATATATTACTAGGGGGATTCTTGATTGAGTAATTTTGGGGAATATTCTTGTGGTGGTTGATTGCTTTCTTTTGTTTGTTGTGCATTCTTGAAATGGGGAAATCTCAAATTGAACTCCTAACTCCATATAATTATGTTTCATGGAGAAAATCATTATGGAACTATCTCACGAGAAAAGGTTATCTGGGCTATCTAGAGGAAACAATTTCTCAACCTATTGATCCTAAGGAAAAGGCAAAATGGGAGTTCAACCATGAGAAAACATTTGGATGTATATGTTCATTAGCCCCTTTTAAATTACAATTTCATGTCGAAACGTGCACAACACCTGAGGAGGGTTGGCAGACATTTGAAAAATTATATAGTAAAACTGATAATATTTGAGGGTTCATTTTTTCTTTGAATTCACAAAAGGTTTTGAAAAATCGCAGATTATTCTTTTGCAGATTCAAGGGTTAATTTTTTTTGAAGTGAATGTAATGTCCCTACTTTGAAATATTATTTAATAATAAAAAAAAAATTAAAATACAAAACAATAAAAATAAAAATTAAATTAAGATATAAAAGAATATAATTAAATAAAATTAAAATTCGATCAAAGTTAATGAATGGTCAAAAGGCATGAACGTGAGATTTAAAAGGGAGAAGAGAACCTCATTTGATGGGGGCGAGAATTTGGGAATGAGAAGTGCAGATCTGATTGTGGAAGGTTGTGTCCCTTTCAAAGGGTGCTAATGGTGAAAGGGTGTGTCTCTTGCCAAAGGGCAAACATGATGAAGAGGTGTAACCTCTCCCTCACAATGAGAGATATAAAGGAAAGGAATCAAAAGCATCTAGTGACATCACCATCGATCAGATTAGATCAGAACTGTTACTAAGTTACAGGCAGTAACATCCTTGGTCTTGGTGGTATGCATGGGGATGTGCTTAATATATATGTTTAATATATGAAGCCTGGTAATGTTCTTATCCAGAATTTAATAGTAATATTAATATAGACTGCAATATGTATGACAGTCATAATATACATCCACAGTACAAAGTGATATTGCCATAACTTTGTTCTAGGTCATAAATCTATTCTAATCCTTCTATTCCCCAAGGGAGATGGATGCTGCTAGGGAAGGGCAGAGTAAAACCACTTCAATAGAAAGCCCCAAGAGTGAAAGGACTCCTCCCAAAATCTGGCCTGCAGACCCCAAGGGTGAATGGACTGAGTTCCGGTAATCTGGGCTACATTAAGGAGGTGGTGTCAAGCGCCCTAGGCAGCCAAGCCCTTTTCTGGGAATGGGGTCAGATTGGTTCGGGTTTAGGCATGGTTTTAATGGCATCATAAGTTATATTACAAAGAATTAGTTAGTTATGCTCAATTAATAGGTGATAAAAGGTAGTAACATAGATGTTGCTCTTGGGAATTGACAATGTATAAATAGGAGACATTACAAATGGTATCAGAGCTATGATCCTACCATCCTGCAAGGTAAAGATGAATCAATAAATCATTCTAGTCAATAAGAAGAAATCTAGCAATATGTGTATTCACATGTATGCTTTGTGTTTGCAAATATCCATGTGTATGCTTTGTGTTTTTGATTCATATTGGTAGATGACTTAGTTTAAGAAAATGAAATTCGACATTGCTTGAGGACATTCAAATTTGGAAGGGCGGACTGTAATGTCCCTACATTAAGAGGTGATGTCAGGTGCCCTAGGCAGCCAAACCCTCTTCTAGGAATGGGGTCAGATTGGTTTGGGTTTAGGCATGGTTTTAATGGTATCATAAGTTATATTACAAAGAATTAGTCAGTTATGCTCAATTAATAGTGATAAAAGGTAGTAACATAGATATTGCTCTTGGGAATTGACAGTGTATAAATAGGGAACATTACAGTGAATCAAGGATTTTTGAGGGTTCTAGAAAATCACAAAAGTTTTTTTTACTTTGGGTGTGTGAAATCACATGCAAAGGATTCTTGAAAAAAAAAATCACGGATTTCAATGATTTTGTATGAAAAATCAAGAGATTTATCGCGCGACTTGTTTGCAGATTTTTTTCACGACTTTTTGGAAGTATTTTTGCGCACACAATGGTATTTTACATCCACAACTAGTAGAGAGGGTCTATTGCACACGAAAAGACGTGGACCTTTTTTCATCACCTAATAGTTTTGCACGCCTGAGGTTTTCTTTTCACAAGATGTTCTACAACAACGAATTTCACAGAGCCACACAACTGGTGTACTTCATGTGAGATTTTTTGGCATGTTCTAGGTGATTCTCTACATTTAGGGTTTTGGATTTTGGCTGCAAACTAGTGTTCCTGCAAGCTCGACTGGGGTTTGCAAATATTTTACACAATTTATTTGAAGAATTCATGGGTCCTTACAAGCCTTTGCTACACACGATGGGATTTTTTGTTTCTACGGGACCTGCTTTTGCATGATTTTTGCCTTAAAATCATGGATTTTTGTTTTTTGCACAAATTTTTCACACAAAAATCGTGGGTTCTTTCTCTGCTTGAGAGCATTTTGATTTTTTTTCCACAAAAAATAATGATGTGTTGTTTTGGGGTTTTTCACTAGTTTTCCACAAAAATGAAGGTTTTTACCCTTTTTTTACAGAACGAAGGTTTTTGACAAATTTTTCCACAAAATCATGTGTGATTTCAGCATCGCATCGAAGGTTTGACGAATTTTCCACAAAATTGTGGTTTCAATTTTTTGTCATTTTTTTGTCAACAAAAATCGAAGTTTTTGAGAAGTTGATCCTAGTGTCTCTGGATAAAGGAAGGGATGGCTTTGTTACCCAACATCAGGTTGGAAGGATTGTGGTTGACAAATTGTGGTAATCTTGGTTATATCTAGAAGTTCTATAGAACCAAGGAGGGTTTGGGAAGGCTCATGTCGCAAAGCATTCTGGGGAGAAGGGGGCAGCCTTCAATGCATCCATGGCCAAAAGACCTACAAATTATGTCCAGTCTTTTGTAGGGTAGTTAGTAGAATGACCATTACAGGAGGGTATTAAATAATTATGTAAAGTTTCTATAACGGTCATTTAGTTGGTTAGTTTAAGATATTTTCTTATCGTCTTTTGTTTCTATTTTAGAAACTTTGTTTCTAATTTCTCTGTTTAAGGAGCTCTAATCTCCTTTGTTAAACATTGAAATATCATTTCATATATACCAACTCTTATATAATATCAGAGCTTGTGGGATAGCTTCTTGTTAATCTTAATTGAGAGATCTTGGTTGTAAATCTTGGTGGATCTTAAAAATTTGAGTATGCTCTTCTCTTGCATTGAATGACAATTGAGAGAATCAGGAAAACTTGACTGAAATACCAGATTTGGGGGGTTTACTCTTTGTGACTTTGTATTGCAGATTCATTTTGGAGCTTATTGGTGCAAATTTAAGCCCACCATTGAGTTCAAAGTGCCCAAGAAAATCAATTTTCCCTTTTGATTTGTCCAAAACAGACTTTTGAGGTCAGATCTACAAGGGTTTCAAGCTGGAAAGTGGTTCTCAAATCCAAAAGGTAGCTGCAATTTTGGAGCATTTTGGGTCAAATCAAATTGTCATTGCACCCAAAAGGTCCAAGAACCTTAAGATTGACTATCAAATCAATGAGTTTGAGCACTCAGTGTCAAGCCCTTAAAAAAAAATTGGCTCTCCTCACTATACTATCATCTATACGACCATATTACCGTCATAATTACACTTGTGCAAGCGCAAGTGCTGCAACGGTGCAAAATAAAAAATAATTTTTGTTTTTAAATATTTTTCAAAACATTGAAAATTTAAAAAAAATATATATAACAAGCTTATGCAGGGAGGTCATGCCATGCACAAGCATAACAAGGTATCAGTCCACTACACAGGCACCACGTCCCACACGATAGCAACTGCCACTGACCAATCAATGCAATACTCCATCTAGAGAGCATATTTCATGCAAGAAAATAAGCTAGAGAATATTCCAACACATCATGGATATTTTGGCGTAGTAAAAAGAGTATTTCGACTACATAACAGAATATAACATATTCCAATGAGTGGTATATTCCAACAAACCTAAGAATATTCATTGTCAATGTTAACATGACATCAGCAAGCCCTTTCAAATTTGCTCCCCTTCACTGTTGGCACTTTTGTTTTGGCAATCCAACTTCACGAGGCCATAGCTCGAGCTCAAGACCTTTTTGCAAGCAATTGTTTTTTATTTGGGGCAACATTTAATTTTCTTCACAGAGGTGCGATTGGTTTTTGATTTTGGTGCTCCCTCCTAAAAATTGCAGGTTCTCATATATGTTGTTGAGCAATACCCATTTTCAGAACTTTTGAGGCTCTATCCTCACTCCTACAATAACATTTTGTCTATAAATTGTAATTTGATATTGTGGTCAAATTTGGCATTTGTGTGTAATATAATCAAGTTTGCTTGTTTTTGGCAAGTGGCACCAATAACCTCACTAAGCATAATGTGCCAAGATCATATATTGCTAGGGAGATTCTTGATTGAGTAATTTTGGGGAGTATTCTTGTGGTGGTTGATTGCTTTCTTTTGTTTGTTGTGCATTCTTGAAATGGGGAAATCTCAAATTGAGCTCCTAACTCCATATAATTATGTTTCATGGAGAAAATCAGTATGGAACTATCTCACGAGAAAGGGTTATCTAGGCTATCTAAAGGAAAAAATTTCTCAACCTATCAATCCTAAGGAAAGGCAAAATGGGAGATCAGCCATGAGAAAACATTTGGATGTATATGTTCATTACTCTCTTTTAAAATATAATTTCATGTTCAAACATGCAAAACACCTAAGGAGGGTTCGGAGACTTTCGAAAAATTGTATGGTGAAACTGACAAGTGAAGAGCACTCAAATAAACTGGGAGGGGGGGGGGGGGGGGGTGAATCAGTTTATTAAATTCTTTTCAATTATTTAAAATGATATCAAACTATGCAGCTATTTAAATAATCATACACATTTGCAAGAAACACAAGAGACACAAATTTTCTCGTGGAAACCCAACTGGGAGAAAACCACGGTAGATAAGTTCTTAACAGATTTCTTTTACAAACTTGTAGAGGCACCAACCCCTAATCTGATTTGTGAGCACCAACCCACAAGAAGAATCAACTCCTTAACTTCGTAAGCACCAACTTACAAGAGGCACCAACCCCTTTGATGAAGCACCAACTCCCCAATTTTGATTTAGTGAGCACCCACCCACAAGCCTAAAGCACCAACTTCACCCAAATTCAAATCTGCTACAATCTGAAGAAAATCTGCTACTAAAATAGTCACAGTCTTCACTTCTAAATCTGATATATGATTATTAAGTCTGCTGTGTAAATCTGAATATTTTCTTTCACATATATTCCTTAGATACCCACAAATGATCCTCTTATAGTCTTCTTTCAGATCTGCGTAAAACACTGTATAATCCACTCACTGTATCTGCATACACTTCTCTTTTATCATCATTAATATGTCTTCTGCTTCATATGCAAACCTGTATATGTTTGATTGATATTTCACTCATCATATATCCACTTTATTTTCTCACAATACAACTGAATTTTCTTCAGCATATACGTATCATACAACACACAGCACACTATATCTCCCATCTCCGTCTCTTTTCTATCGTTCTCTTTATATAACTCTTATATACCTTTTGACAAAGATCGTGTCTTTTTAACAATCACCAATGATGTCCATTCATAACTATAGGTTATGATTTATTTGAATGTTATGATTTAAAGACGATTCTATTTGATTTGGTTACGATTTTGTTTAGCCATCGATAAGTGTTTTTTGGTTTATTGAGAGCTTTGTTTGACCCTTGATAAACTTTATTTGATCACCAATTACCTTTGTTTGACCACCGATTAGTCATTGTCTTATCTTTGTTTATGATTTTGATCAGAAGTAAAATATGACTATCGGTTTTCTTAATAATATTTGTTTCCTTTATGAAAACTTAAACGCTGCACCTTTATCATTCTCTTCAGCAGGAAGATTTTGTCTTTTAGTGGGAACTGACACAAGGAGGTGGGCCCCATTACTTTTGTCTTTTAGTGAGGGCTCCAGCATAAGGAGGTGGGCCCCTTATTTTAAATTTTTTTGTCTTATTTATTTATTTTCGACTGCTGTCTTTATTTCACCACAGATTGCTATGTCTAATACTTCGTTGATTTAGAATGACTTTTCTTCAAACATTGCTTACGTGTATTAACCTTGCTGTTATAAAAATCTCTGTATGTATTGTATATGTATGAACCGCCACATGTTTGTATTCTCTAATGAATGTTATTATCCTGATTGCTGGCATTACTGTAACTAATAATACCGTCTTGTATACTGAGTTTGTATCACTGCTGTGTATAAGTGATTATATGCTGATTGTGATGAACCATGATCTGTCATAAAAACTGATCTGAATTTTGATCTGCAAAGATATGATCTCGGTATAATATATATGTATAATATCTGGCACAGTGACACTATCTGTTGTTGTATATCTGTATACTCCCTGTATATGATATCTGTATTATAAGATATAGAGTTTTTATTGTATCCATTGTTAACACATATACTACAGAACAATCTGAGGATTCATTACTGTATAAAGACCAATCATCAACTGTATATCTATATACATATAGATCATTGACTATATAAGCAACTATATAAGCAATCATAGAAATTGCTTTGACATCAATGACAAGTTTTCCATCAATAAGATTTGGGAATATCAGATTGATAATGGTTTTATGAATCTTGATCCAAAATATTTTGATTGATGAGCACACACTTATACAAAGAGGGGGTTGACTTAGTATAAGATAATCTTTTACTTATTAAAATTCAACAATCACGATAAATTATTCATACAAGATCTAACAACTAGGAAACACAAGATTTACATGGAAGCCCTTTCAAAGGAAACTACAAAGGACTATTGTCAAAATTCAGCCACAAAAATAAATTATTCTTACAAATCTTTGTAGGCACCAACCTAGTGGAGACATCAATCCTCGCTACTAAATGCGAACTTAGCAAGAGACACCAATCTCTTCCATTAGGAGGCACCAACTTCCAAACAAGCAAATTTGTTGCCTTCTTGAATATTGCTTCTTCAATGGATGATAATCATTTGAGTCTCCATAAATTTTGCTTGCAACTTCTTCACATATATTTTCTTCTTCTAAAATCTGCTTTTAAGTGGAAAGATATTACTTTAATTACTTTCTTTCTTTACCTCAACTTCATCTTCTATTTATACCCAAATCATGCCTTTTCACCCAAGAGGGTTGGCCTTCTCAAAGGAGGTTGGACTCATAAAAATAATAATTAATTTAATTTACCAAGAAGGGCAACTATGCCAAGAGGGTCAACCAAATTCAAAGAGACCCCAAATAATTGTAGATAGAATTTTTTACAAGGAGGTCATCCATCTTTTCCTTAAACCTAATATTGCCTTGATTAAGGTAAAGTCTTCCTTTTTAGGTGCATTAATGATCTCATGTAAATGATGCGATTAGTGGCCTTTGGCTTTCACATATTTAAACCCTAGGCATGCGATTAATTTCTTGTTCACAAATTCTGCACAATTTTGTGACCCCAATCTTCTGCAAAAATCTCCCTTGTCCCATTCACTTTTGTAATTTCCCCTTCTTGCACTTAGTCAGTTTGGCTTCCCATTAGCCTATTCCTAGGTTCCCGTAGGCTAATTCCAGACTCAATGTTCTATGGAGAACTTGTTAGAATAATATTTTATATTATTAGTGTTAATGGTCAATAATGTAACTGACTGTTAGACATCTTAAATGTCTACAGTAACAAGTAGTTAGAAGTAGGTAGTTAATTAATAGCTACAGTATTTTGTAACTTCTATATAATGTAATCCTTCTCCTGTTAATACGAAAAGTTTTTACCAATGAATCATCTCTGATTTTCACATGGTATCAGAGCTAGGATAAAGGAATTTTTCGAAAATTCTAGTTTATGTAATATTTTTGAAATTTCTCCCAAACCCATTTAAGATTTTCTGTTTGCCCTAGTGCGTCCTCGCAGAGTCTGAAAATCATAATTTTTTTTGGTTTTCTTGTGACTTTTTTTTTTTCTGCAAAATTGCTATTCTTGACTGTATTTTGCCCGCATTTTTGCCATGCGCGCGTTTTTTTTTGCGCAACTATTTTTTCAGCAACCATTTTTTTTTACCCATGTCTGTGTTTTTAACACAATTTTAACAGCAAAATCGCAACAGAAAAAAACCCCACGCGTCTAATCTCCGCGCATTTTTCGCGGGTCTGTGTCTGTCGACTGTTTGTAGTGCGATTTTTTCGTGATCGACAATCATTTCCACAGCGTTTTGTCTTCTAGAAGGGCTTCCTGTGCGATTTTTTTATTAAAACGCATCACTTTTCGCATCTAGGGTTATTTATTTTAGGCGGCCTAAATAAAAATATTTTTTTTGGCTTCAAAACTTTTATCGACTAGGGTTTCTATTTAACCCTTTGTGTTTTCCGTGGCTAAAAAATCTACATTCCATTTTTGGGGGGTTTTTCGAAACCTCAACTAGGTTGTTGATTTTTTCTAGGTCTTCCAAAAAAAATTGCCTTGAAAACTGTGCTAGGGTTTCAATTTCTGCTTCAGAATCCAACTTGCAAGACCTACAGAATTTGTCTCTAAAAACCCTCTGTTTTCATCTTCTGGTTTTCATGCATTCGTGTCTTCACCAACTCAACCTCAAGGTACGTGATGGCATCTCTAACGAATATAATGCTCAAAAGAAGCTAGAAGTTCAATGGCCACAACTACAACACCTGGAAGCAACGTATGTTGACGATTTTTGAGTATCGATGTCTTGATGCAGTTGTTCCAGGCACATCTCAACGTCCAGACACTGTCGAAAAAGATCAGGACAAATGGGATGAACGCAACCAGCAAGCCGTCATGCTCATTAAACTCTTTGTCACCGATGAGCAGCTACCTCAGGTACCATCCGACAAAACTGCGAAGGAGATATGGGATCATTTGAAGAGTCTCCATGAAACTTCTAACAAGAGCCGAGCATTCTTTCTGAAGAACATGCTCTTTTCGATTATGATGGACGAAAGGACACCTCTGCAAGATCACTTGACCAATATCAAGGACATCCGTGACCAACTTGAGGTGATTGGTTGCACAATGGAGGAAGAGGACATGGTCGTCATCACTTTGAAGAGTTTGCTCGGATCTTATGAGCATTTCATCGAAACGCTCAATATCACTTCCACTGATGTCAATTTGAAGTTTTCCGATCTGTGTAACAAGCTTTTATAGCAAGATTGGTGGCAGCAGCAGTTTGGAAGCAGTACCAGTTCCACCTCCACCGAGCAAGCGTTCTCTGCCAAATCTTCTGCTAAGAACAAAGGGAAGGCTCAATCTTCTCAGTCAAAAAGCTCTAGTTCTTCTCGAGACGGCAAGAAGAAGAACATTCAATGCAATTATTGTCATAAGTTTGGTCACATGAAGACCAAGTGTCGAGTTCGTTTGGCTTCGAAACAAAAGAAGCAGAGAGGGTCTCAACAAAAAGCAAATGTTGCCGAACACTACGAGCAGAAAGAATCTGCTTTCTATGCTTTTATGGCCAAGAGAACAACAGATCAAGTACACTCTTCTGCCTGGTATATTGATTCAAGAGCTTCGCACCATTTTACTCATCGTCGACATTGGTTCACAAAATTAGAACCATTCTCAGATTCAATAATCTTCGAAGGAGGAGAAGATGACACAATTGCTGGTAAGGGCACTGTCCAGATTCACTCAAGAGGTAGATATTTAATTTTTCTTGATGTCTACTATGTTCCAGGAATGGAACATAATCTCCTTTCTGTCAACCTGATCATGAGGCATTCTCCTCAATTAGATGTTATCTTCAGTTCGTCCACCTACAACATTGTTGATAGGGAGACTCGTACTACAATCACTATGGGACTTGAGGATCATGGTTTGTATAGACTTGTTGATTCCGGTGATTCTCAGGAGCATCCTTTGGTTGCTAGGAGTACATACATCAAAACACTTTGGCATCAACGTTATGGGCACTTAAACGTTCACTATCTCTCTAAGTTATATCGGGACAGTTTGGTTGCTAGTCTACCTGAGATCCAACCTCAAAATCATGGAGTTTGTGCAGCCTGTCAAGCTAGGAAGCAACATCGGACACCATTCTCGGATGGTGATTCTTGGCGAGCCTCCAAGGTCCTTGAATTGGTTCACGCTGATGTATCTGAGCCAATGAACACTCCATCTGTTACTGGTTGGAGATACTTGTTATTTATTGACGATTTCAGTCGTAAAAAGTGGGTGTATTTTCTGAAAATTGAAATATAAATCAAATATGTTCAGTACATTTAAACAGTTTAAGGCCTTAGTTGAGAAAGCATCCAGTTCTCAAATTGTCACTCTAAGGTCAAATAATGGGTGGGAGTTTTGTTCCAATGACTTCTCTACATTTTGTGCTACACATGGCATTAAATGCCAACTCACCACACCATACAAACCTCAACAGAATGGTGTTGTTGAACGTAGGAATCGCACCATTACTGAAATGGCTCATTCAATGATAGAGCATAGAAATGTTCCTAAGAAATACTGGGCTGAAGCAGTTTACACTACAGTCTACCTTCTAAATCGGTCACCTACACATGCCGTCAAAAAGATGACTCTCGAAGAAGCCTGGTCAGGACACAAGCCTAAAGTGGACCATTTGAAAGTCTTTGGTTCTATGGCTCATGTATGGATTCCAGACGCTAAGCGTGCTAAGCTTGATTCAAAGAGCCAAACACTTATGTTTCCTGGTTACAATGACAACCACAAGGCCTAGAGGTTGATTGATGTGGAGACAGATCATCTCATTTTCAGTCGTGATGTTGTGGTTGATGAGACTATTGGTCCATTCATGCCCTCTACTACTCCTAGTCCAGTGACTCCATCTATGAAGACTTCAGATGTTGGTGTTCGTCTTCCTCTTGGTTCCCATGATGGGAGGGCTTCAGAGCATTCTAACTCTGAAGATGAGGAATCTACCGATCCAGCACCGCCTGATTTTCCACAAGATTTGCATCTAGATGACTTTGTTCCGGCAAATCCAGGGGATGTTGTTCCTCCAATGCCAGATGTTGGTACTTCTACCCTCAAGCCTAAATGGTAGGCCAAGACAATAGGAGATCTTCATGATGATGAGCTTCTTGAGGATAGATCAGTTTGCCGCAAGAGAACGCAGCAAAATACAGTCAACTTTGCACTTATGGCCAACATCCACAGCATCCACGAGCCCCAAACATATTCTGAGGCTAAAGGCATTCCTTAGTGGGAAAAGGCTATGGAGAGAGAATTCCATAGTCTTTTGAAGAATCACACTTGGGTTCTTTTTGATTTGCCTCCTTGAAAGAAACCTATCAGCTGTAAATGGGTTTACAAAGTCAAGTATCATTCAGATGGTACTTTGGATAAGTACAAGGTCAGATTGGTTGCTCGAAGTTTTACACAATGAGAGGGCATTGACTATGAGGAGACTTTTGCTCCTACTGCCAAGATGAGTACCATTCGTCTTCTTCTCGCCAATGCAGCTCAGTTTGGATGGAAACTTCACCAAATGGATGTTAATAGTGCATTCCTCAATGGTGAGTTGCAGGAAGAAGTTTATATGACTCAACCCCCTAGCTTCAAGATTCCTAGTAAGGAACATCAGGTTTACCGATCGGTAAAAGCCCTCTATGGCCTGAAGCAAGCCCCTCAGGCTTGGTACTTCAAGATTGATCAGTATTTGGTTGAACATGGTTTTCAACGCAATCCCTCTGACATTAATCTGTACGTCAAACTTTCTGGTGATGAGATCCTTTTTCTTGTTGTCTACGTGGATGACTTGATCACTACTAAAAATTTAGCACATTTGATTGTAGAAATCAAACAGGACTTGTGCAAGGATTTTGATATGACAAATTTGGGGCTTCTCCATTATTGTTTAGGTGTTGAGGTTTGGCAGACTGATGGTAGCAATTTTTTTTCTCAGTTGTCAGCCAAGTCTGCTTCCACACCTATGGAGACATTACTAAAGTTGTCAGCCAACTCTAATTCACCTGTCGTAGATGAGACCGAATTCAAGCAACTAGTAGGCAGCCTCATCTATCTCACTACCACTAGACCTGACATCAGTTTTGTTGTCAGCTACATCTCTCACTTCATGACAGCCCCAAAAGCTGATCATTGGATTGCAACGAAGCGATTGCTGCGATATGTGAAAGGCACTTCCGACTATGGCATTCTGCATAGCAGGTGCAACGATCCAAAGCTGACTGGTTATACCGACTCAGATAGCGTAGGATCAGTGGATGATAGAAAATCCACTTCTAGGTACGTATTTAGTTTGGGTACTGGTGCTGTCACTTGGAGCAGCAAGAAGCAACAGGTCGTGGCTCTTTCCTCGACCGAAGCCGAATACCAAGGAACAGTCAAGGCCACATCTGAGGCAGTTTGGCTTCGAAGGATGCTCTCTGACATGCAAATGCCACAGACAGGTCCTTCTCCATTGTATACTGATAATCAAGGGGTGCTCAAACTGGCCAAAAATCCAATCTTCCATGAGCGTACCAAGCATGTCGAACTTCATTGTCACTACATCCGCCAACTAGTAGAAGACGGATCAGTTCAATTGCAGTATGTTCGGACAACGGATCAGACTGCGGATATTCTCACCAAGTCTCTGAGCCCGGATAAGTTTGTAAAATTCAAGGGGCAACTTGGTGTTTTTGATAGATTGACCATTAAGGGAGGGTGTTAGAATAATATTTTATATTATTAGTGTTAATGGTCAATAATGTAACTAACTGTTAGACATCTTAAATGTCTACAATAACAAGTAGTTAGAAGTAGGTAGTTAATTAATAGCTACAGTATTTTGTAACTTCTATATATTGTAATCCTTTTCCAGTTAATACGAAAGAGTTTTTACCAGTGAATCATCTCTGATTTTCACATAACTCAAGAAGGTGATTTCAGTGTGTTTGAGCAAAGTTTGTATTTTTAGCATATTATATTTTTAAGTGCTATTCTGGGTACTTGGTCTCCATTTCAGAGTGAAGTGTTTTCAATTTCACTTGGTGAGTTTCCTAGGGTTAGAAAAATAATATTTTACAATTTTCACTTAACTATTTTAAAAGTTAACTTCACTTTATAAACTTAAATTATGAAGTGTTCGTGAAGAGACACCCTAAAGTGATGCCTAGAAAGAGGGGCAAGACTTAAGTTCATAATGGGTGATGCATATGACAGTAAAGTCATTGTTCCTTCCTTTGGAATATATTCAAAAAGAAATATAATAACATCTTTGATAGATTAATTAAGCTTCATGCATGACAAAGATGAAATAAGAGTTAGAATGTTTGGTTGATTTCTTGCATGGTATGTAATGGATCTGAAGTCTGAATGAAACCTTGTGTCGTGGACGGCTATGATTGCAGGTTACATCAATGATAGCAGCATAGATGAAGCACATGATTGATGCCAAAAAGGAATGTGGCAGCATGGACATAAATGAACATGGTCTAATGAAAAGGCAAGATGCCTCCTGAGAGAAACAATCTTACACAATGATGGATGTCAATGGTGTGACTACTTTGAAGAAGATGTTTTAGTCAATATTGTTGCCGACTCATATAGAGGCGTCCTGATACTCTTGTCTGTTTTTGGAAATCACTTAAGAGATAAAGTCAGCGAAAGAATGATAAGACAGCATAAAAAATGTTTATAACTCAAAGAGCAGCAATTTGTATTATTGGCAGCGACTTTCTCAAGACAAGAATAGTCAAGAAGTAATATGATTTGTATTATTAGAAAGCAACTTAATATGTCTAATTGATAATTGTCTTATTAATATAATTAGACATTGGTTATGAAGCAGTGACTTAAAAAAGCTAGGATGAAATATATTGCCGGCTTCATTAACTAATGCATGGCAGATTAATAAAGCCGATTACATAGACAACTGTTGAGCAGTGATAAGTATGGGAAACCAAAAGGTGGCGGTTATATTTTACAAAGTAGCACTTGGATAGCAACAAGTATGGACGAAGTGATACACAGCACACATAGCAATCAAGGAGAACAGTCATGTTTAAGAACCAATTTATAATTAAAGTCGTTGAGAACCGATTCATATCAAGTCAGTGATTAATCAAGTTAGACATTAAGAACCAATTCATATTAATCAAGTCAGACATTAAGAACTCATAAAGGAAAGGTGCAAGTCAACAAGTAACACAGTTTATTAAATAAAAAGGTGCAATTGTTGTTTAAAAAGCAAATTTCAAAAGGTGCAATTTTGATAAGCCAAGAGATGCAAATTAACAAAGGTACAAAGTGGTCTGAAGGCACTTAAACAAATGTCTTATGATAGCGATCAGAAAAGAGGAACAGCAATTAGTAATTGTTATTCAAAAAGTATGATTTGATAAAAATGTGATTAGTTTTGTGAAGGGTGCGAGTTGCTTGCCAAAAAGGCATGTCTTTCAAAGAAAAATGTATCTCTTGGGAATCATGGTGTCTCTTAAAAGAAATATTGAAGACCTAAATGATGTGTGAAAATCATTTGAGTGTGTTGTGTTGAATAAAGACAAAGATAGAAATACACACCTGATTGAAACAGGGCATTACACAAGCGTATCATTTCAGAATTGTGGAGCAGATTAAGAAGTGAGTTTTTGAGACAGATTTAATGAGGTAATAAAAACAACACAATAGCAAACCTGTAAAGGGAGATTAAGGACAAGTTTGTGATCAATTTGAAGGTGTTTATAACAAATTGAAGAACAGAACTAAGACAAAATTTGTGAAGATCGAGATCATCCATCGTCCGTCGTAGAAACAACATTGACAAGGTGGAAATTTGCATAAGGGATCGGTGCCTCTAGTGAGTCGGTGCTCATGAAGTACAAGAGATTTGTGCCTCTAGTGATTTGGTGTTCACGAATACAACAAGGGGTTGGATACAACAAGGGGTTGGTGCCTCTCGTGATTCAGTGCTCACAAACTAAACAATGGGTTGGTGTCTACAAGTCTCTGTAACAGAAGTATTAGATAAAAGCATTAATTTACCGTGGTTTTCTCCCATTAAGATTTCCAAGTAAATCTTGTGTTCCTTTGTTTTCTTACTTGCATGTGTGATTGGTTGATCTTTATAAAGTATTGCTATTACATCTAATCAAGTTTGATGATATAGTGATTCACTTTCCCCCCCCCCCTCTCAGTATATTCATGTGCTCTTCACTCTGATCTTTGCCTCACCAGATGCATTGGAAAGCTCATTCCGTTGGCTCTACAAAGAGACTAACAAGAGACAACAAGAACAACAAAGTTGATCACAACAAAGCTTGAAACAGTGATCATGATTGAAGAAACATGACTTGATACAAAAAAATTGTATGGGTACAACAGAATTTTAATTATATTTTGTTTCTATAAAATGCAGCTTAGCCTATAAATTGGAAATACAAAATGTTTTATATACAATCAGTTAAGGGATATAATTAGTTTTTAGTAGAACTCCAATTATATGTTGATCCTTAAACTATTTTCATCTTCTAAGAAAATACCTAATAACGTTTTTATGCATTCTGATAGTGGAAAGTTTAACAGTATACTCTGTTAGAGTTTGTGTTATTACAACTTACAAGTGCATCAGATGACTTTTAGAAATGTATTATACATTTCTTGACCTTGAGATTCTTACTGAGCAGATATTTTCTAGCATTTCTTGTGTTATTTTACTGAAATGCATTCTCTGCATATTTTGGGCCTACCACGCAAAGAAAAGTGTGCTTGCCATAACCTCCTACACAACCTTGATAACATTCACAGCCCACCGACAGCTACAAAAATTCCTACATAACCAGTTCACCTAGCTTCCACATGTATTCCAATGAACTGGTTTATTCAAAAAATTTAAAACAGTGTTAGGGTGAAATGTCCAAACTCTAAATGGGTGTATAGATACAACCTTCAAATTTTCATACATATAACACTTCACTTTGAAAAGCACATGGGAGAAATAAAGCATAAACTACAATTAATCAGGTATTGTATGAAACCTCATTTAGCAAAAAGAAAAACCTACTTGATGTATAAGTAAGGTTTACCAAAAATTTGTCAATAAGAAGTGATAATTTGATATTGTAAATAGCATATGGATCAGAGATGCAAGATGCACAGCAAGATTAGTTGACGTTGTCATGATAAAAAACTTTTATTTTGTTGAGCAATTTTAAAGGGTAAACTCTAAAGTAACCATCAGAGATTCATAAGCACTCGCCCATTTTCATAATGTGGGCACTAAAGAAAAAGATGTTCAATTGGTACCAGAGATCTTCTTAACAAACTTTACTAGCATATCAAATGTTTCCCTGGCATTTGATTAGCATAACTGAAAGAATTATATAGTCTTGTTTTATGTAATCTTATGTGCATGCCCATCCATTTAAGCCTCCCGATGCAACAATTCACAAACATGAGAAAGACAAAGTTATCTCCTCCTGATGTTGAACTTCACAAACACAAACACACGGAATTTCTCTAATCTCACTTCATAGTAATGTGAATGCTTGAAGGATGTCCCTATTGTTAGAATAATAATTTCTTATATTGTTAATGGTCAATTGGAATTTCTCTAATCTCACTTCATAGTAATGTGAATGCTTGAAGGATGTCCCTATTGTTAGAATAATAATTTCTTATATTGTTAATGGTCAACTTAGGTTGTTAGATTTCATTAATATAGTATTAGGTAGATAGAGGTAGGTAATATCATTAATTTCTATAGTGTTTTATATTTCTATAAATTGTAATCTTTACCAGTTAATATGAACTAAGATATTTTACTAGTGAATCTGATTTTCACATGGTATCAAAGCTAGGGCACGGAACCTATTTTTTAAAGAAAAATGCACGTTTTTTAACGACCTAGGGTTTCTACAACTTCGCCTAGGGTTTTGACCCTTTGTTTCAAGGCAAAAAAAATGTTGATCACAAATTCTTGGTGGGTTTTTCGAAACCTCAACTGGGTCACCGTTAAATTTTCCTCGGTCTGCACTTTTTTTTTCACCTAGGGTTTCTGCACATTCGACTAGGGTTTCGACCCTTCAGTTCAAGTCAAAATTTTATCCTAATTGCAGATTCTTGGTGGGTTTTTCGAAACCTCAACTGGGTCACCATTAGAATTTTCTGTCTGTAGATTTTTTTTCACCTAGGGTTTATGCTACTTCGCCTAGGGTTTTGACCCTTTGTTTCAAGGCAAATTTTTTCCCAATTGCAGAATCATTGTCAATTTTTCAAGAGCTCAACTAGGTTGTCGGATTTTTCGAGGTGCATTGTTTTTCGTGCCCACGGATTTAACCCTTCATTTTCAAAAAATCATTCTGCTTGCAGATTCTTTTGGGGTTTTTCGCAAGGATTTCTGGGTATTCATCGGATTTTTTTGGGTCAATTGAAAATTTTACCTCGAAAACTGTGCTAGGGTTTTGAGATTATATCATTCGTTTCAAGTCAGAAAAAATTTATATTTGCAGAATTTTTGTGGCTTTTTCGAGATTTGAACTGGGTTCTCATCACATTTTTCCAGGCCTTTCGAAAAAGTTATGCCTCGAAAATCATGTCGGGTTTCAATTTCTACCTCTAAATCCGACTTGCAAAATTTGTTTCTAAAAACCCTCTAGTTTTTGTGCATTCGTGCCTTCACAAGTTCGACCTTGGGGTACATGATGGCATTGTTGACGAAAATTATGCTCAAAAGCAGCCAAAAGTTCAATGGCCGCAACTACAAAACCTGGAAGCAACGTATGTTGACGATTTATTGTACCAATGTCTTGATGCAGTTGTTCTAGGCACGTCTCAACGTCTAGACACTGTCAGAAAAGATCAGAACAAATGGGATGAGCGCAACCACAAAGCTGTCATGCTCATTAAACTCTTTGTCACCGATGAGCAGCTACCTCAGGTACCGTCCGGCAAAACAGCAAAGGCGATATGGGATCATCTGAAGAGTCTCCATGAAACCTCTGACAAGAGCCAAGCATTCTTTCTTAAGAATATACTCTTCACAATCATGATGGATGAGAAAACATCTCTTCAAGAGCATCTTGTTGATTATAATTAGGGATGGCGGATTCCAATTGCATTGGGCAACATTGGAATACGCCCAAGGGGGGCAGCCCCTTTCCCAACATGTAGGGCTGGGCCCTTATTCCTCATGGCATCAAATTAAAGATCCCACGCTACACTCAAGCTAACACGCCACCATGTATTGGGCCAACCCTATCCTAATGCCTTTGGTTAAATAAATTAAAGTTCATTAAATCATAATGCAAGCCAACATGATTAAGATCATTGCTCCCCATATAAATAAAGTTCAGCTCCACACTATCATCCATCTCATTTTTGGTTTATCATCCATGCGAAATATATGTGACTGCAAATGTGAACTTAAAGGAGCAAGATTACATCTGCAATTAAAGCGAATTACCTCAGCCATATCAGCGAACTAAATCTGCTAGTTGAGGTGTGAAACTCATCAATAAGGAGAGCGAACTAAGGGATAAGGTTGCTGTCCATCAAAGAGCAGACTTCAGATGCAAATATTGCAGACCTAGGGTTTGGACCTGAGTACTGTCAAAGGGGGCAGGTGTGACAATTTGATGCTTGTGAAAGTGCAGTCTTGTGGAAGACATTATCAGTACTAAGTGCAATCACCTTCAAGTACATGAGATAAGTGTTGTAACCTTCATATGAATTCAATCCATAATCAGATCTGAGGATCTTTTCTGGCTGGGTTTTTCCTCCTAGGAGGTTTTCCCAGGGTAATTGTGTCTTGTACTTATTTTTGTTCTTTTCTTGGTTATGCTTAAATCTGGAAAACTATAAACTATTCACTTAATCAATTTAGTTAGTAATTAAATTCTGATTTTCTGAGTTTACATCAATCTGAAAGTGTTAAAATCAACACATCTGACAAAGATCAAGGATATTCGCAAACAGCTAGAAGCTATTGGTCGAAAAATAAAGGAAGAAGATATGGTGGTCATTACTCTGAAGAGTCTCCCATGCTAGTATGAGCATTTCATCGAAACACTCAATATCACTTCCACTGACATCGATTTGAAGTTTTCCGATCTTTGTAACAAGCTTTTACAGCAAGATCGATGGCGACAGCAGTTTGGAAGCAGTACCGGTTCTCCCTCCACCGAGCAAGCGTTCTCTGCCAAATCTTCTGCTAAGAACAAAGGGAACGCTCAATCTTCTCAGCCAAAAGGCTCTAGTTATTCTCTTGACAGCAAGAAGAAGAAGAATGTTCAGTGCAATTATTGTCAAAAGTTTGCTCACATGAAGGCCGAGTGTCGAATTCGATTGGCTTTTAAACAAAAGAGGCAGGGAGGGTCTCAACAGAAAGCAAATGTCGTCAAACACTCTGAGCAGAAAGAATCTGTTGTCCATGCTTTTATGGCCAAGAGAACAGCAGATCCAGTACACTCTTCTGCTTGGTATATTGATTTAAGAGCTTCGCGGCTTTTTACTCATCGTCGGGATTGGTTCATGAAATTTGAACCATTTTCAAATTCAGTAATAATCTTCAGAGGAGGAGAAGAGTACACGGTTGTTGGTAAGGGCACTGTCTAGATTCACTCAAGATGTAGAAATTTAATTTTTCTTGATGTCTGCTATGTTCCAAGCATGGAACATAATCTCCTCTCCGTTAGTCCAATCACAAGGCATTTTCCTCAATTAGACGTTGTCTTCAATTCGTCCATTTGCAACTCGTACTACAATCGCTATGGGACTTGACGATCATGGTTTGTATAGACTTGTTGATTCCAGTGATTCTCAAAAGCATGCTTTGGTTGCTAGGAGTACATCCATCAAAACACTTTGGCATCAGCGTTATGGGCACTTAAACGTGAACTATCTCTCTCAGTTATATCGGGACGGTTTCGTTGCACTATGACTCAAGCTGGGAAGCAGCATCAGACACCATTCTCGGATGGTGATTCTTGGCGAGCCTCCAAGGTCCTTCAATTGGTTCACGATGATGTATCTGGGCCAATGAACACTTTATCTATTATTGGTCGCAGGTACTTCTTGTTATTTGTTTATGATTTCAATCGTAAAATGTGGGTGTATTTTCTGAAAAAAAAACCAAATGTGTTCAGTACATTTCAGCAATTTAAGGCCTTAGTTGAGAAAGAATTCGGTTCTCAAATTGTCAATCTAAGGTTAGATAATGAGGGGGAGTTTTGTTCCAATGACTTCTCTACATTTTATGCTACACATGGCATTAAATGCCAACTCACCACACCATACACCCCTCAGCAAATTGGTATAGTTGAACGTAGAAATCGCACCATTACTGAAATGGCTCGTTCTATGATAGAGCATCGCAATGTTCCTAAGAAATACTGGGCGGAAGCAGTTTACAATGCAGTCTACCTTCTGAATCGGTCACCTACACATGTCGTTAAGAAGATGAATCCTGAAGAAGCCTAGTCAGGACGCAAGCCTAAAGTGGGCCATTTGAAAGTCTTCGGTTCTACGGCTCATGTATGGATTCCAGACGCTAAGCGTGCTAAGCTTGATTCAAAGAGCCAAACACTTATGTTTACTAGTTACAGCAATAACCACAAGGCCTACAGGTTGATTGATGTCGAGACAGATCGTCTCATTTTCAGTCGTAATGTTGTGGTTGATGAGACTACTGGTCCATTTATGCCTTCTACTACTCCTTGTCCTGCGACTCAATCTGTGAAGACTCCTAATGTTCGTGTTCGTGTTTGTCTTCCTCTTGGTTCCCATGATGGGAGGGCTTCAGAGCATTCTAACTCTGAAGATGAGGAATCTACCGATCCAGCACCACCTGATTTTCCACAAGATTTGCATCCAGATAACTTTGTTCCAGAAACTCTAGGGTATGTTGTTCCTCCAATGCCATATGTTGGTACTTCTACCCTCAGGCCTAAGTGGTGGGCCAAGACTATCGGAGATCTTCATGAAGATGATCTTATTGAGGGTAGATCCGCTTGAAGGATACACCCTTTGTATTTATATTTTCATTGATGATTATCTTATACATCCCTTGTTGCAAGAAACGGGATTAAAATACGTTACCTCTTCATGTAACCTGTCTTGTAAAGTTTCACCATGGGTATTTTCTGTATCAATTCCTTGTTCCATTTCTACATGATTCTCATTGTCCTCATCTCTATCCTGAAAAAAGATTTTAGCTCAGTTAATTGATTGCATACAGCATTAAATTTGCAAGCACTATTAAATATCAGAATAAATTTTTCAAACATAAGGCATAAGATACAGAAACAATATACTAATTAGGCATAAAGTACAATAATGTCCATTGCTTACAGATAATCTTCAGAGATTACTTATTTTCAATGTAAAAGAGAAAGTGCATATAACAGTTAATAACCAGCTATTAGAAATTTATATTAAATTTTATATTATAATCACATAGGACAAATGATTAGCATCAACTTCCCTTTTTGAAGAAACGGAATTAAAATAAGTTACCTCTTCCTTTGTTCTGTCCAATAAAATTTCACCATTGGTGTTTTCTGTGTCAACACCTTGTTCTGTTCCTACATGATTCTCCTTGTCCTGATTTCCATCCTGCATAAAGATTTCAGTTCATTAATTAGATGGATACAGTATTGAATTTGCAAGCACTAAAACGTATCACAATAAAGTCCTCAAACAAAATGCATAAGATAGAGAGAGAATATACAAAGCAGGCATAAACTACAATGATGCAGTTTGCTTGTAGATAACCTTCAAAGAATAACTATTTGCAATGGACCATGTGCAGGAGAAAAAGAACATAAATATACCAGTCAAAAATCAGATACAACTTTTTCCATAAAATTTGCATATTAGTTCCTTACTAAAAATATGTGAACTCTAAACACAAACATACAAGCTAAACATACCAATATGTTTTGTTTAAGAGAATAAAATATGTGAACTTTAACGTAGATTCAATTAATACAAGATGATGTATATTTCAATTTCATTTGGCACGGCATGCATTTATCATTAGAATATGGTTCCAAAACTTCAAGCTAGAATCCTTACAAGAATATCACAGAGAATTCATTTCATTTAATATATCGACTGCACTATAAATCCATAAACAATTAAACTCTGTTTGGCCAAGGTTTGAAAATGGGAAAGATGGCCAACAATTTAGAATGCAAAGTAAAAACAAACGACTTGAATCATCGTTTTATACATTCTGAACATGTTGTTACTTAACATAGCACTTTTATAATGCTTTCAGAGATTCAACTTCACTTTGGATTTCGTACCTTTTGCGAGCTTGTGGAGTCTCAGGGATTTTAGGAATCAGCAATTTTAGTAGTCGTGGAACTTCCGGATTTGGGCATTTTGGAATTTTGCGAGAATTTTAAAGTTTAGGATTTTTTAGAGATTTTGGAAGTTAAGGCATTTTCAGGATTTAGGGAGTTTAGGAATTCCTAGAAAATAAAATTCCCCAAAATGGAATTTCTCTGAAAATTGAAATTTTCACTTAAGAATATTTTATTTGATTCACTGATTTTAGGACCTTTTAACTTGAGCAATGACTTGACCATCCTAGGCAAAAAGACTTCAAAGGCAAAAAACTCCCTAAAAAGCTCCCAAAAAAGCAAAACTGGAAATAACGAGCCAAAAGGAAAAGCAACACACCAAAAGCAAGAAACAAGGGGAGAAAGGTGAATCAGTATTTTAACAAACTTTTACTTCTTGAACTTTAATCACAATCATATAACTTATCTCATAAACATATTCATTGTATATTATTATTCACATTTGATCTAACTACTATGAAGACAAATAGAACACAAGATATACGGGTGGAAACCCTTACAGGAGAAAACCATGGCAATAAATGGTTATATGAATATTATCTTTTACAATATTTGTAGGCACCAACCTACTAGAGGCACCAACCCCTAAGTTTGTTTGTGAGCACCGACCCACTGGAAGCAACAACTCCCACTTCTGAATTTGTAGGCACCAACTTACAAAATTCTTCATTGGATGATATAGTTTTCCCTTCCTCACAAATCTGATTGCAACTTCTGATCTTTGACTGATGTATATCTTTCCTTTACAATTCTCATTATTTCCCTTTCAAAACTTATCACAATCTTCTCTTCTAAATCAGTCTGATCCCTCTTCTATATCTGCAATTAATTTTTCAATAATACATGCTCATGAATCTGCACAATCTTCATAAATATTTTCTCAAACATCTCTTCTCAAATCTAGCAATACTCTCTTCATAAATCTGATATGAAGTTCTTATATCTGCTTTGGATCTTCCTTTAAATCTGCATATACTTCTTCAGATATTCTTCTGTTTACATATGAGACTCTTGGTGTATATGAGATGTATCCTCTTTATTACACACACTCATTGTCTCAAAATAACCTTTCATATATATCCATGTCTCCATGAAGAGAGACATCCTTTATTAATGGTCATAGCTTTTTATTGCCACCTTTTCCTTAATCCCAGCCTTTCATACCTTACAGCTCTTAACAAACTTTATTTGTTTCTTTTCATAAGTTACTGTTTTAACAATCTTAAAAGAGATCGCTGCTTTTACAAATGTATTAAGAACCTTTTAATTTGATGTAAATAAGACCACACTCTTTCACATCCTTAAGATCGTACCTTTTGATGTGTTAATCAAAGCACAGCTTTTATCATTTATTAAAGTGCTTTCTTTCTTTTAATTACCATAAATCACACTTCCTTGGATAATCGCACCTTTTGTCCTAATCAGTATTTCCTTTGTACAAATCGCACCACTTCCAAATGAATTGTAACTCATTAGTTAACCACATATTAATGTTTTATTATCATAAAATCATTAGCTTGGTCAACACCATATTAGACTGTTTGATTGCTGCATTTAAGTGTATTGATCTTTATCACTGCTTCTAATCATTTTTTATTCGTTTTTATTTATAGATATAAGCCCAAATAATACTCTCTGCATTAATGATTTCTTAAGCAATGCTTTAGGCAGATTGGTTTCTTTGCCTTCAAACCAAATCGCAGTCATTTGTAATTATCTCAGTCACTGATTTTGAATCATATATACAGATCGCTGCATAATGAATCTTATAAATCAGGTATGAACCCTATGTGATATGGACCAGATCCTTGTTTATTATGATTGTTAGCCTTTCCATGTCCTCTATCACTTCCAAGAACTCACAAGATTCTCAACTTATGTTGCCATCCAAAATATCTAGCACAGTTGTAGAACGTGTCACTGGGCTCACAAAAATAGTCTCTGTGTTAATGTCTCTTGGTCACTGTAGAAGAGCCATGCTATCCCTTTCTCTTGCTAATAAACAAACATTGTTTGTTTTTAACAAAATGGCTATCTCATTGCTTCCCGTTTTGTCTTTCACTTCTACCTAATAGTTTCTCAAACAAATCGATTCACTAAATGCTAATCACTCCATTTCTTTGCCATAAGATGTTGTCTCTGCCATTTCATTAATAAGTGCCACCTTATATCGCTACTTTTTAATATACATCGATTGCACGTTCTTCCTTTCTGGTTATTGATATGACTATTATATAATACCATTCTTTAATGAATTGCTCAAACTAAGTCAATGTTCTTCATGCTGCAATCACCATAGTCATAGTTGCTGTTCGTAATTGTTGACTTTTGCATAGTCACTATTTGATGGCGTTCTATTTCTGTTCTTCAAACTTTAACTACTCCCTATGACTGCTGTTATAAATAACTTTTTCATGTTGCCTTTACAAAACAAATTTCTATCTTATTTGATCATGAAGATCACTTCATATTTAGGTTGTTCATTCTAATCACCATCTGTCATAATGATAATTATTGTAATCTGTTGTCTCATTCCTCAAGTCGCTTCCATGGTCTATAATTAAGTTCTTCCTTCTTCCTCAAATAATTTAAATCTTTAATCATAGTATAATTTGTTTATTTCCATTCAACTTCATAATGATGGTAACAATGCTTTGTTTATGCCTTCTTTAATATCTATTGGTAAGACTTTATCACAAACTTGGTAATTTGATTAACATTTACAATGTTCTTTGTATCCTTGGTACAAGAACATCTCTTTCCTTGGTATCGATGTTAATATTCTCTTCAATATGGTTATAACTTTGCATTCAACAATCCCATTCTTGACATAAATTTGTCTATAACATTTGATGTTAACAATATTCATTCATCTTCTCCCATTTGTCGTCAATGATAATGATGACAATCTTTTAGACATTCCTTGCATCAAAGAGAATTTTGTCTATGCACCTTTGACATCAATGACAACATTCTAACATCATGTTTCGGACAAGGCGTGCATGCAAGGCACAACAAATCGCGAATCTATTAGGGAAATGTTCTTGAACATTTCGATGATAAAGATCTACTTAGAACCTAGAATCTCTGGTTGGCTTCCCTGAAACTAAATCAAATAGTAGCAAAACATACTCAAAAGCAGATGAAATCATTAGTTAGATAAAGTCACTTTTAACTTTTGATTATTTGAGTGTGTGCTATTGTGTTCATTCCAATTTGAGAACATTGAGTCACCTTACTTCCATTGTGACAAGCTATGTAGAGTGTCTTGCTCCAAAAGTAACTTGGACATTGCCTCGCATTTATAGGCACAACGAGGTGATCATTGTAATTCTCACTAAAATTGTTCTACTGCCAACCAAGCATTCATAGCCTCAATAAAATTAGTCGTATCCTCCCAAAGTCCAATTCTAGATAAACCTTTTCTCCTCATTTTTCTGTTTTAGTATTGTTTTCTTCTTTCTTGTGCATTTTTTACTCATTAGCAGTAAAGCTTATTATGGGTTTGAGAATTACAGTGGTCACTGAAGAAGGAATTTAGATTTTTCACCAAACACGACTTTCCTTTGGCCACTACAACAATTTGAAGTAGATATATAATGTGAAAGATATGATAATCGACAAAAACTAGTAGCGAGATACAATTAATGATTTCACCCAAGTCAAGCATGAGTTTTAACAGGGTGATCCAGACAAAGAAACACAACCTAAACTCTAAAGTAGTGTTTAAACATTTATCAAAGAAATGAATAAAGCATTAGAAGCATACACCATTTAGTTGTACTTCAAACACACAATCTATCACAAAACACAAAACCAACTCCCCAAAACAAACCAAAGCAAACCTAACCTAAAGTAGAAAAGAAAAACAAAAGCAAACCTAACCTATTTACAATAGGCTTAACAAGAAAACCTAAGCTTAACAAGAAAACCTAAGCTTGGAAGTAATGCTTCAGGAACTACCCATTGATTGGCAATGGGACTTCTTCTCCTGTTAAAGTTTTCAATTGGAAAGCATTATCTCCTAGGATTTCAAAGATTTGAAAAGGGCCTAACCATAGCTTCCCCAAGTCCAACAGAGGACTAGATCTAAAATTCTGAAAGTTTTGATCCTAGCTCTTTGGTCAAACCAACGCTTGACCACACCTTGATGTTTTGCAAAAATTTCTATGGTTGTGTCCCTCTTTTCTTCAAGGTATGATAACTGGAGCAGTCTTGTTTCAATATTGCCATCGGTACCAAAATACTCTTGCATGAATTGCAAGATCGGAATCCATACAAGAGGTGATATGGATAAGTACCCAATGAGGCTTTAATCCTTGTCCTATTTGCCCAAAGGGCAAAATTCAGTTGTGTGCCACTCCTTTGGATTTTTATCTAACAACTTCTTGATGATTCTCTGTAAATTTTTGTTTGTAAATTCAGCCAATCTATTTCCTTGTGGGTAATAGTTAGAAGAAAACTTCAATGTTATACCATATTCAAAAGCCCAATTGGAAAATTACAATGATGAGAAAGCAGATCTATTATCACAAACTAAACCATGTGGGCATTCAAATCTAGTTATGATATTTCCTTCTAAAAATTTAACCACAGAATCAGCAAGTGTTGTTTCTACAATTTGCATGGTATGATAACTGCGGCAGTCTTCTTTCAATATTGTCATTTGTACCCAAATACTCTTGAATGAATTGCAAGGTAGGAATCCGTACACGAGGTGATATGGATAAGTACCTAATGAGACTTTAATCCTTGTCCTATTTGCGCAAAGGGCAAATTTCAGTTGTGTGCCACACCTTTGGATTTTTATCTAACAACTTCTTGATGATATTCAGCCGATTTTTGTTTGTAAATTCAGCCAATCCATTTCCTTGTGGGTATTAGTTAGAAGAAAGCTTCAATGTAATACCATATTCAAAAGCCCAATTGGAAAATTCAAAGATTGGAAAACAAGTTTATTATCACAAACTAAAACATGTGGGCATTCAAATCTAGTTATGATATTTCCTTCTAAAAACTCAATCACAGAATCAATAGTGCAGTTGTTTAAGAGCTTGCGCTTCAATCCACCTTGTACAGTAATCAGTAGCAGTTAGGACATACCTGTGTTACATACAGGAAAATGGATTGATCATACCAATAAATTCTAATCCCCACTTAGCGAAAGTTCTTACTTCTACAACAGGCTGAAGAGGCATTGTTGGATTCTTCTCCTTGGATGCAATAACTTGACAAATGTGGCAGGTCTTCGCATGCCCGTATGCGTAATGGAACATTGTGGGCCAATAACATTCAGCTCTCAAGATTTGTTGTTTTGTAGCTAAACTTGCACCATGACCAATTCCAAATTTGTTATGAAAATGTTCCATAATTTGATTTGCTTCATGGTTACCTATGCACCTCAAATAGATTCCTTCATGATTCCTTCTGTATAGTACCAATCCTTTCAACATATAGTGATTATTCTTCATCCTTAAAGCTCTTTTCTACATCGAGTTTAGATTCAGAGCGCTTTGTTGGTTCAACAAGTAAAATATAATATCATACCACTCATCTGGCAACACATCTTCTAGAAAGTATTTCTGACATGAAATTTTTGGCCCATTTTCTGCCATAGTTTGAGTCAAAAACTGTCCTCTCACTAATTTCATGGGTCGGATCTCTATGTCATACTCTTGTATAATGGCAACCCATTTTCCTCTTTGTCCCCCAAGTTTACTCTGCATCAACAAAGTCTTCATCGCAACATCTCAAACTATTGAATGAATTTTACTTCTTAAGGCAACATCTAAACTTCTGAATTGCCTTTACCAAAGCAATGCCTGTTTCTCAACATTCGGACATTTCAATTCTACATTCTTCAATGGGGTGCTCATGAATGCAATACAATGTTCTTCCCCATTTTCCTTCTGCTGTGTGAGTATGGCTACACCATGTACGTTCAGAGGCAAAGGAATATATGAAAAAAGGTCTCAAATAGTCTAGGCTAGCTAACACCAGATCCTCAACAATGGCCTACTTAACCTCTTCAAAAGCCCTCTTTGATTTTCCAGTCGATTCAATCTTCAAATCCTTTTCAAGCATATCATTCAATAGCTTGACAATTTCTACAAATCATGTGATAAACTTCCTAATGAAATTAAATTTCCCAAAGTAGGATTTTAGCTCTTTCTTACTGGCTAGCAGGTTTATTTTTAGAATGGGTTGATCCCTATTAGGATCAATGGAAATTCTTGTCTCTGAGATCACATGTCCAAGCAACTTTCCTTCTATAACACCAAAGAAACATTTCTTTATATTAAGAGAAATTCCATACTTTCTGAACCGCTAAAATACTTTCCTCAAATCATTTACATGATCTTCTCTCCTTTTGGGAAACATTGTTAAATTGTCCATGTAGACGTTAATGCATTACTGCCTAAGTTGCAAAAAGTGATATCCTTAGCTCTTTGAAATTTGGCTCCAGCATTGGTTAATCCAAAAATGCATTCTTCTATATGCGAACACACCCCATTCTATTGTGAAGGTTGTCTTGAGACTATCTTCATGTTTGATCACCACTTGATTATACCCTGACTATCATCCAAAACGAAAATTATTTGTGATCCATTCAGAATTTGCAACACCTCATCTAACAAAGATAAAGGATAGTTATCCTTTTCCAAAGCCCCATTGAGATTTCAAAAGTCAACACATACCCTTATCTCACCATTTTTCTTTCTAACTAGAACCAAATTGGCAACCTATGTAGAATGCCGCACCAGAAAAATGATCCTAGTTGCCAACAACTTCTTGACTTCTTAGTAAATGAGTGAATCCAACAGAGCATTAAATAGTCTATGCCTTTGTGATGCAAGAGCATCGTGCTCCTATTTTTTGTTTTATTTATTTTCTTGCCAGTTTAGAAAAATTAGGCTGAAATTTAGTTTTTGGTTCGGTGGTCGGCAGTCAAAAGAGTTAGTTGAACGGTTGGAAGGTGGACGGTTAAGATATTTTAGAAGGAGAAATCGATGGTTATTAAGAGAAGATTAAATGGTGAAAAGAGGACGCCAATTAGAGAGGAAGAGCTCGTGGTGGAGAGATTAAACGGTCAATTGAAATAGAACCGATCAGTATGAGTAGAAAGGTGGTCGGGATGGTGTACAACGGCCTGTTTGTATGAGCCAAGCATAAATTGTTCATTTTTGTAAATGTCATTCTATGCAGAAATAAAATGTTTAAATTGGTATTCTGGTTCATTAATTTGTCTCATTTGTCTCAAGATCAATAATAATGTGGTTTTTTGTGTTGCTCTTGTTGGATATTTTGTCATTGATGTCAAAGGATGATGATCAAGGTTATATAGATTTTGAAGGATTACTCGAAGTAATAGAAATTTGGAAAGAGTTGCTTGGTTGTCTACTTGAGTTGCTAGAGCTGCTTGGTCACCTAGTTGAACTACTTGTCTACTTGCTTGACCTACTTACCTATCTGGTTGAGCTACCTAGCTGTCTGGATGAGCTGCCTGGCTGTCTGGTTGAGCTATGTGCTTGTCAGCTTGAGCTAGCTGCTTGTCCAAGTCACCTTCTTCCTGTCAACTTCTTTTGCCATGTCGTCAGTTGAAGGTGACTACCTCAATTATGGGTTGTGATAGTTTATGGGAAATGGAAATTAAATCTTAATGTTTTCATCCTATATATTCTCAGTTTCCTGAAAGGCGTCATAAATCAGGCCTGGTGGTTGTGGTTAAAATGAATTATTTTATCCTTCATATTTAGTCCAGCAGCTGTTTCTTTTCTGGTAATGTCACTTTTGGAGTTACGTTTCTTTTTTAGCAGACTTCATGGTTCCTTTTTTGGTGCTGACTGAGTGGTGTCAAATATGTTTTATGACCCACATTCTGACTGAGTTCTTTTTTTGGAAGGACAGGTCAAAAGGTTTTTTTTTGTGTTGTTCTAGTTTGGGCGGAGAGATAAAAAAATCGAGTTGCAGCACATGATGTATGTATGGAAAATGTAAAATAGGGAAAAAGAGTATTGGGGTGACCTGAAACGATATAATTGTTGGATGTGTGCGCGATCATTAAAAAAAGAACAAGCAGCGTATTTAGAGATATATGAGTCAAGTTCCTTTTAGGCTGATAATATATTTATATATAAGCTTTTGAAGAACAGATATGTATTGCTGGATATTTGTGAGTGGAGTATATACATCACGTTTTTGAATGAGTTATAAGCTATGAGAATGAATGGAGATTGAATGCTTTTATCTGCGAATTGTGGGTCAAGTTACGAACTGAAAAAATATTCGAAGCATTTTTACACAGGCAGTAAGATACATGTTTCAGGTTCAGAGCATGTAGATTGGTAAAAGCTTGGAAGTTGATACTGATAGCACACAATGAATGCTCTTGAAGGGCTTGCTACAAATAGAGCACCCTTGTTCGATCGCTCTAATTATGCATTCTAGTGTGTTCAAATGCGAGCCTATCTTATGTCTCTTCGTTTTGATGTTTGGAATAGCATAGTTTCCAGTTATACAATTCCTCAAAATCCTCAAACCAATGCTGATGGGAAGAGAGATTTTGCATGCAGTTTTATGTGGTTTATAAGAGACAGAATTTGTGAAGGTCATGCATTGTGATACAGTACATGCCATGTGGGAAAAACTCCAAAATGCATGTCATGTCCCCTAGTAAATAATAAATAATTCTCAAAGGCATAAAGGTATTAATTACTTTATATTAAGTTCGGTATTAATTACTTTATATTAAGTTCTCATTCGCTTATATAAACTAATTAATATTCACAATAGTTAATCTCTACTATTACTAACGAATACGGGAATTCTCAAACCTATTAATGTCAATAAAAGATGGGCATCCAGGAGGAAGAAAAAGGAGAATTGTATACCAAGTTTGAAGTGAAGATTGATTTCTCTGAGAGATATCAAGCATTTGAAGGGATTCCTTTCGCATGCGACACGGGCCTAATGGAATTGTGAAACAATGCGAAGTCTACAGTTTGCGGTTTGTTGAAATCATTGTCACCCGTATTCTTCATACAAATTGGAGACAGAACACCAAAAGCATCAGCATGAAGATTACAAGGCACGTAACTCACATCCTACCTATTGCATTAGGAAACCCGATATCAGGTAAGGAATGAATGCAAACAGTTTGGTTGTTTCACGCTGAAGACAGAGGTGACATCGGAAGTATTTCCGTCCCAATCTGGTATTCACGAAGACCAGTGGACCGAACAGAAGTAACATCAACATTGGTTCGACAGAGGTATCTGCAGAAGTGGTGTAGCAGAGTGGGATTGACAGGTGTGTCCACGTCCAGCCAACCGGATATCGGGTTTACTATTGTGCATTCTATTTTCACGTAGACATTGTTGTGTATAGCATATGCCGTGAATTTATAATTGTATTAATCTGGTAGACTACGGAGGTGTGTTCCAGACGAACTATTGTTCCATGAGGTAGAGAGAAGATAGTCATGTGGTTGGCATTCACTGCAACTAGATAGTCATGTGGTTGGCATTCACTGCAACTTCAACAGGTGCACCATGATTTTTAAGATATTGAATGTTATGAATTGTTGTTTAAAAATTGCTATGAACATGAAGTAAATTAGAGAACAGCACGGGTTATATTTCAGAAAGACATTTATGGGCTTTTAATGTTCAAACTAGTAAACAAGTACTAAACAAACTGGAGAAGAACATCTAACTGCAGTCAGTCCTAGTCAAGAATTTTACAGTGGTATCAGAGCTTTTTTTGGAATCCTGCCAACCTGTAGGGTATTTTCAGGAAAACTTAATGCATAGTTGAGTATGCACCAAGGAAATTATAATTTCCGAAGCCCGTCAAAACAGATTTACAAACTCTCCTTTAACACAAAGTAGTTCGTCTATTCCGTTTAAAATTGAGGATAGCCACACAAAAACTGACGAAGAACTTATCTTTGAAACCAACATGGGAGACCCAGATAACAATAGGGATTTATTAGCTGAACTAATCAGAAGTCAACAAGATATGCAGAATAACGTTAACAGAATGACCAATTTGATGACCCAGTTTATGGCCAATAATGTAAATCAGCACCAAAATAATGGAAGGCAGAATAATCAACATCAAAATACTGGGGGAAACAATGGAGGTAGAGATGAACAGTCAGTTATAATCAGCCAGAAAGAACAGGAACAGCAAGACCATTTATGCCTGCATTTACTACTAGAAACTAGCCACCTGAAAATGAACCTACAATAAGAGAAATTAAGGAAGAAATACATCAAGACTGGTTAGGTTCCGGTGAAGAATTCAGATCATCAATGACATTTAGAGAATATTTAGATGTCAAAATGAAACATAGGCCAAGAGGACAGCGAGGAAATAATAATGAATTACAAAGAAAAATTGGAAAGATGTCCATTCCTTATTTTGATGGTTCAGGTAAGACAACTGCTCGGGCTTGGGTGCAAAAACTAGATACATACTTCCAATTAAACCCTATGATGGAAGAAGAAGCAATTAAATATGCTGCATTACATCTTGACGGTGTAGCCCATGAATGGTGGCATCATGGACAAATAACCTTGGGCCATAATTTGATAGGCACTTATGTTGAGTTCACTGAGAAACTTATTGATAGGTTTGATTATAAGGATCCTAAATTACACCTTAAGGATTTAACTCAGCTTAAGCAAACTGAAACTGTTGAACAATATATTTCTGAATTTGAAAAATTGGCTGTCTTAGTTACTGAAATTTCAGAAAGACGCAAGATTGTGATATTTATCGATGGATTGTCTGATTCCCTCAAAGGGTGGGTTAAATCCTTAAACCCCCTTACTTTACAAACAGTTGTCAAAAGAGCAAGAGAATTGGAACCATCTTCAAAAGGAAATAATTTTAACAAAGGACCACCTCCTAAACCGGAAAAAGACAAACAACCTTTCAACAAAGATGATTTCCCTAAAAACAGGCTTGATAAAGAGGAAAGAGAAGAGCTCAGAAGGAAAAAACTATGTTTCAATTGTAGGGAAGCATGGCAGCCTGGACACAGATGTTTAGGGCTTGGGAAAATTCATTATATTGAGGTTATGTCTGACAGCGAGGATGAAGAGAATGTTGATCCTAACATAGAACGAGAACCACAGGACACTGAATCCGAAACAGGTACCAAACAAAGAGAAGGAGTAATAGCATCCATGACAGGAACCCCACATTATAATATTTTCAGAGTTAGAGGAGTTTTGAATGGACAACGTGTAATTGTTATGCTTGATAGTGGTTCTACAAATAATTTTATAGATGCAGCACTTGTGGAAAAACGTGGTTTGCAGACCGAAAAACATGAAGGATTTGATGTTAGAGTAGCGGGTGGAACTAATTTGTCTAGCACGCATAAAGTTCCTAAATTGAATATTACTCTTGGCAATTACACTGTTACTGATGATTTCTATGTGATTGATTTGGCTGACACTAATGTTGTCTTGGGCATACAGTGGATGGAAACATTAGATGAATATACACAGAGTTTTAAAAGAATGGAATTCTCTTTTAAAATTGATGATAAGAAGGTAGTCCTTCGTGGTATGTCCAACAGTGGCCCCAGGATCGTCAGTGCTAAAAGAATGGAGGCTATTTTTAGACATGGAGATGTGGCATAGTCGGCACAATGTTTAATCTCCAACAAGGTATCAGGCTTTAAATCTAAATCTTATCAAGATGATTTATTAACAGTGTTAGATTCACATCATTTGGTTTTTAGTGATATTCCTCCAGGAGTCCCACCTGATAGAGGTTTTGAACATACTATTGAGTTAGAAGAAGGTGCTAAACCAGTGATTACTACTCCTTATAGACACCCTAAAACATTCAGGGATGAAATAGAAAAAGCAATTAAGGAATTATTGGATATGGGGCACATCAGACCTAGTTCTAATCCTTTTGCATCCTCTGTAGTGTTGGTCAAAAAGAAGGATGGAACTCTTCGAATGTGTATTGATTACAGAGCTCTTAACAAGAAAACAATAAAAAACAGGTATCCAATTTCTCGAATTGATGAATTGTTAGATGAATTGCATGGTGCTATCAATTTTTCTAAAATTGATTTGAGATCAGGGTATCATCAAATTAAGTTAAGAGAACAAGATATTCATAAAACTGCTTTCCATTGTCATTATGGTCATTATGAATTCTTGGTTATGCCGTTTGGTCTAACAAATGCTCCGGCAACATTTCAATCCTGTATGAATCATATTTTTAACAAACAGTTAAGGAAATTTTTGCTAGTATTCTTTGATGATATATTGATTTATAGCAAAACTTGGGAAAAGCATTTGAAACATATTGACATAATTCTTGGAATTATGGAATCACAATCATTGTATGCAAAGGCTTCGAAATGGAATTTGGAATGACTGAAATTTTGTATTTAGGGCATATGATCAGTGCAACAGGGGTATAGGTTCATCAAGAGAAGATAAGAGCCATTTTGGAGTGGCCACCACCACGGAACCTTACAGAGTTAAGGGGATTCTTTGGTTTATGCAATTATTACAGGAGATTTGTCAAAGGTTTTTCACAGCTTGGGGCACCCTTGACAGATCTTACCAAAAAGGGGGCATTCAGATGGACTCAGGAAGCTCAACAGGTATTTGAGAAACTTAAAGAGGTAATGAGTTCTTGTCCAATACTTGCTCTTCCAGATTTTAATCAGCCTTTTGTGTTGGAATGTGATGCTTCCGGTGATGGAATAGGGGCAGTTTTAATGCAAAACAAACATCCTATAGTTTATGAAAGCAGGAAACTTAATAAACTTGAGAAATTATATTCCATCTATGATAAAGAAATGTTGGCTATCATGCATGCATTGACAAAATTTAGACAGCATTTGGTTGGTAGCAGATTTGTGGTGAAAACTGACCATAACAATCTGAGATATTTCTTGGGACAAAAAGATTTAAATGACAAGCAACAGAAGTGGATCACTAAAATTCAAGCTTATGACTTTGAGATTGAATATGTAAAAGGTAAAAATAATGTTGTTGTTGATGCTTTATCTAGAAGGCCTGAAATCAATGCGTTATCTGTCGTAATAGCTGATTGGAAATCTTTGTTGATGGTCGAGTATTCAAAGGATTCTTTTGCATGTGATTTGTTAGATGGTAATATACAGGATAATAAATATAAAATTATTAATGATGTTATTTATTACAAGGACGAGATTTATTTAACTCCAGGATCGAAGTTAAACGAAAACATTCTACAATCTATGCATGATATTCCCCTAGCAAGGCATCCTGGGTACTTCAAAATATATCGTTAGGTAAGAGAAAGGTTCACTTGGAAAGGCTTAAAAAACGATGCCCTACACTATGTCAAGGAATGCACCACCTGCCAGCAAAATAAAGCAGAACAAACGTATCCTGCTGGTTTATTACAGCCACTACCTATACTAGATCAGAAATGGGAAAGTATATCCATAGATTTCATCACAGGTTTACCAAAATCCCAAGGTAAAGATTGTATATTTGTGGTGGTTGATAGATTAACTAAATTTGCACACTTTTTTCCTATCACAACAGAATTTTCAGCAATTCAGGTTGCAAAGTTATTCTTCAGAGAGGTGTTTCGATTACATGGTTTACCAAAGACTATAATCAGTTATAGAGATAGCAGATTTTTGAGCATATTTGGGGGGGAACTTTTCAGGTTGACAGGTACAGAGTTGAATCATAGCACCAGTTATCATCCACAAACCGATGGGCAGATAGAAATAGTGAACAAGTGGATTGAAGGTTATCTTCGTGTTGATGTGTATTTTGTACACGACCAAACACAGAATAAAATACCTAAAGGCACCTTATCTTCTCTTGAGCAAAGTTTCCCAATTGCTGAAGATCTCGCCGAAGGATCAGTCGAGGCAACTCCAAGGTTCTTGTATGTAGGTTCTCTACTCGTGGATAAGATCTCTGTGGTATGATGTGATTTTGCTGGAATCACAAGGGGACTTACACCTAATGATTGAACGTCTGATTTGCTTTGAATATTGTTGGAACACAGGATTTCACTAGTCTAGATTTTGAAAAAAAGGAAAAGGATGAGGGCGAGGAAAGGATCTAATTCTGACACTAAGAATGTAGGAGCAATGAATAACCTTTGATGAAATTCTAACTAAGTCTTGTTTTGACATCCCAGGACCATCTCCACAAGGTTAGTGCGATCTTCGTAGGAAAACTTTATGATATTTAAATCATCGCTACAGGCATAGACACCATCAGGCTGATGCATATCAGTGAAGAAGCAACAATTGAAGTTAAGCTTAAACTGAATGATTCCAGTTGACTACGCAAGGCAAGTCTGCAATCAACAAATTGCTAGTAGTATGGATATATAAATTTCACCATCAATCAAACACATTTCTTCCACTCATCTAATAACATGAAATCAAATATGAGAAGTATAGAAACCATGCAAATTGTTGAATCGACCCATAGATTTCACCATTCCTTCAATGAAGTTTTACAAGTCTTTTACAACAACATCTTGGCAACAATCTTTGCCTTCTCTTTCTATTCTACTTTAACTGCTATTCTATCAACTAACTATTCACTATTTCTAACTATTCACCTTCTAACTACTGACTAACTATTAGCCTTTACAAATGAGGAGCCAGGGCTTATATAGTGCCCACAATACAATTCAATGGCTCAGATCAATTTGAGATGAATGGTCGAGATTCTACAATAAAAACCCTAATTAGGGTTTGTTACAACAAACTCAATTCTAACCAATGAAATAATTGCATTATTTGGACACATGTCTTCTCTGGAATATTCGACCAATGGATAACCGGGGTAGATACATCAAAGTTTGTGCCATCCCCAATAAGTCAGGTACATTGAATCTAGACACGTTGAGGTGGACCAATCCGATTCGAGGAGTGATGACTGGGATGCCACCTTGTCTGACACTTGTAACTTGGTAGATGCTCAATTTGATGATGCTGAGAAGCTAACTTTAATTAATTCTTCTGAAACTATTGGCTTCTTCAACAGACCCCTGCTTTGACCTCCTTTGTCTTTGATGTGCAGGATGGATGATGTACCTTTTCTTCAAATGCTGGACTAGAGAAGGTCGTCCTTGTTGATGCCGGATTGGAGGAGGTCGTCCTTGCCCTGGCCTGGTCTTCTTTCATCTGCAAGACAAACCAAAAGATGATTAAGGACACATAATATATTTATTCTAACATAGCATTTTATACCTTAAATTAACAACAAGAAGACATCAAAATGAAGTTTGTTCAAGATTCTTTCCAAGGACAGGCCCTATAAGAATTTCGCCCTGGACCCTCTAGAAGGGTCAGGAGCGAAATTCCTTCTTTAGGCTTTATTTTATACTTCCTTTACCTCAATTCACCCCACAAGGCAAGAATATCTCACTCCAGCCTCAACCATGCCATAGGTATCAACGTTGTAGCTTCACTTAAGGGGAAAATGGTTAATTTGGAGAATTTCGCCCTGGACCTTTTGGAAGGGTCAGGAGCGAATTTCTCTCTTTGCTTGTTTTCCTTCACTTCAACTCATCTTGCAAGGCTTAAACAACCTCTCTCCAGTCTTTTCATGCCTTAGGAATCAAAATCTCATCTTGACAAAAAGAGGAAATAGTGACTTTGATGAATTTCGCTCTGGACCCTTTGGAAGGGGGAGGAGCGAAATTCACTTTTTGCTTGCCTATTCACATTAAATTTCACTTTCTTCACTTCACTTCATCTGGACTCCCTCATATTGAATCCACTTCTCAACTTGGCATCATTGGTTTGATCTTCACAAGGCCCAAAAAGGAGAATTCGCTCAAAAACCTAGCCAGGGACAAGACCTATCCAGAATTTCACTCTAGACCCTTTGGAAGGGTCGAGAGCGAAATTCCAATTTTAGCTCAAAATTTGCATCTTTGGTGATCAAACATCTTTCCGAGGCATTCTAAATAGCTTCTCTCACCCTAGCCTAGGCCTGACTTAGCACAAAATTTGGAGAAAAGGATGGTTTTAGTGTTTTTCGCTCTGGACCCTTTGGAAGGGTCAGGAGCGAATTTCTTGTTTTGAGCTCATTTCTTCATATTTGATGACTCTTGGCAATTCAAGGACACCTCCAATCTTGACCCACACTAGACTTGGCATAAATTAGAGGGAAAAGATAGGTTTTGAGAAAATTCGCTCTGGACCCTTTGGAAGGGTCAAGTGCGAAAATCTCATTCTTGACTTGATCCTTCATCTTTTCAACTCCAATCTTCTCTAGAAGGTAACTAAACATCATTTCCATGCAAGGAACAAAGTCTTAAGCCTAAGCAAGGTCAAAAAGGTAGGCTTGTAAGGAATTTCGCTCTCGACCCTTTGGAAGGGTCAGGAGCGAGATTCACCTTCTTGGCTAGAATCCTTCATTTTTTCAAAGCTTTCAAACATTTCCAAAGTCCAAACATGCCCACTCTTCCCTTCAAGATGCCTTGAAAATCAAAATTTGGCCAAACTAGGGAGGAAATGAGCCTTAGAAGGATTTTCGCTCTGGACCCTTTGGAAGGGTCAGGAGCGAAAATCTTAGTTTAGGCTTGATCACTCACTTTTCAAACTTCAAACCACCTCAAGAAGCAAACTTAGATCATTTTCCACCTAAGGAACAAGGATTGATGCCCAAATCAAGTAGCAAATGAGGTTTATAGTGAATTTCACTCTGAACCCTTTGGAAGGGTCAGGAGCGAAATTCTCTTTTAGGTTAAAATCTTGATCTTCAAAATCATCCAACTCCATCTCAAGGCAAGAACGTACCAATTCATCTTCCAACATGCCCTAGAGACCAACACTTAGCCAAAATTAGGAAGGAAATGAGAGCTACAAAGATTTTCGCTCTGGACCCTTTGGAAGGGTCGGGAGCGAAAATCATGTTTTGGGTTTGATCCTTGACTTTTCCAATTCTCATCCTCTTTGGGAGGCAAACATAGATCCTTCCTCATGCATCTCCACCTTGGTCCTGACTCTTGCTAAAAGAAAAATGAGTGTTTTCAAGAATTTCGCTCTAGACCCTTTGGAAGGGTCAGGAGTGAAATTTGACATTTTGGTCTCTCCATCAGGATTCATGTATGGAATATAACATTTAAGTATAAGAAATGACATTATACTTTAAGTTATATTCCATATATACTTCCAGGATGTTTGAGAGTGGTTTCGGACCTCCAAGAATTATATTGCAAAATCTAGTTTTTAGAGGATTCTTCAATTTTCCAGACTTAGTCAAATTTCAGGATCAAGACATTCCAGACTTAGCCAAATTTCAGGATCAGGACATTCCAGACTTAGCCAAATTTCAGGATCAGGACATTCCAAACTTCATCACTCACCAACTTGACCTAGCTTTGACCTTCAAAAATGATACTCACTCACCAAACAAGACACAATTAGCAACAAGATCAAAACCAAGCCCTAAGGAAGACTTTCAAAGAAACCCTAATTCTGGGGCCCCAAAGACTCAACCTAGCTCAAGTAGAGCCTGCTATCCAGGTGATCCCCCTGGCGACATTCGAAAAGAAAAGGCTAACAAACAAAACTCTAAAACCTAGAAAGCAAAACCCCACAAAGAGAAAAAAGTAGGGGTCCCCATTTGCAATGGGGCGATGTGTGAATACGTCACAACACTTCGTAACTATGTAGCCGGTCATCAGAAGGCTTGGGTTCATTGGTTATATCTAAGTGAATATTGTTATAATACTACCTTTCATATGTCAATTGGTATGTCTCCTTTCAAAGCATTATATGGCTATAATGTACTCTCTTTCTCAACCTTTCTTTTGAACAGAGCAATGTACCTAGAACTTGTGATTGGCTTCAAGAAAGCCAAGACATTTTGACAGTTCTTAAGGAGAATTTGCAATGTGCTCAGAATCAATAGAAAATCTATGCGGGTAAAAAGCGAGTTGAACGCCATTTCGAGGTGGGAGATTTGGTATTTCTCAAGTTGCAACCTTATCGGCAATCTTCTCTCAAATGTAGTGGTTCTGAAAAACTAAAGCCTCGGTTTTATGGTCCCTATTAGGTAGTACGGAAGGTCGGTACAGTTGCATATGAACTTGATTTACCAGTAGATAGCAAGATACACAATGTATTTCATGTATCTTGTCTCAAGAAAGCTCTAGGACAGCAGGTATCAGTATCCGAAGACTTACCTCCCTTGAATGATGAAGGAAAGCTTGAGATGATACCAGAAGCCATTTTGGAAACACGGGACAGGCAATTGCGGAAGAAAACTATAAGGGAATATCTCATCAAATGGAAAAATCTGTCTCAGGATGATGCCACCTGGGAAAATGAAAGAGTTTTAGAGTTGCTTGAGGGCAAGCAACAGGAAGCAAGGGAGACTATCATGTCCCCTAGTAAATAATAAATAATTGTCAAAGGCATAAAGGTATTAATTACATTATATTAAGTTCTCGTTCGCTTATATAAACTAATTAATATTCACAATAGTTAATCTCTACTATTACTAACGAATACGGGAATTCTCAAACCGATTAATGTCAATAAAAGATGGGCATCCGAGAGGAAGAAAAAGGAGAATTGTATACCAAGTTTGAAGTGAAGATTGATTTCTCTGAGAGATATCAAGTGTTTGAAGGGATTCCTTTCGCCTGCGACACGGGCCTAATGGAATTGTGAAACAATGCAAAGTCTACAGTTTGCGGTTTGTTGAAATCATTGTCACCCATATTCTTCATACAAATTGGAGACATAACACCAGAAGCATCAGCATGAAGATTACAAGGCACATAACTCACATCCTACCTATCGCATTAGGAAACCCGATATCGGGTAAGGAATGAATGCAAACAGTTTGGTTGTTTCACGCTGAAGACAGAGGTGACATTGGAAGTATTTCCATCCCGATCTGGTATTCACCAAGACCAGTGGAACGAACAGAAGTAACGTCAACATTGGTTCGACAAAGGTATCTGCGGAAGTGGTGTAGCAGAGTGGGATTGACGGGTGTGTCCACGTCCAGCCAACCCGATATTGGGTTTAGTATTGTGCATTCTATTTTGATGTAGACATTGCTGTGTATAGCATATGTCGTGAATTTATAATTGTATTAATCTGGTAGACTGCGGAGGTGTGTTCCAGACGAACTATTGTTCCGTGAGGTAGAGAGCAGATAGTCATGTGGTTGGTATTCACTGCAACTTCAACAGGTGCACCATGATTTTAAGATATTGAATGTTATGAATTGTTGTTTAAAAATTGCTATGAACATGAAGTAAATTAGAGAACAGCACGGGTTATATTTCAGAAAGACATTTATGGGCTTTTAATGTTCAAACTGGTAAACAAGTACTAAACAAACTAGAAAAGAACATCTAACTGCAGTCAGTCCTAGTCAGGAATTTTACAATGCATATGAAGGAGATGACAAGTTTAAAAAGTCCAAACTACAGACTCATAGGATGTTGTTCGAAAGTCTTAGGATGCTGGAAGAAGAGAATGTTGCTACTTATTTCTTGAAAGTTGATGAAGTTGTTAACTCTCTTAAATTTCTAGGTGAAAAGATTGAAGACAATGTTGTTGTTCAAAAAATCTTAAGGTAACCTTTGAGGTTTGATGCAAAAGTTTCAGCTATTGAAGAGATGGCAGACCTTGACAAGATGACTGTTGACAAGCTTCATGGCATTTTAACAGCCTATGAGATGAGGACAAATTTTGATTCTTCATACAAAAGGGGGACAGCTTTTAAAGCCTCGAAGAAAAGTAAAGATAAGAAACATGTGTCAAGTGATAATTCTAATGAGGAATCTAATACTGCTTAAGCACATTCTATGAGGAAATAATGAAGAAGGGTTTTGGTAAATATAAAGGCAAGTTCCCTTTCAAGTGTTTCAACTGTGGCATGGTAGGACATTTTGCAGTCAAATGTCCATATGAAAAGAATGAAGACAGCAGCTACGAAAAGAAGCCTAAGTTCAGTAAAAAGAAATTCAAGGGAAAAGAAAAGAAAACTCAAACTTCATAAGAAGTCTCTACTCTAAGGAGGAAAGTTGTTCGTTAGATGCTAGTGATGGAGAGTCTTTGAATGATGAGATTTTATTCATGGCCCTAGAATAAACTATAACTGAAAAGCAAGAAAATGATGACAATTTTGAAGAAGAGGAGGGAGAAGTTGATCTTGAACAAGAGTTGATAAGTGCTCTAAATGAAATCAAGAAACTTAGGAAGAAAAATCAGAACTTGAAGTTGTTATTACAGGAAGGAAATGAAGAAAAGAACAAGACATCTCAATTGATAACTGATTTGAAGATTCATATTGAAGAAAGAAAGAAAATAGAAAAATAAATCAGAAGTCAACTCAATTTTACAGAAGAAGACTGTGAGAGACTTGAAGCTTAAGTTGTTTCACTTAGACAAGATCTTAAGCTCACAAAAACAATCTACTAATAAATGTGGAGTTGGCCTTGAAGAGGGTCAAAAGTTCCAAATCTGCAAAAGAAGAACAGCAAAACATCAATGATAACAGCTCAAAGGATTCATCATCAAAAACCATAAATAATGCTTACAAGAAGCCTCCTATCTCGAGACAAGCACATATGAACAGGTTTAATAATTCTTTCTTTTAGGGTTATTGTTTCTCTTGCAATTACTTTGAACACAAAGCAATCAACTGTAGAATGTTTGCAAGAAATGATTTCAGACTTGTGAGTAGAAATTATTTTGCTCCTCCAAAGAAATACAATGTTCTATGTTATAAATGTAATAACTTTGATCACACTGCAAAAGCTTGTAGAAGTGGTATTGCAGATTTCTCTAAGCAGAACAAGAAGGGTGAAAAAGAAGGCAAAACAAAGGAGGTGACTAACGTTTGGAGGAAGAAGGAGAAGGAAGTCCTAGTAGAATCTTTGATTGTGCAAACAATGCCTCTTGCACAAAATGAAAAAGATATATGGTACGTTGACAGTGTCTATTCAAGGCATATGACAAGAGATAAAAGTGAGTTTTTGACTCTCAAGAAGACAAATGGAGGCAAGGTGAGATTTCGTGGTAATCCACCAACCAAAGTTGCAGGTAAAGGTACACTTGTTTTGAATGATGGTGAAACCTAAGTTGAGAATGTTTTATATGTAGAAGATCTAAAACACAATCTATTAAATGTGAGCAATTGTGTGACCAAGGACACAGTTTAGTTTTTAATTCATATTGTTGTGAGATTAGAAAAGATGATAAACATATTGTTGATGCAAGCAGGGCTGCTAACAATCTATACATTCTTAATGAGATCAAAAGAGAGAAGTTGGGAGTGATTTCACTCCATCATTAAATTGTTGTTTGAACTCAGCAAGAGTTTTCATTATTACATTCTTTAAGCCCCATTTCAGTTATGCAGGTTGGTTTCAGTCATTGATGTCAAAGGGGGAGTAGTAAGTCAGGGGGAGCAACATTGTTTCAAAGCTATTTTGGTTTCAGGTTGTGTCATCATCAATGACGAAGGGGGAGCTTGTTGGATATTTTGTCATTGATGTCAAAGGATGATGATCAAGGTTGTATAGATTTGGATGATTACTCAAAGTAATAGAAATTTGGAATGAGTTGCCTGGTGGTTGTGGTTGAAATGAATTGTTTTATCCTCCATATTTAAAGCAGCGGCTGTTTCTTTTCTGGTAACGTTACTTTTGGAGTTACATTTCTTTCTAAGCAGACTTTGTGGTTCCTTTTATCCTCAGAAATCAGGCTTGGTGGTTGTGGTTGAAATGAATTGTTTTATCCTCCATATTTAGTGCAGCGGCTGTTTCTTTTCTGGTAACGTTACTTTTGGAGTTACGTTTCTTTCTAAGCAGACTTTGTGGTTCCATTTTTGGCAGACTTTGTGGTTCCTTTTTTGGCAGACTTCGTGGTTCCTTTTTTGGCGCTATCTGAGTGGTGTCAAATATATTTTATGACCCACGTTCTGACCAATTTTGTGTGTTCTTTTTTGGGAAGGACAGATCAAAAGATTTTTTTTGGTGTTGTTCCAGTTTGGGCATAGAGATTAAAAAATAAAGTTGCAGCACAAGATGTATGTATGGAAAACGTTAAAAAGGGAAAAAGAGGTTTGGGGTGACCTGAAAGGATATAATTGTTGGATGTGTGCGTGATCATTAAAAAAGAACAGGCACTATATTTAGAGAAATATGAGTCAAGTTCCTTTTGGGATAATAATATATTTATATATAAGCCCATAGTTTTTTGAAGAACAGATATGTGTTGCTGGATATTTGTGAGTGGAGTATAAACATCACATTTTTGAACAAGTTATATACTGTGAGAATGAACAGAAGTTGAATGCATTTATCTGCAAATTTTGAGTCAAGTTATGTGCTGAAAAAACATTCGAAGCATTTATACACAGGCAATAAGAGATATGTTTCAGGTTCAGAGCATATAGATTGGTATTGGCATACAAATAGAGGGTGGAGAATATATGGAAATATTTTTCAGAGTTCTATGGCAGGCCTGTGATCAGATTCTAGAGGTTGAGAAAAGAAAGCATAACAAATTTGAAGAAGAGAAGCATAAAAATCAGAGTTTTTGAGGTTGGTGCCTCAGCTGATCAAGTTGGTGCTCATTTTTGTACTTTGGATTGGTGCCCATTTGTTAATGAAAGCTATTGTGCGCTGTGGTTTTTTACCCAGAAGGGTTCCCATGAGAAAATTGCTGTTTGTGTCTTGATGTCTGCTCTCTCTATGTTTTATGAAGTTTCATGTCTTTAAAAGTTTTTAAAGATTCACCCCCCCCCCCTCTCAACATTTTCTATGTGCTCTTCCACTCTTTCGTTGTTATGGAGTTTTGTAGTTGTTGTATCTAAAAGGAGTTGCTGTCTCAATAAAGCTTCTATCTCTGTTATAGTTCATGTCGCTCTTGGTACAGGAAGTCTAATGTTCTTTTGCAGAAAGGAGTTGTTTGGTGGATGACAGTCAATCACTTTGTCTGAATGGCTTAGCCCTTGGCTTGAGAGGTATGGTGTGTGTTATGATAGAAGTATCATATGTCTTTAGAGTTAATGTTAGAACTAGAAACATAAGACACAGAAATCTGAAACCTAGAAAATCTCACAAGAACAAGATACACAGAATTTTATCTTGGGAAAACCCCTCCACCGGAGGGTGAAAAACCCAGCCACACCAAAAACAAACTTTTATTGAATGTACCAAACTGAATACAATGTCCTCAAGATTAAACAAGCAATAGTCTAAAAAAGATTGCTAACAATCAACAGCAGAAACATATATTGATAAAGTAAAGCCTGCTGGCTTCTACAATACGCTCAACACATAAACTCTCTGCAACCAGAAATAATCATACACCAGTCACATACGAAAATCACTGAAACAAATGCTATCCAAGCTTCTCTCCACACTTTCCGATGAACACATGTGCATATGAAATGGATTGTCTTTCTTATATACTTTTCCCACACGCAAAACAGATAGCTAACATAATATAAGGAACCAGCAGGGCACGAACTATCTCTTGACGGTGGAGACGGAAGGCCAAGAGACACCGAGGCTCATCGATGGTTACATAAAAAACCGTTTCATACTCCACCACTGACAGGAGCTGAATACAAATCATGACGGCACCACTAACGGATGAAAAACGGTAAAGAAGGAAATTGTGCCAACAAGAATCAGACTCTCATAATACGAAAGTCGGTGAAAGTAAAATTTCATCATCCACACAACCATCGCAGGTAAATGAAAATTGAAATCTCCTGCGGCTACAAACATTAACACCTCCCTCTTAGCAAAGGAGATATCATTTACAAATATTCAAGTCATGGAGTCTCTCAACATGACAAACACAATGGCTACACCCATATGTGTAAAAAGCAAAACTTTATCACGGATTCTCTCAACGTGATAGCATCATGGATTCACTCAACATGATATTCACCATGGCTACTCCCATGAGTGAAATAAACACAAGCTCTCATCACAGAGTCACTCAACGTGATGTTGTCATGGAGTCTCTCAACATGACATCCACCATGGCTACTCCCAGAGGGTGGAACAAGGACTTTCACCTCAAACTTCTCTCACAGAGAAGAATGCATTAACAAGGGCTTGCACCTCAAACTTCTCTCACAGAGAAGAATGCATTAAGAAGGGCTTGCACCTCAAATTTCTCCATCACAAAGAAAAATGCATTACCCAAAACTTCATGATGGCGTGGCTCCCTCTAAACCTGATATCGACCTTCTGACCTCCTCGTCCAAGGTTGCCTCTAATGAAATGACTGTTGAGACATGGACCAACTAGGACTTGAACCTAGGACCTGTTAGGAGTTTCAAGCAGATCCGAAGCAAATATGAACTAACAATTATATGTAGATTTAAATACAAAAGATAAAGAAATAAAACAGGACACAAATAACACAGAGATTTAACGTGGTTCACCCAGAATGGGTTACGTCCACCATACACAACCGTCCAATCTTTCTTATTATCCAGCAAAAACAGTACATCAACCTTACAATGCCTTAAGCATCCCAGCCGCTTATAACATGCGTTTTTAGGGCAACAAACAAAGTCGGCCTTTTTAGGGTTTTATTACAATGTCAGTTTTTATCAACGAAAAACGGCAAAAAAAAAAAATTTCTCGAGGGCTGCCGCCCCCGAACCCCCGCTTTTCTCGGGAGCTGCCACCTCCGAACCCCTACCCAGGGCCCAACCGGACCCCGACAAGGATACGTGCTAAGTGTACAGTACTTTACTGATCAATCGCCACATTTCAACAATCTCCCACTTGGAGACTGATCAGGCTCCACACCGAACAATCTCCCACTTGGAAACTGATACTACACGACACCACTGTACATGCAACATCCGCTAGATAAAACACTAGGACTTGACTGATATAAATTCCACAATTATCAATCAAGAAGACCAACAGGAAACTGATGAAGAAATCAGCTTCTCCTGTGGAACTACCTTTGTGAACATATCGGCAGGATTCTCACTTGTGTGAATCTTCTCAAGCCATAACTGACCCTCCTCCAAAACAGTCCGAATGAAGTGGTACCTAAGTTGAATGTGCTTTGTCCTTGAATGAAAAGCAGAGTTCTTTGCAAGATGAATGGCACTCTGGCTATCAATATACAATGGGCTATCCTCTTGTGTTTGACCCAATTCCTTTAGAAAACATTGCAACCAAATCATCTCCTTGCTAGCTTCTGTAGCAGCAACATACTCAGCTTCAGTAGTTGAAAGTGCAACTGACTGTAGTTCCCCCTATAGTAAAAACATACCCTGTAGTACTCCTCCGTGAATCAATATCACCCGCCAGATCAGAGTCAACAAATCCACTCAGAGCAGCATTAGATCCTTTGAAACATAATGCCTTCATAGTAGTTCCTTTCAAATACCGAAGAATCCATTTCACAGCATTCCAATGCTCCATACCCGGATTACTCATAAACCTCCTCACAACTCCCACTGCATGTGCAATATCTGGCCTTGTGCATACCATTGCATACATCAGACTGCCAACAACTGATGAATACGGGATGTTAGACATTTTATTAACCTCTTCCTGTGCCTTTGGGCACGTCTCCTTAGTCAATTTGAAATGACTAGCCAAAGGTGTACTGACTGCTTTTGCATCCTGCATGTTAAATCTTTTCAACACCTTCTTTATATACTCACTTTGGGACAAATTCAAGGTTCTATTTTTACTGTCCCGTGTAATCCTCATACCGAGAATTTGCTTAGCTGCACCCAAATCCTTCATAGCAAATGACCTGGCTAATTTCTGTTTAAGATCATTTATATGTTGCATGTTAGACCCAGCAACAAGCATGTCATCAACATAAAGCAACAGGATAATATAACTGCCATTATCAAATCTCTTAAAATATACACAATGATCAGAATGACATCTATGATAACCGTGTTCGGCCATGAAACTATCAAATTTTAAATACCATTGTCGAGGTGCTTGCTTTAGGCCATACAGACTTTTCTTCAACCTACACACCAAGTTCTCCTTACCTTTGACCTCATATCCCTGTGGTTGCAACATGTAAATTTCCTCCTCCAAATCTCCATGGAGAAAAGCTGTTTTGACATCTAATTGTTCAAGATGTAAATCATCTGCAGCCACAAGACTAAGTACAATTCTAATTGAAGTCATTTTTACAACTGGAAAAAATATTTCATCATAATCTATACCCTTTTTCTGTGCAAAACCTTTTACCACAAGTCTGGCCTTGTATCTTTTCTGACCTCCTTCCTCCTCCTTCAGCCGATAAACCCATTTGTTAGGCAAGGCTCTTTTTTCTGCAGGTAAAGGGACTAAGTCCCAAGTCTTATTTTTCATCAAGGAGTCCATCTCCTCTTTCATGCCTAGCTCCCACTATTGTTTGGCATCTACCTGCATTGCTTCTTCATATTCTTCTGGTTCACCAGAATCCGTTAATAAAATAGAATACAAAGAAGGAGAAAATCTTTCAAGGGGTCTACTTGTCCTCGTAGAACGTCTAACACTTGCAGGAGTTTGTGGGACAATCTGTTGTTGCTGAGCATCAGGTACCTGTGGCATTTCATTTTCAAGAATCTCATCCAACACCACATATTCTTGTTTGTCCTGTTCATGCTTCTTTTCCTGCATCTGTTCTTTATACATAACCTTCTCATTGAATATAACATCTCTACTTCTAATTATTTTCTTATTTTCAAAATCCCATAACCAATAGCCATATTCATCTATCCCATATCCAATAAAGGTACATTTCTAAGATTTAGCATCAAGCTTGGTTCTATTTTCTTTATCAACATGGACAAAAGCTTCGCAACCAAAAGTTTTTAGAAAAGAATAATTTACCTTTTTACCAGTCCATGCCTCCTCTGGAATACCACCATCCAAAGGGGTTGAAGGTCCTCTATTTATCAAATAGATAGCAGTATGTACAGCATCTGCCCAAAAATGTAAGGGCAATCCAGAGTGCAATCTCATGCTCCTCGCACGTTCCATGACAGTCCTATTCATTCTCTCTGACACACCATTTTCCTATGGAGTTCCTGGAACTGTCTTCTGCTTTCGAATCCCATTTAAGGAACAGTAATCTTCAAATGTTTTGCTGCAATACTCACCTCCATTATCCGATCTGAGACACTTCAACTTTTTTCCTGTCTCATTCTCAACCAAAGCTTTCCATTTCTTAAAAGTTTCAAAAACATCTGATTTTTGTTTTAGGAAATATACCCATGTTTTTCTAGTTGAGTCATCAATAAAAATAACATAATAACAAAAGCCACCAAGAGATGATACCTGAGCCGGTCCCCATACATCTGAATGTACAAGCTCTAACTTCTCACTCTTCTTCTCTTTCCCAACCTTGAGAAATCTGACTCTTTTCTGTTTACCATAAACACAGTTTTCACAGAACTCTAAATCAATCTTCTTTAGTCCTAGCAATAGATTTTTGGAGTGAAGGATTTTCATCCCTTTCTCACTCATGTGCCCAAGCCTATGGTGCCACATTATTGAATCTGTTCTTGCAACATTTATTGTTGTTGTCTCTGCAGTAACTTTATCTATAGCAGCTAAGGTAGAGTAAGTGTTACCAGTACACAGATATAATGTGCTTACCTTCGCACCTTTAGCTACTACTAACGATCCTTTAGTGAACTTCCACATACTGTCTGAGAAGGTAACTATGCAACCTTCACTACCTAGTTGCCCTGCAGATATTAAATTTCTTCTTAGATTAGGAACATGTCTTACCTCCTGCAGAAACCTGTCATTACCATTCTGCAACTTGATCTTTATCTTTCCTTTTCCAACAATTTGACAGGGCTCATCATCACCCAAATATACCTGTCCAAAATCACCTTGAACATAATCTAAAAAATATTTTCTATGGGGTGTAGCATGAAATGAAGCCCCAGAATCTATTACCCAGGAATCATTAACATTATCCAAACATAAGATTAAAGCATCTTGTAAAGTATTACTTTCAATATTAGCTTCCTTACTGTCATTTTCATTTTTGTCTCCTCCTTTGTTTTTCCGAGACCAACAATCTTTCTTTAGATGACCAAGCTTTCCGCAGTACCAGCAATCTTTCTTTCCTCAAGATTGAGAGCGTCCTTTCTTTGACTTCCCTCGTGACTTCTCATTCCTAGGGCCTTTTCCTCTTTCCTTTGATCTTCCTCTGTTCTCCACATTCAAAACACTACCTGATGATGTTGAAGTCTCACCTGTGCTTTTCCTTCGCATTTCCTCGCTTAAGATAACACCAACAATATCATCAAATACCAAAATATTTTTACCAGAGACAAAGTTACTTACAACCATAACCAAGCTATTCCAGCTTTCTGGCAAAGAACATAAAATCAAGAGAGCCCTAACCTCTTCTGCAAAGGTAATTTTTACCGAAAACAATTGACTGGTAATTGTATTAAATTCATTTAAGTGCTCCACTACAGATCCTCCCTCACTCATTTTCAAATTAAACAAACGCTTCATAAGAAATACCTTATTCGAAGCCAAGGGTTTCTCATACAACTTAGCCAATGTTGCCATCAAATCTACAGTCATTTTTGCTTCTGTTATATTGAATGCTACAGATGACACAAGGCACAATCGAATTGATCCCAATGCCTTTCTATCTAAAATGTCCCACTCTTCATCTGATATTGTGGTCGGTTTCTTTGCCTTTCCTTCCAATGGCCGCCACAAATCCTTTTGATACAGGTAATCCTCTATCTGCATTTTCCATAACTAATAATTTTGGCCATTAAACTTTTCGACCTTGAATTTGGAATCCTCCATTGCTCCCACTCAAATCTGAAAGTCCTGCCAATTTACAGAAAACCTCGCTCTGATACCAATTGCTAAGAGTTTCAAGCAGATCCGAAGCAAATATGAACTAACAATTATATGCAGATTTAAATACAAAAGATAAAGAAATAAAACAGGACACAGATAACACAGAGATTTAACGTGATTCACCCAGAATGGGTTACGTCCACCATACACAACCGTCCAATCTTTCTTATTATCCAGCAAAAACAATACATCAACCTTACAATGCCTTAAGCATCGCAGCCGCTTATAACATGCATTTTTAGGGCAACAAACAAAGTCGGCCTTTTTAGGGTTTTATTACAATGTCGGTTTTCATCAACCAAAAATGGCAAAAAACAAAAAATTTCTCGGGGGCGGCCCCCGCTTTTCTCGGAAGCTGCCGCCTCCAAACCCCTGCCCAGGGCCTAATTCAGGCCCGAACCCCAACGAGGATACGTGCTGAGTGTACAGTACTTTACTGATCAGTCGCCACATTTCAACAGGACCTTCCATACGCTGCTGGAGTGCTCTACCACTAAGCTACTGGCCCCTCTTGGACCAGTCCATTGTCGACCCGAGTGTGGCTTATTTCCAACACCAACACCCCCCCTTAAGCCACACGTCTCGTGTGTTTGGAGCTCCTAGCCTGGACCTGGCTCTGATACCATGTTGAGACATGGACCACCTAGGACTTGAACCTAGGACCTTCCATACGCTGCTGGAGTGCTCTACCACTGAGCTACTGGCCCCTCTTGGACCAGTCCATCGTCGGTCCGAGTGTGGCTTATTTCCAACACCAACAATGACAGGCTCCTTCTCAAGTTGGACGTCAGGCTCCCTCTGAAGCTGAAAAGATCACGATCCTGGGACCTATGACCATCCAGAGATAAGAACAAAAATCTCCTCGCAATCTGCTCCCTCTCACTGGGAGAGCCCTCTTGTCTCAATTTTAATATCTTCAATGTTGTAGCAATCAAGAGGTGTGTTGGAGTATGCCCCAATTCCAAATCTCCCATCAGAAGAGTGACCAACACCTCCAGCAATATAAAGATAGCCCAGACGATACTCAAAAAAGAGCAACAACACAGAGAAGACGTGATCTTGTCCTTCCAAAACAATAAAGTGGACCTCACTCGATGTGATACCCTCTGTGATACAAGGCAAGCTCAATTGAGAAGTTTTCTTCCGCTCGGCGTAAGAATGTTGACATACTTGGAAGCCAAAATAAATCCAAGCAAGCACATAACAAAAACCTTTGCAATTGGCAGAGTAGAAAATTTCAACATCTAAAATACCGATTCATTTTGATCCTCCATTGCCATTAGACTCAGCTCTGCAACTGCTTCTCAACTTCCTTTGGATGCAAGCCAACGGTACAAATATTAATATCAATGTGAAAACTATGCGGATCCTCTTGTCGGTCAGGCTTTAAACAAATGTTCTTCAAAATTCAACCAAGAAAAAGTCCTCGAACTTTTAAACACAACAGACTTTTCAACAGGCACCATTTTTAAACTCACACACTAACAGCAAAATAGAAAATTTTGTTCCATTTTTTTTAATTCCTAAATCGGCGCCCAACTGATCCTCCTCAAAATTTTACTGGCTGCAATCGTTGTAAATTCGCAACCTTTTGATTTCACAAACATGCAACAATTGTTCTCTGATACTCCAAGGCTGACAGAATATCAAATATACCCCTATTTCTCTACGTAAACAAACTCGGCCACGGAGAATAACACCGAAAAATACACAAAAAGCCAAATGCCGGTGCAGATCAAATATTAGAAAACTTGGGCTATATAAAAGACAAGGAAAGAGTTTCATCGTCTATGGATTTCTTCCACTACAGATGCATCAAAGCAACTGTGAGGATAAGAATTCTAAAGCTGGCAGAAAAGAAAAATGATGGGAACAACAATTGCAACAAGATTATAAGGCAAGCAATAAGCATGCATATGAAACTCAAAAAACGGAATGTACGGCTAAAGAAAACACGCAAACAAACCCACCTCTCAAAATCTTTAGGCCTCCTATGAGGAAGACGGCCTCTAACCTGGCTCTGATACCATGTTAATGTTAGAACTAGAAACATAAGACACGGAAATCTGAAACTTAGAAAATCTCACAAGAACAAGATAAATAGAATTTTATCCTGGAAAAACCATCCACCCGAGGGTGAAAAACCCAGCCACACCAAAAACAAACTTTTATTGAATGCACCAAACTGAATACAATGTCCTCAAGCTTAAACAAGCAATAGTCTAAACCAAAGAAGCAAATGTCGACATTGAGTCGCGATTAATCGTCAATAATCGCGAATCGTCAAAAATGTCGATTTTTTCCCCAAAGTCTGGCCAAAAAATTGTTGACTATCAGTCAACGACTTTGGCCGATTAATTGCGGGTAGAACTCTGCAAAATCGTGTTTAAATAGTGTTTAAAAATTGCGAAATATCTGCTCGGCTAAAAAAATGACATAAACCCTAAAAATCACCTGTGAAAATAGACTGATTCTGGGTATAGTTTGCATGGAATCAGTTAGGGTTCGAAATTTTTGTCCTTAATTTTTTGCCGGACGTTTTGACCTCTGCAAAACCTTAATGACTTTCTGTATCGCTGAAAATTGAAACCTTAAATATTTTTGTTTGCATTTTGAATAAGAGCCTTACCTTGTCTCGTTGTTTCACCTGGGAATTATAAATAAAAAATCAGAAATAACGTTTCTGCAACTGATAAAGCTTGAGAAATATGAGAATAAGCTTTCCGTCGTTTCCTTATTTTTGGTAACTTTATATTATTGAGAACTTTAAATTAAAATCTGAACTCTAAATTAAAAACTATGACATCTAATTTGGGGGATTATAAACTTTATATAGGTATTTATAAAAAAATTTATAAGCGACAATCCTTACATTCATTTATATTATTGTTTACTATATGTTTAATATATAATTTAAAATAATTTAATAATTAACATTATAAAATAATTTGTAAATTAAAATTATTATACATTATATTAGTGTCATTTATTAAAATATATAGAATAACTATATAATTTAATAAAATTGTAAATTAGAAATATAAATAATTTAAAAATTATAAATTAAAATTTCGTATCTTTATAGACCAATAATAAATGTAAATATAATAATATTTATTTTTAATTTATAATATATATTATTTAATTTTTAATATATATAAAATAATTTATAAATCAAAATTATTATATATTATATTAGTGTGTAATTTATTAAGCTATAGAGAATAATTATATAATTTAATAAAATTGTAAATTAGAAATATAAATAATTTAAAAATTATAAATTAAAACTTCACATCTTTATAGACCATTAATAAATGTAAATATAATAATATTTATTTTTAATTTATAATGTATATTATTTAATTTTTTATATATAATTAATATATAATTTGTAAATTAAAATTATTATATATTATATTAGTGTGTCATTTATTAAACTATATAGAATAATTATATAATTTAATAAAATTGTAAATTAGAAATATAAATAATTAAAAAATTATAAATTATAGATTATAAATTCGTATCTTTATAGACCATTAAATAAATGTAAATATAATAATGCTTATTTTAAATTTATAATGTATATTATATCATTTTTAATATATAATTAATATAAATTTAATTTATACTATATTTAATTTTTAATATATTTATTTTTTATACTATATCCGATTTTTTGCCAATTTTTTCCCGATTAATTCCCGATTTTTTCAAAAAATCTTATACTTTTGTTTTGCCGATTAATTCCCCAAACAATTAACACTTCTTTGGTCTAAACAAGATTGTTAACTCTTAACAATCAACAGCAGAAACATATAACTGATAAAGTAAAGCCTGTTGGCTTCTACAATACGCTCAACACATAAACTCTTTGCAACCAGAAATAATCATACACCACTCATATACAAAAATCACTGAAACAAATGCTATCCAAGCTTCTCTCCGCACTTTCCAATGAACACAGATGCATATGAAATGGATTGTCTTTCTTATATACGTTTTCCACACGCAAAACAGGCAGCTAACATAATATAAGGAACCAGCAGGGCACGAACTATCTCTTGATGGTGGAGACGGAAGGCCAAGAGACACCGAAGCTCATTGACAGTTACATAAAAAAACCATTTCATTCTCAACCACAAGCAGGAGCTGAATACGAATCATGACGGCACCACGAATGGATGAAAAACGGTAAAGAAGGAAATCACGCCAGCAAGGATGAGACTCACATAATACGAAAGTCAGTGACAGTAAAATTTCATCATCCACACAACCATCGCAAATAAATGAAATCTCCTGCGGCTAACAGTAACACAATCATTGCAGGTAAATGAAATCTCTTGTGGCTACAAACATTAACATTTAGATCCTTGTAGCTCCATGTGATAACATGGGGTACTTCATAATTCTGATTATGTCTTCTCTCTTTTTCTGAGTACACATTGTCCCTATAAAGACATTCTTTCACATCATCTAGAGTTCCCAAATTGATTGTTTCACAATGACTCCCTTCTACAGTTGTATTCTTAAGTAAACCTATCCTATCCCAATCAAAAATTCTTTCCAATTGGACCATTCCTCTAGGGATGGTGTTTTTTTTCAGGTTTGTGACTCCTAGATCTATCTCTGGCTCTTCTACATCTGTCTCATCAATTATTTAAGAAGCAGTTATGTCAGAATTAGTAATGAAATCCAAAACGTGCTTATCATTTTCAAATACGTAAAAGTTGTAACTTTATGAGGGATAGATGGTACAGGAGGAAGTTCTACAGTAAACTTCTTCAACCCTGCCATTGCCAAATAGAATCTCCTGCCAATTAATCCTACCTTTATCCCCCCAACCCCCCAAATCTGCACAAAACAAGTTTTAGATTTCTCTAGCATAAAAACACTCAAAAAAAAGGTGTTTAATACTTTCAGATTATCTACAATAACACACAGGTTCAAACTGGAGGAGGACAGAGAACAAGGTAACTTTATCAATATAAGAAACCATTTGAAACAAGCCTTTTTGGTTCTAACACATTGGACTAAAGAAATTTAAAGATTTTAGACCACTGTTTATCAGAAATTTCAAGATTCCAGTATTTGTTAGGTGCCTAGTCATGTCTGGGGTTTTGTCCATAGAGCTATAAAATAGTTTGGGCTTCACTTTATTCAATTCAGTACCATCACACCATTTGAATTTGTCTAAATTATCATTGTTGCAATCACACTATACAGCAAATTCGAAAATCAGAAACAAGCTACCTTACCAGGAGACCCGTCTCCTACCCCCTGAGACATGAACAATCATAAGATTATAATGGCTACTAGTATTTTATTTTTCAATAGTGAACAACTGAACTTCCTTCCTGTAAAAGCAAGACGTCCTAGGTTCTTATCATATAAAAATAATTACACATATCTGCTTATCTAGATAGCTGTGTCAATTGGTCACAAACAGTAAACAAAACCTATCAGTAAAACAATCAAACACCCACTCAATAGAAAAGATAAAGAAAGCAGGCAGATTGGCAAGCCCATAGCATCATCATATATTACATTCAAGTGATACACATAAGGACTTTCTTCACCTGCTCAAATGATTCTGACACCTCCTTAGAAAGATGATGGGAATCTTCACTCGAGCTTTCTAATGATTGTGATGCTTCCTGGTCCTTTGCCTTTTTTTCTGCATCTCTTATTCTCTGTTCCTCTTTTTCTCTTTTCAACCGTTCCTCCTCCTCTGCCTTTTCTATAGCTTCTTTAGTTTCTGCATAGTTAACAGAAATTACAGTATTTAGTAACATTATTTGATTACTTGAGAAACTTATCATGAAAGATCACAGACAGAAAACAATTATCTAGGACTCATGCCACCTTTTCACAATCTTAATGACCTGAATAACACATCTTAAAGTTTAACCTTTTGTAATTGGCATAAACGTCTAGTGTAAGCATCTACGCTAGCAACAACCCTGTCACTGAAGCATATTACGGAACCAACAGAACATAGGAATTGCAGTCAGCAAAATTCAGCCTATCAATTGTTACCAAAGTAGCCATGTTAAAAAAGGAAAAAATACAAGCAGTTCAAAAAGGAGTGGAATACATTCAACTTCAAATATTTAGAAGAATAATTTTTGAAAAAAAATTATGTAGCCAAACAACTTGTTTATAGATAAAATCCTTCTTACAAAGTTCAAAATAGGGCATAACAATCTGACAAAAATATGTCCATAAATCTATTGGATTCTATTATGAACCTAATATGATATATTCCTAAGTATATATTACATATTCCTAAGAGTAATATATACTTTGGAATATACCATATTAGGATCATAACAGATTCTCCTAATTATATGTACTTCGGAATATACCATATTAGGATCGTAACAGATTCTCCTAATTCTTTATTTTTTTCATACATGTAATACAAACAGTGTCAGGGCAAAGAGACTGCCATTTTAATTCACCACCCAAAAAACCCAGGATAGGAATGTTTCCCTCCCTAAACCACAGCTTTTGCTACTATTAATATCACCATCAGACATTATTAAAAGTTATATTATCGACCCTCCAATTAGCTATAGTGGAAATAAGACTCCTGCCAGCATTTATGGACACACCAATATATAGATCTATACTGAGAAGTGAGAACTATATTCAAAAACTAACAACCAGCACTTTGGAAATTTCACTAATTAAGAATTCGATTAAACCATACCTTTAAGCTTCTCAACGGCAACCTTTAGTTTCTTCTCTTCCTGTTTCAATGATGCTAATTCAGCTTTCTCTTTTGCCATCAGCTGCTTTGCATGCTCTATCTCCTGCTTCCAAATTGCAAACCCTTCTTTGAATGTTGCTAACCTTTTTTTAAGCTTCTCTCTTGTTGCTTTTCCAGCCTCCCAGCAAGTATTTGAACACTTCACTTTGCCATCATACTCATCACTCCCATCACAGCAGTCTGCAAAAAAATCAATTAATGATAATTTCCAGAAGATGGGATAAATTTTGTAATAGCAGTCCCAGTATGTCAAATTACAATTATCAAGGATTCTGCAATTACAAACAGGGTAATCTTTGAGTTATCAACTTTGCTCAAAGAAGAAGAATTGAAGATCGAGGTGAAAATTCAAAACCAGATACCATTATATGAACTACAAATGCAATAAGAAAACCTAGAACTTAAGCTAAAGTATGAATTTAACATAGACTAAGAATGAATTCAGAGGACCAATAAAATTATACCTATAAGAAAAAAATCTGAAAATCTGTAAAACACGTATTTGATGGGGAAATTCAGCATCAAAATTGCACAACTCACTGACTTACCATTCTCAGAAAAGCAAGTTACATGGAAAAGCCTTAGACAACTTGGGAAAAAAGAACGACACAGATTACAAAATATATAGCAAATTTGAGTTTTAATATTTGCTACAAGAAGCAAGAGGAATTGAATGTAAATCCGATTGTCCTGCACTATTTATCGAGATTGGTGTGATGCCCTGAACATGATGTTTCTTCTACACTGGATTTGCAATGACACAAATGAACAGGTGGTTTAAAACATTGATATCAGCAACATTAAGTTTAAAATACTCGAACAAATAAGTTTAAAAAACAATTGAATGCAATTTTGTAAATAATATGTCGGCATAGGACACATCCCTGAGGTACTCAGGCCACCCCAGACACCTGGGATACCCTGGCAATTTGGGAAAGTGGATGAAATGTTCCCTCCCTGTCACCCATGAAACAGGAAAAAAAAAGGATGTCCCTGCCATTTGAGGATATTCTGACACATAGTAAATGTCATGTCCCCTTTTTCTACAAAATAGGAACTTACTAAAAATAGTAAGTTCCCACTTTCCATAAATAGTACTTATTATAATAAGTCCAATTATCCAAAAATAGTAAATAAGGACCTTACCGATAAACCAAGAAATGTTGTCCTTCATGATTAAATAGTTAAATCAGATTTATTGTTAAATTAATAAAGAAAATTTGAAATGTTTTGGGAGGCAAAAGATGGTGTGAATTTTGGAAGTTGCTATTTTAGAAGTTACTTAGCTTTCTTGTGCTCCAGTTACAAAACAGGAAAGTGGCAGGTTTGTTTGGAATGGGAAAGGAGGTGATAGACACTTGAAAAAGAAGTTTTTAATCTTGATCAACAAGTCAATCTCCTTTTTGGTGTGAGGGTTTGGGAAACTTCACATGACTTGTCTTTTTGAAAATTAGTGGGTTTTTTGGCTCTTTTGAGAAATAGCAAGTTTCTTTGAAAATTGTAGAAGTATGGCAACACTTGGCAAAAGGATAGTTTCCTTTCTTTGGGCTTTCCTTGGGATTTGGATTCAGGCGCCAAATTTGAATTTCGAAATTGGTTTCATATATGCTTGGTTTGGGCTTCAATTCTCATCATTCTTGTTGCAGATTTTATCAAAGCTTTTGCTTGTTTCTTTAGTGGCTGATAAACCAGTGGACAAAGAGACCATAGAACAGGAATTTGAAAGTTTCCAGGTGATCTAAGGATGGAAGTCAGAGGATTACCAAGTGATCTAACACGGGAGTCAAGGATGACCAGAGTATATTCTCATTCAGAGATTATCATTGTGCTGAATTTTTAAGATCTTCAATTTTGCAGTTTGTTTGTAGAAGTTCTTCGGGGTTTGATTATTCATTTGTTGCAGATATTTATAACACATCTTTGTGTGTATCTTGCTGTTAATTCCATTGTAAAATCAGTCATTATATCAGAAGAAACCCTTGTTGTAAGTTTGGGAAGTTTTCTTAAAAGTTTGTGAGCTTGAAGTACATTTTAGGTTTCATATTTGCTCATAGTTTTTGGATAATTTGTAGCAGATGTATTTTGCTGCTTATAATAGATTATGACAGCAAATAAGATGTACTTCCATTATAAAAATTAGTGATGTTTCATAATACATCAGTTCTATGAAGTTGGTTGCAATTTCAAGATGTTTCAATGTCCATTTCTAAAAGCTATTTAGCATTGTTTTTATTGATTTGCAAAGTCTTAATTAAAGAAGTTTAAAGAAGTTTCCGATCTGATAATTTATTTGTCAAGGGACAATACAGTAAACCTCAAGGAGATGCCCTACTATCCCTGGCATTCCCTCGACATCTCCCACAGCTGTTACTTATTGACAGCTGCAAAAAAATTACAAAACCTAGAAAAAACAATAATTAAAGTAGTTAAAGAAAAGTGCTAAATGGGGGCCCATCATTGCCCCCAACCCTAATGTTACCGTACAATTGGTTAAACCCTGAATCCGATACTGATTTTGTTGCTCAATGCAGCCATGCATATTTTGTTTCTGCATTTTGATAAAATTAATTTGATTCAGTTTAAAGTTTGTAACTTTATATCATGAATTGATGAAATGAATATCATATTGTCTGATGAATCATTGGATTAATGAATTGTCATTGTGAATTCAGCACTTTAGGTTTTAATTCTAAAATTTCAGCTTCTTTCAGTTTTTTAATTTATTTATATTTTCAATTTTTTATAATCAACTATAAATTTTTTAATATTATTGTGATAGCGCATCCTTCCTTCCTAACATCCCCAAAATCTGGAAAAAAAATCACTACTCTTAAAACCTGTCCCATGATTCCCAAAACTCAGATAAGCACTGCAGCAAACCCAATTAAAAGAATATTCGATCAATATCTTGCATTTCTACACTAAACCAATTAAAATTTGTATGTGGACATATATAGGAGAAAGATGTCAAGTCAATCTTCCAAGATTTTGTGAAAAATAATCCTAAAGGTTATAATATTACAAGAGTTCCCTTAACAATCCAAACATTCTTTATTTGTATTTTTTTTAGATGGATTCTTGGCAAATTATATTTGATAATAGTAACAAATGGATTATTTAGGCATGGAATTCCATATGAAATAATGGCCTGAATATTGAGCAATCCAGTAATAACTAAAATATAATAACTCATTGGATGCCGCAAGTTAATATGAGGAAACGATTGAAACTAAAGTTAACCTGTTTGATCAATGATGCATGGCTTCTTGAACAAACAGGAACCACTTTTTAATTTTCTCAAAATAAAGTGAATCCAATACCAGAAGTTCAGTACAAATGAGTTTTCAAAGTTGAATTGTGGATGAACAAGGAATAATACCTAGGCTTGTATTTTCAGAATGTAAGTCATACAAAGATATTTACAAATTGCATTGCAGAGAAGATCCTTAAAATAAAAAGAGAGTTACCACAAATGCCATCATTCACACGAGATGAGAACAATATGACTGGCATATGTCCAGAATTTTGACAGTAAAATTTTCCTTCTGGACAGGCTGACGTCCCTGCACTCAGAAAATTTAGGACAAAATTTAGATGTGTTTTGCAATCTGATAACATAAAAAGAAACACAAACAACCACTACACATGCTTGTTACACCTTCATTCAGAGACCATGTTTTCTTGATATTAGTTGTGATAAATGACATTTTCATCTGCTAAAAAGCATTCTTCTAGGCACCTTTTATTGATAATGGATTATAACTACAAAACATGCATAAATGGCAGATGAATATCATATATAATGACATTCAACTAGAAGTTCAGATGCAATGGAAAATAACTAACTAGCTAACAAAAACCAAAGAAAATGATTCACAAGAAAGAACGACTAATAAACAACCAGTTTGAAGAAATATACAATTATGCATAAGGAAGATAAAAAATGAAAGATACTCATTATTAGCTTCTCCCAATATTTGTATACGTGATTATTTTAGAAGCAAGAACACTCCAGTTATAGAAAAGTTTCTCGAAAAGACTGTATAAATTCAAGCATTCAACAAAGACAGAAAAATCCAATGTTCCACAGGGACGCATCCCCCTCAAAAAAACCCGCATCCTCTGAAGGGGGACGTTTCCGATACTTGGGGACTTAGGGGAAATGTTCCCCCACAACACCACTGCCTCTGCAGGGGATGCTGCTGGGTCACTTGCTATATGTCACATGCCATTACATACTTATTGCATCCTTTGACTTCATGAAAATTACTTGGCCTTTCATGGGGCACTCACAAATATGTTATATTGCAGATTTTGCCCTGAAGATTTCAATTCACCTCTATTTTTATATCAGCACTACCCCCCACCACCACTCCACCGCCGTCCCCCCCTGTTCCCACACCGTCCCCAAATTTAGGCCCTTGGTCCCCCATCCCCACGTCTCGTCATCTCCCAGTCAAGAAACTCCATGGAACACTCGAAAAATCCAAACCTTGGGGGTTAAACACTAACCAATTTGATATTATTTAGGCAGGTATTGACAGTAAAATATACAAATTCCACTACCGGGTTTGGAGGAAGCTCAAAACTAGAAGGAAAGAAACGGAGTTAGTCCCATGAAAAACCATTCTTTGACCTATCTCCAGACATCAAAAGATTTAGAGGAAAAATTAAAAATAATGACTCCTAGTTGTGTGCCTTTGGTGATTCTCAAAAATACAAGTTGCAACATAATATGATAGCATATCCATTTTTTGAGAATTTTGTTCCAGCTTAATATCCACCTATAGTGTATTAAAATAATAGTGTAATATTTCTATAATGGTCATCGTAATTAGTTGTTTAGTTTCTTTGACAATGTTTCTTTTTGTGTTTCTATTCTCAATCTTTTCCATTATGGAAAGATGCTCTTGTAATCTCTATATAAGGAGCCTCCGTCTCCTTTGTTAATAAAAAATTATCATTTCATGGTATCAGAGCAAAAGTTGCTCTAAGATTTTTTGGCAAATTTTAAATAAAATTTGTAGCTTTATTACCTGGAATTTATTTCCAGAAGTTCTTTTACAATTTTTTATGAAAAATCGTGGTGTTGCTACCTGAATTATTTTCATAAGTTTTTATCCAATTTTTTATTAAAAACTGAAGGATATTTTTTGAGAATTTGCATCAAGGGTTCGTGTGAAGGGTTTCCTTTCAGCGATTTTTGTACAAGGAAGCCGCAATTTTCAGTGATTTCTGCATGTTCGTGGCCTATTTTTGTGAGTTGTAGATCATTATTACTGGAATCGCATAAGATTATTCTTTTTAAAATCACAGCTTTTTGGGTCGAGGGTGTCTGTTTTTCCACAAGATCGTATCTGTTTTCATGTCCAATGGGAGTTTTCTCTGTGTATTTCCGCACAACATTCTACATTTTCTTTGCGCATCGGATCTGTTTCTTCTTCATGTAATGTTTCTCTCCTCTGCACATGATCAGTTTGTGGGTTTGGCCCTACAGATCTCATGTTCTTCTGATCGGCGACAAATTTTGTAGGTATTTCCAGATTATTGTTTGTTTTGTATGAAGATTTTAGCTATTTGGTGTGGATGTACCGATTTGATTTGGGGTTCTGCTTGACAGTGCTCAATATTAGTATTGTTATTTGCTGTGACAACGGCAAATCATTGTTTGTTTAAGCGAATATCAAAAGAGGAGACTGTCGCTTACTTGAGGAGATTGCAGCCTTTCAGTTATAACTACAGCAGCTAAATTATTAGCAGCTGTTTGATATATTTGAAACAAGGCTACAGCTGTATATGGAGACATAAAGTTTTTTGCAGATAGACATCCCTGTAGAAGTTGGATGCAATAATAAAGATCAGATGGCAGGGTTTTGTTTCATGGCCATGTGACATGGAGTCGTGACTGACTGGGTGTTATGCAGCAACATCATAAAGCTGTGATCATTGTCTATGCTTCCATTCATCAGCTACGTCATATCTTGGTGCTATAGCTGATTTTATCTGTTCTTGCTGTCAATTCTTGTGGGCCGTACCCTGTCTTTCCTTAGCACAGCATCAAGGAAGACATCTCTTTGTGATCACAGCTGTCACTTCACCCCAAAATAGCATTTTAATATTGCCATTTCGAGCTGAAGTTGATATCAAATTTTGGTAGCACACAACATTTGTACGTCACTTTGTTGCTATTATTGATGAATGATATTTGGGTTGCTGCAATACAAGTAACATTAGTATTGATTGTTTGAGGATTTGGCTGTGGAAAATCAAAAGTTTATATGTTTCCAGATTTCTGTCATTATTATGAAATTTGATGTGTAAAGTTCCCTTTCCCGATCAAAACTTCGATATTTTCCCTCCCAGCATCCCTTTCATCCATTCCCCACCTTTTGCCTTGCCTTTGTCAATTTTTCCGATTTTGTCTTACCAGCGCACTTTTCCTCAGAATTCCAACCCCCCAATTCCTACACTAAGTTACCTTTCAAAGTCACAATTTCAGTCATCCCTTTACCCAGGTACCTATTCCTTGGTATCCTCATGCAATGTCCCTATTAGGAGATGGCCTATTTTCCAATTATTAAACACATCTCATCATACTTATTATATTTTATTATGCATTTGTTAGCTCTAGGGAACAATTAGCATACATCATACAAGGGATAATCAACATAGCTAGGTCTAATCCCTAATCAATCCCAATGATCAATCTTAGCGGAGATTGGGAAGTATCTTTGTCAGGGCGCCAGAAAACCATCCTCCACAAGTAGTGCCTTTGTATGATGTAACATATGCCCATTCCACCGCAGGCCTTATCCATTGCCTTTGTATGATGTATCACATGTCCATTCCACCACAGGCCTTATCCACCTTGCGAGGAATTAATACCATCTTTCCCTAACAACTCCACATCCAATCCTCCATGTGGGGGAATAAGTAAGATTAAAAATTAGGCTATGAGTATGCTAACTTCTTGTGTATTATGGATATATATGAAATTAAGTATGAATGTCGTACATATTGCAGTCTATATTAATATTACTACTAAATTCTGCATAAGAACATTATCAGGCTTCATATATTAAGCATAAATATTCAGTACATCCCCATGCATACCACCAAGAACAAAGATGTTACTGCCTGTAACTTAAATACAGTTCTAATCTGATTTGATCCATGTTGATGTCACTGGATTCTTTGATTCCTTTCCTTTATATCTCTCAATGTGAGGGAGAGACACATGTGCCCTTTCACCATTAGCACCCTTTGAAAGAGTGCAATTCTTCATTATTTCTGCCCTTTGAAAGGGACACAACCTTTCACAATCAGATCTGCATTTCTTATTTAAATCAGATCTGCACTTCTGATTCCCAAATTATCCCCTCTCAAATGAGTTTGTCTTCTCCCTTTTATATCTCATGTTTGAGGGAGTCACAACTTTTCATTCTATGTCTTTTGACCATTCATTAACTTAATAAAATTTTAATTATATTCTTTTTATTTTTATTTTATTTTATTATTAAATTCTATTTCAAAGTGGGGGCATTACACCTCAATCTCCCACTTCTGATGTTTTCTTCTAATGGAGTACAAGGTATTAAGTATCCCCCAACCCTGGTCCCCAACATTTTTCACTATGTTATCTCATTAGGATGTCCTAAATTTGGTACATTGTAAGAGGTACTCCAGACTCCTAATCCTCACTGTCTCACGCTATATTAAATATGACAATCACCCGATCCCCAAAACTTTGAAACTCCCATTTTTTGCATTATTCACTCCTACCTACCTCCCTAAATGGCCCAAGGCACCATCAATGACCAGATTTAATGCCGCAACTACTCCAGAAGGGTTTTTTTGCCCAAAAATAGTTGTCCATCTTAAGGGCACAGATTCAAATGTACTTTCAAAGGTGAAGAATGAATAACACCATGCCACTTTTAATGCAACACTTGTGTTTATGGCAAATGGTTTTCACACAAGCTCCAAACCACCATTTTGATGGATTTTGCTGATCTCAATTTGTTCTAACTTCTATGCATAGCATTAACCTAATCCTATATCAATATCCCATGTCGATTTTGAACATGAAAGACAAAATGATATAAATAAGCGCTTTCCATTCATTCCAATGGTTGGTCGCTAAGCCAAATTTCTACTCCGCAAGTGCCTCAAGCTAATTCTAAGGGATCAAATGTTGTCAGTCTAAGCTGCAAATGCTGGAATACATCTTGTAAATCCTAGGAAGAGTTTTGTAAAGCAAATCTACATGTAATGGTATGTCTTAATGGCAGTTTGTAATGATTCAAGGGAATATTGTAATCACAGTTATGTATTTTCTCTTACCACATTTGCTAATACGAATGTATTGAGGGTTTGATGTATGTGTGATAGCATCTAATTGCCTTATAAATGTTTCATAATGGTCATTCTTTTGTTGCCTATGGGTTAATGCAATTTTGAAATTATTATTAAGTATGTCCATTGTGTAGGATGTTATCTTTTATTTGTATGTAAATACATTTCGATTTGTTGATATTTTGTTGGATGTATCTCCTCCCTCTTTGCTATTCATGACTCTGTTGCCCAATAGAGTAAGCACAAATCCATATTGGCATAGGATCAAACATTCATCATTCAAAACAACCTCCATCATTGTAAAAAGTAGGTGTTGGTTAAATTTTAATTTAATATAAATGAGTTCATGATTCAGTATTACAAACTAGGGAATAATCTCAAAAAAACTTAAATACCTTAATCATGAGAGAATCATGTCATGTATATCTGCACCTTGCCACTATATATAAAACATTAATTGAAATTATCTATGGAGCTAACAAAAACTATTGTTATCTAAAGATGCATGTGCAAGGTGTTATATCAGCTTTATAAAAAGTCTTTAGAAGCTAGTTTGTCTTGACCTACTGACAAATATAGGGGCCAAGTGTACATTGAGTATAGCTGGTGGTTGTTGCAAATTTGCAATCATGTCACATTTTAATTGGTTTGTAACCCTGTTAAGCATACCTCTGGGAATACCCTCCCAGGCCTAGCTGAGCCCAAATTGTAAGAGGGACTACCCATTCTCATCAATTGACCTTCAACCCTACTTGATCTATTGATGAGCCCCTGTTTTACCTTCTTGACAACAAATCCCTTGCCTTAAGGTTAGAAGAGTTCTAGGATTGTAGAGCAGCGGTTTTGGGACCCTACATGGTGAACATTCAAGATATTCCTAAAATCAAATCTGGTCTTGAATTGGATCTGCCTCCAGATCCGAATCCTAACTGGCAGACTCTTACCACCTTTAAGAAGGGTAGAAATCCACTGGATCTTGAAAGTGATGACAAAATTATATGGGGTAGTATTAATGACACTGGATCCTATTTAGACTAATGGATGTCAGATGCTAACAGGTACCCTTCCTAGCATGCCAAGTTGGAAGAACATTTGGCACAAGGATGCCATCCCCCAAACTGTTTTTTTTCTTTAGTTCGTCATGCAAAATCAACAACTCACCTTGAATAATTTAAAAAGAAGAGGTATAATAGGCCCAAATTGGTATGTTCTTTGCAAGGCTGCAGAGAAAAACAACGATCATCTCTTCATAAGTTCTTACCATGCAGTTATGCCAAAGGTGTGTGGCAAAGCCTCCTTGAAAATATTCATAAGTCCATTCAAACAGTTTTGATTGATTTCCAATGGCCTTTATCTGCAAAACAGTTCCTCCCAAGATATCTTTTCAGGGATTTGGAAGAGTAGAAATTCTCTTGTTTTCAAAGATCAAGGCAATGGCAAGCTTGATCAAATTTATCCTCGAGGAGACCGCAAACTAGATTCAGAAGCCCCTTACAGCTGGAACCAAGACTGAGTCAGACACTTCTCTTAATGTTGGCAATGGTTTCAGTCTGTTCTTCGGTGGGGTGTCTAAAGGGAAACCCAGACTGGCAGGAGGCAGGAGAGTCCTCATGCTGAACACTAAAAATCTTCCCAGATATGCTGTTACCCTTAGTTTTACCTCCAACAGTAGTGCGGAAATACAGACCTTAAACTTGGGTCTCTCTGTGGCCAAGGATGAAAGCGTGGATACTCTTAACAGTCACTAGAGCCCAGTTCAAGTCTGTCAACCTTGCATACAGTAGTGCGGTAATACAGACCTTAAACTTGGGTCTCTCTGTGGCCAAGTATGAAAGCGTGGATACTCTTAACAGTCTTTGGAGACTCCCAGATTGTTAATAATTTTATCACTAGAGCCCAGTTCAAGTCTGTCAACCTTGCATATTTTGTTGCAGGCATTCAGTATCTTCTCGTCTACCTCAAACAGGTAGAACTCAAGCATATCATCAGGACCCACAACAAGGAAGCTGATAAAATGGCAAGCTCTGGTACTTGTCTTCAGATGAGCTCTCTTCATATTTAGAGAAGCCCGAATGATTCATATTCTGTTCGGATGCAGCCCCCTCTGGCGATTTCTTCCTGACTGCCGCCCTCTCTACTGGTTCGGGCGGTCAAGATGAAACTCTCTATGGCCTCGACCATAAGCTTCAAGAATTTTGCGTTCCTGGTTAGTTAAGAATTTCGGGTTCACCCACCCTCTGTTTTGGGTTGCCTCGTCTTAATTATTCTCTGCCTTGTATTTTGAACTCTGTAAATAAATAAAATCATTTCCTCTTATTAACAAAAAGAAAGAAAATGTCTTCAACTCCAACCCTCTTATTGCTGGTTGATGCAAATGTGACTTCGTCGTGGCCCTATATCTACTGGGTCTCGTGGTTGTTATTAGAATCAGTTCGTTTTAGTAAATGGCAAAGATCCTCCACGTCATTATGCTTTTCACTTAAGCATAATAGCTCTGACTAATTTAGCCATCATTTTTCCTAGTTTGCCACATATTGGATTGTAGTTTTATTAATTCATTATTATTCTGCTGCAATAATCATGCTTTATAGAGATGTAAGTCTTACTAACCTGGTTCGTCTGTTCCATCTGGACAATCACAGAAATCATCATTCAATTGGTCCCGGGGAAACGCCTTGGAGCCATCCTTACAATTTATTCGCGCGGATGAAAAGTATTTCACCTCTGAAATACAAGCGAAATAAATTATTATAATCTACTCAAATCTTAAGACAAGTTTAAGCTTTAAAAAACATATTGCATTTGTTCTGAATGTGAAGTAACAGCAAATAATAGAGCCAAGAGTATCTGAACACAAACCTTGTGGAGGTATTCCTAGAGTATTAATATTGTTTTGGGCCGATCTGGCCAGAGTAATTAATCCCAAACAAAATATATAGAAAACACTGTAAAGCCCTTTCATATTGGCCTAGAAACTTTGTTCCCTGGCCAAATTTATCAAAAATAGTGCCGAAGTTGGGGATTGCACGCCAATGATTCGAGATTTTGCATCGGAGAAGAGATCAGACTAGTGCATTTCAAATTTTGATGGAGAAACAATTGATGCTCTAGCGAAACCCATGAAATGTGCGTCCTGGTTGTCTGTTATAAAATGTTTTGATTAAAATGTTCTTTTATGGCAGGTGCGTCCTGTTCGTCTGTTCTATTATGTTTTGACTAAAGACTGATCGTTTTATCGCCCTTAAAATGGCAAAAGAACGGCAAGGAATGTGGTTTTGTGCATAAACATGAGCGCTGTTGCATAAAGTTCCTCACGTAATTACATATAATTGTTTAAAGTGGCAATAAATTATTTGAGCTACTAATTTTATTTATATTATTCGAAAGAAATAGTATTTATATAATTCCCTAAAAAAAACAGATAAAATAAATTAAATATGTTGGTATTGGCATAGTCTATGTTTTAATGTGGCGGTGTTGTTATTATCATCAAGGTTCAAATCTCATTGAGTCCTATTTGTGACATCATTGGTTTGTAGCTCTAGGTCAAAGCATTCAGTTCACCCCTCTAATAAGAAAAGAAATAATAAGAATCATGTCACAAGGGTAACATCATCATTTTTGGGTGGGAGATAGGGTGGGGAATGGTCTTGCTTATCAAGGTTATCCCACTTTCTATCTAACAAATCTTTGTCATCTTAAATGGGCTCCCAGCTAATAAGAGCAATGTTATCACCTTCCTTTAGATCTTCTTGTGGTCAATTCCTCGACAACAATATAAAGAGAGACAAGTGAGGGAATTTTCCCTAATCAAAAGGGTCAAGACCACATGCAAGTGGGAAGAGGTCCAACAAAGTAGGTTTGGAGGCCCGTATATACTATCTCAATGTGGGCAAATAGGTCATACATGGATATTGAGACAACCAAGAGGAGTTAAAGTCGTGAGCAAATGGACTGCATGTTAATGGCATTAGATGAGCACATAATGACTTTTGGAGGAGAGTAGACTCAACTTAGAACACTCAAGTAGCCAAGTGAACTTGGCCTTTACATTATAGAGGAAGGCCCTTCATTTTTTCTATCTTTATATGGTGGGTTGGTGAGTGTTGTCCTTGTTTTTGGCTATGTCAAAAAAATAGGATAACCCCTACAAATTCTGTCCAATTTGTAGTCCAAGTGCTCTAAGCATGCTTTTCAAGGTAGTGTTTATTCCCCCTCATGTGTGACTTAGGACCCTTGATTCTTTATTAGAAGGTTCTAGTCCTTTTTTGGGTCTTTTGTTGGTGTAATTATTTATTCATCTTGGATATAATTACACTTTACTTAGTTTACTTAGGTACATGCACAACATTGACTGGAGGATGGCAGAGGCATTCCAGCAGGGGAGGGTTGCGGTTGTGGTCGTGTCGAGCTAGGGCATTCGGCCCTAGCTCATGTCCAGTTTTATGAGTCTGTGCGTGCACGGGTAGGGGAGTGTGGGGTTTTCGGGGTGTGTGGGGTTGTAAGGTTGGGGTTTCATGTTTTTTTGTGGTCTTTGCTGGTTTTTTGGGGGGGGTGTTTGTGATTGGGGGTTGATTTATTGGTCGTTTTGGTGCAGGAGTTGTGCAAGGTTCTCCCCCATTTTGGGTCATTGATTTGGTTTGCATGCAAGATCTAAGCATGGTCATGTAGGCGACCACTGGAGAACCATCGGGTATTACTCAGGGTATGGATTTTCAAGCAGCGATCGGAACCAAGGTGCTTCCACAAGCAGTGATAGTTTTTAATAATAACTTGTTTTCTCCTAACAAGGGGGGCAATGGACTTGGACTGTTTAGCGGTTCTAGAATCCTGAAAGTTAATGGATGCCTAGAACGATCAAAGGAGAGACCAAGCTTAGTCATTCAGTTGGAATGGATTGTTGAGGAGGTAGCTTATTATTTGCAGCATTCTTTGTTGTTCAATTTTTTCGAAATGAGGGTTTCGTTACAATTTTTGGAAACCTGGGCTCAATGAACTTGGGTGCCTGAGGGGGAGATGGACATTATGCTACTAGCAAATAACTACTTCATGGTCACCTTCAGCTGCATGGCAAATCATAATAAGGCATTTGAAGGCGGTCCCTACTTTCATAACCAGACCAGATTATTCATTAAACCATGGCATGTTGGCTTCAACTCCTTAGAGGAGCTTCCAAATTGTGTCCCAGTTTGGGTTAGGCTTCCTAGATTCCTGGTTGAGTGTTGGCGAGATGACATTTTGCGTATGGTGGCTTCACTGTTGGGGAAACCGGTTGGGGCATCTCAACAAGCTCGGATAAAAAAAGGTAATGACTTTCGCTCACATCTGTGTCGAAATTGATTTAAGTAAGCCATTTCCAAATTCCATGGATATTTGTATTGGGTCTTATTCTTAGGTTCAGCAGCTAGATTATGAAACCCTTCCCTTTAGATGTTGATTATATCGTGAATATGATCATTTACAGAGAAGATGCCCAAGATCAAAACCTAGTGAGCCTCAACCTTCTATGCAACCTCGAAACCCGCTAGGGTCTGATAAAGGTAAGGCCCCCAGTTTTGAGACTGTTGCAAGGGCTTATGGCTTTGTTCCGATCAAATCTCGCAATAAGAATAGGGGTCAAAAGAGAACCTTGAAGTAGATATTGAAAGAAGATGCTTTAAACAAATTTGAAGTCCTGGATGATCTTAGCCAGCAGGAAGTCAATCTGGGATTTTTGAGTTTGGAACAAAATACTCTAGCAGTAGGACAAGAGGGGGCTATTCAAGATGCTTCTCAAAACCCGTAGGTTGGTAGCATCTTGCAAATGGATATGGATTATCATTAGGAGTTACAGGAGAAACCGAATCCTATTACAGAAGTGATAATGGATGAGGGGGGTGATTCTCTTTCAATTATAAAATTTGGGCATGATATGACAAAGAGCAGCAAGCCTTCTCTCCAGATGGGTCTTCATCAGAAGGACATGAAAAAAGGGTCTGCTGACAAAGGGCCTAAGCCAGGAAGAAAGAAGGATTTGAAGAAGATAAAATTGATGGGGGGAAACTTGGTTGAGTCAGTGGCAGTTAAGACTCTTGATCCTCATTTTTTGAATCCCCCAAAATGACAGTTCTCTCTTGGAATGTTAGGGGCTTGAACAGTGGCCCTCGACAAAAAGTTGTTCGCAAGTTGGTAAGAAAGAATTCGTCGGACATTCTTTTTCTACAAGAGACTAAAGTATCAGTGGATAGTATGACTAGACTGCTTCCTAAACTTTGGGGGAGAGGAGATTGCCAGTGTATTGGGGTTGTTGGTTCGTTAGGGGGTGGCCTATTTATGGGACCTAGTCAAGGTTCACCCTCTTTGGTGGATGTCATTTAAATCTTCCCTTTCGATGATTGCAGCCGGTATTGAGATATGGGAATCTATTCTTTTCTCTAATATTTATGCGCCTACTGACTTACGGGGTAAGCATATTTTGTGGACTCACATCACCTTTATTCGTAGTGTGGTACCCTACCACCCATGGATTGTGGCTGGGGATTTTAATGCTATCTTGGAGTTGACTAAGAAGAGAGGGGGAGTTATGTGGTTGGAGCAGTCGGCCTTGCTAATGCGTGATAACATTTTGTCTTTACATCTGGTGGACATTAAACCTAGAAACGACCAGTTTACCTAGAATAATTGGAGGATTGGGGATGATTGCATTGCAGAGAGGCTTGATCATTTTTCTAGTTTCTTGCTTCTAAGTGGGTGGTGGTTGGTCTACCTATACATATGGTGCGGGAGCACCTAGGCCTCATTTTTCAACACAGGTTTGAGAGAAAGTTTGATTTTCATTAGCTTTGAGTGGGAATGGTTGTTTAAGTGTTTTTGTGTTGCTTTAAGTTGTTTGGATGAGTTTTGAACTCATTGTGAGGTTTTGTTTTCCTGTTTTCATCTTTTGCTCAAAATTGCCAGTTTTGGAGTTCCCTGGCAAAATGTTGTAAAAAGTGAGTTTTTTATGTGATTTTGTTTTGAAAAGGTCTAGGCATGTTTTGCGTTTGGTTTTTAGGTGTGTGAAGTGTTCTTAGGTGTTTTGTGGGTTTTGAGTTCAATCCTACACCTTCTAGGCACAAAAGTTGTCATTTTAGGCAACCGAAATGTCAAATTAGTGTGCTTGGACATGTACCTATCCGTACAAGAGGTTAACCAACCTGGACTGGTATTTATTCTCTTGTTGGAACTTTTGTAAGGGTTGTTCAATCAGAGTTTTTAATGATTATGAAAGTTTACACTCATTTTACCTTGTTTTTCCCTAGTTTCTAACTTGGTGTGACCAGCAGTCCGTACACCTGCTGTACTTTTTCGTACTGTTCATGCATTTTCAATTTCTACTATGTTTTCTTAGACTCCTCCCTTTGGTAGCATTAAATTTGATTAATTTTTGAAGTTGTAGCAAAATTGTTTTGATTTCACAATTTCACTACCCACTCTAGGAATTTGGGCAAGAATGCTTGACCAACTTGGTTTCTTGGAGTCCTAAAGTGTTCTTGGCTTCTCAAGAACCAGTTGGTCAATTTGTAAATTATGTAAATATGAGTTTTGGTTTCAAGAGTGTAGGTACAAGGTGTTTTGTGGCCATGGAGCCCTAGGCAAGTATGCCATTTGGCTAGGGTCTTGCATAAATTTGATGCTTTGCTCTCCCATAGCAATTGCATTCTTTTGGTGGAAGTGTGCAAGCAAAGAGACTTCCTAAGTCTGGAAGAGGAAGGTTATATGTTTCAGTTTCATGAATTGTAAGCCAAAACAATGAGTCATTGTTTGGTAGTTGTTTTCTTTCCTAGTTTGCTCTCCACCATTCATTGGTGTGTGAAAACCTCTATCTATACTTTGTTTGATTGTAAACAAGAACAAACAGAGGTGTAAGCCCTACTCATGGGTAATGTAAAAGCCAAGATCAAACAATGATCTCCTTAGGCAAAATGAAAAACGCCCAACAGGCTGTCACAGTCAAGTATGACTGATTTTTGCTTATTTATTGAAGTTGTATATGGATTTCTCCCCTCCAAATTGTAGGTATGAAGGACTTCATGTATGAAGAAGGTAGAGAATTGCTAATAAAGCACAAACAAACCTTCAAATAAGAGTTTTAACATTGCAAAGTGCAGGTCTAAAATGGGAAAACAGTGAAAAGAGGAAAAGTGCAGTCCTATTTACTTTGACAGTGAGCTATTTACTATTTGTAATTGCCTAATGCCTTTTGTGCAGGGAAAATTGGATTCCTTCTTGTCTCTAATGTTGGTTATGTTTATATGCTTTAGTTGTAATTGGAATTTTGCAAAAAAGTGCTTGTAGAAGGCAAAAGTGAAAAGTTGTCAAATGTTGCATTTCCTTTTTGTGCATATTATGAAAATCTTGTTCTTCACTTTGTGAGGTTTAAACCTTTTTTTTTATGGCCTTGTTAGCCAACAGCAAGGTAGAAATAGGTGTCTTTGAGTCATTTTGAGGTTCCCAAGCTTGAAATGTGGTTTTTGCCAACAAACCCTACCAAAACCCTCCTTTTATGCCCATTTTTGGGGCAGTCATGGAGAAGACCAGGGTGAGCACAAAAGCCCAAAAGGAGGGCTAATTGCTTGTAGCCTTTTTAGGCCTTAAAATTGAGTTTTGGTCAAATCGAGTATACAAATGGTGAATGAAAAGCACAAAAGACATCAATGCCAGTTGAAACAAGTTGTCCTCACATGAATTTGACACCTTTTGTGGGGTAGACTCCAAAAACATAGGTTTAGCACTTGAGGAGGACTTCTACAACTCAAAACATAGAAGACAAAAGACACCATTGGAAGCAAAACTTAGTTTCAATGTGTAAACCAACAAAAGGAGACCTTGTGCAGTCAGGGAGCAAGTTAAGGACAGAGTAATGAAAGCCTAAAGGATGAACAAAGAGTCAGTTTACCAAGCCAGAGTGGTTCTGGGGTTGAAGCCCTTGAGCAACCAAGAAGTCTTGTCTTAGGGAGGTGGAACAAGAGGAAGTTTCAGGTTGTCTATGAACCTTTGCACTCTGAGTACAACAACAATACCTTGAAATTAGTAAGGACCTATTCTTAGCGAATAAACAAGTCACTTGAGCTTTCCGCTTGATTTACCTCCTTGTCATAGAAAAAAAGTATCAGAGCTCAGCTACACTTGGGAAGAAGTAGCAGTTTGACAACCATGGTGACAAATGCCGAACTAGCAAAGAAAGTGGAAGATGAGGAAGAAGAAAATAGGTTACTCAGATTGAAGCTAGACCTCTTAGAACAGAAGTTGGGTGAAGTAGAAGTGAAGGCATATGAAGCCAACAATAAGATAGAGGGAGAACACTGGAAGGATTCCCACTATTCAGTGGTAAAAAGGACCTAGAAGTGGTCATGGAGTGGATTGAGGGGCTTGAGAACCATTTTGAGTGTGATGGTGTGACAGAGCCCAGAAAATGAAGGTGGCTAAGTCCAGGTTGAGAGGAGCTGCCTTAACATGGTGGAAGTTCATTCAGGATGAACGTGAGAAAGAGGGCAAAAGGCCCATAGCAACTTGGAAGGGAATGTTGTCCAAGATCAGAGAGGCTTGCATTCCAGAGGACTATGAAATACAGCTCCATAGGAGAAGACAAAACCTTAGGCAAAAAGAATTAGATGTCAGCACCTGCACCGAGGAGTTTCAGAAGTTATGCCTTAGGTCAAAGATCCAAGAGGATGAGAATGTCAAGGTTGCTAGGTATCTCAATGGTTTGAGATGGAACATACAGGAGGAGTTAAGTTTGTTGTGCCCTACAACAGTCCAGAAGTGCTATCAACTTGCACTCAAGGTAGAGGAAAGGAGTAGGAAGAAGCAAGAGCAGCATAACCGAGGTAGAGGAAGAGGCAGAGATGGTCGAGGCCATCGAGGCAGTTTTGGGGGAAAACAGTCCCAAGGGGAATCTAAGATTATTGAGCAAAGAGGGGATTCTCAAAGCAAACCTAATTTTAGGGGAAGGGGATCAAGCAACCCAGGAAGGAGTGAGTCTAGTGGCCCAGGTAGAGGGTCTTATTTCTCCACAATGAAATGCTACAACTGTCAGGATTTGGGTCATCCTGCTTATAGGTGTCCTGAAAAGCCTAGTTCTTCCCATGGAGGTGAAAGAAAAGTGAACTATGTTCAGGAGGAAGGGAGTAGTACAAGAACTCTAGCAATGCACCTAGCACCCGAAGATGGTGAAAGTCTAATGATGAGGAGAGTATTGATACAAGAACCTCATAAGTGTGAAGTGTCTCAGAGAAGAGCATTGTTCAGGATCAAGTGCAAAATCTTGAGCAAATTATGTAAGGTGATTATTGATTCAGGCTCCACAGATAATATTATCTTAGAGGAGGCAGTTGGCAAATTGAACCTACCTAGAATGAAGCACGGTGAACCCTACAAGGTAACCTGGTTAAACAAGGGGCAACATGTCCTAGTGAATGAACAAGCATGGGTAGACTTCGATATAGGTGAATACAAGGATAGGATACTTTGTGACATCCTTCCCATGGATGCTTGCCATCTACTATTGGGTAGACCTTGGCAATTTGATAGAAGTGCACACCATGATGGTGAAAAAAACACATATTTCTTTCAAAAGAATGGCATTGTCTACAAAATTCAGTCCCTTAATGAAGAGACAAAGAACAGTAAACCATAGGCACCTAAAGTAATATTAGTCAATGAGAAAGAGTTCATCCAAACCATGAAAGAGGGAGATGAGATTGGTTATGCACTTGTAGTGAAACCTAAGGAGGATAAGAAAGCAAAACAAGTCGAGATCCCACAAGAAGTGCATCAAGTTCTTGATAACTTTAAGAGCATCATCAGTGATGGACAATCAGCAACATTACCTCCTCCTAGATCCATTAGTCATCAAATTGACTTTATACCAAGAGCTTCTTTGCCAAACAAAGCAGCATACAAGACGACTCCTGAACAAAACAAAGAGGTAGCTAGACAGATTCAAGAGTTATTGGATCAAGGATTGATAAGAAAGAGTATAAGTCCTTGTGCAGTGCCCACTATGTTAGCACCTGAGAAAGGGGGCACATGGAGATTGTGTACAGATTCCAAAGCTATTAACAAGATCACAATAAGATACAGATTCCCCATTCCCAAGCTAGAAGATCTGATGGATTGTTTAGGGGGTGCAAGGTATTTCTCCAAAATAGACTTAAAAAGTGGTTATCATCAGATAAGAATAAAAGAGGGTGATGAGTGGAAAATTGCTTTTAAAACAAATGAGGGTCTTTATGAATGGTTGGTTATGCCTTTTGGACTCTCTAATGCTCCCAGTACCTTTATGAAGGTAATGAATGAAGTATTGCAGGATTTTCTTAGTAAGTTTGTGGTAGTCTACTTAGATGATATTCTCATTTTTAGTAAGACTAAAGAGGAGCATTTGAAACACTTAGCTATTGTTTTACAAAGATAATCTAATGAGCAGTTAACCATAAATCTTGAGAAATGTGATTTTATGCAGCAAGAGCTAGTCTATCTTGGTTTTGTTGTGTCTAGTGGAGATCTTAAGATGGATCAATCTAAAGTTGCAGCCATAACAAGTTGGCCAACCCCACAATCAACTAGTGAGGTTAGGAGTTTTCATGGTCTAGCCCAATTTTACCAAAAGTTTATCAGAGGATTCAGTGAAATTTGTGCACCCATGTTGGATACAATAAAGGGTGGTCATAAGGTTAAGTTTCAATGGACCGAAGCAACCAATAAGGGGTTTGAGTTACTCAAAACTAAAGTTGCTACACAGCCAGTGTTAATCCTTCCTAGCTTTGTGTAAGTTGTGTTTAGAGTCGCCATATTATTTCAAAGGTCCCCCCCACCTATCTTATTCGAGGTCTCCTCTTTATCATCTAAGTGTCTATCGTCTTTTGGATAAGTCGGTAAAGGTCGCAAGTTTCCACGGTCATTTGCTCCCCTCCCTTTGAATCGCTTTGAATCATTTCGAACCTCGGTTCGAAGTAATTCAAAGTGATTCGACCAAATTTTTCATACTAACACTCTTTCTTTGGCAGGAAGTATCTTTATCACGGCGGCCCCTTTTGAAATACTTTGAACCGTTTTGAAGCTTGGTTCAAACCTATTCAAAGTAGTTTTTGGCAAGTACCGACGTCAGGAATTTATTTTTGGAGTACGTTGCGCCGCCTTTCTCTCAGAACAATCAATGATCCCGTCGGCATGTCAAATCAAAAGATTTTATTTCTTTTTCAAGGAAAAGGGCATCATTGTTATGAGTGTGAGTAGACCTTCGTTTCATGCAAGACTGGATATCGCACGAAATAAATTATCATTAACTCATGCGGAAGGGTAAATCATTAATCGAGGCATTTATGCATCAACGCCTCGAGCATGTCAATCCTGATGTGAACTGATAAACTATCATTATCTGACCTTCCCATGTATAAATTTCCCCTGTGATAAATTTTCATTTAGTTGCCTGGTAAGTTATCCGAAAACAAAGAAAAAGGATAAAGAAGAGGGGGTCCGATTTCGGAGAGAAGGAGCAGTTAGGGAAGCTAGAGGAGATTATTTGCTTTTCAATGGAAAACAGGTGAGAGTTTGGTAACCTTTGTTCTGTTCTGCAAAACTGTTATTTTCAAAGGTTTGTCTAAAAGAGGTCTTGCTTGTTTAAGTTAAGAATGAAGTCGGTTATGCATTTTCTCGGTAATGTTTCTAGCCTTGAATGTAAAAGACCAGTGATTTGTGATATCAATTTAGAAGGGGTAAATGTGGAAAATCTTCAAGCAAGTTTTCTGGCGAATATGGAAGAGGTTAAGGGATGTATGGAAATATTAACGAGCGGGTTAATTGAAGCCGCTGCATTTCCCCCTGCCTTCGTACACCCTGAACTCTTACAACTCTGCATTGACCATTATGATGTAAGAAGTAAGAGCATAGTAAGCAAAAATGGTAATGTCATACTTTCTGTCTCCAGAGAAACCATTTCTTCTGTTTTGAAATTAACAACAAGTACCTTTGTCGCTTTCTCACCCATCCAAGCTGAAGCTGAGTATCGGGAAAACCCTAGTGTGTACCGAAACACTCTTGCCAGGAAATGGACCAAGGTTAACTATGGAGGTGGGTCCAAACTTCCCAAGGTCATTACTAGAAGCCACATGAAACCCCACATACACGACCTGGTGGTATTATTACACAGGGTGAAAGGTTCAGCTGATGTATGTTTGTTCGAAGAATGGATGTATAGGTACATTGAAATTATCCTAAAAGGTGAACAATGGATAGATTGGGCGGAGATTATTGCCACTTCCCTGAGAAGCCAGCTCAAACGCGCCAAAGAATCTAGAGAAGATTTCTGTATGGCCTCATATTTGACTTATTGTATTGCCTGCACCTGTGATCTAGCCGCTCTTCCACATGAGGTATGGAATGAGGAAATGACCATTTTCCAATATTGCCCGTTGTTGCAAAAAGACAAAGTCCTGGAGGATTTCCGTAAAGTGCACGATATATTGTTTGAAAACATTTATTTGGCTCTAGAAGGTGTTCAAATGCCACGGCTCTCTTCTGAATCGCTGAAGCTGGTTCAACATTATGGGAGTTCTTTTATTCAGTTCCCCAGATTCACATATTTGAGAGTCGGAGGGTTTGAGGAAGAACCTGTGAAGTTGCCACGATATGCCCTTGATTGTTTCATTTTAGCTGAATTGTGCAGGCAACTTTCTGCTGTTATTAAGGATAACCTCCCTCAGGATAAATGGGAAACGGTCTTCCCTATTAAGCTGCACTCTTTGGTGTGTAATAACATGAATGACGCTTCTATCATCGGAAGCAATTTGTTGGGATTCAATCTTGGTTTCTACCGCAGCAGGAGAAACTTCGATAGTAAAGGATATGCAACTCTAACCCTCGGCCTTGAAATTAACTCAACAGTTGCTCCCCAGCTAGAAGATTTATGGGAAGATTGTGAAAATGAAGAAGAAGTCTTGAAAAAGGACCATTCTAGACTCACCCTGCAGCAAATTAATTCTTTCAATTTGAAGTTCAAAACACAAGGGATCGTCGAGGATGGTTCATGTCTAGTTGAACCCGAATGGGAAGAATCAAATGAAACAAAATTCTTGACAGTTGATTGGAGCAAGGAGGAAGATGATGATATTAATTGGAGAGCCAGGTCCATATTAACTTATACGGATGATTGGCTGCAGAGGAAAAAGGCTGGAAACATCACTGAGTCCTCTACTAAGGTGTTTTCTCTCTCGGAACCGCTTCAATCTGACATTCCACTTTCTCATGTTGCAGGTGATTCATTGGCCTCAGATAAGAAAATAAAGTTCCCTTCCCAAGTCACGGCTCCTAGAACGAGATCCCATTCCAGGAACAAAGCTTTGAAGCAGCCTAGTTCCCAGAAGCAGAAAATGACATCACCAGAGCGGGATTCAAGTGACAAGTCTCCTTTTCGAGATGAAGCTGACGATGAAGTTCAGTTCATTGAAACACCAAAGGCAGATCAACCCAAGTTTTTGACTCCGACTAAAGACACTCAGATGGTATCAACCACCCCCACTGTTCCTTTATGGTTGTCAAATTCAATCAATAAGAAACGGAGGTTACAACCAGTGGCCTCGCCAGTAAAGGACATTGTCACTAGGTATGCGGCTAGAGGGTCTAAAGCAAAGAAAATGAAAACGGATGCTTGTCTCACTAAGGATCCGGTGACGGGGAAAATCACAGTGGAAGTGGCTACTTATAAGCAGAAAAGGGAGTCAGGGGAAATTGATGAGGAAGGATTCAAAGTCACTTCTATTGAACTAGGTACCCTTAACAGGAATACTGGCAATAATTTCTTTAAGTTTTCTGCTGACCACATGCTCACTCAATCAGAAAAAGATTCTAAGGAGAAGAAAGAATTGAAAACAATGGTGGTGACGATGGCCACATATATCAATTCGCTGACTAATTTAGGGCCTAACTCAATAATTCAGCTGCCTCAGCCATTCGACCCAAATTCTGCCGAAAGCCAGAAATTGATGAAACAAACGCAGAGGGGAAAATTGTTGTCTGACGCTGTGGTTAGTTGGGTAAATAACATATTAGAGCAAGGAAGCAAGTTTATTTCAGAGATTACTAGTATCTATTCCGAGGGTGAAGCATTGCTCGAGGAGATTCAAACTTTAATACCAGTATGGGAGACAGAATTGTCACGGTGTCAAACCATAGTTTCCCGGGTAATTGAGGTTGAAAAGTTTGGAGTTCTCAAATTCTTAGGTGAAAACTCCATGAAGGCCGTGGACCCATGCACCTTATTTATCCTGAAAAGTAATATGAACTGGAAGGAGTCCATCTACCAAGAAGCCATCAAAGAAGTCTAGGGCATCAAGAATCAAATCACAGACATACATAAGGAACTGGTTAAGGACATGAAGACTGTCAACCCCACAGGCATCCTACAATTGGATGAAGGCAACATGGACATTGAAGTGTTAACTAAAAATTTCACCGAAGCAGTCGAGCGGATTAGGGACAAAGAAACGCCCAAGGTCGATGATTTCACTTCATTGGCAGGTATAGAATCCATGCTGCGCCTCAATGAGAAACTGATGCCATGTCAGAGCCTAAAGATGAAGGAATACAGGTGGCAGAAGGATGCATGTAGAGCCCGGCTGATGAGTTTAAAGAACCCGCACTCACAGGCCACGCAAGAATTCATGTCTTCTTTCCAGAGCTGGAAGCTGGTACGTCAGACCGTCGGAAATGAAGAAGAAGCCGGCGAATATAGCGAAAATTGAATCGTCACCTGCTGGCGTTCTATCTTTTTGTTAACTGCTTTTTAGTTTTATAACGGTTTCTTGTATTAATCCGATAGGGCTGAGTTTTATGGGAGGCCCTATCGAGATTTCAAAAGTAACTATAAATGCTGGGGCATTAAACTGTTTTGGGGGGATTTTTTGGAGCATATAGAATAGTAAGGGATAGGAAGTTAAAAGGGATTTTTTTTTTTTATATATATAGATTTTTCGGAAGAACAGTGAGGAAGGATAGTGTATGCATGTTTTAGCTTTCAAAGACTTTGTGCATTGAAGTTGGATATACATATATGAAAGATTTCGAGTTATACTTTGAAACTTTGCGTTCTGAGTGTTGAATTGTTATCACTTTGTGGAGATAATTCAGCGATTTAAAATCTCCTTATTGTTGTTGGTTAGTTGTAAGTTCATCTTTTTCTTGTTTAGATATATGTGGAAAATCTAGCAGAAAATCCATTCTTTGAAATAGATTTTGTTGATTATATGTGTGTGAATTTTTCTATCTGCGATCTGTATTTTGTAATTACCTCATTACCTAGGAGTAGTTGAGAGAACCTTATGCACTTTCAGGAAAAAGTGTGATTGTTAAAAAAACAAAAACTGAATTCATTGTAAATCAGATAAGGGAGCTGTACCTTTAGAAAAATTCAGAGAGGAAGTTAAAGTGAAACTAATACTTTCTCAACTGTAGTGAAAGATTCTGTTCTCTTCATAACATTGGGCATAGATTAAGTTAAGAGAAATTAAGTAAGAGGACAATCTGTTCACCAACACTTTGATAAGCTCTTTACAATAGAATGTGATGCTAGTCATCTTGCAGTAGTGCAGTCTTGAGTCAGGATAACAGACCAGTTGCTTTCTTTAGTGAAAAATTGAATGATGCAAAGAAAAAGTATTCGTCTTATGATTTAGAGTTATATGCATTGGTGCAGGCACTCAGGAAATGGAGGCATTACTTGCTTCCTAAGGAGTTTGTTGTTTATACAGACAACCAAGTAGCCAATTTCTTGAATTCTCAGGATAAACTCAACCATAGACATGTGAAATGGATAGAGTACCTACAAGCATATACATTTACTCTTAAGCACAAGAAAGGCCGATGTAACAAAGTAGTTGATGCTTTGAGTAGGAGATTGATAACTATCCAGGAGATCCAAGTAAAGAGTATTGGGATTGATTGCTTTCAAGATTTATATCCTAATGATGATGATTCTGCTGTTGCTTATTAAGTCTGTCTTGCATTTGAGAATCATTTTCATAGTGAGTATGCTGACTATACATTGCAGAATGGTTTGTTATTCAGGGGAGGACAGCTATGTGTTCCTAAAGGCTCCATGATAGACAATCTCATTCAAGAGAAACACAATGGGTGTTTGAGTGGCCATTTTGGTCTCAACAAGACCTTAGAGTTGGTTCAACATTTTTATTACTGGCCTAAGATGCAGAGAGATGTCCGGAGGTATGTTGAGCAGTGCATGGTATGTCAGAAGGCCAAAGGTAATAGCACTAATGCTGGTTTATATTAGCCACTTCCCATTCCTTCTAGGCCATGGGAGTGCATCAGTATGGATTTTGTTGTAGGTCTACCAAGGACAAAAACAGGGCATGACAATATCTTTGTGGTTGTTGACAAATTTAGTAAAATGGCTCACTTTATACCTTGCAAAACTACTAATGATGCTATTCATATTGCTTTTCTTTTCTTTAAAGAAGTTGTCAGAATACATGGTTTGCCATCTAGCATTGTATCCAATAGAGATGTTAAGTTTTTGGGTCATTTTTGGAAGACTTTGTGGAAGAAATTGGGTACTAACTTATCTTTTGGCTCAGCTTACCATCCGCAGACAGATGGCCAAACAGAGGTAGTGAATAGAACATTGGTAATCTACTCAGATGTCTCACCAAGGAGTATGGACAAAGTTGGGATCAGCTCATCCCACAGGCAGAGTTTGCCTACAATGACAGTGTAAACAGATCCACTAGTAAGTGTCCATTTCAGATTGTTTGTGGTATGCATCCAAGAGGTGTTTTTGAGTTACATGATGTGACTAACTTGCAACATGTTAGTGGGACAACAGAAGACATGGCATAATATCTCAAAGAGATACATGAACAGGTTAAGCAGTCTTTGCAAGATACCACAGCAAGAGTCAAGGCAAGGGTGGACGCTTCAAAGAGGGATGTCCAATTCATAGTTGGAGATTTTGTGACGGTACATCTCAACAAGTCTAGATTGCAAAAGGGAGTTCCCACCAAGTTACAAATGAGAAGAATTGGACATTGCAGGATTTTGGCTAAGTATGGTCCAAATGCTTATAAAATTGATTTACCTGCTAATGTTTCTTTATCTCCTATCTTTAATGTTGCAAATTTGGTACCTTTCAAGGGGCAGCCTCCAGCAGAAAATCAAAGGGTTTCAAACATTTCAAATTCCCTTTCTGATATACCTCTCCCCTCTTCTTCTTCTCCCATTCCTAAACAGGTACTTGATTCCATAATCATCAAGAAGACTCAAAGGCATGACTACTTTGAACATTTGGTCAAGTGGAAAGATTAACCAGCCTCCGAAGCCACTTGGATACCTGAAAGTGACTTCCCCAAGGCTGGTATTCCTCTCTCTTTTCTGCCACATGACTCCTTTGTCACCAGGGGAGTATGGTGCAGGAGCACCTAGGCCTCATTTTTCAACACAGGTTTGAGAGCAAGTTTGATTTTCATTAGCTTTGAGTGGGAATGGTTGTTTAAGTGTTTTTGTGTTGCTTTACGTTGTTTGGATGAGTTTTGAACTCATTGTGAGGTTTTGTTTTCCTATTTTCATCTTTTGCTCAAAATTGCCAGTTTTGGAGTTGCCTGGCAAAATGTTGTAAAAAGTGAGTTTTTTATGTGATTTTGTTTTGAAAAGGTCTAGGCATGTTTTGTGTTTGGTTTTTAGGTGTGTGAAGTGTTATTAGGTGTTTTGTGGGTTTTGAGTTCAATCCTACACCTTCTAGGCACAAAAGTTGTCATTTTAGGCAACCGAAATGTCAAATTTAGTGTGCTTGGACATGTACCTATCCGTACAAGAGGTTAACCAACCTGGAATGGTATTTATTCTCTTGTTGGAACTTTTGTAAGGGTTGTTCAATCAAAGTTTTTAATGATTATGAAAGTCTGCACTCATTTTACCTTGTTTTTCCCTAGTTTCTAACTTGTTGTGAGCAGCAGTCCGTACACCTGCTGTACTTTTCTATACTATTCATGCATTTTCAATTTCTACTATGTTTTCTCAGAATCCTCCCTTTGGTGGCATTAAATTTGATTAAGTTTTGAAGTTGTAGCAAAATTGTTTTGATTTCACAATTTCACTGCCCACTCTAGGAATTTGGGCAAGAATGCTTGACCAACTTGGTTTCTTGGAGTCCTAAAGTGTTCATGGCTTCTCAAGAGCCAGTTGGTCAATTTGTAAATTATGTAAATATGAGTTTTGGTTTCAAGAGTGCAGGTACAAGGTGTTTTGTGGCCATGGAGCCCTAGGCAAGTATGCCATTTGTCTGGGGTCTTGCATAAATTTGATGCTTTTCTCTCCCATAGAAATTGAATTCTTTTGGTGGAAGTGTGCAAGCAAAGAGACTTCCTAAGTCTGGAAGAGGAAGGTTATATGTTTCAGTTTCATGAATTGTAAGCCAAAATAGTGAGTCGCTGTTTGGTAGTTGTTTTCTTTCCTAGTTTGCTCTCCACCATTCATTGGTGTGTGAAAACCTCTGTCTATACTTTGTTTGATTGTAAACAAGAACAAAGAGAGGTGTAAGCCCTGCTCATGGGTAATGTAAAAGCCAAGATCAAATAATGATCTCCTTAGGCAAAATGAAAAACGCCCAACAGGCTGTCACAGTCAAGTATGACTGATTTTTGCTTATTTATTGAAGTTGTATATGGATTTCTCCCCTCCAAATTGTAGGTATAAAGGACTTTATGTACGAAGAAGGCAGAGCATTGCTAATAAAGCACAAACAAACCTTCAAATAAGAGTTTTAACATTGCAAAGTGCAGGTCCAAAATGGGAAAACAGTGAAAAGAGGAAAAGTGCAGTCCTATTTACTTTGACAGTGAGCTATTTACTATTTGTAATTGCCTAATGCCTTTTGTGCAGGGAAAATTGGATTCCTTCTTATCTCTAATGTTGGTTATGTTCATATGCTTCAGTTGTAAATGGAATTTTGCAAAAAAGTGCTTGGAGAAGGCAAAAGTGAAAAGTTGTCAAATGTTGCATTTCCTTTTTGTGCATATTATGAAAATCTTGTTCTTCACTTTGTGAGGTTTAAACCTTTTTTTTTATGGCCTTGTTAGCCAACAACAAGGTAGAAATAGGTGTCTTTGAGTCATTTTGAGGTTCCCAAGCTTGAAATGTGGTTTTTGCCAACAAACCCTACCAAAACCCTCCTTTTATGCCCATTTTTGGGACAGTCACGGAGAAGACTTTAGGGACCCCCAAACTTGATGAATCTTCAAGAACCCCCAAAAGGGTATCCAAAAATGTGATGCTTTTAGTCTGGAAGTCCATCGCTTGAGTAGAGTGAGCACAAGACCCCAAAAGGATGGCTAATTGCTTGTAGCCTTTTTAGGCCTTAAAATTGAGTTTTGGTTAAATCGGGTATACAAATGGTGAATGAAAAGCACAAAAGACATCAATGCCAATTGAAACAAGTTGTCCTCACATGAATTTGACACCTTTTGTGGGGTAGACTCCAAAAACATAGTTTTAGCACTTGAGGAGGACTTCTACAACTCAAAATGTAGAAGACAAAAGACACCATTGGAAGCAAAACTTAGTTTCAATGTGTAAACCAACAAAAGGAGACCTTGTGTAGTCAGGGAGCAGGTTAAGGATAGAGTAATGAAAGCCTAAAGGATGAACAAGGAGTCATTTTACCAAGCCAGAGTGGTTATGGGGTTGAAGCCCTTGAGCAACCAAGAAGTCTTGTCTTAGGGAGGTGGAACAAGAGGAAGTTTCAGGTTGTCTATGAACCTTTGCACTCTGAGTATAGCAACAATACCTTGAAATTAGTAAGGACCTATTCTTAGTGAATAAACAAGTCACTTGAGCTTTCCACTTGATTTACCTCCTGATCAATGGAGATCTTAGATTGGAAGGGGTCAGATCACTGGCCCATTAAACTCTCTGCCTCCTCTGCTCAAATCGCTCGATCTCCTCTTTCAAGTTTCATCTTATGTGGCTGTGAGATCCATCATTGTATGACTATGTGGCGGAGTGGTGGAGGAATGGAAGACCCGCCTTTGGCACTGCTATGTACACCTTAACCAACTAGTTGCAATATGTGAAGTACCAACTTAAACGTTGGAATCATCAATGTTTTGGCAACATCTTCCATGCCAAAGTGGTTGTCCAAGTTGATTTGGATGGTATTACAAGATAGATGAGAGAGTTTGGTTTGTCTAAGGTCCTCAACAAAGAGGAAGCTAAGACTTTAAAAAATTTGGAGGAATGTGAACTTCGTGAGGAAATTTATTGGAAGCAAAGGGAAAGAGTTGAATGGTTGAAAGAAGGTGATAAAAACATTGCTTTCTTCTTTCAGTCAATGAAAGCCAGACATCACGATAACTCTATCCATGTTCTTGTCAACAATGTTAGAATTATTGATAGTCCCAAAGATACTGAGAGGGGGGGGGGGGGGGGGTTGGTGAATCGGTATTTGATCGGTTAGCAGAATATTTAAACTTATTAAGAATTTTGCATCCGAAAATAGTGTACTGGTAAATAAGAATTAATGTAGCAAATAAGAATAATAGTGACAACATAGAGAACACACCATAACACAATATATTTAACAAGGAAACCCAATGTGGGAAAAACCTCGATGGGATTTGTGACTCACAATATTCACTCACTGGCCAATGAATAAATATTACTTACAAACAATAGGGGTGAGCAGCTGGCTTCAATGCAAGAGATGTCTCGAGAGACTGTTCAGTACTTTGCTTCCTTGTTTAGGGAAGAATATCAAGGGGGTTCTAAGGAGGAAGCCTAGGTCCTCTCTTTCATGCCTCCTTTGGTTACTAGGGAATGAATAAGCATCTTATGGGCCCTGTCTCACTTGAGGAACTGGAGGGCGTTGTTTTTCAGATGAAGAAAGGGAGAGCTCTAGGCTCTGATGGCTTCCCCATTGAATTTTACTAGGAATTTTGGGATATAATCAAGATGGACTTAATGGAGGTGGTCCGGGAATCCCAGAGGAACAAATAGATGCTTTGTGCTTTGAACTCCACTTTCCTTGCGCTTATTCTCAAGTGTGAAGGTGTTGATCAGTCAAGTCAGTTCCACCCTATTTCTCTATGCAATGTTATTTATAAAATCATCTCTAAGGTGATAGCTGAGAGACTGAAAAAATGGCTGAAGTATCTTATTTCAAAAGAGCATAGTGGTTTTGTGGAGGGTAGACAAATTCTTGATGGGGTGGTCATTGCTACTAAAACTATTCATTCTATGGCAACTTCCAAGGATAAAGCCATATTCATCAAGCTTGATATAGAAAAGGCTTATGATAGAGTTTGGTGGTCCTTCCTTCGGAAAACTCTTGGAGCCTTTGGTTTTGATGAGGAGTGGATCCTTTGGGTTATGAGTTGTGTGACTTCAACCTCTTTTTCTATTTTGGTTAATGGTGAGCCTACTGAGCTCTTTAGTGCCTCTAAGGATATGAGGCAGGGGGATCCCCTTTCCCCTTATCTACTCATTTTTCTTGTTGAAGGGCTAGGAAGATTGATGATGATGAGCATGGAGAGGGGCCTTATCCATGGGTGGAGATGGGGAGATGGTATAGCTCCGCAGTCACACCTTCAATTTGTGGATGATACGATTTTGATGGGACTGACTAAGATAAGAGAAGCTATGAATCTTCGCAAGGTTTTGGATATCTATCTTGCAGCGCCTAGTCAGTTAATTAACGAGGATAAATCTTTCATCTTCTTCTTCAATACACCTAGCCCTATTCAGTTGAGGATTGCTCATATTCTAAGGTTCTAGATTGGTTCTCTTCCCTTGAAATACTTGGGTATGCCCATCTCTTATGGCAATCTTCCTCGGGATTCTTGGCAGTACATCATTGATAAGTTTCATCAGAAGGTGAATTAGTGGACTCACAGATGGTTGTCTTCGCTGGGCAAATTCAGCTACTCGTGTTGGTGGTTCAGGCACTCCCCACTTATAGATGTTTGATCTAGGTGGCTCCTACAGGATTTGTTAAGGATTTGGAAGGCAATTCCTATGGACTAGGAATTTGTTGAGTTCAAAGTGGAGCCTAGTTAAATCAGAAACAATGTGTAGTCCGAAGCAACTGGAGGGATTGGGTTAAAGGTAGGATAGTCTATCTGGGCAGGTGGTGGCTGCAAAGCTGTATTGGAGATAGTGTGTGGAATAGGACAAATTCTAGGCTAGGATCCTAGCCCATAAGTACCTTCTAGGGGTTCCAAAGGAATATATCCCTAGATACCCTATGACAGGGAAGGGGTTCGTGATATTGAATACACTTAAAAAGGGAGCTGCTTTGGTTAAGGAAGGCCTATTCTAGATTTGTAAAAAGGGGGAGGAGGCTCTTTTCTAGTATGATTCTTGGGATGGCTTTCCTCCCATTATTTCTTAGTACCCCAATCTGACAAATTTAGGTTGACATTTTCAGGAGGCAGGTTGGTCTAGAGTTAGTGATTTCAAGACTTATTATTAGAATGGGCAGTTGGAGATGGCAAAGTGGAAGGATCCTAGAGCTTGGCCTGCAATTGGTTTGCAGGAGGAACGCAATGAGTTGTATGGTATTTTAACTAGTAGGTATTGTAACTCCATCAACGAGAAGGATACTTTAGCTTGGCTTCCAAATCTCAAGGGAACTTTCACTGTTGCTAGTGGGTATCGACAACTTATTTCCCAACGACTGACTGGTGGGGAGGTTTAGTGGTAGAAATATGTTTGGAATAAGTTTTCATGGCCTAAGTGCAATTTATTTATGTGGATGCTTGCCTTGAATAGATGTTTAACTTCGGACAATATTCGGAAACATGGTTTTCAAGGTCATTCTAATTGTATTTTATGTGGTACAAGTGAGGAGGAATCTTCACATTTTTTTCCATTGCCCTTTCTCTTTCCAGTTATGGCATTCGTGGTGGAGTGTATGGAGACATCCTTGTGTCCATGCCTTATCCCTAGTGGACTTTTGGATAAGATGGGGTAAGCCTCCTACCTTGGTCCCTTTCCTTCAGATTGTGTGGAGTATTGGACCCACTTTCATTTTGTGGCAAATATGGCTAGAGAGAAATTGAAGAATTTTTTGGGGACAAAACCTGGTTGTCTCCCAAGTTTGGCACAAAATTATGGGCATGATTAATGAGATAGTGGAAGCAAAGTGTGAGGTGATGTTCCCTTTGGACATAGAGGATGATGATATTATGGAAAGACTAGGCCTCAAGGGTTTGTCTTCGTCTTTTGTGTGTGTCAGAAGAGGTAGAAGATCGAAGAAGAAGGTTCAAAGGGAGGGTAGATGGCTCCTGCCTCCTGAAGATATTTTGAAGATCAATACTCATGGTTCTTCATGCAGTAATCCAGGTCCAACATGGATTGGTGGAGTAGGAAGAGACCAGACGGATAAGGTGGTGTTCTTATTTTCTATTCATCAAGGGAAACATGCTAACAATTTAATGGAGGGTCTTGCTATTCTTCATGCCCTTGAATCAACTTTTGCTTTGGGATGGTGTAAGGTTATTTGTGAATTGAGTTCCTAGATTATTGTCAATATGCTAATTGTCAAGAAGGTAATTGGTTTGAACTAGCAGCTAGCTTGGGTTGCTCAACATGCTAATTGTCCATGGCTGAAGTATCTTATTTCAGAAGAGCAAAGTGGTTTTGTGGAGGGTAGACAGATTCTTGATGGGGTGGTCATTGCTATTGAAACTATTCATTCTATGGAAACTTCCAAGGATAAAGCCATGCTCATCAAGCTTGATATGGCAAATGCTTATGATAAAGTTTGGTGGTCCTTCCTTCAAAAATCTCTTGGAGCCTTTGGTTTTGATGAGGAGTGGATCCTTTGGGTTATGAGTTGTGTGACTTCGACCTCTTTTCTATTTTGGTTAATGGTGAGCCTACTAAGCTCTTTAGTGCCTCTAGGGGTCTGAGGCACTAGCATATTGAGTCTGTCGTCATACGTATTGCAAGGTCCATTGCTACATTTTTCGGCTCCTCTTGGCTCCTTCTGATGACTATGCTTGCTGCTAACAGCTCCTCCGACGGCCTCCTCTCTCCGCGTTCATCCCTGTGTGACTACTTTTTTCGGCTCATGCTGCTATTTTGTCACTATCAGCCACTGCTTGTGCTCCCACACTCATCCGAATTTTCTCACCAATGACAGTCCTCCCAGCGGCCATCACTCCAATGACCACCTGATCCGGTGTTTTGCTTCCCATTGTCGCATTGTATCCAACCACTCCTTACGATGACACCTCCTTCCCGCCGACCCAAGCCCCTTGCCTTGGATGCCACTTGGCTTTTGTGCCACAAGGCACGAGTTCATTTGGTGAACTGCACTCCGTCAGCGCCTAGTTGTCACCTGCTCTGATGCGTGGACCTTTTTCATTGTCTGGCACCTCATATGTTTAGTTGCCACGCAACGTGGTTTTATTACGCCACATTTCAGAGACAGAGACATGTTTCAGACAGTTATTCTCCCAAGCTGCCACCTCAGCAAGCCAGTTAGTGTGCCATAGTGGCATATCGTACTACCACCGCAGGTAACCCTATCAGATTGTACGCCCTATTTCCAGTCTTGTTGGCTGCCATATCAACGCTCTATCATCTGACACATCATTCGACATGTCAGTGAATCGATCGATCATACAGTACATGCCATCACCACATTACCTGACTATACTGCCACATCACTGCATAGACCCAATCATGTTTTGACATGTGTCATAGTCCATACTATATGGATGCCACGCGCGCAGGGAGGTGAAGTTTTGGGGACGGCCATATGACCATCAAATTTAACCTAGTGTTTTGATGATGTCATCACTTTTTTGAAAATTTTTAACCCCCCTCTGATTGAGCCTTTTGATTTTGCAGTTCAACTTCAAATGGCCATATCTTGCTCATTTTTGCTCCTTTTTTGGTGCAATGTTTTTTGAAATGGGCTAATTTTTCTTTTAATTTCATGTGATGGTGTTATTTTATGATTTGGGTGGACAAATTGTTCAAAAAAATCAGTTTTTGGTGATTGTACCTATCCAATCCCTTGTTTTTGCAACTTCTAGGACTTCGTTTGGGCTCATACGAACTCCTTTTCGGGTGCCATTTTTTTTTAAGTGTGTGATTTTTTTTCTAATTTCATAATATGCTATCAGTTTGTAGTGATTTTGAGTGGAAATTATACTTTCAACATATGGTCTTTTTTTGCCAATTTGACACTTGTATTGTATAGATCTATGTTTTTGGTCTTTTGCATTGTAGTTCTTAGCTTATTGGGGAAATTTGTAAAACAAAATTAGAAGTTCTCTTTGTCTTTGTTTGCAAGTGGCCTATTATACATGCACTACATATAAAGTGCCAAAATCGTCATTTTTTAAAAAATTTTATTTTATTTTATTTTATTTTATTTTATTTTTTTTTGGGGGGGGGGTACTTTGATTGAGTGAATTTGGGGGGGTGTCTCTTGTGCTCTTTATCTCTTGTGTTCTTTCATTTTGTTGCTATGGGTTCTCCTAATTTTACTCTCTTAACTCCACATAATTATGCTACTTGGAAAATTGATGCATGGAGTAAACTAATGGAAAAAGGGTTAACTCATTACATTGATGGAACTATTGTTGCTCCCACTAATTCTAAGGTTGATCCCAATGGTCACTCAGATTGGCTCACTAAGAAAATCATGGCAATTGGTACCCTAAGAAAGTATGTATCAAGACATCTCATCTTTCATATTGAGAAATGTACTACAATTAAGGATGCTTGGCAGAAGTTTCAAGACTTGTATGGTCAAGTTGATGAGATTAGGGGATATCAAATTGATAGCCATCTCACCATGTTATATCCCAAGAACTTTGATACAATACAAGATTATGTCACTAGGTCAAAATAGTTGAGGGCACAACTCAAGGATTGTGGCATTGATAAGAAGGATACTCAATTAATCTTCAATTTGATGGGCAAGCTTCCACAAGAATATGAAGCATTTGTTTCTAGTTTCCAAACCCATAGGATGTCAATGGGTGCAAGCTACACAATGCCTACATTTGATGCTTTCACCGACATGTTGATGATGGAACAAACTAAGTTGATAAGCATGGGCATTCTTAAGACTTCTAAGTCTCAAGCATATGTGGCAACTCAAGGGAACAAAGGAAATCAAGGAAAGGACAACTCAAACAAGAAGAAAGGGCAATCAAAGCCTAAGGACAAAGCACTACCTTCTCCACAACAAGGAGATTCGTCCTCTTCCAAGAAGGACATTTCACCAAAGGAGAGACCTACTTGTGCCTATTGTAAAAAGGTTGGTCATGAGGAGCATCGTTTCCATTCTAAGAAGATTGATGAGCTCCTCCATATCCTCAAAAACAACAACATTGATTTGCCTAATGCCTACAAGAAGGAGGATTCATCACCTTCCACATCCTCACAATCAAAGGGGAGAGGAAAAGCATTTATGACAGCAACAAGTGGGAACACTCACTCTTTTGGGATAAGGAAAGGACAAGCTCTTTGTGTTACTACAAGTCATTATTTAGGGAGATAGCTTCTAGATTCAGGGGCTTCTCATCATATGACATCTTCACAGTCTATGTTCTCTGCATTTGAGCCTTGGACCATGCTGCAAATTTTGATGGGAAATCATACATACATGGATGTGATTGGGAAAGGATCTATTGCCATTAGGGATAACTCCTTCAATGATGTGTTGTGTGTACCCCATTTGACAAACAATCTTCTTTCCATCTATCAAATCACACATGTGGCAACAAAGAAAACTATGGAGTTTACACCTGAGTCAGTTATCATTAGAGACTCTGAGAGTAGAGATATTATTGCAACTAGGGTTGTGGATCATGCATCTTGATTATATTTCTTTTTTGATTTTGTTCCTATTGATGAGGATGATTTTACATATGATGATCACACTTCTTGTGATGATTCGGATTTTGAGGAGAGATTTGGGTACTTGAACTCAGGGATTCTCACATGTGACCCCATTCTTGAGCCTTGCATTTCATCTCCTCCTATTGATATCACATCAACTATTGCACCTGATGATGCAAATGATGCGACAGTTTTTCCTTCTTGTGATTTAGTGCAGCAAGATATTCCATGTCTTCTAGCCTCATTTCATTGGGATACCTACTTGACAGACATTGCAGGTTTATTTGTGGAGTCCTACATTGCATATCTGGGAGACATCATTGATGATATTTATCTTCCATTTGACGAAGATGATCCTTCTTTGATTGTTGTGAGGGAACACTCTGACCCTCTTGTTCATTCTCCACATGATCATTCTTTCAAGATTGACATGATTGTGGATTCTTATGTACAATAGTTGGAGGAGGTCTCTTTATTTTTAGAGGAGACATGTGAGTCTTTGGATCTTGTTCTACATTCATCTCCACTAGATCTTGGAGTGCCTTTTTCAGCAATGTGGAGCAGTTCACCACCTTTGGAGGGGGTAACTTTCAACATTGACATGGGGACACTTGAGTAGATTTTCAGAGACCTCATTCATCATGATTTTTTCCCTTCATCTTCCCTTCATTATTGGGGGGACATCATGGATACACCTTTGGTTTTGTTTCTTCCCAAGGGGAGGAACGTTGTTCGACATTCATGGAGTAGTTTCTTCATTCAGTTTCGAGATTCTACCATTGGTGTAGATTCTACATTGAGGGGGGGCTACTTAGTCTCTCTTCTTCTTCTTCTTCTCTCATATGGGGGGGACTTTTTCCTCACATGGGGTTTTGTCCTTCACATGCTTCTTTGAGAGTTCTTTGTATAATTTCCATCTCTCTTTTTTGGGGAGGGTTTTTTCCCATTGGGTTTTTCTCTCTTTCCCCGCTTTATGAGCAATTGCATTTGCATTTGTACATGGTTACCTAACATGGCCATGTAGTCGAGACCCATCTTGCATTGCTTAGTTGCATTGTAGACTTAAGTGCATTCCCCTAAGTTGCACTTAAAGCGGGGTGTTGGTGTAATTATTTATTCATCTTGGATATAATTACACTTTACTTAAGTTTGCTTAGGTACATGCACAACATTGTAGTTTTCATATGAGACACTTACCTAGAGATGTGCATGCATTGGGAGTGTGTATATAGGATAATTTCCACCTTTTATGGCGTGATCTTGTTGTTACATTCCACCTTCGGTGGGTGATCCACCTCATGTGGAATATTTTACTATTTCTCCTACCTACCCTTTCATCTCATCGAGCCACATGTCATCATTGTGTGTTCTCTTGTCTCTTAGCCTTGCCTTTATAAGCAAGCTCATCTATATTGTATGTAATTAATGATGATCTAGTTGATCTCTTTTGCATCTTGATAGGAATACAATTTATTCTTGTCATATTTTATCTCTCTTTTCATTGTGCTATCTATTGGTCTGTTTGATCTTGGTTGCTTCAATCATAATCTCACATCTTTTAAGCTAGTTTTTGTGTAAAATTGGTTTACAAGTTTGAATTACATCTATTTTGTGCACACAAGTGTAAATCGGGGTTACAAACCTGAATTACACTTCCCTTCAAAAAATTTATAGTCAGGTGCAAATCGGGTTTGTAACCCCAATTTACACCACTTCATAGCCAAGTCTCTCATATCAAGTGTAGATCAGGTTTATAAACCCAAACTACACCTAAAGCCTAAAAATATATGTCACACCTATTTTTGGTGTAAGACAGGGTTACGACCCTGACTTACACCAAGTCCTTCCCTTTGGGTGTAAGTCAACCCATTGTAACCCCACCTTACACCAACATCCATACATAAGCAAATGGTGTATATCAGGGTTACAACCCCGATCTACACCAAGTCTCCCCTTCATAGTATATATCAAGGTTACAACCCTGATCTACACCAAGTCTCCCCTTCACGATGTATGTTGGGGTTATAACCCTGACCCACACCATTTTCTTTTGTGATTTTCCCAAGTGCTTTCACATGGTGCATGTTGGGGGTATAATCCCACCATACATCATGGTTCCTTCCCATGATGCATGTCAAGGGTATAACCCCAACATAAACCAAATGCAATGTATTCTTTCCTTTTCTCTTTTACATGGTGTAAATTGGATTTGAAAGCCCAATTGCCACTATTTGTCATTATTTGATCTTCCTAGGTGTAAATCAAGCTTATAAGCCCGATTGCCACCATTTAGTATTGTGTGATCTTCCCAAGGTGCAAATTAGACTTATAAGCCCAATATACACCATTTTATATTTTTGAGTCTCTCAAGTGCAAATTGGACTTATGAGTCTGAAATGCACTTCTTAAACCTCAATTGGCAATTTTTGGTCTATTTTGTCTAACTTCGGGAATTCTTCAAATGCATTCCCACAACTCCATTTCAAACATCAAATTCCATATACCAGGACTTGAGAATTTTAAAGTATGGGCTACCAAGCGAGGATGTGAGGACTACCTTGGTGAAGAATGTTGGAAACAAGATAATGCTCCAAACACTTAGTCATTTTTATGCATTTCTAGTAGTGTCATTTTGCAGTTAGAATTCAACATTTCAAGTGTGATTTTGTATTCAAGTTTTTGCATCTAGAATGAGCACGAGTTCTAAGTCAAATAAGACTCTTCTTTGATTTAGTCATAGTTTTCCTAGATTGTCTCATTATATCTCACCTATACATACGAGGTTTCTCATTGTAAATATGGATATCTATTATCTTTAATTTTATGCAACAAAACTTTGTCGAAGTGAAGAGCAAAAGTGAAACTTTGTGTTCCTATTGTTATTTTGCAAACTTGACCAAATAAAAAGATACCTTTGGCATTCAAAATTTGTGTTGACCTCATTGTGTTTATGGTAAGATTGTTTTTACCAAATCTTATTTGGATTAAGTAAAGGTGTTGTGGAAAGATGTTGTTAAAGAGAAGAGCAAGTTTTGATTTGTGAACTTTGTGTCATATTTCAGCTCTTGTTAAATAGAATTAGTAATAGGTGAAAGAGAGAGCATTTTGAAGACTTTGGGCTTCATATTGTTATTTCAAAAAAAGATTAGCTAAATTATAATAAGATATCAAGATAAAGACTTTGTGCTTTGCTTTGACCATCTTAGTTGACACGGTGAGTTACAAAAGTTACTTGAAGAAAGGTTGATAGGATAATAGTGATTCATATTACTTTGAGCTTAAGCATTGTTTTCTCGTCCCAAGGAAGCAATGGAGGACTTTAAGCCTTCACAAAAACTTTACTTCTTTATTTGTATTTTTGATTCGCATGCTCAAAGTTACTTAAATGTAATTTTGAAATTGTAATAATTGTTACTGCTCTGCGTTGTAAATTATTTCCTAAAAAAAAGGAGGCAATAACATCTATTCTAAAGAGGGAATAGGATTATGTACCACCCAAGTTTAGATTATAAATCATAGTTTTTATTTTATCTAGATAAAGAGAGTAGTAGGTTAAAGGGGGAGCCTTCCCTCACAATTATTTGAGATTCAATCTTGCATACTGTGGCTGAAACCACAATTTTTTGAACTTACCTAGTTTACAAAATTTTCACCCAACGGTGAGGGCACTACCTTTGTATCCTTTTTGTAGTACTACCCTTTATATATCTTTAATCCACTATTGTAAGAGTCACCAATGGATTCAAGCTTCAAAGAGTAAAGCTAGGATTACCTTCTACAAGGGAGCAACGAGAGAAATAAGTGTTTGATTATGGTTCAAAATAAATTATGATTAATCAGCCTCGTAAAGTTTATAACGAGAGACCTTGCTTATATAGAGTAGATTGAGAGATATAACTATTTAGGATTATAAAAAATGTCTCAATCCTCTAACATATAATAACTAGAGTATAAGATCATTTGTGCACTAAATACTTGTAAAAAAATTCACAAAGCCCTAAGTAAACTAAACATGTATGAATGGACCTAACTAATGATACCCATTTCATATTAAAAAAGAAAAACCAAATTAAAAATACCCTTGTTCACACCAACACCCCCTTCAAGTGCAATTTATAGATAAGTAAACAAATGCATATATGGTGATGGGTCCTAACTACTAGGCCATGTTAAGTACCTATGTTAAAATGAGATCTTTCCTAAATGGAAAAAAGGAAAAAAAACAATGGAACAAAATTCCTCTCAAAAGAGAGAATATAAGAAAGTGAAAGAAGGAATAAGGGAGACCCAATATTACAAACCCCCCCCCCCCCCAAAAAAAAAAAAAACTATTTTTGTCACCAATATACAATCAATGATCCTCTCATTAGAGGGGAAGAGAAAGACTATGCCCCCAACTTCCCCCAAATAAATAAATAAGTGTAATGTCTTGTAGTAATGGTGAATGCTTGAAGATAAAAGACAATCCAATGCCTGTAAACAACAATCCTCCCCTTGGGAAGAAAAATCCATCTATGAATACATGAAAGCTTCCATTTTTGAATAAATATTAATAGGAAGAAATATCAAGTTGTATAATGATGGTGTCTTTGAAATCTACTCATATTCTATCTTGTCCATAAAAGATGACGCCACAATCAAATGTACATGCCTAACCAAAGAGGATGGCAAACTAATATCAAGTGGTAATCGACAATGAATAAGATCCAAATACAAAAATGATGGGACAATGACTATGATGGGGCTATTATCAAAGAAGAGGGAGATAAACCCTCAAATGTGTTCTCTAAATCTGAAATATGAGACTACACAAATAAGTCTAAAATACCTATCAAGCAACAATCTCACAAAGTTGAATTTAAAAGATTATGATGTATTAGTTGCAAATAATTGCTTGAAGCAACTCTAGATTTATATGTAGCATTAGGTGGTGGATTTGTGAGCTCAATAGGAGGAGAAAAAGAAATGGGAGATGTCTCTATATGTCAAATCTTGATTTTTGCTTGCATAATTAATACAATAAAATTGGATGACACCATTGCACATTTGGCTTTGGTTTTTTGATTTATTTCTAAACATGTATGTGTGAATGATGATTAGATGTGATAACTTAAAATGCATGAAACTAAGATTTAAATGATGATGAATTTCATATTGCAAATGTTTTTTATTATAATCATGGTTTTATGGACTAACCTGTTAACGAGAAATTGAGTGCGAATGAGTCTAGGGTGTAGGTTGAAGGAAAAAACATGGTTGAGGTAGAGATGTCCTAGTCACCCAACAATAGCTGGCATGATGGAAATCCTACACACACACATAGTTGCATTCATCCTACATTTTGAATGGTTTCAATGTGCATTTTGTCTTAATATTGATACTTTTTGCACGAGTCTTATGGATGGTTTAAATGATGATCTTATGCTTACATTTGATTCAATTGTTTAAATTATTTGCTTATAGGTATGCAATTTTGTTTACAATGTATATTAAAATCTTAAATTGGGGGAGATTGATGGATCGTGCACCATATATGGGCCAATATGCATGAAAAATAGAGTTTAACTGAAGTTTAGGGAGAAAAAAAACTCAAGTCAACTCTAGTAAGAGGGGTGACTCAACTCTCCACACCCAAAATAGGGCACAAAAAACTCCAAAAAAATAAGGATTAAAACTTGAACTCATAGGCAATTACTCATGCAACATTGTTGGGGGCTTTTCACCAACAAACTTGGGCATACTTATAAGCAATTTTCATTGGAAATTTCTAGGGGATTATTGAGTAAAACTTGGGTGCCATTTGGACACATACAAACAACCAATTCCCTTTGCCATTTACAACAATAGGGGCAATGATTTGGGGTGCCAATATTTAGTGATTTGGAGCATAATACATAGTAGGTTCCTAGAAATTTCTCTTCTATTTTATAGTATGCACATTCTTATTAATGAATTCTTGAGAGAATAACATATAATTAAAATGGGTATGTGTTTTTACTAGTAGTTTTAGAATTATGTATGTATATATTTATATATATATATATATATATATATATATATATATATATATATATGTATGTATGTATGTATGTATGTATGTATGTATGTATGTATGTATGCATGTATGCATGTATGTCAAGAAAATATGTCCATTCAGACCATACTTTACTACTTTCCCCTGCATCTAACTATACCTATCACCTGAGCACCCATAAAGAACTTAAAACCATTTGTAATAGTTGGATTTAACAAGAAAAAATTCCAACCCTGTTATGGGGAGAGAAAACAAAAACTACCCCCGTCAACACAAAAACTTGCCCAAACCTACATACACCCCAAAAAATACCCTGACTACAATTTACAACTATATCTTTCATAGGGCTTGTATGCCATTTCCAGACGCCCATATGTATATTTTAAAATTTGGGCCAAAATAATGCAAGACTAACAACTTGACAATGACCAAAAATAAAACCACCAATAAAAGGGTTAAAGTCCATCCCTCACAAGACAACTCGCACCATCACCCTCTCCACAAGCCTCAATCATTGACTCCTCTGCTCCACCCTATAGATTCTTCTTTCTTCCCCATCGAGCCTTCCCCGTGCATCCTTCATTTTTCCTTTCGCCTTCTCATCCTATGTTGGAAGCCCACACTATTTGACTACACAAGACTCAATCTCCTTTTCCCTTAGACACATTTTCAAAGAATCTCATCCAATCATAGCCTCCACACGTTGTTCATCTCGATTTAATTTGAATTACCATCATATGAAGGGAACCAATTCTCTAATTTCATGCAACCCATCAATGTTGAGGCCCTCCCCCACATAACCAATCATCCTCCACACAATCCCGCATAACTTGCACAATGGTGTCTTCTTTCTCTCCCAACTTGAGCCCCGAAGCCAAAACCATTGTGACAATGTCACCATTGGTTTTGTATTTGTGCACTGTCCTAAAAAAATAGTCACGCAAAAGGGATTCCATTGTATGCACAAAAGCCTCATCCCCATGCTTGAAAATACATTTAATCCTCTTTGCAGAGACATCCCCCACAAATACCAATTGTTGCATAGAAGTGTAGAGTGTAAAGGTGGCCTCCATCTGCACAGACACCTTGCCACCAACAACCTCAAGACATACCCCAAACAAACTCTGTCACCTTTAAATAATGAAGAATTACGTCATTTTCGACATGATCTATAATTGTCATTACTTGTTGTGTTGTACTCTCCCCCTTCCACATCATCATCCACGGGATCTTGAAAATTCTCAACACGTACTTCATCCTTATCAGTAAATGATAATGTCCACGTTGAAAGGACATTTGCCACCTCATCCTCCTCCCTTTGCACATGGGTGGTGTAGTAATTATTAAATAATTTTAGATCATTTAAAATGGTGAAAATTTATTTGTTGAGGTGTCAAGATCGAGCCTCCTCTTTAATAATTACATTAATAATTATTAAAGAATCTACTTATAAATGTATATTTTGAATACCCAATTTTACTCCCCAGTGATTCACCAACATGGTCACTTTTGCCTTTACCACGTTGTTCGTTCCTAAATATCATTTTTTGCTTCCATCACTAGGATATTACCCAACGAATCTCTGATTACAAACCTTGCCCCTGATATTCCTAGGTTACCTTTAATAGCTCCATCAAAATTTGCTTTATACCAACCCTGTTTGAGGAGCAACCCATTTCACATCAGAGCTTTGTTGCACCATCAGATTGAATGGGCCATATGTATGTATGTATGTGTGTGTGTGTGTGCATACATACACATATATACACATATCCACACACACATATACATAGATGTATGTATATATGTGTATATATGTGTGTATACACACACGCATATGTATGTATATGTATATGTATATGTATATGCATATGTATATGTATATGTATATGTATATGTATATGTATATGTATATGTATATGTATGTCTTTTCTATGTGACTGAAATGTCTTTAGTATTGAACTGCAAAAACATCAAAGTAATTAGTTAGACATGAATTTTAGTTTTGTAGATGCCTTTGCATCAAATATTGCATATAAAATTAAAAATGCATCAAGTATCATGTACTTATCATGTTTGCATGAAATAAACTATGCATGCATATCGAATATTGCATGAAATCATAGTATATTTGAAATGCATAAAATATCATATAGGTGTTTATCAAATTTCAAGAAAATAGTAAGAGTTGTGTTTATGATTTAGCATATACTTGTTATGTTTATTAAGAAAGTAATTTCTTTCTATGTTTGGTTATGGTTTTATGTCTTTGAGATAGGTGTCGAATATGGATTAATAGAGGGAAGTAGATCTTCTTATCAATATCTACCTACCATTCTTTTGTTTAAATGCTTTGGCCAAAGCTATTTGTACCATTGAAATAGTTAGCTGTTATTTTATTTAATTATCTCTACCATATCCTGATAGCAGGGCATAACATGTAAATATGTGAAATTCATGTAGATATATCAGGTACCATCATATTTCATCCCACTGGTCATTTCTAGGTTGCTAGGATTCTTGTGTAGGGTCAGGTATTCTTCGAGTAGCAAGAATTTCAAGGAATCATAAGCTTTATGGTTGGGCGGAAAAGTGTCTTCTTATCTCTTTGTTTGCAAATGACCATTGAGTTAGCGATTGCCAAAGCCTCCAATAATCATGTTACCTATATTTTTATATCATTACTTGTATTATGGTAGCTATATGGGCATAAGACATCAAGCCACGCTCTTGTATATCGTATTCCATGTACTTTGTATTCATGAGTAGACACCTTACACGTGAGATGTAATATGTAATTCATATATATATATATATATATATGTATGTATATATATCTATATATATATATACATATATATATATATATGTATGTATATATATCTATATATATATATATACATACATATATATAGATATATAGATATATATATGTATATACATATATATATATGTATATATATATATAGATATATACATACATATATATATATACATATATATACATATATATATATATATACATATATATATGTATATACATATACATATATGTATCTATATATATATATATGTAATATATGTATATATACATATATGTAATATATGTATATATACATATATGTATATACATATACATATATGTATATACATATACATATATGTATATATATACATATACATATATGTATATACATATACATATATGTATATACATATACATATATGTATATACATATACATATATGTATATACATATACATATATGTATATGTATATATATACATATATGTATATATATACATATATGTATATGTATATACATATATGTATATGTATATATATACATATATGTATATGTATATACATATATGTATATGTATATATATACATATATGTATATGTATATACATATATATATATGTATATATATATATATATATATATATATATATATATATATATATATATATATGTATGTATATATATATATATTGATTATGCATCATTTCATTGCCACATTTATATGAAATTGAGTTAATTATTATGTTTTGTGATATAGTTTTGGGTTACATCCCTTACACTATTATCATTGAGATTCTCAAGCTTTGCATCATATTCAATCTCCTTTGATGTATCACCATCATAGGGTATCTTATATTGGTCATTGAGTGGAATAAGATAATCTAATGCAAGATAATTTGGGAATGAAGATATATGAAGGTCTCCAAAGATCTCTCAAATTTTGGTCTACGGTGTGCATGGGCACTCAGCCTCTAAGATCTTCCAAAAAATAGCAATGCCAATGGTTGTACCAATCAATCCTATGATATCATCATTTTTTTTTAATCCTAAACTAATTTACTCCAAGGTATATCTAGCTCAAGGATGAGTCTATAAATATGGGATGAAAAATTGAGCCAATTTCAATGTGAAGATGTCTTTTTTCCAGGACTCCTAATTATCCCTGGTCAAAATTATTATGGAGGGATGTATTGCATATCCCATGATATTACAATGATAAACTCCTCAAATGATAAAATATTAGGTCAATACATGTTAAGAATTAAAAATAAAGTCAATTGATCAAAATATAACTTTTACGACTGATAATATGTCCAAGTTAGCATCCAAAATGCAAATATGTGACAAAGTACATAAAGTGTATTTGGGACTAAATCTCAAAAAAGTGCATGGATGGTTGTATAGAGTTCCTCTACATTTTCAACATCATGAGAGCCATAAAAATTATAGATTCAAATAAAAAGTTATGAGCATGGAAGCCAAAAAAAATATTCAAACTTCAACCAAAAAACTTAACACCTACAACAAGATCTCATAAATAACTCTAATATTGGAAAATAGGTATTCACTAGTTTAGATATTTAAACAAGGGGTGAGCCTATTTCACCAATGCTATTACATTAAAATGGGATGAAATCAATAGATTCAATCCCAAAGGGGTGAATGTTGATTGATTTTTATTTATCTCTTTGCTTGAGTTGAAAATGAGCTATGGAAAGAGGTAAGCTGAATACAAGATCTAGGGATAAAGGTTTAAAATTGATAAAGATCGACATGCACAATTAGTTTTAGATTTGATATGCAAACATAAGTGAAGATCTAGAGTTAGGAATCTTAGAGGAACAAATGTCTGAAATCTAGACCTGAAAGTGTGGGACAATGGTGCTTGGGGTGGTGACCTTGTCCTTAGAGTGTCAAATGTGGGCAACAAGTATCCTTTTAGGATCAAAATGCAATCCGAAGTGTTTCCTTGAAGTTACCCTATAAATTTTTCAAACATAAGTGTGTGGGGAAACCTCATCCTCCAATTTTTGCCTCTGCAAAAGCTAAATCTGTATATCTCTATCCGCTCTTCCTGGATCTGCAACTATGTCTTGCCACCTGCACATACAAAAGAGGGAAATGGTGTTGTGGATAGGGGTTTGCCTTGGTCAAACCCTAGGTTTAGAATCAACCCTTGAATTGAATTGAAAGTGTTGAAGTAGAATGTTGAACATTATACCCCAAGCATGCTAAAGTTGTTGAAGTTTGATGATTCGGTGCTCTTTGAATGTGATCACAAGTGTTGATGCAATAACATGATAAAAACATAAATGACTCAATCATAAACACATGCTAGCATGAATATTATTGTAATGGTACTCCATAATGTTTAGATCTGAAGAATGCTTTAAAAGATATGGTGGGATGAAATGTTTCCTTGATGCTTGATGGATGTGAGTGGATGATAATGGATGTGGATGGATGCTTGTGATATGAAAATGAATAGAAATAATTCTCTCATATAGGGTTTTCAAGGTATTTCATAAATTAGGCCGACTTCCAATAGTCATATTGAGACATTGTGATCAAGAACCAACTCGAAGGAAGCAGGCACCAACATGTTCAAATTTGAGTTTGGTTTTGAGGGACAAGGGCACCCCAAATGCTCTTTTCCTCCCAAAATAAGGTGAATAAGCCAAGGATGGGGTACACGTAGTTGGAGACACAATTTCAAATCGCCATGTAGACAAATGACATTAGTTTTATAGTAATAAGGCCAGAAATAGACTTGGATAATAGCTAAGAGAAAACATACTAAGGAAATGGCACAAAAAGTAGTGCTAAATTATATAGGGTTATAATTTACAACACTACAATAACCTACACCGCTACTAAGTACTCAAAACTAGCTTTTTAACAATATCTTGTTTGAAAAATCTTATTTTTTTAATGAAAAGTTAAGGAAAAAAAAAGAAAAAATAGCTATCTAGAAGCATCAAATGGGGTTCAAGGGCTTTCTTGGTGATTGCACGATGGTTGACATATGGTGTTGCTAGATTTCACTTTATGTAGGGTGGAGCTCAAGTGAAGCATTTTATTGAAACCCTAGGAAGTATTTGGGTAGAGCTACTAGCCATGAAGAATTTGGCCCAAGGATTTACCCCTAGGTAGCTAAGAAGAATTGCTAGTTGGTGTTATAGGAATTAAGTGCTAAGATTTTGCACCAAATTATCCTTAAAAAAAATTAAATTAAAAAAACAAAAAACCATCATTACCATAAACACTAGGATGATGTTGACTAATGTAGTACACAAATTGCATAAACCATGGAATATGATAGAAAATATTCTAATTCGAAATCAATTGATATTTGTTGATTGTTCAGAAGGGTACTAATCATATAGATTCACATTGTGTGTATTTTATAGAATTGTACAAATAAGATTCTATGAAGATTCATTCAAACCAACAAAAAAGGACAAAAAAATGAACTTCAAAATATAGAGTGTCATATGTGAAAATAGAGATTTTGGGGCCTCTTGGACTCAATGGTGAGGTCCATTTTTCCCAAAGTGCACCCAACAAAAGATCTCGCATGGTTATCTCTCAAATTTGAGAATGGGCTGACAAAATTGGATCTCTAATACCATGTAAGAGTGACCAATTGACTTAAGCTACTAGGATCATCTAAAAATTTAAAGACTATCTTACAAGAGAGCATCGAGATAAATAATTTCTTGATTATGGTGAAAAATTAATTATGAGAAATTACCCTCATAATATGTAAAATGGGAGATCTTGCTTATATAGGTAAGACTGATAAATAGGACTGCCTAAGATGGTCATAAGTATCTTAATCCTATGACATGTGACAACTAAAGGATAAGATCACATGTGTACTAGATATTTATAGAAATATTCTTAGAGCCCTAAGTAAACTCAACATGTGAACATGTGTGAATATGAGCTAACTAATGACTAGTTGGAGAATGTGTCTCGTTCACACTACAAATGGGAAATTTAGATAAGAAATACTCTTATTCAAACTACCACCACATGTGACCTAGATTACAAGGCAAGGAGCGTCTATTGGATATGGATCACAAATAAATCAAAGCTATTGATCAAACATGCCGCCTAAAATTACTCTTGTCATTATCCTTTTATGATTAAATCCAAGAACTCCCCACCAACACTATTTTATCTAAAAGTTACTCATCTAAGATGGAGATTTAAGATAGTAAAACCATGAGCCTAAATTTTTGCCATCTAGATCATTTTAAGGACATACACGAGTAATGTGAAGGTAGAGACCACCAACCCTAGTGAGAAAAAGGTGGAAGTGGTTATAGATTCAAGCCAGAACATTGTTTATTTAATGGTCGATGTGGAGGAGTGGTGACTCTCTAAAGGGTGCACGAGTGTCATTGAAAAGATTTAAAGTGGCTATACTACTATTTATAATACAAGGATATGCCACAAGGTGAAGAAAGTAAAACCTTTAGTATACTGCAAGGGATTTTACTCTAACAATGATCAAAAAGAGTTTTAAGATGTTGGACTTCTAGCATCATCTTCCTTTATTAGACATAAATATGCATCAACACATTAAAGGTAATATAAAACTTGGAATACCCCTTGTTCATGGGGCTTGGTGGATTGATCCTGCTCTTAACCTAAGAAAGGGAGTGTAGGCACCTAAAATTATCCTTAACTAAATAAATATTTATTATTTATTTAATTATTTCCCCCCTTTTCCTCTATTAGTTAAATATATGTTTTTATTTATTTAATTCATTTGTTAGCCTTTTTTTTCTAAAATTTAAATACATATTTATTATTTATTTAATTATCTCATAATATCACATTTTCCTTTATTAATTGAATAAATACTTTTATTTAATTCATTCATTCACTATCCTCTTCTTTCTAATCCTATCCCTCTAACTCGTTCACAGTATTTTTATAAGATCTTGAAGGATACGAGGACAATGGAGTCAAGATTATCATTTGTATGAGTTATAATGTTGTTTTATTTTGTTAAATGCATTTTATTTAGATCTCCATTGGTGTTGTTGAATACTTTTGTATATTTTAGGTTAGTGGTTGGACTAACTAGGAGTTTATAATATGTTCAAAATTCATCATACACATTTTGACACACCCAGTGGTACCCTAGTTCCATTTTTAAATGATTTGATTGAGTTTTTGAGTGTTTTTAGGAGTTTTAGGTCAGATCTATGCATTTGGTTTCTACTTCTATGCTCTTGTCGGGTTTTGTTACACATCCGCACTCTATTTCAATACTTTTGTTCATCAAAACTATGCATTTGGAGCCTAAACCTACACATTTTATTTTTATGTTAGGGTTATAGTTTTCATTTTTTTGTACTTAGGGTTTCTACGTTTCTATGCATTTTTTGCATATAAATATGCACTTGTTGCACATACTTGTGCAATTGATTATTGTTTCTATGTGATAGTTGTTCATTACTATGCTTTTGCCTCATCTTGTTGTGCATCTATGTTTGTTAGGTTTTCTCTTTTGCAAGTTTATATTTCTACATATTTGCTTCCTATTTATTTTCCCTTGTTGCAATGATCTACACAATTACTGCTTCTATCTGTTCATTTGTTAGGTATAGCCATGCTATTGTTTTTTATTCCTACAGTTTTGAAATAGAGAGGTAATTGTCATATTTAGTTTATTTTGAGCTAACCCTTTTGGACTAAACAAGTGGTGTAGCTGGTCTATCGTGCATCCAAGGTTTGAAATAGAGACTACTAACATATTTTTGGGTGCAACATACATTTGGTAGAAGGCCTGCATTTGAAATATTGTGGCTTTGATTTCTATATTAGCTCACATTTTAATTTCTTAAGGTTAATGAAATTTGTTTATCATATTTGGTGTACTTGCACATTTGTGTTAACCAAGATTATTGTGTGTGTATCCTCTCCCCTTATGTGCCTGTGTGATCTTGGATGTAAGAGAAACACAAAATAGACTCTTTTCTTTTTAGTAGGAGGTCTTCTTAGTGATTTCATCACCCTAGGGTTTGACCTCAACCATGTTTCTCGACACGATATATAAAGGGTGGAGAGTGAGATATATACCTCAAGGAGTGGATAACATCTTTCCCAGTCAAGCCACAAGACCTTCGGTCCACAAAGAATTGTTTGGTAAGGCGTTGGAGGAGACCCCTTTGATATCGAGCTATTTCAAATGGGCTCTTTGTTCACAATTGTCCCCCACTGATAAACTTTGTTGTAGTAGACTAAGAGCCTTTGTCCATTTCCAGTGAGATGCAGGGGATGCATATATCGTACCCTAAAGTTACTCAACATGTACTAGTTGAGATAGGAATCTTAAGGCTTCAGCTTATTAATTTCCTCCCTAAGAGAGAGATAAAGGAAACATTTTGTTGGCCTAGATCTTTAGGTATCCACTTCTTGGAGTGTTGATCTTAGGCCTTCACTGCATATACAATCCCACTTGACTAGTTAGGTTATGCTTGTCTTATGAGTGTCTTCTTTTGTGTTAAACTAGTGGAAGTTTGGGCCTTAGCCATACCTTTTTATAGTTAGGATTTAAAATAGATAAACAAGTGTTTTCTATTGTTTGATGTGTATTATTTCCACATATATCACTCAAACAACTTATATTTCAGGGCAAACCAATTAGATTTTAGGAAAATTTAGCAACCTATAGCCTTTTTGCATATTTGATCGTTGTGCCTACACATATGAGCTCTTTTTCTATGCATTCAATTTCTAACTCCACACGATTGAGATTTGTTCCTACACATATGAGCCATATACCTACACATTTGATCACTATTGTTGCACATTTATCATTTGAACTTGCACATTTGATTCACCAAGCTTGCACATTTGATTCATAGTCTAGCACAATTTCTCCACAGTCTTGTGTATTTGACCTATCAACATATAGCATCCAATTAGTGATTTTTCTTGCATAATATTTCACTTACCAACATACAAATAATGACTATCACTATCAATTTCAAAATTGTAGACACTTGTTGAGCTATATAGAAAATTATAAATTTATCCTTTAGGCTTGAGCACTTTGATAAATATTTCTGGATTAGGGTGTTTAGTTTGTAGATTCTTGAAGTCTTCTTTTATAATTTTTTATGTTTATTTAGTTATTTGAGGAAATTGTTTATTATTTTGGTATATCTGTTCAATTTTCTGGTACATTTTTTGCTTTTTGTTGTGCAATTTTTGCTTGATCTTGCACATCTATTATTTGTTGTTGCACAATTGCTTCTTATTGCTACACATATGTAGCTTTCTACCATACATTTGACCTCTTTCTATCTACACTTTTGATCACTTTTCTCATTCATCTTGTCTATATACTGACACTACCGATCTTCATTACTATGCTTTTACTTAGTCTATCTTTACTATTGTCATGTGTTCTTGTGAAATTATTTCTGATGAGTTGATACTTTGTTATATTTTTATCCTCAGAACTCTTGAGTTTTTGTTATCTTTTGGTTTGCATAGTAGTAGTAATGTTTTGGAAGTTGACTATATGTATTCCATATGTTAAGCTTGAACTTATTAAATCATGTTCTACCTTTGCCAGTCTATTCTTGTAGCCAAGTCATTTATTCTTGTAGCCATGTGATTTATTCCTATAGCCATGTAGATTATTTAGGGCAATATCATCTGTGAATTAATAGATGTGTTAATTAAATAAAATGTGTATGCATGTCCTTGTATGTTATTTCTGTTGTAGTGCATGTAATAAATGATACCATGTTGGATGTTCTCCTATCACGCCTGATGAAGGAAAGGATACCTATGAGATAACTAAAGATTAAACTATATAGGATCTGAGCAAGTGCAAGGTACAACGTAAGCGGAGTAGTAAAGTGACATTACCAATGTCTAACTTTAGTGGGCATTGAATTTGCAAATATCACCGCGACATGTAAAGATTGTGGTGTGGTTTAGATCCACGTTTCCTGCAACATAGCTCCAGTTATCTTCTTTATCAATCAATCATCCGCCTCTTCTTCTGGGTGTGATTTGTGTGGTCTTTTGTAGTTATCAACTCTTAATTTCTGTTATCTTCTTTATCAGTCAATCATCTGCCTCTTCTTCTGGGCGTGATTTGTGTTGTCTTTTGTAGTTATCAACTCTTAAGCCTGGTATCACTACTACTAAAGAAAGTTATGTTATTCTAATATGTTAAGAGTTGTTTTTCGGGAAGCCTGGTATCACTCATCCAAGGGGGGCCACTTGGCGAGTGATCCCGTGTGTTTGTTAAAATTAGTTTTCTTTCTTTAGCAGCACTAGAAGTTCTTGCATTGACTGTTCCTGTAGCCAAGAAAGAACAGAGTAATTTCTGTTATCCATATTAAATTTATCTAGCATTGCTTTTAAGAATTTATGTAGAATTCTTCATGTAGCCTTTTACCTTTTTTCCGCATAATGTTAGTTGTTGCAGTAATGCAGAATAACTGTTACAAGAACTTAGTGCATATATAGTGCAAACCCATTTCAAGTACTACATCCCTGGGTTGACAATCAAATGAACACTAGCTATGGAAATAGTGACTTTACCGAAAGAATGTTCAAACTTCAGATTGAGACTTCAATTAGAGTTATTATTCTTATTGTTGGGGTGAACATTTTTGGCATTGTTGCTGGGGATGGTGTCAAGCTAAGAACATGTTATGGTTATTATCTTTTCAGTTTTTAGTTAATTGTTTTTTGGCATACTTGACTGTTTGAAAAAGAATTTTATGAATCTGCATGCATAGATGAAGAAGAGATGTTCTAGGTAGATTTCTGCCCAGTCATCCTAGTCATGCAGAAAATAATTCCTCTGATATAAATCCTTTTGCTGAACATTATCAAACCCCAAAAAATTTGAATAATCCTGAATTTGAATTCCCAGAAGGTAGTCTTCATTTCCTCTTTGGACCTCAAGAAGAATAATTGCATATAGTAACAACCCCCACAAGTCCAATGCAAGGAAACCCACCTCGTGGTGGAAATAATCCACCACCACAACCAGACCTAATGTTTGAGTTCCCCATATCTGATCAGCATGATAATACCAATCTCAAGAACATTCCAGCTTCTTACCTCCCTAAATTCTATGGATTGGTGACAGAGGACCCAGACACATTTCTATTTGAGTTTGATGTTCTCTGTAGGAGTTTTGACTATACCACAGATGCCCATAGACTCAAAATTTTTCCTGCCATCTTGAAGGAGTCTTCCTTGAGATGGTTTATGAGCTTGGTTAGTATCATAATCAATACATGGGATGAGATGAAATGGTTGTTTCTTGCAAAATATAAAGATTATTGTAGAGGCATTGATTGTCATGGGGATGACATCTTTAGAATGACACAAAAAGAAGATGAGAGTCTTGAAGATTATCTGGAAAGATTCCTATTTAGTGTCAAAAAGTCTTAAAATAGTACTCTTAATGAAGATTCCCTCAAGTTGATATTTTTGAGGGGAATCAGTGATGAATGCACTAATTCTTTGGATCTTATGGGAGGAGGTGACATTACACAGTCCACTTGGGCTGAAATAGGATAAATTTGTAACAAGTATTCTAGATCTGCTTCTAAGAAGAATAGGCGTTTCAAACCAGGAGCACCATCATCAGCATCTAGTACTGGAGTTTCTAGATTGGAACTTAGCCATTTATTAAAGGACTTTAAGGAGGACATTATAAATAATATGGCTACCCAGTTGGATACACTTGCAGCTAAGAAGAAGCATGAAGAATCTGATGCGTTTCTTGTAGAATTTTGTCCTCATTATAGACAGTGAAAGAAGGATTGTCCTTGCAAAATGGTTGCAAATGTGGAAGTTCTTGACTTCAAGCCAATACAAGGTGAAGATGAGCAAGTCTTCTATGTTTCTCAAAGAAGGCCAAATTTCCAAAGACAAGGTATGCCTCCGGATCCACTTTATTTTTCTGGTTACAGTGGAAATTCTTATGTGCCAAATAATCAATGGCAACCACCTTATGCTCAAAATCTTGGTAATTATCAAAATTGGTATGGTTCTCAAGCCCAAGGGCAACATTTTGGTAATCAAATACCACAGTGGCAATAGCCACAAGGGAATTGGTATCCACCTCAAAGCCAAGGAAGTGAGTTTTAAGGAAATTGGCAACCTACTTCTCAATGGAGGGGGAGTCGGCCATGGAATGCCCAATCTTCTGGTTATCAATAGCCTATTTAGCAACCACAGCCTCCTGCAATAATGCCTCCTCCTGTAGCCATTGCAGTCCCACCTAAGCCAACGCAGTTGCCTACTCAACCACTGCTAAATCCTAATATTAAGCCTCAACAACAACAACAAGCTTATTCAGCAGATCTTAATCAATACTCGGCCTATTCTCTATCTCTAAGTGATTTTCACCTCCAATCTGGGATAACTCTGCCTAATCCATCTCCTCTAGTTATCACTAAGGTACAAGAAGAATAAGAAATCTCTGATCCAACAGATGCGATTCCTTAGGAGCAGGTATCATCACCATTTCCCCAGAGATTGCAAGAAAAGGAAGTTCCCACAGAACAAGAGCAAGGCTTTGATATTATAGATCAACTGAAGTATATTTGTGTTAAAATCCCATTGTTGCAAGGAATAAAAGATGTTCCCATATATGGTAAGGCACTAAGAGAAGCATGTTTTAAAAAACTTGGTAGGAAGAAGAAGGATCCACAAATAGTTCATGTTATGGGTCAATTGACAATATTATGTTAGGCAAGGTTGCAAATATTCTGATCCAGGTAGTCCTATTGTAAGTATAGGCATTAATGGCAACTAGATAAGAAATGTTTTAATTGATTTAGGGCTAGCCATTAATGTGATGACAAGAGAAGTAATGAAACAACTTGAAATCAATAGTCTAAGGCCTACACCCACAGTTCTACAACTTGCTGATAATTCTACAGTAAGACCTGATGGTATCATTGAGGATGTAGTGGTTATTTTGGATTCATGGGAATACCCTACAGAATTTATGATTCTATCTCCAAAAGCAACATTGGGAGGATATCCAGTAATTTTAGGAAGACCTTGGCTTGCCACGACTGATGCATATATTGAATGTAGATCAGGGGATATGACTATTTTAGATGGGAATTCCACAAAAACATTAGCCTTGTATTCTTTTGCACAACCCCAGCTTGATCAACAATAAGCCGTTTGGCCTATTTTAGGAGAAGAATATGAGGGAGTTGACTCTATTAATCATCTTGATGATTAATCGAGGGCCATTCATGCAATTACCTGACGAGGACTCAATTATTTATCAAATTCTGATAAATGAATTGATACAAGAGCAACAATTGCAGGAGTTAGTTCCAAATATTACAGGTTTGGACTTTCTTGTAGCCACTGATATATTGCATACTCTGTTGCCGCAGGAAGCATCTTCTTCTCATTTTTCTGATATAAACCAGATTGATCTTACTATCAAGATAGAAGTTGATTTGAATAAATTTTTGAATATCAATAGAGATCTTTCAAGTACTCAAAAAGAGGCCCTTGCGGACTTGTTGAAATGTCATAAAAATGCTTTTGCATGGGATTACAAGGATATGCATGGAATAGATCAAACAACTTGCACCCACCATATTTATATAAAAGAAGAGTGTTGCCACTCAAACAGCCTCAAAGAAGAATTAATCCTGCCTTGAAGGAGATAGTTAAAGAAGAATTGCAGAAGTTGTTAAAGGTCGGGTTTATCTATCCTATTTCTGATAGCCAATGAGTATCACCTTTGGTCATAGTCCCTAAGAAAAGAGGAAAATGGAGGGTATGTATTGATTATAGAGCCCCAAACTTAGCAACAAGAAAAGATCATTTTCCATTACCATTTGTGGATCAGGTATTGGATTCCTTGGCTGGTAAAAGATACTTTTCATTCCTTGATGGATTCAGTGGTTACAATCAGATTCAGATAGCCTCAGAGGAGCAAGAGAAGACAACATTCACTTGTCCTTGGGGCACATATGCATATCCCGTTCTTCCTTTTGGGTTGTGTAATGCTCCAACCACTTTTCAAAGAGTAGTGATCAATATCTTTTATGATATTTCTCAAGACATTATGGAAATCTATATGGATGACTTTACAACTTATGGTTCTGAATTTGAACAAGCATTAGGGAACCTGAAAAAAGTTTTGCAGCGATGTGAAGACTATAGTTTGTCATTAAATAGTGAGAAACGCTTCATCATGATGCAAGAAGGAATAGTCCTTGGTCATCATATCTTTGTAAAAGGAATATAGGTGGATCCAGTAAAGATTGAAGTCATTTAGAATATCCATGCCCCTGTGAAGCAAAAAATTGTAAGAAGTTTCCTTGGTCATGCTTGATACTACATAAGGTTTATCAAGGATTTCAGCAAAATTGCAAATCCCTTATATTCACTACTTACCAAGGATATTGAATTTAAATGGACCTCAGCATGCAATGAAGCTTTCTTAAAGCTTAAGCATGCCTTGACTCAAGCACCAATTCTTAAAGGTCCAAATTGGTCTTTACCAATCCAAATCCATACAGATGCATCTGATTATGCAATAGGGGCAGTCTTAGGACAAAAGATTGAAAAATTGGAAAATGCAATATATTATATTAGTAAGAACTTACATGGACCTGAGTTGAATTACACAATCACTGAAAAGGAAATGTTAGTTGTTATATATGCACTCAACAAATTTAGGCACTATATCACGGGATATCCTATATTTGTGCATACAAATCATACTGCAATCAGATATCTCATGAATAAGCCTTTAATAACTGGTAGATTGGCTTGCTGGTTGTTGTTGATGCATGAATTTGATATCACAGTTGTTGATAAACCAGGGAAGTCTAATGTGGTTGCAGACTATCTTTCAAGACTCGAGTTACAAGAAAATTATATAGTGATAGATGATGTTTTTCCAGATGAACATTTATTTCTTATCCAAGCTCATACTCCTTGGTATGTTGATATTGCCAATTATTTAGTTGCTGCTAAAATGCCAATTCATTTCTCTCCTAAAGAAAGAAGATTGTTAGTTGAAAAAAGTTTTAACTTCTCATGGATTGCTGACTGTTTTTTTTATATTGGGCCTAACCAAGTCACGAGAAGATGTGTTAGAGAAGATGAAACATATGATATCCTGCATGCATGTCATGAAGAGCCATGTGGAGGACATTTTGCTACCAAAAGAACAACACTGAAAGTACTAAATACATGATACTATTGGCCCATATTACACAAGGATGCAACACAGTATACAAGGAAATGTGATAGATGCCAATGTATGGGAAGACCTACAAAATCTGATGAAATGCCATTATATCCACAAATGTCAGTAGCACCATTTGATAAATGGGGTTTAGATTTTGTTGGCCCAATTGATCCACCTTCCAATGGCAAATCCTACACTTTGGTATGTATAGACTATGTAACAAAATGGGTGGAAGCTCGTGCCATGACACATGCAAGAGACAATAAGGTGGCTAAGTTTCTTTATGAAGAAATATTTACAAGATATGGAGTACCAGGAGAGATTGTCTCGGACCAGGGACCTCAATTTACTTCAACATTAATAACAGCTTTGGTCAATGAATACAATATAAGGCACAGAAAATCTACTTCGTATCATCCACAAGCTAATGGATAGGAAGAAGTTACAAATAGGGAGCTTGAGGCTATTCTTACCAAAACGGTATCTGTTCATAAAAAAGATTGGCCTCATAGGCTTTCAAAAGCAATTTGGGCATAAATAACAACTTGGAAAACATCGTTTGGTTTACACCTTTTGAAATGGTTTATGAAAATACAACAATGATGCCTATTTAATTCAAGCATAAAACTTTGAGGACAACTTTGCAATTAAATATGACACTCTCTACAACATAGAAAGAACGTATTCAACAATTGAATACTCTGGATGAATGGAGGAAAATAGCTGTCCAGCAGACATAACTGATTCAAAATCAGAGAGCAAAGTGGCATGATAAGTATATCAAAGAAAAGAAGTTCAAAGCAAGTGACTGGACACTGCTAAATGATTCCAGATATAAAGATGCTATGGGGAAGTTGCAAACCAGGTGGTTAGGTCCATATGAGATAGAAGAATTTTTCAATAATGGAGCAGTTCGTTTGACCATAATTGATCTTGTTCGGTTAAAGCTTTTAGTGAATGGTCAACGACTACGTCTGTATCATAAGTCAACCACTAAAGAGGAGTTCCTATAGCAATTTGACCAAAAGGATGAAACAAAAGTTCCTGCAGCAACTGACAAGGTTCCTACAACCACTACAGAGGATCCTGCAGCAACTGATCAACTTCCTGCTGCAATTGAGAAAAGTAATAATGGTGAGGTTCCCACAGCCACTGTAGTGAACATGCTTGCCACTTCATAATTCTTCTCGCATCATTTCACAATAAATATTTCCATATCTTATGGGAATATTCTTCTCTATAAATAAAATTCCATCCACGTCATTCCATCCCACTTTCTTATTTGTCATTTCACTTCATTTAACCGTCATTTTACGTATGACTGCAGGTATGTGCATATTGTGTTTTGTTTTAATTATGTATTTATTATTTCATTATGATTATTCCTTTTTAAAAATTTGCTACACTCCCCAAAATCTCGTCAGCTTGTGTGGACACATGCTAGGTTAAGTTGGGGGGTGCTTTATGATTTGGTTTCCAAAGTTATTGATTATCCGTCCTTTTTGGTACTTAGAATTGATTGCATGCCATCATTGTTTATCAAGTTATTATTTCACATAATCAAATAATAAAATTTGCCGCCAAAATTGAAATATTATGGAATTTTCAATTTAGCAAGTTTGTTAGATATTTTGGTTCTCAGTTTCTTAGCTGCATAGTGTTCAATACTAGCAGAGTAAGAGATGGGTGGTGATCTAATCCGCCATGAGCCAACAGTTCATGAGGTTTTGCTGCAGGATTCTCTTTGTGAGCATCATTTTAGACACCATGGCTGGCTGGATTACTTCTTGAAAATCAGAGACTTTAATAAAGAAATAGTGGCAAAATTTATGCATTCCTTTAATGAAGGAGAAGCTATGGTTAAAGGCTTAAGGGTTATTGCAGGAAGGGGAAATTTTTTTGGAAATAAAAGATGCAAGGAGTGCCAAAGCAAAGTTCACAATTCCCACGGATGAACCTCTAATGCTGGACAAGCAAGGAACTAGAAGGGTTTCCCTGCTAGCAGAGTGGCCTCAGGAAGCTTTGTATGTTATGAAATACATTACTGCAGGAAGGGGAAAATTTTTTGGAAACAAAAGATGCAAGGAGTGCCAAAGCAAAGTTCACAATTCCCACGGATGAACCTCTAATGCTGGACAAGCAAGGAACTAGAAGGGTTTCCCTGCTAGCAGAGTGGCCTCAGGAAGCTTTGTATGTTATGAAATACATTACTTATGAAGGTAGATATTCAAATTTACATTCACCACATTTTAAATTACTTAGTCATTTACGACATGGCTGGAGGGTGAATATCCCTAATTTTCTATACCACCTCATTTCTACAAACGCTAAGGAGACACAGAAAAATGGAAATCATTCTGTTAGCCATCATGGATTGGTTAAATTGCTTGTAGAACATTCCCTTAGAGATGTTTCACAGATGGAATGGGGAGTATTTGAGGATATACTACAGTTTAGGGTTGAAGATGCCCCTGTTGCAGAGAATTCACCGGCTGAAGAAGAAAATGTTGCAGAACCCTCTTCTCATGTAGTTGCTACAAAGGATGATTTGTTTGTTGTTGAAGGAGCTACGGTTATTGTGGAGGAAGAGATGACTGAAATGAATGTGGAACAACCCTGTACCTCTCTTCAAAGAGAGTCACCAATTTCTAGGAGAAAAGGGAAGGAGTTGGAAAGGAATGAAACAAATGAAGAACCCATGATGCACTCGTAGGCAACTCAAATTTCTCCTGCAGCAACTAAAACCATTCCTGCAACCACTGCAAAAGTTTATGTAAGAAGAATATGGAGTAGGACCCAGAAGGCGCATCCAGCAGGTGATCCAAAAGAGGTTATTGTAGTGGAAACATCACAAGAAGGAAGCCCCACCAATATCGAATTACAAGAAGAAGGAAGCCTTGCAGATGCTGAAATCCAAGTAGAAGCTAATGAAGATAGATTGACAAATCTTGTTTTTGTGGCACAACAGCTTGAGGAGGTTGATGAAGAAACTGGTTGAGACACTTCACATCATTTTGAAGAAACTATTAGAGAGATTCCAGAACAGTTTGAAGAAACTGGTGGTGACACTTCACATCAGTTTGAGGAAAATATTGGAGAGATTCTAGCACAGATTGAGGAATTTATTGAAGAAATCCCACGGCCTAAGGTAACACCTATTAGACCTCCTTCATCCATAAGTAGTTTATCCATTGCTTTAACATTTTATAGACAATGAGAAATAGAGAGGGCTAGGTTGCAAGGGATTATTGATAAACAACAAAAAGAAGTTGAAAAGAGGGAAAGAAAAATTGAGGAATTAGAGGCTAAAGTTGAAACAATTTCTAGTATGGTCTCCGAATTGATGCAATGTAGGGCACCTCCAAGGGTTTATTTTGTGCATTTGAAGGAGTGATATTTAAATTTGAAATTGAACCACATTGTTAGGGATCTTAGCCCCTCTTTTGGAACCCCTGAAGAGTTCTTTTATGCTTACCAAACCTCTCCACCAGCTGTGAAGAATTTTCTATGTGAATTCTATTTACATAACTATGTTGTATCCTCAGACAGTGAGTGGAACCCTTTATTATATGTTGGGGATATTCATATCAAAGCTTTAATGTCATGGATCCATAATGAGATCAGCATGGGGAGACAAGCCAAAGCATTTAAGGATTTAGAGTTTGACTGTCCATTGCCATTAAGGAAAGAATCAAAAGAACCAAGAGTTCTTTGTTATGAATGACAAAAATTACTGGTAAGGGATGATGTTAGAAAACTAGTTCTTCCAATGAGAGAAGAAATCTATTAGGCATATGAGCATCTAGTTTAGACTGACAGAGAAGCTACAATAGATGGGTTAGCTCAATGTTGGAATAACTTACCAGATCAATTAAAGCAGGGGGAACCTTATTCATTGCAAAATTTTCAAGCAGCTATGCAAAGAGCCCCCAGATATATACAACTAGGTAGAGAGAAAACCAACAACTGGCTACCACTAATCTTTCAGCCTCTTATTCTTATGTGGCCACTATTGGGATGTCAGCGTATAGATCAACCCTATGATGCACTCATAGAAGAATCAACCAGATGGTCCAGGCTGGAAAAAGTGAAGGGATTTTATTGGAATTTGGCTTCAGGAGGGACAGGTCAAGGCATCATTGGTGATTTGAGAGTTAGTGCAAGAGTCATAAATTTTCCTTTTGCTATAGGATCAACAGGCTCTTAAAGTTGGGGGGCATGATGAGTTGACACTTTGTTATATTTTTATCCTCAGAACTCTTGAGTTTTTGTTATCTTTTGGCTTGCATAGTAGTAGTAATGTATTGGAAGTTGACTATATGTATTCCATATGTTAAGCTTGAACTTATTAAATCATGTTTTACCTTTGCCAGTCTATTCTTGCAGCCAAGTCATTTATTCCTACAGCCATGTGATTTATTCTTGTAGCCATGCAGATTATTTAGGGTAATATCATATGTGAATTAATAGATGTGTTAATTAAATAAAATGTGTACGTGTGTCCTTGTATGTTATTTCTGTTGTAGTACAGGTAATAAATGATACCACGGTGGATGTTCTCCTATCGTGCTTGATGAAGGAAAGGATACGTATGAGATAACTGAAGATCAAACTATAGAGGACTTGAGCAAGCGCAAGGTATGGCGTTAGTGGAGTAGTCAAGCGACATTACCAATGTCTAACTTCAGTGGGCATTGAATTTGCAAATACCATCACGAAATGTAAAGATTGTGGTGCGGTTTAGATCCACGTTTCTTGTAACATAGCTTTAGTTATCTTCTTTATCAGTCAAACATCCGCCTCTTCTTCTGGGCGTGATTTGTGTGGTCTTTTGTAGTTAATTTCTTTTTAATAAAGAGCTCTTCTTCTTCTCAAGAGTTAGACAGAAAAGGAGAAGAATAGAGCAAATAATTTTTGATAGTCATTCTTGAGTTTCTTTTTAAAACTATTTAATCACTTTTAGAAAAGGATGAAAAAAAGTTATGTTATTCTGATATGTTAAGAGTTGTTTTTTGGGAAGCTAGATATCACTCATCCAAGGGGGCCCACTTGGTGAGTGATCCCGTGTGTTTGTTAAAATTAGTTTTCTTTCTTTTGCAGCAGTAGAAGTTCTTGCATTGATTATTCCCGCAACCACTAGAACATATCCATTGACTGTTCCTGCAGCCAAGCCAGAACAGAGTAATTCCTATTTATCCATATTGAATTTATCCAACATTGCTTTTAATAATTTATGAAGAATTCTTCATGTAGCCTTTTACCTTTTTTTCGCATAATGTTAGTTGTTGTAGTAATGCATAATAGTTGTTATAGGAACTTAGTGCATATATAGTGCAGACCCATTTCAAGTACTACGTCCCTAGGTTGACAATCAAATGAACACTAGCTATGGAAATAGTGACTTTATCAAATGAATGTTCAAATTTCGGATTGAGACTTCAATTAGAGTTATTATTCTTATTGTTGGGGTGAACAATTTCTAGATAGTTCCTAATAGGTCTTGGACTTTTAAAATCTTGAAATTTTGGGCTATCTAAGTTTTTTATCTGTCACAACAACTTTTTCATTGTCCTTGCTCTATTTTCCAGTCATCCATAGTCTTTGGCTTACATCCTTCTTGCTTTCCTCATTACATCACCTTTTCTTAGTCAAACCAAACCTACCAAATTTTCCTTTTCATAAATTATAAAATTTGTCTTTAGTCCTATTGATCTTACCTCACTTTTGACATACACTAGGTGGTCATCATTGCTTGGGATCTATCATCCTTGAGTAGGAGATTATTTTAGTAATCTTGAGTAGGGATAGATTGACTCGGGGTTCATCATCTCCTTGCTAGTCACTTCCTCTCTAAACAATCAAATTTTGGCTATCTATCATAGTCCAAGTTTGGTCTTGTCATCACTTTACCTTATCTCAAGATCATAGAGGAAACTTTTGACTTCTTTTTCATCCAAATTTTTCTACCATCTTATCAATCTTAGGGTCATCACTTTGATCACCTATCCTTGAAATATTATTCCATATTTCTTGGGTTGAACACTATTTTGTATGGTCCAAACTAGAGCCCAATAACAAAAAAAAATGGAGAAAAACTAAGACCTTAATGATCTTAGACCCCTTAGAAACAATGTGTTCATAAATGATGAGGAGCCCACATAAGATGAAATTAGGGAAGCCCTAGAAGACCAAGGTTTCAATAAACTCCCTAAGGTAGTGTTAAATTCATATCCAAAGTGGTACTTTTTTACACTTGCCTAAAAAGGTGCCAAGTTACCCTCTAATTTTTATTTGTCACGAACTAGAGATACCAACAATATGAGTGATGCTAGTGCTAGTGGTCAAAGATTTGGACATATTCTTGTACTAGAGTCACCATTATCCCTTTTGCAAAGCACTACTCTAAGACCTATCACCATTAGACCTCTTCAACAACAAGAAGATCCCATTATCCAACAAGCCAATCAAGGATCCCAAACACATACCCAAGGTCAACATCATACCAACACTTTAAATATGGAAGGTCAAACCTTACCATCAATGACATAGTGCTTGTCAAAATAATGGTCAAAACTATAATACCAGTCAAACCAATGGTCAAAATGAAGGTCCTTACTACCAACAAATCCCCTGTTATCAAAACAACTACCAATTACCAACCAAAAAAATTCAAACTACGTCCCTGTCCACCTCCATCCCATGGCCAACAAAACATAGGAATGACTCAAGGGAACTCTTTACAACCGCCAGAAGCATTGACCCAACAAATTTAGGCCCTCCAACAACAAATTATCTAACAAGCCTTACTGTCAATGACATAGTGCTTATCAAAATAATGGTCAAAACTATAATACCGGTCAAACCAATGGTCAAAATGAAGGTTCTTACTACCAACAAATCCCCTATTATCAAAACAACTACCAATTACCAACCAAAAACATTCAAACTACATCCCCGTCCACCTCCACCCCATGGCCAACAAAACATAGGAATGACTCAAGGGAACTCTTTACAACCACCAGAACCATTGACCCAACAAATTCAAGCCCTCCAACAACAAATTGCCAACAAAAATTTAGGGGCCTTAACCAATAAGTACATGATTAAGGATATTTATCCTTATCCTTTTGATAGGAATGTACTAATGTACACATTCTCCCCCATCTTGGAGGTACCTAAATTTCACATATATAATGGGGAGGGTGATCCTAACGATTACAATAGAGAATTTCACACGGATTTCATAGAGGTGATTCACAATCAAACTTATCTTATGTGCCTCTTTCCATTAATCCTGGGGGGACAAGCTTGTAAGGAAGTTAAGTAGCAAAAAAACTTTCTACACTAACCTTGAGAGGAGGGTAATGCAAAAAATTTATATATCTTTACAATAGTTACAAATTTTTTATAGAAATAAACATGAATAGCATGCATACCACAACATAGTAATTTAAATGGGGAAATCCCTTTTAAGAGAAAAACCCCACACTCCAAAAGCAACCCAATATATTATTCAAAAATCAATAGATTACAATATACTTCTAGATCAAGCTTATCGCAAGAGTATCACCCACGAAGATTTAGAGGTAACTCAATAGTTATCAAACTCTACACACAACCTCCATCTCACACACCTAGTATATAAGAGATATAATACATGAAACCGTCAAATGGCATCACAAAACCATGGGCTAAAAATACTCAAGAGTGGAAACCATCTTATATTTGATACACGATGACCTATGATGTGTCAATACACATACCAACATGTGTAACTCTCTTTTACAACTCATTTATGTGTCCACATTTTTATATTTCCTATTTTAGGATACCCAACTTTCGGAGGCCATAACTTTTGAAGCATTGGAAAACTCGCAGTGTTCTCTATCAATCTATAACCTACCATACTAGTTACAAATACTTTTGGGCCCTTTCAGAACTCCTAAGACCGTCAAAATTGACTTCAAAACTTTCATTCACAACTTTAAAAAATTGAAACTTTAATATTGTCAAATATATACATGATCTTGTAGCAAAAAAATTATTAGCATGCTTATCTAGCCAATTCGAAGCTTTGGGGAAAATTTTGGACCAATTTGTGCTTAAATGAAAATTTAATAAAAATAGTGACCTTATGTATATGCAAGGTTGAGACACCATTTTTCTGACAAATCTATGAAATGGTTCTCAAGACTACCTCCAAGAATTGAGTCTTTCAATGAGCTAGTGTAGAAGTTCATAGGACATTTTTTTGATAACATCAAATATGAGAACTTCATGACTGTTCTATGTAATACAAAATAAATTAATGGAGAGTCCTTCTCCTCTTTCTTGCAAAGATGGAAGATCATAGCAAGTAGATGTCCTTATAACATTCCTAAAAAAAACTGGTTGAGATATTTGTGCAAAATATAAATCAAGAGATTGACTTCCAAATTCAAGTCAAATGTTTAAATAGATTTGATGAGGTCATAGAGAATGGACAAGCCATTTATGTAAGTTAAGTAGCGAAACAACTGACACAACAATATGCACACCACAACATAGAAACATAATGATTTATGTGGGAAAACCCTTTCGGGAGAAAAACCCCACACTCCAAAAGCAAGTCAATATATTATTTAGCAATCAATAACAAATTACAATATACTTGCAGAGAAAGCTCTTTGCAGGAGTACCACTAATCAGAGACTCGGACGTAACTCAATAGCCATAAGACTCTTAAACAACCTCTATCTCACGCACCTCATATATAGGAGATACGATACAAGAAACCATCAAATCGTATTACAAAACTATGGGCTAAAACCATCCAATAAAGTAGAGTCGACCTTATCTCCATTCTAGATGCCCTATGATGTATCAAAACACACATTAATACATGTTCCTCCCTTTTACGACTCATTTATTTGTTTAATGCAATTTATATCTCCTATTCCAAGAGTCCAAACTTCTATAGGCCATAACTTGTGAACCGTGTGTTCGATTGATGAACTGTTTGAAGCGTCGGAAAGCTCGCGAAGTTCTCTATTGGCTTGTAAACAACTACACCATTTATGCCCAATTTTCAGGGAGTTTTGGAGCCTCTAAAGTCCTCAAAATTAAATTTAAACCTTTCATTGCACCGTCCAAAAATGAAAACTTTAATATCTTGAAAAATAGGTATGATGTTGCGAAGAAAATTTAATGGCATGTGTAGACGTATAAATCTGACCACTTTCCTAAGTGAATATTTAATATTCATTTTAACCTCATTTCTCTATTTAATTAATTTCTTCATATTCATCTAATTGATTAAATGAATTATTCAATTTGTTTAAATAAGTTCACCTAAGCCTTTTTCTAACCTTTGATTAAATAAATCACCTTATTTAATTAATTCCCCTTTCCCCCATTTTAATTAATTTTACATTTAATTAAATTGATCTTTGCAAATAAATAAATCTAATTTATTTATTTAAATCTCCCACTTGTATTTATGCAAGTTGCATCTATTTGATTGAAATAAAGTAATTTTATTTTAATTAAAATCCTTTTCCCTCCACTTGCAAAATCCTACATCTCCCACTTGCCTCCTTAACCCCCTTCTAGATTCTTCTAATCACTTCCAATTTAGCCTAATCCATCTACTAAATATTGTTACAATCTTGAGCAAAGAGAAGTCACTTGTCAAAGTCTCCAAAGTCTTTGAAAACCATTAAAGGCTTTATGTCCTCAACAAGTTATCCCTCAAAGTCTTCCAAACCATTTAAGGCTCTTACATAACCACTAATGGTTAACTCAACCTCCTTGCATGATTAGAGACTTTCTTCTAACTCAACCCTCATCTAACCCAATGGTCTCATCAAGCATTCATGGCTGTAACCTTGGTTATCCCTTTAACCCTTGCACAAGAGTTTACCCCTTAGGTAAAAGCTTTATCTAATGGATAACCCTAGTATAACCTTAACCCTTACCTCCTAAGGTAACCTTCATGTCTTCTCAAGCATTTAATACTTCTTTCATCTCCTCTCAAGCAACCTTTTGTTGATAATTGTCACCATTTCATTAGTGAGAATTGTGAACATGGATTGATTAACTTTCAATCCTAGCCCTTGTTAAGATTATCTAATCTTGACCATCCATTGCTCTATTTTTCCTATAAATAGAGCTCTCATTCTCTCATTTTGATATTGAAATCTTTGTGTATCAAACTTATAGTCATTTTTCTAATCAATAATCTTTCATGCATATAATCAATTACTAAGCATTTTAGCATCTTTGATAAATCATCTTAATAGCATTTAGAATCATTCATATCATAACATATCCATGTTAGACTAGTATATCATTGCTAGGACAATTAGCTAAATTTTATCATCATCTTTATACTAGTTTAATCATCATAGTTTCAATATCATTTACATGTTAGGAATGTGTTCATGCTTATAATCAAACATCACTCATTCTTAGAGTTGTCATTCCTAAGTCACTTTGCTCAGTGATCTAAGAGAAAAGGCATTGACTTCAGGGATCTTGTGAGATAGAGAACAATGGGACACCCCTTGAAAAGTTGACTTATTCAATATTGTTCCTATAAATTGCACCAAGAGTCTCATTGGTGTGTGGACCCTTTTAAACTGACTTTCACATTTATGTCACCCTCATTTCCCGCATACATTTATGGCACCCACCATGGGGCCTGACCCCATTAATCATATCATTTTTGATGCAGGAGCAAGATTGCAAGCATGCGGGAATGTTGTTTTAGTGCATTGAGACCTTTCGTTCGACCCTTTGTTAGCGCATAACATTCTGGTTTTTATTTTGTATATTAGAACAACAACGTAGCTCATTTGGCAAACAACGTAGCACATTCGGTAACTAGCATAGCACATTTGCTCCTTCATGTAGCGCATCTGTGCAACAGTCTAGCGCATGACTCTGACAGAGAAAGTCAAAAACTGTAACTGAAAGGAAAAAAATTAGGCTTGTGTAAGCCCACCATAGATTCTATTTTTCACTAACTTTCTTCTTGCAGGTAACTAACCATTTTCTTGTAGGTTTAGAAGAAGTTAAAATAGGAATTTTAATTCTTTCCAACGTTTTTGTTAGTTGGATAAAAAGAATTCACTTTCTTTAAATTTAGAAAGAATCTCATTTGTCTTTTAGGTTTAAAATTCACCACATCTTCCTTTGGAATTTAAAAAGAATTTCATTATTAGATAAAAAGAACAACAAAACAAACTTTTCATTTTGGCAAGTTAGGCAAAACACTTCAATTTGGGTTTAAAAAGAACAAGCAAATTTGCTTTTCAGTTTACAAAAGGTAAAAAGAACTTCATCTTCCTTTGGTGTATAAAAAGAATTCATTTTCTTTTGCGAGGGATAAAAAGAACCTCACTTTATTTTGTGCAAATCAAAAGAAATTTTTATTTATTGACTTTACCTTTTGTTGACCAATATCACGATTTCTTTTGTTAACCAAGATTTCATTTTCTTAGATAGAAAATCATTGCTAGGAAAAGATAAAAATAACACCATGTTTTTTGGAGCAAAATCTCCAAGTAGAAGTTAGAAAATCATTGTCTTGAAGGATAAAAAGAACTTGTTTGCTTTGTCTCGAAAGTGGAAGGTATATGCTCTCCCCTTAACTGGGTGACCAAAAATCCAAACCACTCTTATTTTTCTTTATTTCAAGCATTTAAATCCTTTAGTAGGCCTTCCCTCCCGAGTTGCTCTTAGAGCGCCATTAATGGCCGATGAGAGGGGAATGACCTAAGTGGGAAGTGGCTCTATCACCAAGTGTTCCGACCCACTATAATCAAATGTGGAGGCTAACAAAAGTCCCCTTCAATGGTTTTTCTTAGTGAGTAGCCTTCCCCCAATATCTTTAAGATACGTAAAACCTTTGTTCTAAAGGTTGGGAAGCCTCTCGAGGGAGTTTATCACTGAAGACCGAATGAAAGTTTGATTAAAAACCTTAGCACTAGAGACTTTGAGCCAAGTCAGTTACCAAACATTTTCAACATCATAGTGCAAGGGTGGGGAAGAATCTTCCCCCAAGATCACTCACCATATATCTCCCAAGATAACTACTCAATTGTGAAGAAATTCACTTTGAGTTAAATTCTGGCAAAAGACAAAAAAATGGGCACCCTCTAGGGGTGACACGGCTGTTTGAGCTAATGGAGTATCGAGACTAGTGGGCTATGATGTTGTTTATGACCTTTGAATAAAGAGTCTGTTTGATTTGTCTTATTTGTTATCTAAACCTATGAAAACATCGAGGATTTGGACACATCCTCACAGAACATACATTACTTGTCTAGCATATTCAAAATTTATTATCTCTTATGTGTCATGTTTGCAAATTATTTTTCATAAAGTCATCCATAAAAAACACAAGTGTTAAAAATCCCAAAATAGCATAAGCGAAGAAATCAGGGTAGATTAGCACATAGGAGTAACTTCCTGTCACGTAACAACCATTATATAACGCATTTCAACCAAATCTTAGCGCTTTCATCAGACATATTAGCGCATAACCAGTATCTTACTAGTAAAATTTCTAGTAGCGCTTTGCAGCATCAGGCTAGTGCATTAAAACATTAGCTTAGCACATCCAAGACACATCATAGCGCTTTCAACTCAAACAGTAGTGCATAATCCAAACATATTAGCACATGACTCATCCAACTAGCTCAGTTTCAAACATCCTAAGACAACACGTAGGAAAGGCAACTTAGTGCATAGAGAACCTTCTATGGCACATCTGGAACATTCATTAGCGCATCTAGTCTCTGTCTTAGCGCATGATACAAACTAATAAAAACAAAGAGCAAATTAGGTATTTCGGGAAAATTTCATCTACAGTATTGAATACCCTTTCAGGTCCTTTAGCAAACTCAGAAGTAAAAATTCAAATCCTATCATCAGAGAAAACAATTCCAAAATTCAACAAAGCATTCTTAGAAAAAGTTTTTCAAATCTTAAACTAGCTCGAGATAAGACTCCATCCAACAGAATCAGGCAGTACCATAACAATGATCAAAGTTTCACCATCCAATGAATTCTATAGAAAACAACATACCTAGTTTAATCCTTAAGTTGTCAAATCAAGTTTCCATATCAGGAGGCTTTATCCATATCATTTTACACACTTTGTCATGGAGGCAAATCTAACTAAACCTCTACTTGATAAAGTAAACTTGAGTATTCAAATGAAGTATCCAAATCCAACATCAACATCAACCTTTGATCATTCTTGTATGACCACTCCTCATATTTTGAGAAGAACAAGTCTTCATCACAAAACTAAGTTGAAGAAGAGACAACTTAGTTCTAAGGCACTTGCAAGAAGGAACAAGTTTCTCTATATCAATCGCCAACTCTTTGCATCACATAGAGCATTCTTGCGTCACATGGGATTGTATATCCAAGGCAAAACAAACGAGTTTGACAAGGAACCTTTAAGAAGTAGGGCTTACATTCAAAAAGTGGCATTCAACCAATGCCTAAAACATGGAGGAAGGATCAACCCCTCTTTATTCCCATAGTTTTGTATCACATATAACTAAGCTCGACCTGAACCGCCACCACCACCCATAACTCCCATAGAAGACGAAGAATTCATCACGATAGAAATTTACTAAATGCCCACTATCACTCAATCTCAGAGAAACAAATAAAGAGAATCACAACCAGAATCAAGTACGGGTCATAGATTATCAAACCCTTTTGATGAGTATCCCAATATGGGAGAAACAAAGATCACCGAAGAACTTCTCCAAGAGTGTCAAGAAAACCCATCATTCCAAAAACTCATGGAAAGACTTGTTGAAGCAGACAAGACAACACCCATGAACACTACCATACCCACAATTAGGACAATCTTAATGAAAGAGAGGAAGCTCTCCCTCAAAGTACAAATGCACCCATGGTCACTCTTACACAACAAATCCAAACACTACAAAGACAAATGCAGGGCATGCAACAAGGAACCATAGTGCGATATTCCTTGGATGAGATCTGTCCTTATCCTTTTGATAGGATATTGAACATGGTACCTTTTCCCCCAATTTCAGATATACCAAAGTATGGCAAGTATGATGGTAAAAGTGATCCCCGTGATCATGTTCGGTAATTTTGTACCATTAGCCTAGAGTTTTCTCATGGTGACACTTACTTAATGAGACTATTCCCAAGAAGTTTGGGAGGGAAAACCATGGAGTGGTTGTCTAAACTTACACGTCCCATCAGATCATTTGATGAGTTGGTAAACAAATTTATCATGCAATACTCCTATAACATTCAACACGCAATCATCATGTTGGATGTATGTAACACCAAGCAAACTAACAATGAAACATTCATGGTGTTTCTTCAGCGGTGGAGACACATGGTTTTGAGATATCCTCGAGACGTGCCTGAAAAAGAAAAGATGAAGATCTTTATCGATAATCTAAATAGTGAGATGATTTATCAACTCAAACTCCAATGCATACCATCTTTTGCCAAGTTGATAGAAAACAAAATCCAAGTAGAGGAAACCTGCATCAAGAAAGGAACATTGAATTTCTTTAAGAAAGGAGTTAACTCGTCAAACACTAACCCCTTTAACAACCCAAACAACAACAACACTTTAGACAAATCTAGATTTTGGACAAGGAACAAAAACGTTGTTAATGATGGGATAGTTGATGCTAATAATGTGAAGTCCAAACAACTAGTGTTGGCTTTATTAGGTAACCCACCATCTAATAAAAATAAAAAAGTGTTAATCAAGGGACCAACACCTATCCACAAAATGCCAATCAAGGAACTTCAACATCAAACACCAACAACAATAACCAAGGAAACAACACTAATAACACTAACCAAGGGAATAATGCAAACCAGAGAGGCACCACCAACTCTTTCCCATATAGACGCATCTACACACCATTAGGGAAAACCTTAGAATCAACATTTAGAGAACTCTTGGTGAATAAGATCATCACATTGCCAACCATAAACAACTTTAAACCCCAGGTCAAACCACCTTGGTGGAATGACTCACATTTTTGTGATTTTCATCGAAACAAAGGACATCACACAAATGATTGCATGAGGCTTAAGAACATCGTTTAGGACATGATTGATAGAGGCGATTTAAAAATTGATAGCCTCAAAACAAATGGTGACCATGATGCCTTTAAAAATCCTCTTCCGAATTACAACAAGGGAGGAGCTTCAATGTCAAACAATACTGGAGGAGCTCGTATATACAATAACACCATCAATCACATATTGACATATGACAACCAAATAAATATCATAAAAATCAAGGACAAACAAGAACATGCATCGATCAATGTCACAACCAAAGCATAAAAATACATCTTAAAAGGGAATACATCCACATCCACAACTATCCCCAAGACTCAATATAATTTGGTTGATCAATTGCAGAGAACTCCCGCTCAAATATCCATACTCGAGTTACTTAAATTCTCGCCAAAACACAAGGACATCTTAGAGAAAGCACTTATCGAAACAAATGTTGCTAAAGATTTGTACATTGATCGATTTCAAGCCATGGTGGCTCATATGACAGGGTCTCATAGCCTTACCTTTTCCGAACACGATGATGTCTCCTTGAATCATCCACATAACACTTTGCTCCATATCAAAGTCTTAGTCTATAAAAATCGAGTTAAAAGAGTGTTAAAAGATGGAGGAGCTCATCTCAATATTGTAATTTAAAGCTTATTCATGCATTGGGCTTCTCTAAGCAGTCTATTGATCCAAATAAGAATATCACCATCAAGGCCTATGATGACAAAGAAAGGTCATCCAAAGGAACAGTGATACGACCTATTTAGGTAGGACCAATACAAAAGGACACTATGTGCCAAGTCTTAGACATATACTTAACATACAATATTCTGTTGGGTCATCCTTGGATACATGAAATGCAAGCAGTGCCTTCGACATACCATCAGTGTATCAAGTTCCCATACAATGGACATGAAATTTCCATATCTACTGATAATAACCCTTTTCAACATTGCAATGCTATGGGGGTAGCTCAAGACAACTTGGTTCCACACAACAGGGAAGCCCAAGCTTCCTCCGCATTCGATCATCATAAAAAAAACTCAAGTATTTATCCATAGACTTCAAACAAAAGATGAAAATCAAAGATCAAGGCATGGGATAATACTCTTTTGAACCCATGTGTCTATCAAATTTTCCAACATTGCCAAAATTTTATGGACAATCTTCTACATCAACACATCAAGCAACACAACCCATCACCAAATTTGATGGCATATTTATCCAATTAGGCACACTAGCAAATGAATCAGAAGAGAAGGACATCCTTAGTTGGCTATATAAGGATGAAGAAGAAGTCAGAGCTACTACCCTAGAGGTGGCCATACCAACACAACAATATGGAAAAGGATTCTAGATCATGCAACGGATGGGATACAATGACAAGGGACCTATAGGCAAGCATCAGGAAGGCATCACAGAACCTCTGCAACCTCCTTCACAATTTTCACAAGACAAAACAAAACTGGGATATGGACACAATATACCACCTAGGCAAAAACAATAAATATCAAAAACCTCAGTGGAGAGAAAAGAAGAAACATAATTAAAACTCATGGCAAGAGGCATTACACCAAGCAGCAAAAATGACAAGGAAAGAGCAAGAACATTAGGAAAATGAGAAATGACAAGAGGAACTGGCCATTCAAAGGGAAGAAGCATCTTATAAGAAAGTGCATCATGCGAAGGAACTTGTTCAAACCAAGGCAGAGTCACCACCCGAAGAAATTCCTACTCACCGAGGAGGAGAAATAATGTATGAACAAATGCAAAGGGTACAAGAAGGCTCTGATTCTGAATCAGAAAAAGCTGCAAAATTGGTATCAATTGTGAGAGATATTTTCTCACCCTACAACATACCTGTTGGAAGTTGGAAGCAGTGAGAGACTCTGGGACAATACTTCTAAAACGGATTCTAATGAATATGAATGGGGTATCTATTTATATATTACTGAAGATATCGAGGAAGATACCATCCATTCACACACATGCCTTTCTCAGGAGGGACAAGGCACAAAGTCTTGATCACTTGAATTCAGACCACAAAATATCTATGAGGCTAAAGAGAACGAGCAGGAGCAATATGAACAAGTCTATATCCAAGATGATACCATTGACGACCTTGACAATATCACAAACCTAACCAGTATCCCAAACAACTATAACGATGCTTATATCATGACACTTACGACAACTGATCTCAACTTACTAAATGACTCCTTACCGCTCGTATTTCCTGATCTCATAGACTGGGAAGAACCTAAACACCATGATATACCAATTTTCCTAGATGATGAATCTATTGTTAAGTATTTATGTACAGTCAACCTGGAAACGTGCTCTACCAGTGAACAAAATAATGATATTTGCAATCAGGGAAGTGCTAAGTCTCTTGATCGCAAAAATGAAAGAAACAAAGGATCTAATGCTAAAAACCAGTCAATGGCAATATTAGATCACAAAAAAGTAAAAATAAAGGACGCACCTACAGGTGAGAACCTTTTTGAGGCACCTAAAGATGAGAGATTTGAGACTCTTCCTAAACATTATCAAGAGAGGTCACCCATATTGATTGAACCAAGTAAATGAATAAACATCGGTACTGAAGCAGCAGTCAAAGCCATATGCCTAGTTGAATCACTGATAGAAGAAGAGCAACCAGATTTTATCAAATTCTTCAAGAAAAAGCAAATTAATTTTGCTTGGTCCTATGCTAATATGCCTAGAATAGATCCGAACCTGATCATGCATCATTTATCCATCGCTCTAGGAGCTAAGTCGATCAAACATAAATTAAGAAATATGAATCCGCATGTAGAATTATTGGTCAAAGCTAAACTAAAGAAGTTATTAGTTGTCAGATTCATTCGACTTATAGACTATGCTGAATGGATTTCAAATATTGTACCAGTTTCAAAACCTGACGGAAGCATCAGAATATGCATATATTTTTGAGATGTCAACAAAGCATGTCCGAAGGATGACTTTCCTTTGCCAAGTAGTGACATAATAGTGGATCTAACAGCAGGCCACACAATGTTATCATTAATGGATGATTTCTCTAGATATAATCAAATCAAAATTGCTCTAGAGGATCAAGATAAAACTGCGTTCACCTATCCATGGGGAACATATTGTTGGAACGTCATGCCTTTTGGTTTGAAGAATTACAGGGAAACTTATCAAAGAGCCATGACGAAAATCTTCCACGATATGATGCATACCTTCATGGAGGACTGTGGATGATTTATTGGCTAAATCATTCACTCGAGCATAACATCTGAGCATATTAGATAAAATATTTCAAAGATTGGAACAATTCAAGGTCAAACTAATCCCTAAGAAGTGTGTCTTTAGGGTCACATCAAGCAAGCTATTAGGCTACATTGTGTCAGAAAAAGGCATTGAAGTAGATCTAGCGAAGGTACAAGCCATCATGGAGATGCCACCTCCCAAGAACATTAGCCAACTCATATCTTTACAAGGATGGCTGCAATCTATCCTGAGATTCATCACTCAACTAGCATATAAATGTCTCCCTTTCAATCAACTGCTACATAAGAACATACCTTTCAGATGGGAAGACAAGTGTGTATAATCATTTCACCAACTCAAGCAATATCTGATGAATCCACCAATTTTGGTACCACCAAAAATAGGCAAGCCACTCATTCTCTACATATCAACAACTGAATTATCATTGGGGGCATTGCTAGCACAAGAAGATCTGGAAGGCAAGGAATGAGATATATATTACATCAGTAGAACATTAAATGGTTATGAGCTAAATTATACATTCATTGAGAAGGCTTGCTTAGATGTGGTGTTCGCCTCTCAAAAGTTCTCCACTACATGCTAGCTCACACAATCAAACTAGTAGCGAAAATTGATCCTCTCAAGTATTTACTCAGCAAAGCAGCTCTTACAGGACGATTGGCTAAGTGGGTCATGATTCTCAGTGAGTTTGATAACCAGTACACAAAACGTCGGGCTATCAAAGGATAGGGAATTGCAGATCAACTAGCTGAAGCATCGCTACTGGATCAACAACCAATGCAGGTGGAATTTCTAGACATGGATGTCCTCACTGTCATACCCAAGCAATGTACCCTGTACTTGATAGATCCTATACACAACATGAATTAGGTGCCGACATCTTGTTCATCACTTCAGAAGGGCACGTTCAATTTTTCTTGCTCTTGCCACGATTAAACGATCGTCTTTTGATAATTCGTCTAATCCAAGAATAGCTATAATATCTTGAAGTTCCTTATAACGTTGCAAAGTTTGTTTAACTCCTTGCGTAGTTTCATAATGTTCTTCACCTACGATCGAAGGTTGGAGCATAGTTGACGTGGAATCTAATGGATCTACTGCTGGATAGATCCCCTTGGCAGCTAATCCTCTCGATAGTATAGTAGTATCATCTAAATGTGCAAATGTTGTAGCAGAAGCGGGATCAGTCAACTCATATGTAGGTACATAAATTGCTTGAATGGAGGTTATAGATCCTTCTTTGGTAGAAGTTATTCTCTCTTGTAAAGAACCCATTTCCATGCTAAGAGTTGGCTGATAACCCACTGCGGAAGGCATTCTGCCTAATAATGCGAATACCTCTGATCCTGCTTGGACAAAGTGGAAGATATTGTCAATAGATAGGAATACATCTTGTTTATTTACATCTCAAAAATATTCAACCATAGTTAAAGCAGTTAAACCTACTCTCATACGAGCTCCTGGTGGTTCATTCATCTGACCATAGACCAAAGCTACTTTTGATTCTGATATATTTTGTTCATTAATGACTCCTGATTCTTTCATTTCCTTGTAAAGATCATTCCCTTCATGTGTACGTTCTCCTACTCCACCAAATACAGAAACACCTCCATGAGCCTTAGCAATGTTGTTGATTAATTCCATAATTAACAATGTTTTACCCACTCCAGCTCCCCTGAATAATCCAATTTTTCCCCCATGGCGGTAAGGAGCTAAAAGATCCACTACTTTAATGCCTATTTCACAGATTGAAAATCTGGTATCCAATTGTGTAAAGGTGGGAGTAGATCTATGAATAGGAGATCTTGTGAGAGCATCTACAAGACCTAAGTTATCAACAGGTTCCCCAAGAACATTAAAAATTCTTCCAAGAGTAGTTTCACCAACTGGAACATTAAGTGGACCTCCTGTATCAATTACTTTCATTCCTCTCATCAAACCGTCTATAGCACTCATAGCTATAGCTCTAACCTTATTGTTTCCTAATAATTGTTGTACCTCACAAGTCACACTTATTGGCTGATCAGTTATATCATTATCTTTAACTATCAAGGAATTGTAAATTCTAGGCATATTACCTGGAGGGAAAGTTACGTCAAGTACTGGGCCAATTATTTGATCAATACGTCCTGCCTTCTTTTCTACAAGTGCGGAAACCCCAAGAATAAAAGGATTGGTTCTCATAAAAAAAAAAAAAAAAGGATATTGATTCCAATTGCTAATACTAGCAAAAAACCTACAAAAGCACAAATGCTCCGTAATGAGTTGATTAGTCAATAATCATTTAGAGTTATAACTTACATTTACTTAGTGAACAATTCCACGATCTTATAGACTGATGTTTCCATGCACCAACAACATCGTTGAATATGAAGCCTTGGTCACAGGAATCAAAATGGTTGTGGAATGGAGAATCACAAAATTGAGAGTCTATGGAGATTCTTAGTTAGTCATCAATCATATCAACGATGAATATTAGACGAAGGATGATAAGTTGTTGCCATACAAGAGAATGGTGGATGATTTCAAACAATACTTTGTACATATCACCTTTGAGAAAATACCAAGATTAGACAATAGGGCTGCCGATGCAATGGCCACTATCGCTTCACTACTGCAAATTCTAAACAAATAGAGTCATTACAAGTCCCTGGTAGAGCAATTGTTTTCCCCAGCCTATGACAATTCCACATCCCAAGTTATCTATGCCTTAACCGGTTCAGACTCCCCTCTATACGAGACAATCTATGATTATCTTAAGAATAATACCCTTCCACTCGATCTATCCCATAACAAAAAAATGCAGCCTCATCTGGCAAGCCACCCGTTATACCTTAACTGCTAACACCCTTTACTATCAAGGTCTATATGCTACTCTTCTTTGATGCCTTGATCGTAACGAATCTAACTCTGACTTACACGAGCTTCACAAGGGTATGTGTGGTATGCATTAAAGTGGTCCTACTCTTGCCAATAAACTTTTGAGAATGGGATATTACTGGTCGATAATGGAGACATAATCTTATCAATTTGCAAAGAAATGTCCTAAGTGCCAAATTCATGGCAATCTTATCCATGCACCAGCACAAGAGCTGCAACCATTTACCACATCTTGGCCTTTCTATCAGTGGGGACTTGATTTAGTTGGGAAAATCCATCCATCTTCTTCAAATGGACATAAGTTCATTATCATTGTAATAGAGTATTTCACAAAGTGGATTGAAGCAATCCCGATGACCACTGTAACTGGAAAACAGATCGCCTAATTTATTCTAAATTATCTCATTTGCAGAAATGGCATTCAAAGTTCCATCATCACAGACAATGGGCATCCTTTCAAAAATCAAGACGTACGAGAGCTATGTGAAAGATTCAAAATCCAACATCACTTCTCTACACCTTACTACCCACAGAGGAATGGTCAAGAAGAAGCATCAAATAAAATAATCCTGAAAATCCTTAAGAAAATAGTAAATGATGTAGGTAAGGATTGGCATGTACAACTCAATCCGACACTCTGGGCATACAGGACTAGCATTCAGACACCTATAGGGGCTACACCATATTCATTAGTGTATAATTCAGAAGCAATTCTACCTCTTGAGGTAGAAATTCTATCTCAGAGAGTATCTTTGAAGGGCCTCATACTAGATGAGGAGTATTGAGTCAACAAGTTGCATGAACTAGAGATTCTTGATGAAAAACACCAACATGCCTATGACCATCTCAAGGCAGCAGAGAATGTGCAAGAGCTACAATTACAAAGTAATCCCTAGGGATTTTAATAGGAGTTGAGAAAATACAACACCACAGGAGCCTGAAGATCTTCTGCAAGCCGAATAACCTATTACAAGGAGAAGCAATGAAGCAAAATCTAAAGAACATACAAAACACAAAGAATATGCTAAAAAAGAGAGCTCAATATTCACAAAAATATGTAATGTGATTCTTACAATGAAAAGAAAGAACTCAACCTTTAATAGGTCAAGAAACCCTAAAAAGGGAAAACCTAGGTTTGCACATAATAATTAATTAAAACAATTACTTATATGCACCTAAAGTTAGCTTAAGTGTAAAAGAGATAAAGGGAACTTAAATAATTAAACAAATAATATTTAATTAATCAAGTAAATACCCGAATACTTTAATACCCCCCCTTAAGCTAGACTTAGGGAGAAGCTAAAACCTAGAACAACTATTGAAAGAATGAAAGAGTCCTGACAACAAGGCCTGATCAGGTACCCAAATACAATGAAATCTCCATGAACCAGAGAAATAGAGAAAACCACATGGGAACAAAACTCTACTCCAAAAAGAGATGGAAAAGAATACCACTGAAGCATGAAGACCCTGCAAACTCTGTCGAAGAATAACTGCCGATTTGAAGAACATCCACTAAACTAGAACATGACCAGGTAGAGAAGACTGTAATTTGCATGAGTGCCCTCAAATGACACTACTTGAATCAGGAGGCAAACAAGGCAAAACAACTGAAATCGAAGATACAGATGGCATGAGAAACCAAAGCCTGAAGAGCTGATCAATCGAACCACGGAAGCATTAGAACCAATAGGATAAACCTCCCCATAATGCGGAAGTGGGAGAGGGACAGGAACACTGAAAAGGATAGCCAAAAACAACTGCATGATGAAGAACCAAGAACATCAAAGGTGCTGAGACACATCATCATGAGGTGAAAGTCATGGAAGGAACACTCATTTGACAAAGGAAGATGGCAAACAAAGGCAAACATCAACCCCCTCATGGCACTTGATCAATAGTGCATGTACAACAAGACACAAGATATGCAAGATTCCAAGTAAACAATGCATGATGGCACTTTATCTCAGTACGTTTGCATAATTACAAGTGACAATGATAAGAAGACTGGAAAGAGAAACGAGAAGCAAAACAAAGACACCCTACTTAGAAAAGAGATCCTAGGACCTGAAACAACCATGATATCCACCAAAGTGTTGAAAAGAAAAAAAACTAAATAAAATATGCATGGAACAGAATCTGGAAAAAAAAAATCATTTTTCTGGAAAGTACACAACACAAGCTTTCCAAAAATATAAAGTTTTTGAAAAATGGAGTTCGGATGCTCATTCTACATCGTCCGGAGTGCAAAAAAGAGACCTCTCTTTGACTGCAAAAAAATATAGTCAAACAACAAAAGTGGAAAAAATTACCAACACCATGAGGTCAGCCTCGGAACCAGCTTTTCGATGCCTATTTGTTCTCGAAAAATTGACTCTGTATGCCCAAGATAGGGCCCAAAAACCAAACCCCCCCTGAAAAAGCCAAAAAAGGGAGTCTGGTGGCCTGTGGGTGGTCCAGTGGCCAGGGAGTGGAGCTCCGGTGGCACACCAGTTCCGGTCAGGTGGTGGCTCGATGGCGGAGCGGTGGCCGGTGGGCCAGGTGGAGATTTCCCAGTGGCAAAGGAGGCCGGGCTGGGCGAAGCTCGGTCGGGGAGAGGAGTTGCGGGCGGCTGCCAGCGAGCGGAGTGGTGGCTGGAGGAACATGCAACGACTAGTGGGGAGTTGAGTGGGGAGATGGTGAAGGGCCAGGGAGGAGCATGACTGGGGAGAGGAGCTGCAGGTGGCGGCCGGTGAGCGGAGCAGTGGCCGGAGGAACATGCAGCGGCCGACGGGAGCGGACAGCGGCCGATGGGAGCGGAAGCCAGGGACTGGAAAAGAACATTGGAAAGGGCTGCCGGTGGGGGCTGCAGAGGCTGGATTGACAAGTCTGATAGGCCTCTGAGTCTGGTACCCTGCAGTACCCCCAAACCCTAAAAAAAACTTCCAAATTTTTTTTTTTCTTAAAAAGAAACAAAGCCCCCCCCCTTTTTTTTTGCCTTTTTTTTTCAATAAATTTTTTTAAAAGCAAATTTCAGCCTACATGCCGTAAAAAGGCAAATTTTTTATTTTTTAAAATTTTTTTCTCGATCTGCGTGCCAAGGCCGTACGACCTGGATCTGAGAAAAAAATTGCTCCCAGAGGCTCAGGAACCAAAATAGGTCAAATTTTATATGACCATAGGGGTTTTCGGGCCTTCTGAGCATGATGGTGAAGTTCGTTTAGGCCCAAAGTACTCAGAAAAAAGGTCAAACCCTAGGTACATGAAAAATTTCTGAAACCCCAAATCTGCTTCCAATGCAAAAATTCTCAAAACAAGAATAGGTAGCTGCAGATCTAAAGCTCTAATACCATATAGGAGTTGAGAAAATACAACACCACAGGAGCCTGAAGATCTTCTGCAAGCCGAATAACCTGTTACAAGGAGAAGCAATGAAGCAAAATCTGAAGAACATAAAAAACACAGAGAATATGCTCAAAAAGAGAGAGCTCAATATTCACAAAAATATGTAATGTGATTCTTACAGTGAAAAGAAAGAACTCAACCTTTAATAGGTCAAGAAACCCTAAAAAGGGAAAACCTAGGTTTGCACATAATAATTAATTAAAACAATTACTTATATGCACCTAAAGTTAGCTTAAGTGTAAAAGAGATAAAGGGAACTTAAATAATTAAACAAATAATGTTTAATTAATCAAGTAAATACCTGAATACTCTAACAATTTTAAAGTTGGTGATCTTGTACTAAAGTAAATCTGAGAAATCAACAGGATCAAGAAAAGAAGGGGAAATTTGAAGCTAACTGGTTGGGTCCTTTTATCATCATATCGGCCTACGGATCAGGGGCATATCAGTTAACAACTTCAGAAGGGGATATGCTCGAAAAACCAACTAACAACATCCATCTGAAGAAATTCTACACTTAATTCGTCCAATGCACGGAAAAAGCAAAAAATACAATTTATATATATACAAAAAAACCAAAAACAAAACAAAAAAGTGCAATAAAATAAGTAGTGAAAACCTGGCAACATGCGCTATTTGTGAGAGAACATATCCTCTATCTATTAGTACTCATATTTTTGATCTATCTAAGTCTCAGCTAATGGCCATCGCCCAACACTTATTCACACAACATTATCCCGAACATACTTAGCATAGTCACTGTCCTTGATTATCCAAAAAAGCGTATCCATATCATATCCCACCATGGCTTGGTGATCAACGTATATATCCACATTGATAGATATTTGTGACTAGGGGCAACATTCCTCTCATTTTAAGCATTTTCAACAACAAACAACAAAGATCACAATAGGCAAAGGAAACAATGTCAACAACTGCTCATCAGGCTAGAAAACAAGACCATTATCCAACTACAACTTTAACATACACATGATGGATGATTTTTTGAATTATAATTTGTTTTCATCTGACATAAAGTTTTTACTATTTTGTATCTTAAATTTTGAATCATTAGATCTCTTGAGCTACTTGAGGATGCATTGAGCTAGAGAAAGCAACAAAGAAATCTGATATTTTTGGTTTTTTGTCTATGAGGTGATCACTCGTACGGTGTAAATTTGTCTCTAGACATGATTGGAAACATATCACTGAAGATACTTTCCACTTTGCACATACAAATGGTTAACTCTTGTCTGTTTTACTCAAGCAACACTCAAGTCATCTTGGTTCAATTATACCTCGATGCTTGTGTCATCTTGCAATATCAAACATCCATGTAAGTTTTACTCAGGTCATTATGGTTCAATCATATCATTATGTTTGGCTAAAATTTCAACATATCAAAAGATCAATGATGACAAACAAAAACATAGCACAAAGAAGTGACTAAACAAGAATGAAAACGACATATTTAAAGTGATCATTTAGCTGCATATCATTCTTAAGCTATGTGATCATTTAGCTGCATATCATTCTTAAGCTATCATTTAGTTGCATATAATTTTAAATCTTGCATTAATCATTATCATTATCATACATCTCATTTTCAAGATACATCTCACATCATTATCATTATCACACATCTCATTTTCAAGATACATCTCACATCATTATCATTATCATACATCTCATTTTCAAGATACATCTCACATCATTATCATTATCATACATCTCATTTTCAAGATACATCTCATAAATCAAAGTAATCAATACATCATCACATTCTCATCTCATCATAAATCATATATCGTCATCAAAATCAAGAGCATTATTATCTAAGCATCACATCATCATCATAGAATCATCATATCAGTGCATATCATCAATCATCATCAATAACACATGTGGATCAGAGCAAATAAGTGCCATATATATATATATCTCAAAAATGGTTAGAATGTACAAGGGATATCATGTATGTCAAAATACAACAAACCAATCAAAATACAACAAAGACAAGTCTCTTAGGTATGACTATCTCCTTAGGCTGATGGTCTTGTAGTAGATGTCCTAGCCCTTGGATCTCCACTAGGTGGATCACAGTAGGCAGGCCCTGTAAATCTCTTCTCTTTGTCCTCGTATGATTGCGAATAGATCGACTAGTTGTATAGCTAGGAGCTTTATGATCTCTAGGGACCACCTCCTTGTATAAACACTTTTCATACTCAACCTCCTCGGTTGTATACCGTATCTCCCTCAGCGTGTCTCGCATTGGGGCACCAGTCGTCGCTCTCTCCAATCTCTTAGCAAGATCCTCTGCCCGGCCCTGACACTCTCTCTCTGTATCCTGCTCTGTCATAATTTGCATAATCTGACATTGTTGTGCTAGCACTTGTGCCTACAGCTCTTGCATTGTGACCTATAGCACTCTAATATATGAATCTTGTTGATGGGTGGGTGCCCTAATCTAAAGGGGTACCTGTGTCGTGATCCCACCCATACCTGTCCCTATCCGAGATGCCGGTGGAGGTAGAATGTTAGATCTCCTCCTCTGGGCAGTTCATCTGTCATCCTCTATACCACCCACCGTAGCTAGCACCGCACCACACCTACCTTACCAACCCCACCACCACCAAGAATGAACCCTCCTCCTCCACCTCTATCTCCCCCTCATCCTCTATCTAATCCACCTCTATCTCCCTCTTGTCCTCTATTTAATCTACCTCTATCTCCCCCTCTCCCTCTATCTAATCCACCTCCTCCACCACCTCCTCCATCAACTCCTCCACCACCTCCTCCATCATCTCCACCTCCATCTCCTACCTCCCCTCTCTCCCCATCTCTCAGTCTAGCTCCACCTCGCCTTTGTGGGTGCTCATCCTCATCATCATCAAAGGCAGGTAGCATCTCTACTGGATCAGATATACATGCCATTACATGTGCCATGAAGTAAGTTGAGAACTCCTCTGTCATTGTAACATCCACAACACCAGCTCCATAATCTCAGATTTGTCCTGCCAATGTCATATACTCTTCTACCGCTGCTACACTATCTAAAGTGGGTCCCCACTCCTGCACATCCTGTCGTTGTCGAGCATATAAACAAGCTCCCTATAACATCCCCTACTGTCTACCATACTACCGTTGAACATGACTGTGCAAGAATCACTCGATAATAAAGGGCGTCCACCTGATCAGGTACCTTGACATATAAACATAGGGCATCTCTAGCCCATCCTCATCCCATACCTCACAATCCATATACAGTCTCCAAATGATCGTATCGATATCATCCAATGCTTTCCACCAGTGCTCTAGTTTTCCCAGCTTACGCTGGACAATTACACTTGTATAACCATAAACATAAGCCTGACCCACTAGCCTATCCCTATCTACAAGTGGTCTCGACACAGGAATGTGCTCCCAGGCCCACACCTGTAGTAATGTCACCCCAACCGATAAACTCGTGTATCCTAGATACACCACCTGATGAAGCTCTTTGTAAAGATGGGCCAACATACAAGACCCCCATGCAAACCTATGCCTTTGTATCACCATATCCTCTAGGAGCAATCCCCATCCCACGACTAGTCCCTTCAACCTACGATTGGGACACAAAAATCCACCAATAAATCTTGCTAGTACAGATGGCAATGGAGCATAACCAAGATCCAAAAACTCTTGCCATGGGATCTCATACCCACTGATGTGATCATCTTGGAAGATGCGATGAAGAGCCTTTGTCCCACCCTCCTCAGTCGGATCGTACGACAACAAGGCCCCAACTATAGGAATCCGTAGAATCTGATAACAGTCCTCTGGTATGACTGTTATCTCGCCCGTAGCCAAGTGGAAGGTGTTCGTGTCACTGTGGCACCTCTCTGCCAAAGCTGTCAGCAAAACCTGGTGAATGATATATCGAGGCATGTCTAGTAAAGAGGACAACCCACATCTCTCAATCACATCTCTGTTAGCCTATGATAAGCGTGGAATCAATGACCATGGTCTTGGAAACCACTCTCGAGACTGAAGCATGCCAAGATATGCCTGCAAAATAACAAGTGTCCATCATCAGTTCCCAAATCTATCCGATATATCCAATCAAATCAAAATCAACTCGAAACAATGAAGCATCTCAAGAACACAACATCACTTAGGACCCATATCACAAGCATCAAATCAGGACTCATAACACAAGTAATCAAATCAAGACCCATATTGAAAATCAAGACCCATATCAAAAATTTGACCCATATCGAAAATCAAGATCCATATCAAAAATCTGGCCCATATCAAAAATCAAGACCCATATCAAAAATATGACCCATATCAAAAATCAAGACCCATATCAAAAAATCATGACCCATAATGCAAGCAACTCAAGATCCATAACACAAGCATCAAATCAAGACTCATATCGAAAGCACAACAAGGACCCATATCAAAAAAATCACATCAGGAAACATATCGAAAATCAAGAAATGAGACTCATATCAAACATTTTCAAAAAAAAAATCAAAGATCCATATCAAACTCAAAATCAAGATCCACATCAAAAATCAATCAACTTGGCAGCAGACTCAGAACACTCTACATCGGTATATTAGAAATCGAACATCATCACAAAGCAGGACACACATTCACTTAGGACCATAACAGAACAATCAACAGACACATATTGACATCTCCAACATCAATCTCATCTATTCGACTCGCGATGATTTCTTCACCATCCCCTTTTCACCAGTTTTGGACCCTACGCACTAAAACAAGGCTCTTGCATGCTAAGCTGCTACTTATGCGCTACCCTTCTCTACCAATGTGCTAGAAACTTTATCCTATGCGCTAAAAACCCCTGATGTACCAACTGGTCACTCCACTGCGCTAAATTGTCAACCCTATGCGCTAAAACCCCCGACGTGCTACTCTATCTACTCCATGCGCTCTCTTGTAGACCCTATGCGCTAAATCTTCGCACATGCTAACCTAGCCTACTAACGTGCTACCAAAAACTACTTAGACACTAACCTACCTAGGTTTACCCTATACGCTAACTTTTTTATCGTATGCTTTATAGGACCTAACCTATGCGCTAACTTGTCAAATTTTGACCAAAAAATTAAAACATGATCAAAACAGACAAAATAAATAAAAAACGTGGAGCGATTTCGATCACTTACAAGTGGGCCATAGGTGGCAAGCCTCTGGTATCAACAGACGTGCTCAAATTGGTGTGAAGCATATGGAATCAACATCTTTGTCAGAGCTCAAATGTCACAATCACAAAGAGCCAAGTGTGCAAATGATTTTTCAAAGTCACTTTTTCACCTTTTTATAGGAAAAAATGAACAAGGTTAATAAGTGGGGCATGTATTTTTCTCACTTTTTCATTTTTAATCTTATCAACATCATTTTCGAGAGATGAATAAATAAAATACATTCAACATACTCAAAATTTTCAAAATACAATTTATTCAAAAAAGCTCATCAAATCGACAAATTTTTCAAAATCTTTGATTCATCTCCTGAGGGGGTATCATCAATATCGTTCATCAAATCTGGGGCATCATATCGACATCTTGACACACAACATCATATCGATCAAATTTTGATAGCATATCTGACAATTTTTCTTTGAATCAACATGTGCACACACGTCACTTCAAAGAGGGGCAAAATGTAGACGTATAAATCTGACCACTTTCCTAAGTGAATATTTAATATTCATTTTAACCTCATTTCTCTATTTAATTAATTTCTTCATATTCATCTATTTGATTAAATGAATTATTCAATTTGTTTAAAGAAGTTCACCTAATCCTTTTTCTAACCTTTGATTAAATAAATCACTTTATTTAATTAATTCCCCTTTCCCCCTTTTTAATTAAATTTACATTTAATTAAATTGATCTTTGCAAATAAATAAATCTAATTTATTTATTTAAATCTCCCACTTGTATTTATGCAAGTTGCATCTATTTGATTGAAATAAAGTAATTTCATTTTAATTAAAATCCTTTTCCATCCACTTGCAAAATCCTACATCTCCCACTTGCCTCCTTAACCCCCTTCTAGATAATTCTAATCACTTCCAATTTAGCCTAATCCATCTACTAAGTATTGTTACAATCCTGAGCAAAGAGAAGTCACTTCTCAAAGTCTCCAAAGTCTTTGAAAACCATTAAAGGTTTTATGTCCTCAACAAGTTAACCCTCAAAATCTTCCAAACTATTTAAGGCTCTTACATAACCATTAATGGTTAACTCAACCTCCTTGCATGATTAGAGACTTTCTCTCTAACTAAACCCTCATCTAATCCAAGGGTCTCATCAAGCATTCATGGCTGTAACCTTGGTTATCCCTTTAACCCTTGCACAAGAGTTTACCCTTGGGTAAAAGCTTTATCCAATGGATAGCCCTAGTATAACCTTAACCCTTACCTCCTAAGGTAACCTCCATGTCTTCTCAAGCATTTAATGCTTCTTTCATCTCCTCTCAAGCAACCTTTTATTGACAATTGTCACCATTTCATTGGTGAGAATTGTGAACATGGATTGATTAACTTTCAATCCCGACCCTTGTTAAGATTATCTAATCTTGACCATCCATTTCCCTATTTTTCCTATAAATAGAGCTCTCATTCTCTCATTTTGATATAGAAATCTTTGTGTATCAAACTTATAGTCATTTTGCTAATCAATAATCTTTCATGCATATAATCTAATTACTAATCATTTAGCCTCTCTTTGATAAATCATCTTAATAGCATTTAGAAGCATTCATATCATAACATATCCATGTTAGACTAGTATATCATTGCTAGGATAATCAGCTAAATTTTATCATCATATTTATGCTAGTTTAATCATCATAGTTTCAATATTATATACATTTTAGGAATGCATTCATGCTTATAATAAAAAATCACTCATTCTTGGAGTTGTCATTCCTAAGTCACTTTGCTCAGTGATCTAAGAGCAAAGGCATTGACTTCAGGGATCGTATGAGATAGAGAACAATGGGAGACCCCTTGGGAAGTTGACCTATTCAATATAGTTCCTAGTTCCTATAACTTACACCAAGAGTCTCATTTGTGTGTGGACCCTTTGAAACTGAATTTCACGTTTATGTCGCCCTCATTTCCCGCACACAACATGCTTATCTAGCCAACCAGAAGCTTCGAGGAGAATTTCACACCATTTCGTGCTCAAAATGAAAACTTACTATAAATAGTAACCTCATGTAAATGCAAGGTTGAGACACCATTTTCCCAACATTCTCCCACTTGTTGAACACCTTGTAAGATCAAAGGGAGTATCAACAAAATAATTTAATTACTAGGGGCCATGAGGCCCATAGACTCTGAACACCATTTGAACTTCTTTGTGCTCACAACCTTAGTTAAGGAATTTGCAAATTTCATCAAAGTATTACCTTAACCAACTTCACCCTACCATCTTCAACCATATCTCTGACAGAATGATATTGAACATCAATGTGTTTGGTCCGGACATGAAATGTTGGGTTCTTAGATAGGCATATCGCACTCTGATTGTCATAATAAACTATCACTGCACCTTGTTTTATTCCAATATCTGAACACAGTCTTTTAATCCAAATGGATTGTTTATAAGCATGAGTAGCTACCATATACTTTGCTTCTATAGTGGACAAAGCAACCACAACCTACCGCTTATTCATCCAACTCATTGCACCATGAAATAAAGTAAACATATAAGCATTGGTGGATCTTCTGCTATCAATATCACCTGCCCAGTCTAAATCTACATAACCATGAATATCAAGGGAAATCACGTCTCCAACCAAATTACCATGATAAGACAAATAAGTACCCTTCAAATATTTGAAGACTCTTTTGACTGCGTCCCAATGAACTCTACCATGATTAGACATATAATTGGAAAGAAATCCCACTGCTTGGGCAATGTCTGGTCTAGTACAAACCATAGCATACATCAAACTTCCAACTGCAATCTGGTAAGGAACTCTGCTCATGTCTTCCATCACTAATGGAGATGTAGGAAAATTTGAAATAGATAATTTCGTTTCGACTGTGAACGGAACACATAATGGTCTACAATCCTGCATGTTGAAACTCTGTAAACTGAATTCACATACTTACTCTGGCCTAGCCATAGCTTTCTATTCAATCTATCTCTTCTTATTTCCATCCCAAGAATGTGTTTTTCTACACAAAGATCTTTCATTTCAAATTTAGCAACAAGCTGAGACTTTAGTTCTAAAATCATACCTTTCCCTTTACCAATGAATAACATATCATCAACATATAATGCAATGTATGGGAAATGATCAACATCAGATTTATAATAAACACAATGATCTGATTTAGAATGCTAAAATATCAAACTCAACACTTGTCAAATTTTTGGTACCACATCCTAGGACTCTATTTGAGGCCATACAAAGATTTATTTAATTTACAGACCAAATTACTTTTATCTTTCACCACATAGTGCTCCAATTGTGTCATATAGATATCCTCCTCCAAATCACCATGAAGGAAAGCAGTTTTCACATCCATTTACTCAACCTTTGAATCATAAGTAATGACAATAGAAAGCAAAAATCTAATAGATGTCATTTTGCGATAGGAGAATATATCTCACCATAATCAACACCCTCAACCTGAGAGTAGCCTTTTGCAACTAGCCTTGCTTTATACTTTTAAATGCTTCCATTTGAACCAATCTTTTTATTGAACAACCATTTACAACCAATAGGTATCCGTTCTTTAGGAAATGGTACAAGATCCCATGTATCATTTTTTTCAAAGCTACCATTTCTTCTTCCATAACAATCTTCCAAAATTCTTCATCATTCGCACCTAATGCCTCTTTTACAGATCTAGGTTCATCCATATTAGTATTCAAAGAAAAAATACATCTCCAATCATTAGGTGAATACCTTTCAGGTGGTTGTCTATGTTTTGTAGACCTTCGAACAAGCTGAGTTGTAGGTTCTTTTTTCTCTTCTGAAGATTCAGAGATAGGTGAGCTCTCCTTAACTTCTTGCCTATCAAGTGGTCTCAATTCAACTCTTTTAGGCATACAAGGGAATTAAATCACATCTTCATGTTTAGTTTGTTTTGGCTGCAATGTAATAGAAGGAGACTTAATTTCTCTAAAAACAACATTTCTACTATGAATTACCTTTTGTGCAATAGGGTCCCAAAGCTTGTATACTTTCACATCATAATTGTAACTGATGAAGATACATTTCACAGTCTTGTTCTCCAACTTTGTTCACTTTTCCTTTGGTACATGTGCATATGCCTCGCAACCAAACACTCTAGGATGTCTCGATGAAGGCTTGTGACCTAACCATGCTTCCATAGACGTTCTATCAACAAGATATAATGTAGGAGACTTGTTAATTAGGTAGCAAGTAGTGGCAACAACTTCAGACCAAAACTTTTGTTCTAGATCAACACCACTCAACATACTCCTAGCCTTCTCCATCAGTGTCCTATTCATTCTTTCTACAACTCCATTCTACTATGGATAATACAAACTTTTGTTCTAGAGAAAAATTCACTGCCATTATCAATCCTCAAACATTTAATTTTCTTTCCAGTCTACAATTCAACCATTACTTTAAATTCTTTAAAACGATTGAAAACTTCAGACTTACTCTTTAGAAAGTATACTCACATCCTTCTACTAAGATAATCAATAAATGAAACATAATATGTGGATTTTCTAATCGAAGGAACATCTACAAGACCAAATGCATCAGAATGAATAAGATCCAAAACACCACAAGATTTATGAGAACTCAAGTAAAACTTAACATTGTTTTGTTTTCCATAAATGCAATGCTCACAAAAATCAAAGTCAAGATTACAATCATTCAAACTTCAACAAGGTTTTTATTTTTCAAGGTCCTCATATCCTTTTCTCCAATGTGGCAAAGTCTTTGGTGCCATAACATAGTATTCTTTGTAGGTAACTTTGCTTCAGAAGAAAGAACACCCTCAGGTACCCAAAAGCCATGTCCATCCATTGAAGGTGAAACCCTCAAATATTCCGATGAAGTATCCACAAATTTACTTTTTATAGAAGTGATATTACACTCAATAGTGTATGCCTCTAGCTTATACAAAGTATCAAACCTGACACCTCTAGCAATCACCATAGCACCCTTAATGATCTTACATCCTCCATTAGAAAAGACTTTCTGCACACCCACATCTATTAGTTTGCTCACAGATACTAAATTTTGTTTTAATCCAGGGATATACAACACACCACTAATCCTTTTTATTCTACCATCAGGAAACCTAATCCTAACTTTACCTCGACCAACAATGTCTAAATGTGAATTCTCACCCAAGTACACCTTTCCTCCATTAAATTCTTCATGTTTAGAAAACCAATCTTTATTAGATGTCATATGAAAAGATGCACCTGAGTCAATTAATCATGTATCATTACCTACATGAGTAGCCAAAGTTGTAATGAATGCATCACCACCTTTTTATTTGACTCATAATCAAAAAATTTCTTCTTCTTTTCTTCTTTGCAGTCCTTAAGGATGTGACCTGAATTATTGCAATTCTAGCAAATGACTTTGAACTTTCCAGGAGATTTCGATCTCCCTTTGGATTTGGACTTATTGTACTTCTCATTCTTCTTGCCTTTTTCCTTAGCTCTTCCATGAATAGTTAGGGCTTCCTTCGAATTGATGGATGCCTTCCTCTGCGTCTCTTCACCAAGTAGGGCACCCACCACATCTTCAAACTTCAAAACAACAGAAGTACTACCGATAGTCATAACAAGAGAATCCCACGAATCACGCAAAGAACAAAGCAAGATATGGAATTTCCCTTTTTCGTCCATCTTAACACCAACAGATACCAATTGAGCCACCAACATATTAAATGGTTCTAGGTGGTCAGCAATTCATCCACCCTCTTCCATCTTCAAGGAATACAATTTCTTCCTCAAGAAAATTTGATTTAATAAAGATTTCGCTTGATACATCTCACCAAGCTTAGTCGATAACTTCTTTGCAGTGTTCTCTTTGTGGACATTGATTAGAACAAAGTCTGCCATGCACAATCTGATTAGACCCTTGGATTTGTGGTCTATAACATCATATTGAATAGTTGCAGAAGAATCTCCATCTCTTGAGACATTTGCATCAACAACATCCCATAGATCTCGATATATTAGTAGATCTTCCATCTTTAATTTTCACATCTCAAAATTACTACCATTAAATTTCTCCACCTTTATTCTTTGTAATGAACTTGCCATTTAAAAAATCCCACAACAAGATCAAAAAGTATCTTCTACACAAGCTCCCACTCAAATCTGGATTAGTTCAGAAAACCCAACAACCCACAACTAAAACCAAAGGTAATTAGGCTCTGATACCACTTGTAAGGAAGTTAAGTAGTAGAACAACTTCCTACACTAACCTTGAGAGAAGGGTAATGCAAAAATTTTACAGATCCTTACAACCATTATAGAAATAATAGAAATAGAAAGAATAACATGGACACCACAACACAAAAACACAGTGTTTTATTTGGGGAAAACCCTTTCAAGAGAAAAACCCCACACTACAAAAGAAGCTCAATATATTATTCAACAATCAATAACATATTAAAATACACTTTTAGAGCAAGATCTTTACAGGATTACCACTAATCAGAGACTCAGAGGTAACTCAATAGCCATAAGACTCTTACATACAACCTCTATCTCACACACCTCATATATAGTAGATACAATACAAGAAACTGACAAATAGTATTACAAAACCATGGGCTAAAGCCACCCAATAAAGTAGAGCCAACCTTATCTTAGTCTAGATGCCTTATGACATGTCAAAACACACATCAACACATGTTCCTCCCTTTTACAGTCCATTTATGTGTTTGATGCAATTTATATTTCTTATTTTAGGAGTCCAAACTTCTAGAGGCCATAACTTGTGAACCATGTGTCTGATTAATGAACTGTTTGAAGCGTCAAAAAGCTCGCGAAGTACTCTATCACCTTGTAAACAAATACACCATTTACACCCACTTTTTCAATGCATTTAAAATCCTCTAAAGTACTCAAAGTTAAATTTAAACCTTTCATCGCACCCTCCAAAAATGGAAACTTTAATATCCTGAAAACTAGCTATGAAATTGTGATGAAAATTTACTGGCATGCTTATCTAGCCAACTAGAAGCTTCGGGGAGAATTTCTCACCATTTCGTGCTCAAATGAAAAATTACTATAAATAATAGCCTCATGTAAATGCAAGGTTGAGACACCATTTTCCCAACAATTTAGAGAGTTCTCATCAACAAAAAAATATCAAGATTTACAAGGACACTAAAGATAACACTATCCCTAACAATAATGATGAACCATGTCTTTGGTCTAAAAATAAGAATATTGTTAATTATGAGGTTGTAGATGCTAACATAGTGAATACCACACAACCCATGTTGAGTCTCTCAGGACCTAACACCCCAAATAAACAAGTTAATGACCAAAAGACTACATCAAAACCTACCAATCATCCATGAGAAAAGTACATACCTTTGGAAGAGCCAATGTAATCAGTCTTAAAGACAATTGTTGCCTCTAATCTTATCACACTTTGTGAGGCTAGACATTTTGAACCCAAAGTTAAACCATTATGGTGGAATGACTCGAAATATTGTGAATACCATCAAAACAAAGGACATAAGACCAACGATTTCCATAGACTTAAGAACATTATCCAAGACCTAATTGGTCAAAGAGAAATTGCTATAGAGGTTCATTCATCCAATGATGAACATTTGGTATTTATCTTGGAACCTTTGCCTAACCATGATAAAGGAAAACCTCCTTGTTTAGAAAATATTAATAACAATAACACAAAATATGCCACTGTCTCCTATGAGTTTACTGTCAACCATGTCACTAAAGTGGACAATCATGTCACTACCATAGTCATCAAGAACAAAACTCTTGAATGCAATGTAACAACACAATGAGGTAGAGTGACACTCTAAGTTAGTACATCCAAGACTATTTCATCATTCAACCAATAAAAACTCATTGACCAACTTGGAAAAACAACTACAAACATATCTATCATTGATATTTTGTGCATATCACCTTCTTATAAGGCCATTCTTGACAAAGCTCTACAAGAAACTTCTATCCCTATTGACTTGAATGTGGACTAGTTTCAAGCCATGGTGGGTCACCAAGGATCACCTCATTCCCTTAAATTTATTGAATATGATGATACATCCACTTAACAAGCTCATAATGTGCGTTTACATATTGAAGTCTTCATCCATTAACACAAAATCAAATGGGTCTTGATAGATGGAGGAGCAGGTCTTATATTTTCACTTTAAACTTGGTCACAACATTAGGGTTCTTTGAAGGGGTGATGGATTCCGAGAATAGGATTACTATAAAATCCTATGGTGATTAGGAACGTTCACCTAAGGGATTTGTCACATTGCTAGGTAGAGTTGGACCAATACTAAAAAACATGGTTTGCCAAGTTATAGACCTTGATCTCACATACAACTTTTTTGTAGGTCAACCATGGATTCATGTCATGCAATTTGTTCCCTCCACCTACCACTAATGCATAAAATTCCCACATAATTAGTGGATATCACTATCCTGGATGATCTAAACCCATACTTAAGCTATAATAACTCCAAGCCCAAACTTGAAATAATAATACCCAAAAATCAAGAAGCCACTCCTTCTACCTCATACATTGATCCTTATTTGCTCTCAAAACCTTCCGTCTTTGAATCCCACAAATCCAAGATCAAGGCTAATATAAAAGAGCAAGGAATGGGGAAGTATAGCCCAAAACAATCATTCTACATTAGACAATTACATGATTCCCCTAGAACTCACGGAAAACCACAACCATCCTAACAAGTGTCTAATACTACTATTTAGGGTAAATCAAACACTTTAACCTTGAAGGGGGTGGTTTATATGATGAAATGTAAGATGAAGATCTCTCAAAATGGTTATAAAAAGATGAAGAAGATGAACCAAAGAAAGAGAAACTTGATGTTAAAATACCTATTGATAAATATGGTAAAGATTTCACACTTAGGAAATGCATGGGATATGATGGTAGTAGTCCTCTTGGCCTACAAAAACAAGGAAGTTTATAACCTATTCAACCTTAACTTGTACCCAATAAGAAAAGGAAAAAAGGATTAGGGTTCACACCATTGAAATTGGGAACTCCTAATACTAAATTCCCAACAAAATTAGATTCTCATGAAAATGTTTCTTGGGAGCACAAACGTGAGGATGGTTGAGCATGGATTGATAATTTTTGGGATCTAGATGACTATAAGTCTCAATTTATAGGGTGTAAAATACAAAATTTGATGACCTCGAGTGCTAAATGTTCTTTTACTAGTGTGGAACAAATTTCTCTTGCAATTGAAATTGACGAGGAGAGTACTATTGATGATTTTGATTATCTTTCTGAACTATTTAAAGACTCCTACATATTCACCATCAAAACCTTTGATTTTGACCAAAAAGATAACTACCTTCCACTTGGCTATTCTTAGCTCATAGACTAGTATCAACAAGGAACTCCTGAAATAGCGATACATTCCAAAATGACAAAGGTATTACTGATTATCTTGGATTTAGAGATGACCTTCCTATTAGGGATCATGTAGTACCCCTGCCCTAATCAGATGCTAATCTCGGTTTGACCTTGGTTAGTTTATCATGTTCTAATGTTATAGTTAGATGTTTTGATTTTTGTGCGTACCTGTTAATGTGGTTTTCATACCAATTCGTATGCAAGATTATTAGTTCCCCTATTTAGTGTTATTAATCTCGGGGTAACACTTTCATTAAGTTTATATATGTATGCATGTATGACTCTTGGTTGCAGGAGATTTCAGGTACAATACCGCATGGGTGCGAGGTTCATCTCCGTCTGTATTCGTAGGTTTGAGTGTACCTCTATGGTCCTTAGAGTTTGAATTAGGTGGTCGTAAGACCCACGTTTGACCATAGTCGTGATCAAGTGAGCGTCGTTAGTCGTCCATCAGTACCCCCTTTGGTTGGGTATGTAGGTTGTCTGTTTGTTTGGCTTTCTTGGGTTGTGTGTTGTGTGTGGTTAAATTGAGTATTTAATCCTTAATGTTTAAATTGAATTAATGTGTGTTTATGCATTAGTATTTTGGGGACTAAATTAAATAGGTTCCTTTTATGCGATTTATCATTAATTAGAATTGCTCAATTCAAGTTGGTAGTAAGTTCGTTTAAATGGCTAATTTTAAATAATGAATATTTTCAGTTATGCTTTTGAAATGAAAGATTTAAATATAATTGAAATAGAATTAATTTAATCTTTTTGGCATTTAGAAATAGAAAGGTTGATTTTAGTTATTTAAAGAAAATCAATTTTAATTAGAAAAGCAAGTTTTATATTTATATTTGGTATAGTTTTGAAATAATGAAAATTTGGAGATTTTATTTTAATCAAAATATTTTACCCTCATTGAATAATTTAAAATATAAATGATAGTTTTCTTAAAATTAAGAAAATTAGAAATTAATTGAGGAAGAGGCATTTTTTTTAGGCCCAATATGGAAAGCTAATGTACTGAGAGGGGAGGGGTGAATCAGTACTTCAAATCCTTTTCTCAACAATATCTTTACTATTATGCATAAACCAAAAACTACTGTAACATAACATAAAGCTAAAACAAATAAGTAACAATCATACATGATTCACTCCATAACACATATATTTTGGTTACGCAGAAACTCTTGGTTAGAGAGAAAAACTACGGTGGGGATGGCACCCACAACTTCACTACTGCAATAATAAAGAGTGCTTGGTTAGAGCTACATATTTAGCTATTTTTGATAGCTTACCCTATTAGGAGTAACAAGATCTGTTAGATCTACCTTGCTAAAGGATTTTACAACACTATATATATGCTGCACCTGGTTAGAGGATTTACAATTTATAAACTTGATTAGAGTCTTTTACCCCGTTAAAGGTTTCTCTTACAACTTCAAAATATTACAATAAGACTTTACAAATATCTGCAACTTTACATTTGAAATGCTGTACCAGATTCTATGTGCTCAAAATAAGATTACCTTGCCTATAGAATACCTCGGTAACTCATAAAGTAACTCGGTAAACCCTTCTGTTTACTCTGTTCCTCGACTGTTCTCTGATAACCTTCTCGGTGACCTCTATGTCTTTGTAACAGTCATAATACTCTGTGATTTCTCATGTATCACATAAGTCTTGCTTCATACACATATGCGCTGTTAGGGTTCCCATAGATACTGAGAGGGGGGGGGGGGGGGTGAATCAGTATCTGACCAGTAATGAAATTTTCTTAAAGCTGAATATGCAGAATATAAGGTAATAGTATACTGGTATGCAAGAATTAATGCAACTAACAGAATCAAAAACATCCACATGAAAAGAACACCATAACACAAGATGTTTAACGAGGAAACTCGGTGTGGGAAAAACCTCGGTGGGATTTGTGATCCACAATATTCACTTACTGGCCAATAAGAGAATATTACTTACAATAGGGGCCTACACATGCAGGAAGGCCAATTGCCTAGAGCTCACTACTCAATAAGAAGTCACACTGACTTACAATGAGGATTTACACAAATCCAATATTTTGTACTGCTTTACAATAGCATCTTTAATGCCAGATTCAGTACCGGTTCTTGCTCTGTTCTTTACATATACCCTTGACCTACAATTCGCACATTAGGTCTGCCTTATAATTTATTTATGCTTCACATCCAAATCCTACAAATGTCTACAATGATCTCTTTTATATACAAGAGTCATTTTACAATTTGCCAAGTCGGCTTATAATAATAAACAAAATATTACATGACAAAAATCCTGTCGGCCTCAGTGCTGGTATACATATTTCCTTCTGTGCCGGTGTATATCTTCTATGCCGGTGCCAGTGTAGATTGATCTTGCTGATGCTGGTGCATTGTCTTGTTTGAATAATATTTTGCCAATAGAATGTCTTACCAGTGCCATAGGATTGCAAGGTTGCCCGTGTAATGCTTTGCCGGTATAATGTCTTGCCGGTGCCATAGGATTGCAAGGTTTCCATCAATGACAAAACTTTCAATCACACATAATGTCTCATTGGAGTGTCCATATGCCAACAATCACACACATTTCTCACATTCACATATATTTCTAACCCTAAATTCATGCTGTATAAATAGACTTCTTATGTTGGTGATCTGATTCATTGCTTCGATCTTACAAACATGATTTCTCAAATAAATAACCATGCAAAATATTTCATTGGTTAGATGACCTCAAAATTATACAAAATCTGTATGTGCAATTTCCAATGTGATAACAGTTCTGTGTGCCTCGATCTTGTAACACACTTTCATATGTGTGTCTAGGTTCAATGAATCTGGTAACACGTTTCACTCGGTGTATATCAACTCGGTGTATTATCTTTACTGCTCGGTAGGCATGAAATAACACTCGATAGATAGCTTGGTGTATATTGGGCTTTGTGACTATTTTCCTTCTCTAACCGACTAGGCTGTTCATACCGACTAGAGTATATAGAATGACTTTGTATATAAAACTAATGGCAATTTGATAAGTAGTAACAAATTTGGTATAGTTTTGAAATAATGAAAATTTGGAGATTTTATTTTAATCAAAATATTTTACCCTCATTAAATAATTTAAAATATAAATGATAGTTTTCTTAAATTAAGAAAATTAGAAATTAATTGAGGAAGAGGCATTTTGATTTTTCTAAATTAGAAATAAATTGTGTAAAAGCATTTTAAATTCAAAAATAAGAATTTTGGGATGGTATTTTAAATAAAAATATTTTAAATGCAAAAATGAGATTTTTGGTCAAAACTTTTCCCATTTAACCTAGGTTTGAAAACATTTTTGGGAGAATTATTTTTGGAAAACATTTTGGAGAAAAATATTTTTTGGGAGAATGAAAATTTGGGGATTTTGCAAAAGAAAGGATTTTTGGAGCTTGCAGGTTGGGCTCTCCTTCAATCTTGCCAGGATTGCTGAACCAGGTAGGCCTCTGGTTTATTTCATTGGCTTCCTTGTTTTCAAGAAATTGTTTTGGTTTTGTTTTGTAAAACTCTGGTTGTGTTTGTAGATAAATCCTTATTTTGTGAGGAAAATGGAAGAGTTGTCATTTTTGCTTGTATAAATGGGTTTCAAAAATTAAAACCAAATATTGGGGTTTGGTTGTTCAAGATGAAATTTTGTTAAAAACTCTATTGAATCTTCTCATAAATAAGTTTTAAATTAGAAATTTTAGTTGGGGTTTGGCAGACCTGTTGTTTAAATGGATGTTATCAATCTTATTTTGCCAATGGTGTTTGTTTTAAAGGATTTTTTCCCTTTCCTGGATCTGGGTATTCTGATAATGTAAATTTTAGAAAACCCAAAGTTTTTTGAAAAAAAAAAACAAAAGCAAAAAACTATTTTAAGTCTCTGCTGAGACTGTGTTTTTCATTGTGAATTTATTGTGTTATCAATAAAGATTTTAAAAAAATAAAATAAAAATGTCCAAGGGGTTGAGCTTAACTGGTTAAAACACTGGGTTCTCACTGTGGAGACCCAAGTTCAATTCCCAATAGGGACATCTGGAGTGGAATTCTAAGTTGTGACTCTTGGCCTTCCATAGGATGGGGAAGGTCTTGGGGTCAATCTAATCAAACATAATAATAATAATAATTCAAAGATATGTAATGGGGATGGGGCCCCCTACTGTGTCCCCACTGGTTCATAGCTCCAGTCAAAAGCTATTCAGGCTTTGGCCAATTACAGATAAAAAAAAAAAATAAAAATAAAAAAATAATAGAGCAACCCCACGTGGCAGGGAAGACCCCCACCACGTGGGGAGGTAGCACGCTACCAAAGGTAGCGACTGCTACCAATGGTAGTGGACTGCTACAAAATGGTAGTAGCACTACCATTTAATTATGATTAATTTTGTCAATAAGTAATAATTTATGATTAATTTTTTATTAATGATTTGTATTATGGAAAATATACATTAATTAATATTCAAATTCTATTTTATTATTAATGCATATTTTTCTAATTAAATGCTTGAATTGTTAGTTTTGTTATTAATTATTAATTTGTTATATTTTATTAATCACGGATTAATAAATATATATTAATTAATAGTTAATTTTGTTATTTTTCTATATGTGCGTAAGGAAGTAATTTGTGGATTTGGGAAATGCTTGCCTATTTTTGGTTCCTTTAAATGTATGTATCCTTAATCGGAAAAGTGCAATTTGGTTCTGGAAAAGATGAACTTGGAGAAATTATTTTCGAACCAGTAGGACAATGGTGTTTTATTTGAAGATTAAATATCATATTTAGACGGTTAATGTTTATTTAATTATATTCATGTGAACTTGGTTTGAAAACTCGTAATAATGTATTTATGTTATGTTTTGATGCAAACGAACTTAGTGAGTTAGAAAACCAAGAACGACCTGTACCTAGATGAGGTAGATAACTGCAATCAAATTTAGATCATTTAGAAAACTTGATCAACTTTTAATGTTTAAATCAATATGGAAAAATATTGTCTTTATTGGTTATTGCCTATGCAAGTTTAAATTTCTGTATTCGCTTTTGCTCAAGTAATGGCAAGACCTTGATTTGTTTGACTGGACCCTATCATTTAGTTGATTTGGGATACCTGTTCTATCCTTGATCTTGAGTTTGACTATTGACTTGTGATGGTGTTGTAATCGGTCATGTCCTTTATGCGGGTGTTGAATGTTGTTTCGTGGTTGGCCATAGCTAGTCAGGTCTCTAGTTAGAGTAACATCAGTCAGTGCACCTCATATGAAGTCATGTTTGACCAAATGGTTGTTCCCTCCATTTTGAACTCTGTTTGCTTGACCATGTGTATTCCTAGGTTTAGGAGTTCATTGAGTATAGTCTAGTGTCGTATGGGAAAGTGGATTTTAATTGGGGGCCACGCCCAAAGTGGTTGTTGGATAACCCATTGAAAGTATGTCTAATAAGTGATAACCTAATAGCATATTAGAGAGTTAGTTAATGAATCACTAAGTAAGATAATTGTGCCTCACACATGGGGCGAGTGCTAGTACAGACTCGACATGCAGTGAGAAGTCCTGAAATGGCAAACCATCATCCTTGTCTTCACGAAAGGATGTGTGGGTCCACATGAGGCTTGGATGGGCCAGAGGTTCGGAATAGGTTGCCAAGGTAACCCAGTGGATGGGGCCGAAACCTATGAAGACGTGCCATGGTAACCATACCAGGTGATGTGATGACACTTGTCCCTTATGTTCACTAGTGTGTTGTTGAGTTGTCTTGATAGGAGCATTGTTGTGGAGTCATCTTGTTGCTTATGTCTTGTGATTGCTTGATATCATGCTAGACCATGGGTTGCGATGACTTGGTTTCGTGGATGCTCCGGTGGACCTTTGTATTTGCTTCTATTATGTTCAGTTGGATCATTTCCTATTCAGGGATCATTTATGTATTTATTTGACCGATGTGGTCATTTGTATATTGGTTATGTTCGCCTTGATGGTAGGATTGTAAGCGATGTGAACCTTATGTATTCTTCTTATTATTTATTATCAAAGGGGTCTTGCAGTTGAGCAAACCTAGAGATGTAGCCCTCTAGGGGTGAACTCCGATATCAATTTGGTGTTATGTGATGCTTATGTTCTTATATTTCCTTTTTAGTCTTAACATGTATGGATGACATTATGTTAGAATGTATAAAGTGAAGTAGATGAAATTAATTGTAAATGCATGTATGCAGTCGTCTTTTAAATGCAGTAATTTGGATCATGAAAGAATGTAGTTTTGAATAATATTATGTATCTAGTTATTGATAATACAATTAAGTATGCATGGAAATAACTCATTATTTTATGATGAAATTTAAGTGTGTTATAAAATTAGATGCATGACTTAAGTTTTAATGAAAGCTTGAACGCAAGGTATGAATAAATCTTTATGGATGAACCTTATCATGTGATCTATATTTTTATCTTACTGAAAGATACTTAACTTTTGTTTAAGTATTATCTTGTCATTAAGTTTATCAGCTTAATTGGATTCATTAGCGTGAGTTGAATTAAATGTGGAATTAAGTAATCACGTTGGGAAACTCTTTAGGTGTTAGTTGAAGTCTTCCGTTGTGTAATTTGAACTTCGATATCTCATCATATCATTGTGTTGTGTTTAATTTAAAAAAATAAATTATTTGCACTCTATTCTTGTGTTTTAGTTTAATCCCTTCGAGGTTTCCTGGCGGGGCACTACAGATCATAGATCTATATTTTCCATAGAAATCAATAGTGTTTCCTACTTTGGAGAGGGTGCTAAGATTTTTAGTCAAAAAAAATAATAATATATAAAATATATTCTAGTGAAAACTACACTGCGACACTTTTAGATCAAGAAAAAGCAAAGAGAAAGGACACATCCAAAGGTGAGAACCTTTTTGAGGCACCTGAAGATGGAATTTTTAACACTCTCCCCATAACAAGATATCATGAGTGATCGCTTATGCTGGTAGAGAAAATAGAAGTAACCAACATTGGGATTGAGGTAATCCTTGCATCATTCACCTAGAAACATCATTAACAAAAGAATAATGTCCTAATTTTGTTGAATTATTTTGTGAGAGATATATTGTGTGGTCATATGTTGACATGCTTGAGTTAGATCCTGAACTTGTCATGCATCATTTGACAGTAGGCTCAAGTGCAAAATCAGTAAAATAAAAACTACAAAAAATGCATCTATACATAACACTCTTGGTTAAAATTGAGCTTAAAAAATTATTAGACATTGATTTCATTAGACCCATTGATTATTTTGAACGGTTCTCCAATCATGTACTAGCGACAAAACTACATGGAAGAATCAAAGTATCCACAAATTTTAGAGACTTGAAAAAACCTTGTCCTAAAGATGACTTTCCTTTGCTTAATATAGACTTGATTGGAAATCTTACAATCAAAGATGAAATAGTATCATGATGCAAAGGTAAACAACTCAAATAACTCATTAGATCACAAAACCCTCATTTGCTTAGGGTGGAAGCCTATCCTTTTGGGTTTAAAAGGAACACTTCATAAATCTTGATTCAATCCATTCAAGGGAAGGTGTAACATGTCTTCTACAACACCTTAAGAGTATATTCAAACAATTTTTAACTTGAGAAAATCCAAAATTAAACATTGATTCAACAAACCCTCATGAAACTAGGTTTTTAAGACTGTCCCATTGCGAAATGCAAAGAACAATCATTAATAACTTTCACAAAAGAAATAACTAAGACAATCTCTCTAGTGAGATTGAAGATAACCTAGATACAAACTTTTCCTCAAGCTTTCATAAAGATTCAAGGTTAATGCAAGTTATGGATTTTTTCCACAAACTGGGAACGCTACTGAACAAGGCTCCTAGGAAGATTGGATTATTAGACCAATCAAACAACCTTTTCTTTAGGACTGGTAAGAATTAAAAACATCTAAAATTAAACTATCTTTTCATCCATATAAGTTTCATACCTATACCAGTTTGTACAAGGCTGTACCAATTGACAAATTAGACTTTTACACACAAAAATACAAGGTAAAAATGTGCAAAAGAAGTCTTTTTCCATTCCATCATTCTCCAAATTTAGAATTCGAGCTGGTATTTATACATTTTATATCATTCCAAAACTACTAAAATTGTTCAACCAACCATAAATGAACTTATAACAAATTTTCAAAAAGTTTTCATTACAATAACAAAGTTGTCATTAACAACTAATAAGCAAATTTTGCAACTTTTGTCCTAATGACACAAAAACTTCACAAATGATCCAAAATGACTAGAAATGGTACAAAATGACCTTATTCACATCAAAACTTACAAAACAAGACAAAAATTTGAATTGAACCTTGGAGGCATGATAGGCCTCTAGGTGTTCCTTTACCATACTCCTAAGGAAAGAAAAATCCCAGTTCCATCTAAGATGTGATCTACAAATTTGTCAATGTCTTCCATCTTGGACTCCTTCAACCTACAAATCTAATATGTTCTGCATTCCTGGCATTCCCTAGATCTTTCTTCCTCATCTTACACCATATCTTACTTAAAATATTCTAAACTTCAAGGTTCCAAAATCTCTAATTCTTTTTCATATGTCACATTACCATTGTCCATGTCTTCATCTTCATCATTTGAATACAATTTGTCAGCATATTCATCATCCATAAAATCAAAAAATACAACCACTACCTCTGTTGTTTTTACAACATATTCTTCATCATATTGGGCTACATTTGCATAACAATCTTCATACACTGCATTCACATTTTCTCCTTCTTTATACGCTTTCCCTTCTTCATCTTAATCTACTACATCTATAAACACGCACTCACAAATATTGTTAGAAACAAAATTCAGAGTCTCAATGGACTCATTATTGTCATCTTGTTCCTCTTCGTTGGATGGCTTTGGCTCTTCCATCATCTTGATTAAGGTTTTGATCATTATTCTCAATTTTTGCCTCTTTCTTCTTTCCACAATTTCCTTTATTGGCCACTTGAAAATTTTGTTAGTGGTGATGTTCCAACTCCACGCACTTCTTAATATACTCTGTATTCTTTCGTTAATGTTTTTTTGTAGTTGTTCCAAATCTTGTCTTATCTTTGTTATCTCTTGTTGAATGTTTATGTGGTTTATTCTTCTTCATCTCACTCCTTTCTCTTCTCATCCCTTGTTACTTGCTTGGCAACTCCTTACTCTAAAATTCTCCACGGACTAGTCTCAACATTTCCATTCTTTTGGTATCAAATACCTTCACACACATAACTATCCTCTAACTAACATGATTTTGGAAGATGCACTCTCCAAGACCTCTTCTACCTACTTTCATCACTATTGGAGGGTATAAGTCACCGATTCTCTTTCATACCTGCAAATTTTTTTATCTCACAACTCTCTTGTCCTGGTACATACCTTGCATTCTCAGGGTCTTTTGGCTTTGATACCATATCACTCATGGATGGATTTTTTGGTTAAAATAAAATTAAGATTGCACCTGAGGAGCAACACAAAATAACTTTCACATGTTCGGTAATGTCCCCAATTTTTTAGGTTCTCTAGCAAGCTTTAGTAGGTGAGACTTTGGGTTCATGCCAGCTTGTTCAAATAAGTAATCTGATGTTTTCGGTGAGTTCATCTAGTTCATTATTGTATTGGACATAATACATAGTCACTGAACTTTGTACAGTTGGTGGAGCTGACTTGACCAAATCTTGGTAAATTGAACTTATTTCAGACATTATTACTATTGTTGTAGATTGTATTAATGCAACCATTGAAGACAAATATTATCACAAAGGGTACCTTCTAGGTTCTAAATGTTTTGGGCACTTCGCCTCTTAATGTTAGGCTTATAAATCATGTTGTGATTTCCTTAGTTTCTTGAATGAATCAATGTAATGAAACTTGGAAAAAAACAAGTATTAATTGTTCAATGACATTTCCAATTTGGTGCAAATAAGTTATATGTTTGCTTGTGGATTGTTTATGTACATTGACATTACTTATGAATTGAGAAGACATTACACACCTAAACACACTACGTACCAACTTAACAACAGTCCACTGCTTAAGAAGGAAAAAATAGTACATAGAAGGAATGCATGACAACTGTTTGACAAATATTTTCAAAATCGTTTGGGAAGTAATTGTAGCAAATAGGGGAGGTCTATTACAGATGTTTGAAGTAATTGTAGCAAACAAGGGAAATCTATTATCGTGGTATTAGAGTAGGTGTATCCCACCATCTTGAAGGGTTAATCAGAAGGATGATGTCTTATAAAGAGTTACTAGAAGATCTCTAGTACTTGCATGAGCATCCTGGTTGGTTTAGATCCATATTTAAAACGAAATTAGAAACAAATGAAAAGGAATTCTTCAGTGACCAAATACAAAAAGCTAGCAAAAGTGAAGAAAGGGAAAAAGACATGTTGAAGTATGTACTAATTACTTCACAATGTGATTAGGAGTTAGGCAAGAGGGTGTCTATTGCAGGACAAAAATTGGGTTACTTATCTCTATCAAAAGAAGATCTTCACAACTCATTGGAGGAAATGGAAGAGTGTTTGCAAGAGGTAAAACAACCACCCTCTTAGCTAATACAAAATGCAATAGCTCCGATAGTGAACTTTTTGGGAGAACATAGATTGCTGAGACACCTGAAAAGGGAGGTAAGACTAGTTATTTCTAACTATCTAAGTGAAATTATAAGGATTACAACTCCTAAACTTCCTTACAAAGATGATATAATGAAAGAAGTCTTACATTTGATTGTGGAGAGTCTTCATGTGTTGCATGATGATAAAGCCCCCACTTATAATAGGACAATTTTTTTGGACATTATGGCAAGAACTAGATCATTTGTCCTTATGTTGGACCTCCATTGTGATGAGTTGATTCTTCAAATGTTTCAATGTTTCATTACTGAAATAAAAAAATGTCACCCTAACAAGGTGAAGACAAATATTTTTTACATCTTGTCCATGATCCTGGATGAGAATGATACTATTTGTGAGCAGTTGCGGTCTGATTTGCTAGAAATTTGGAGAATAGAGTTGCATGTTTCAACTACAGCCTATGACTTCACAAGAAGTTTGATTCAGTTGAAGATTGAGAAGTTCAGGGAGAAACTAACTTTAGAAGAGTTGGTCATGTGGGGTTTACAAGTATCACCTTCTCTTCAGGTGAGAGACAATCCAGATGTTGATGGGAATGTTTCAGTTATGATTACACCTATTACCTTGCTTGAGAATAACAATAAGGGTAATGACTTTTGTAGACACCTAAAAGTTGCACGACAAATTAAGTAAATTTTATTTATTTAATTATCCCTATTTCTTCCTGTAGCGTCGTAAATTGTACGCACTTGCTAGGGTGGTACAATTTCACACCTAGTTTAGCACCCGCCTTGGTGCATTTTACATTTTGCATTGCATTTCCCCTTTAGCACTTAATTAATCAAATTAATTAGGTCTAAGGTTCTATTTTATCATCTCCCACATCATAAAGTTGGGCCCTTTCATTAAAGTGTGCCCTTTTCATTTTATTCCTCCTATACATCATTTAATCAAAAACCCTAATTAGGTCCTATTTTGAACTTGGGGGCTTGATTTTGGGGGTCAAAACATCTCGAAATCACCTGTAACTTCGGGATTCTCTCTAAAATCATCATATCCGACGACCCTGAAAATTTGGTGAAAAGTTGTCGGGACCATGGCGCCCGGAGTGCACATGGTCCCGGACATTTTTCCCGAAATTTTAGGAGCGCGATCCAATCATAAAATAAAGCTTAACCCCAAGAAATTGGCAGGAGATTCAATCTCTAGGTCGGCCAAAAGTCGAAATTAAGACCTAGGGTTTCATATATAAGAGCTCTCTTTCTTCATTTGAAAGGATCCGATTTTTGTTTTCAGGAACTTCATATGCAGCGAAAGAGAAGATCTTTGAAGACTTCAACAACATTCAACATCCTTCTATCAAGCATCTATCAAATTCATTCATCCACTTAGGGCTTGGAAGACATTGAAGAACAATAGGAGATTACCGACTGAAGATTGGCTTGTACCCCTCCCTTGAGGGTTGGGTATGATTTCATGTTGTTTTCATGTCTTTGCATGAGCTTCAATATATCATTTATTCATGCTTTAGATCACTTTTCATCTTGATTTAGAACATTTACATTATCATTTACAAGCAATTAGGGTTTACTTTCTAGGTTGCTCTAGTTTGCTTTCTTGCATTTTAGGACCTTGCACACACACTAGGTCTGCACACACAATACATTTTACAATACAACTTGGCTATTCGTGGAGGTGGAAATCACCGAAGCGGGGGTTTGACTAAGGCAAAACCCTATATAGCCGCCCAAACACCTTTTCAGATATAAGTGCAGGTTTCGGGACTCGGACGACGCCGCAGGTTGCAGATCCGGGAGCAGCAGACTGAGACCGACCTTCCCACCAAATTTCAGAGAAAAAGACCAGGACAGGGGTGTGGGGCGCCCTGGTCCCTGGGACAGGGGCGCTGGGCGCCCTGGTCCTCCTGACAGACAGCATTTTCAGCATTTTTGACAGCTTTTCCAGGTTGCAAAAATAGCAGTTTCCGGAGCAGTTTCAGGGGTAGAATCAGGACAGTGGCGCCCGCGCCCCCGTCCCGAACATTTTCAGTCAGATTTTAACTCCGGGTACGCATTTACATTCTTGTCTTGTCCTTGTGTTTACAGCTTTCCATCATTAAAGTTCAATTCTGTAATCTTGTTATTAGTTCATACTTGCACTTTGGGGTTAGGGATTGAACTTGCATCATTTCATCTTTCAATTACAACAAAGGAATAGAAATCCTAATAGGTAGCCCGTGGCTCTCTCTTTCACAAGAAGAAGTAGCCAATTGTGTGATACCTCTAGGCTCTTTCGTATTCCTCAAGTGTGTGGTTGAAAGTGAGATTTGGGCATGTTTGCTTAGTTTCACTTTTTCCCCCACACATTTTTGGTGAACCTGACGTGAACTCCAATCTTCTCTAATTCTGATTTATGTTTTCAAATTTGAGTGTTTATTCTATTTCAAATTCAAATTTATATTTACAAGTCTTAATTTCTTGCAAGATTCAAAAATCTAGAGGAAATTTTTGCTAAAACCTTAATTTTTCAATTCAAAGTTGAACTTGTGGATAGCTTAATTGGGATCAATAATTTCAAATCTGATTTAGGAACTCATTTGAATCATAAATTTCATTTTCTAAATCTACATTCTAAGTGCTTGCATTGGTTAAAATTAAACATTTCCTTCTATTTTGCATGTGTTATCATTTGAAAGAGGAAAATTGTTGTCATGATGCATTCATTTCATAGATGTGATAATGGGTTAGCTTCCCTTGTTTCAATTTTTCCTCCTCCTAAAGAACCTCCCCCCATCTATAACAACATTTTAGTGCCTAAAAGAATTGCTACCAATCCCTTTGAGACTCTCCTATGTTCTAAGGATGAAGACTTTAAGAGTGATCTTGACAATTCTCCTAAAATGCGCCCTTCCTATTTAGCTATCCTAGAGGAAGAGAATAATATCATAAACACCTTTCTTAATGTTACTTTACCTTCCCTACATGATGCGTCTCTAAGTGAAAAGGTATTGATGGACATTGAATTATTTTCTCCTAAAGTTGGTTCTTCCAATGGGGGCATGTTAGTGCAACAAGAGGTTATAAACACTTCTTTCAAAGATCTCCTTCCTAAGCATGAATCTTTGGAGAAGTCTGTTCATGTTCCTCCTAAAAAACACTCCCTTCATGAGGATCCTTTTGTGCAAGAAGATGACATGATCCCTACATTTCCTAGTGATGGTATTTCCTTTTCCAACAAAATTCCCACTAGAGATGATGAATTAATGATAAATGCTTACCATTCTCCTAAAGTTTGTCTTACCCATAAGCATCCCTTAGAGAAAGAAGATGAAATAATAAGCAATTTCCTTAATTCTCTCTCCCCTAAAGATCATATTGAACATATTTTGAGGAAAGAGGATGAGTTTAACACATCTATTGATGCTCTCCCTCCTAAGGATGAGGAATTAATAAACAATGTTATCTCTTCTCCCGAAATTAACAATACTTCAAACATTCCTTTCAACAACTTCACTATTTGGGATGAACCATTAGAAGAAGGTGTAGATTATTCTCTCTCCCTTGATAATTTCTCACCTTCCTCGAATCTCAATTATTCTCCCTCTAAAAATAAAGCATCTCCCTCCCCTCAACTTGGTTCTACTCATAAGGATACCCTAGTTCAAAGCAAGATGGTTAACATCTCTTTCAAAGATCTCCCTCTCAAAAGTGATACTTTAGATCCTTCTCCTAGAGAGTTTATTCCCCATGTAGATCCTTTGATGATAGAGGATGATATGGCCTTTCCTAGTATTACTTTTCCTACTAGAACATCAATGCCTATCCCTTGTCTCTCTCCTAAAATTGATAAAATTTTAGTGCAAGAGAAGACTATCAATAATCCTTCCAACACTTTTGTTCATTCCTCTAAACCATCCTCAATCAATTTGATACATGTGAATGAGACACCTAACAAACCTCTCTTCACTGTCCAAGGTGCCTGTCCTTCTCAAAATTCTCAACCTTTAAATAAGCCTATCTTAGTGGTTCAAGGTGGTTATGCTAATGATTCTTTTTGCACGCCTAAGAAACCTATTATTACTGTGCAAGGAGGTTATTCTACTAAGAGCCCTTATGAGTATGCTAAACAACTGACTAGAGAGAGTTATCATGCGGTTGCCCATACCTATAACACAAGAAACAATAGGCAACCTAATCCTCCTCCAGTTATCCCAACTTCACTTCCTCCTTCTCAACCAATTCTTCCGCAAGCTCCACGTATTTCACAAGTTCTCGGTAAGGAATATGATCTCATAGAACAACTTAAAGCTACCCCTGCTAAGATATCCCTTTGGGATTTGATTCAAACTTCTTCCGCTCATCATGGAATGTTACAAGATGCCTTGAAAGATTTGAATGTTCCTCCACCTAATACATCTAGTAATATAGTGTCTTTGGTTAACTCTGTGATGAATCCTAAAGCTCAAATTGTGTTCACACAAGATGAGTTGCCTACTGGTGAAATTCAACATCAATATGATCCCTTGATGATTGTGGTTATCATAAATGACACTGCTATAAGACGAACACTGGTAGATAATGGCTCTGGCCTTAATGTGTGTAGCATTAATCTATTGCATAAGATGAATGTGGATACATCCCTTATTGAGCCTGACTCTCATCCCATTCAAGGCTTTGATAATGTGGCTAAGTCTTCATTAGGTATTATCACCTTACCCATCACAGTGGGACCTGTTACTTTGCCTACTCCTATCCATGTTATGTCGGGAAATCTAACATACAACTTGTTATTAGGGAGACCTTGGATTCACAATATGCAAGCTATCCCCTCTACATTGCATAGACAGGTTAAATTCATTTATAACAATAAGACATATACCTTGATAGGTGATACTAAACTTCAGGCTTGTTTGCAAACATCTACTTCCAAAGGGAGCTCTTCTAAGCCTTCCTCTTCTAGTGATGACTCGTTAAACAAGATACCTATGGATGAATCATCACCCTCTGATAATCAAAATTCTTTGGATGAGTCTAAAGCTCCTGAAGAAGATCCTTCTCGACCTGAATCTGCACATGAAAAGGCTTTTGATCCTAAGAAGGTTCTCGTAGAAGACGATTGGGGATCTCTTGAATTTAATCCCACCTTTGTAGGTGAGTATAGGGTTCTTCCTAGAGAGCTTAAAGTTAAAAAGAAGGAAGAAACTAGAGATCAATCAGTCTTACTTGAACCTATGAGCAATAATTTTGTGGCCGCTTCTCAAACTTCTTCTCCTCACACCTCTAATTATGAAGAGTTTGATTCTTTGTCTTATGAAAAACCACCTTCTCTTCTTGAAATGGCTGATTGTTATGGTCGTGGTTTTCGCATTTTTGCTAAGCATGGGTATCATGGAAATGGTTGTGGCACTCATGAACAAGGGATAAAAGTTCCTCTAGAGACTAATTTTCACAATTATGCCTTTGGACTCGGCTATAATCCCTGCAAACGTACTAAAGCATCTAAAAGACCATCTCTCAATGTGAATGCTATATTTAGTAGTGATGATGATCTCACTTCAACGAAATCATCTTCTACTTCTATCAACTCTCATTCCCCTCATAAGGAAATCTTGGCGATGAACAAATCTCTTTATGACTCCCCTCAAATTTCTAGATCCACTTATGAATTTTTATCTCCTATTCATCACAAAGTCCTTTCCTCCAGGGATAAGGCTCTAATAAATTACACTCATCTTTCTTCTAAGATTTCTCGGAACTGTCCTTCTTCAATTTTTATCACTTTATACATGTTTTTGATCTCACTTATAGTTGAGCATTTAGCATGTCATGTTCAAATACCTCATTCAATCTATCATGTCTTTAAATAACATCAATGGCTATTATGTTGCTCATCATTATGTGACATTGGTAGCTCATTTACTGGGGGCTCATTGTCATTCATGATGGTACAATTTCAAATGCAATCATATTTTTGAAGCAACATAATAGCCTAATTTTCTATGTTATCTCTTGTTCCTATGGGGACAAGAGTGATTTCATACATCTCTTCTTTTGCTTATGTCTAAATCTCTCCCTAGAAGATTGTGTAAGTCCTTCTCATTGTCCTTATCCTTGGGAGGCAATGATCTTTCCTTATTTTTATCTAAGGATCCACTTTTTCCTATTTCGTGGATGGTGTGAACTTTATTACTTGATGTTATTCCTTGTATGCATTTGTTGTTGTTTGTTCAAGGATTCTCTCTTACAAGAGGTGTAAGTCCTTGACTATAACCTCTTTTGCACTTGATGAAATACACCCATAATGAATTCACTCTCCCAATTGGGTTAAAAAGAGCGTCATCCTTCATTAAGAATCACTTTCACCTTGCAAAAGAAGGAAGTATTGCATTCTTATTCTCTTCTTTGTCTTATTCTAGAAGATGTTATATTTGTCTAAGATAATTCCTCTCGGGGATAGGTGTCTTTTATACAAAGATCTCTTCTCCTCTAAGGATCTCCTTTACACACACATGCACGAGGTTGAGTGGAACTAGCGGCATAAGGCTAGACTTTCTCACTCTCCTCCCTTACATGGATCACCTAGACAAGATCTAGGGGCGAGAAGTCCATGTTTTCTCTCTCACTATTCTTCTCACGGATCACCAATGTGTGTAGTCATGCCTTTTTCCTTTCTTTTCTTCCCTTTGCATTTTGTTTCCATTTACATCCTTCATCTTGTGTTAGAGAACTCTCAAATCCTCACACTCTTTGTTGTGTTGGAATTGAGATTTAGTCCTCTTTCTTACCAAATGATTCTCCATTAGTTTTTGATCTCATATCAAATCTTCTTGTGAGCATTTGTCATCAATATTCTTTAACAATTCGAAGTGGTAAACATGATACCTTGTTTCAACTCACTAAAATTAGCAAGCCGAAACAGGGGGGGGCATATGGCTACCCTCGAATTTTCATCACCTTCCTTAGTAAGCATTAGGTGATTTTGTGATCTAATGTGTGTTTTGTAGGATGCGGTTCCTAACTGTGTACTGTAGATACCGCTGGGGGCTTCGTTCAACAGACTTATGGATATATCCTTTTTCAAATAATGTTTACTTTTCTGTACTTTAGCTTGCATATGCACGTAGTGTTCATATGACCGCTAAAGTGGGGGCTAAATGTAGCGTCGTAAATTGTACGCACTTGCTAGGGTGGTACAATTTCACACCTAGTTTAGCACCCGCCTTGGTGCATTTTACATTTTGCATTGCATTTCCCCTTTAGCACTTAATTAATCAAATTAATTAGGTCTAAGGTTCTATTTTATCATCTCCCACATCATAAAGTTGGGCCCTTTCATTAAAGTGTGCCCTTTTCATTTTATTCCTCCTATACATCATTTAATCAAAAACCCTAATTAGGTCCTATTTTGAACTTGGGGGCTTGATTTCGGGGGTCAAAACATCTCGAAATCACCTGTAACTTCGGGATTCTCTCTAAAATCATCATATCCGACGGCCCTGAAAATTTGGTGAAAAGTTGTCGGGACCATGGCGCCCGGAGTGCACATGGTCCCGGACATTTTTCCCGAAATTTTAGGAGCGCGATCCAATCATAAAATAAAGCTTAACCCCAAGAAATTGGCAGGAGATTCAATCTCTAGGTCGGCCAAAAGTCGAAATTAAGACCTAGGGTTTCATATATAAGAGCTCTCTTTCTTCATTTGAAAGGATCCGATTTTTGTTTTCAGGAACTTCATATGCAGCGAAAGAGAAGATCTTTGAAGACTTCAACAACATTCAACATCCTTCTATCAAGCATCTATCAAATTCATTCATCCACTTAGGGCTTGGAAGACATTGAAGAACAATAGGAGATTACCGACTGAAGATTGGCTTGTACCCCTCCCTTGAGGGTTGGGTATGATTTCATGTTGTTTTCATGTCTTTGCATGAGCTTCAATATATCATTTATTCATGCTTTAGATCACTTTTCATCTTGATTTAGAACATTTACATTATCATTTACAAGCAATTAGGGTTTACTTTCTAGGTTGCTCTAGTTTGCTTTCTTGCATTTTAGGACCTTGCACACACACTAGGTCTGCACACACAATACATTGTACAATACAACTTGGCTATTCGTGGAGGTGGAAATCACCGAAGCGGGGGTTTGACTAAGGCAAAACCCTATATAGCCGCCCAAACACCTTTTCAGATATAAGTGCAGGTTTCGGGACTCGGACGACACCGCAGGTTGCAAATCCGGGAGCAGCAGACTGAGACCGACCTTCCCACCAAATTTCAGAGAAAAAGACCAGGACAGGGGCGTGGGGCGCCCTGGTCCCTGGGACAGGGGCGCTGGGCGCCCTGGTCCTCCCGACAGACAGCATTTTCAGCATTTTTGACAGCTTTTCCAGGTTGCAAAAACAACAGTTTCTGGAGCAGTTTCAGGGGCAGAATCAGGACAGTGGCACCCGCGCCCCCGTCCCGAACATTTTCAGTCAGATTTTAACTCCGGGTACGCATTTACATTCTTGTCTTGTCCTTGTGTTTACAGCTTTCCATCATTTAATTTCAATTCTGTAATCTTGTTATTAGTTCATACTTGCACTTTGGGGTTAGGGATTGAACTTGCATCATTTCATCTTTCAATTACAACAAAGGAATAGAAATCCTAATAGGTAGCCCGTGGCTCTCTCTTTCACAAGAAGAAGTAGCCAATTGTGTGATACCTCTAGGCTCTTTCGTATTCGACAAGTGTGTGGTTGAAAGTGAGATTTGGGCATGTTTGCTTAGTGTCACTTTTTCTCCTACACACTTCCAATTAATTAAATTATGATTTGATTAATATCCCTATTTCTCTAAATTAGCCTATTAATCAAGTTAAAGATTTGCTTAATATTTCTCTTCTTCTATCCTAGCCATTTAATTAAATTTATATTTAATTAAAATCTCCATCATAGCCATTTAATTAAATTTACATTTAATTAAAATCCCCCCTCTAGCCATTTTAATTAAATCTACATTTAATTAAAACCCCTTTTGCATTTAAATAAATCTAAATTTATTTAAAAATCCCACCACTTTCAAAATCCTACAAATGCAAGTTGCAACCAAAATTAAAATAAATTAATTTTATTTTAAATAAATTCTTTTTTCCCTCACCCACTTGCAAAATCCTACATCTCCCACTTGCCTCCTAAACCTCTTCTAGAGCCTTCTAGATTCTTCTAAACCCTTTTAATTAGCCTAATCAATTCCTAATCATGTCATTTCCCTAAATTTGAGGAGGTCAATTCTCAAATTTGGAAGAAAGTCTTTTAAATGCATTAAGACTTTATTTCCTTCAACAAGCTAACTTGTTGAGTTCCCAAAATTTGGAAGGAATCTTACAAATTTGTCCCCAAAGTCTTCCTAACTATTAATGGTTAACTCAACCTTCCCACATGGTTAGAGACTTTCTCTCTAACTTAACCCTCAGCTAACCCAGGGGTCTTATCAAGCACTAATGGCTTTGACCCTAGTTATCCTATTAACCCTTGCACAAGAGTTTACCTCTTGGGTAAAGGCTTTATCCATTGGTTATCCACTAACCTAACCACAACCTTACCTCCTAAGGTAACCTCCATGTCTCCTTAGGCATTTGACGCCTCTTACATCTCCTCTCAAGCCCTCTCAAGGTGACATTTGTCAACTTGGGACTGGATTGAATCCCTCATATGGATTGATAACTTTCAATCCTATCCCTTGTTGAGATTATTCAATCTCAACCCTCCATTGCCCTATTTTCCCTATAAATAGAGCTCTCATTCCTCAATCTCCAAAAATCAAGTCTTTCATGCATCAAACTTATAGTCATTTTGCAGGTTAAAGAGCTCTCTTTGTTATCTTCAAGCATCAACCATTCATCTCATAGAATTTTAGTTTCATTTAGCTTAAATGCATATCTTCATCATCTTGAGCATTTAGTCTTGCATTTAATCTTCAATTTGGAATTAACCTAGTTTCATATCTTCATCATCTTGAGCATTTAGTCTTGCATCTTGCATTTCATCTTAATCCATCATCTTAGCTTTCACTAGAATTTTAGTTGCATCCATTTTGATCCTAGAATTATTTAAATCTCTTTCTCTGGGTTGTCATCCAAGAGATTAAGTGCTCTTCCAAGTGAGGGCCACCTTGGCTCTTGAGGATCTTTAGAGATAAAAGAGCATGGAACGTTCTTAGAGTTTGTTTTTTCAAAGATAGCTTCTTGGTTTTGGATTTTGATTCTAACCTTTAACATAATGTTTCATGTGTGTGTTTGAAGTGTTATTCTCTATTGTAGGTTGATACCACATTCCAAGCATACATTATCATATCGAATCCCCATATCAATTTCATATCAGTTTCATATCAACACCAACTTCATATTGGTTTTTCATATCAAATCAATTTTTCATATTTGGGGCATCATATCGAATCTCGACATCAATTTCATATCAGTCTCATATCGACATCATTATCATATCAACATTTCCATATTGACATTATCATCAGTCTCATATCAACCAATCAGTTTCATATCAACGTTTCATATTGTAGGATTTTGCCAAGATCAAGGGCACAATGAAAAGCATAAAAGGAGAGACAATAGAATGACAAGAACAAAACTGTATTCTCATCAATATGCAAAAATCAACTGGATTAACCAATACAATGAATATAGGCCTGCTTATATAGGCAAGGCCATATGGATGTACGAGCACACAATTATGACATGTGGCTCAATGAGAAACAAGGGTAGGTAAGAAATACTAGGGGTAGGTAGGAGAAATAATATAATATTCCACAAGAGGTGGATGACCCATCGAATGTGGAGTGTAACAGCAAAATAAGACCACAAAATGTGGAATTTTTCCTACAAGCTCTATCCCTATGTGCACACTTCCCTAAGTGTCTCAAATCCAAACTACGAAGAGATGCATTATCCTAAGTTAACTTAAGTAAAGTGTAATAATATCCAAAATGAATATTTATTTACACCAACACTCCCCCTTAAGTGCAACTTAAGGGAATGAAGACTCAAGTCAACAATGCAAGATGGGTCCCGGCTACTAGGCCATGATAGGTACCCATGTACAAAATGTAAAAGCAAGCAAAACCATGCAATGCAATCTCTCACAAACGGAGAAAGGGAGAAAATCCAGTGGGAAAAAAACTCCCCCCCAAAAGAGAGATGAATGTACAAAAGACTCTCAAAGAAGAAGGACAAAACCTCAAAGAGGAAAAAGTCCCCCCCATAAGAGAGGAAGGAGAAGTCAGCTGACCCCCCCTAATGACACATCCCGCACCCCCAAGAGAGCTCGCAACTGCTGGAACTTACTCTTGGTGAAAGGTTTGGTGAATATGTCACCAACTTGCTCTACTGTAGGACAATACTGCAAATCAATGACCTGCTCCTAGATGAGCTCTCGGATATAGTGCATATGAATCTTGATGTGTTTGATCCACTGGTGCTGGACTGGGTTCTTCAAGATTGCAATAGCACTCTGATTGTCACAATGTAGAACTGTCGGTTGTGGAGTGGTGAATCCAAACTCTGTGAGAATCTGCTAGAGCCAAATGGTCTTAGTCACTGCATTAACAGTGCCTCGATACTCAGCCTCAGTCGAAGAGAGAGAAATAGCATGTTACTTCTTGCTCTGCCAACAAATGGGGCCCGAACTAAGGTTAAAACTGTAACCAGAAGTAGACTTACGATCATCAAAATCGCCAGCCCAATCGAAGTCTGTGACCAACCAAGCAAAGTCCTGTGCCTGCTGCATAGTGAATCCCATAGTGATGTGTACCCTAGATGTAATGAAGGATGCGTTTGGCAGCTTTCCAATGAAGCTCATGTGGGTCCTGCATGAAGCAGGAAACCATGCCAACTGCAAATGAAATATCAGGGCGTGTGTGAGTCAAGTAGACGAGACTACCCACAAGCTAACGATACCAAGTGGCATCAACTGGTGGAGAAGTACACTGAGCCTCAAGCTTGACTCTTGAAAGAAAGGGAGTCGGGGCAAGCTTACAATCAGCCATATGAAAGCGTGCAAGTAGATCAAGAGCATACTTGGGCTGCGATAGTGTAATCTTGGAAGGTGACTGTGAAATCTCTATCCTGAGAAAGTAGTGCAAAAGACCCAAGTTAGTCATAGCAAATCTGTCATGCAAAGTAGATTTGACCCTGCTAATGATGGATGAAGTACTCCCTGTAATGATCAAGTCATCAACATAGAGCACAAGTATCAAGTGAGAGTCATCCTGTCGCAAAATGTAGACATTCGGATCAGAATGAGACCTGGTGAACCTTGCGGAGAGAAGAAAGGAATCCATCTTGGCGTACCAAGCCCTAGGGGCCTGCTTAAGGCCATAGAGAGATTTCCTTAGTCTGCAAACCAAGGAAGTATCCTGGATGAAACCCTGTGGCTGCTCCATATAAATCTCCTCATCAAGATCACCATGAAGAAAAGCACTCTTCACATCCATCTGATGTACAACCCAACCATGAGCTGCAACAATAGTAAGTGTCAAATGAGTGGAGTTCATCTTGGCTACAGGTGCAAAGGTCTCAGTATAGTCAACACCTACAACCTGAGAGAAACCTTTGGCAACAAGCTGAGCCTTATACTTATCCACACTACCATCCGCTGCAAACTTGGTCTGATAGATCCACTTACATCGAACCATCTTTCTCCCCTTAGGGAGATGGACTAGATCCCATGTGTTGTTCCTCATCAAGGAACTATACTCTTCCTCCATAGCTTGGTCCCACTTAGGAACCCCTGATGCTTCCCTAAATGTCTATGGATCAGAAGCGGTAGCAATGAATGCATGTGGAAGATCCTGATGTTGTGATCGAGTTCTCCATGTATCTGAAGGATCCCCAACTAGAGAACCTGCGGAATCAAGTGTCTGTTGAGCCCAACGAGGTTGAGGTGGAGGTGGAGAATGAGGCTCCTCAACTGCAAGTGGACCCTACGGAGGTGTAACCCTGCGAGTCGGAGTTGAAGGAGTCTCATCATCTGAATCACTAACATCACTATCCACAATGGAGGAAGGTGGAGGAGGTAGAGAGGCTAAGCTAGGAGAGCTTTCCTCAAAGTGAACACTCCTCTCAATGAACACCTCATGTGTCTCAGGATCCATCAATCTATATGCCTTAACACCCTCAGGATATCCAACAAATATGCAAGGTTGACTCTGAGGTTCCAATGCCTTGCATTTTTGCAGAGGTATGCGAGCCCATGCTGGACACCCAAAGACTCTGAAATGTCTCACAATCGGTTTCCTACCAGCCCAAGCTTCAAAATGAGTAATACCTTGCAAAGCTTTGTGAGGAACCTGATTCTGGATGTGTGTGGCACAACTGATAGCCTTTGCCCAAAAGGCGGGATCAAGAGAACATGCATGTATCATACTTGCGAAAAGTTCCAAGAGCCATGCAATTCTTTGTGAGCCATTCTAATTGAGCATTCGAATCAGCCTTAGGATTAGGTGGTGCTGTTATTGTTCCATCTATGTAATGTATGAGACCCTTTTCCATTAATTTACTCCATACTTTAATTTTCCATGATGCATAATTATGTGGAGTTAAAGGTGGAAATTTATCAAGACTCATTGCAACAAAAATGGAAAGAGAACAAAGAGAGGCACAATCACACAAGACACCCCCCAAATTCACTCAATCAAAGAACCCCCCCAAAAGTGATGATTTGACACTTTATAATTAGTGCGTATACAATGGGCCACTTGCAAAAAATGGCAAAGTGGACTTCTGATTACAATTTTACAACTGCCTCAATAAGGCCAAAAGAGACTCAAATTGATAATGCAAGAGATCTAACTAAGATCCAAGCAATTTACAAGTACCTAATAGGCCAAATAAGACCAATATCTAAAAGTACAATTTTCACTCAAAATATCTAAAATCTGATCATAGATTATGAAAGTAGACAAAAAAACATGCACTTTCAAAAAAACGGCACCTAAAAAGGAGGTAGTATGAGCTCAAACGAGGCCTTTGAAGTTGTAGAATTGAGGATTGGACAGGTACAACTGAGGGAATTCAAAATTTTTGAAAAAATCGTGCACCAAAATAAAAAAATAACTACACCACTGTGAAGATCATGAAATTTTAGCCCATTTCAAAAAAAATTGCACCAAAAAAGGAGCAAAAATGAGCAAGATATGGCCTTTCAAAGTTGGACTGCAAAACTGAAAAGCTCAATGGAGAGGGGGTCAAAAAATTTCAAAAGTCTGCTGATGTAGTGCTGATGTCAAAAATTTATTGGCTTAAATTTGATGGCCGTATGGTCATCATGAAAACTTCACCTCCCTGCTGACTGGGCGCGGTGACTGTGCAGCTGACTGGGCGTACGGTTGGCTGACGTGGCACGGTGATTGTGCGTACAGATAGATGACATGGCTCTATGATTGGGTGTACGGTGTTGACCACGGGCCAGTGGCCGCCTGCCACGTTGCGGCCGCGGGTCCACCGATTTAGTGGTCGCCGGAGAGGAGGGAAGTGTTGCCGGAAGTTACCGGCGGCCGGGAGCCGAGACGCCGGAGGTGAAGGGAGTTGTCAGAGGGACGGAGACCGGTGGGCCAGGAGCCGAGGGAAGCCAGCGGCGGGAGTGAGGCGGCCGACAGGAGAGCGAGGCGACCGACGGATGGTCTGGGCGGCCGACGGTGGGAGACCTGGTCTCTGCGGGAGGTGCACGGTGGTGACGGCAACGGGAATTCTGGGCGCTGCAGGAGGTGCATGGTGGGAGCAGGTACATGGCGATGCGGCGGCTCCGACAGTAGGTACGGCCTGCAACCTGCAACACGCGTAGGGTACTTCACAGTACGGGCGGGTCTGCGGACCCCCAAAACAACCAAAAAAAAATTAAATTTTTTTTTTTTTGATCGCTTTTTTTTGATTTTTTGATTTTTTTTTTTCGAAAAATAACAAAAAAATTTCAAAATCCGTACGATAATAGCCAAAATGGGGAAAAAAAATTTCTCACCAAAATAGGTCGACTTTATAGTCGAAATTCATGGAAACGGCCTCCTAGATTCAACGGTGATGTCCAAATCGCTGTATGACGCCCCCAAAAAATGAAGATCCCCAAATCTAAAAATTGAAGCCTCCAAAATGTCTCCAAAAAACTAATCAATGAAGCCCCAATGGCTTTGATACCATGTAGGATTTTGCCAAGATCAAGAGCACAATGAAAAGCATAAAAGGAGAGACAATAGAATGACAAGAACAAAACTGTATTCTCATCAATATGCAAAAATCAACTGGATTAACCAATACAATGAATATAGGCTTGCTTATATAGGCAAGGCCATATGGATGTACGAGCACACAATTATGACATGTGGCTCAATGAGAAACAAGGGTAGGTAAGAAATACAAGGGGTAGGTAGGAGAAATAATATAATATTCCACAAGTGGTGGATGACCCATCGAATGTGGAGTGTAACAGAAAAATAAGACCACAAAAGGTGGAATTTCTCCTACAAGCTCTATCCCTATGTGCACACTTCCCTGAGTGTCTCAAAACCAAACTACGAAGAGATGCATTATCCTAAGTTAAGTAAAGTGTAATAATATCCAAAATGAATATTTATTTACACCAACACATATCAAAATCAATTTTTTATATCCATGGAATCATATCGACAACTTTGGCAACAACACCATATTGAAAAATTTTGACGACAAATTGAGCATTTTTCTTTGAATCAACATGTGGTCACACGTTAACTCAAAGAGGGGAAAAATGTAGACACATAAAAGTTGCACAACAAATTAAGTGAATTTTATTCATTTAGTTATCCATATTTCTTCCAATTAATTAAATTAAGATTTAATTAATATCTCTATTTCTCTAAATTAGCCTATTAATCAAATCAATTAAAGATTTGATTAATATTTCCCTTCTTCTATCCTAGCCATTTAATTAAATTTACATTTAATTAAAATCTCCCTGATAGCCATTTAATTAAATTTATATTTAATTAAAATCCCCCCTCTAGCCATTTGAATTAAATCTACATTTAATTAAAACCCCTTTTGCATTTAGATAAATCTAAATTTATTTAAAAATCCCCCCACTTGCAAAATCCTACAAATGCAAGTTGCAACCAAAATTAAAATAAATTTGTTTTATTTTAATTAAATTCTTTTTTCCCTCACCCACTTGCAAAATCCTACATCTCCCACTTGCCTCCTAAATCGCTTTTAGAGCCTTCTAGATTCCTCTAAACCCATTTAATTAGCCTAATCAACTCCTAATCATGTCCTTTCTTTAAATTTGAGGAGGTCACTTCTCAAATTTGGAAGAAAGTCTTCTAAATTTGGAGTTAACAAAGCTAGAAAAGGATATGTATTTAAGCTAAATGAAACTAAAATTCTATGAGATGAATGCTTGATGCTTGAAGATAACAAAGAGAGCTCCTTAACCTATTGCACACAAGACTTCATTTTTTTGGAGAACGAGGAAATTTTGAGGAAATGGAGGGTTGAGATTGAATAATCTCAACAAGGGGTAGGATTGAAAGTTATCAATCCATGTGAGGGATTCAATCCATTCCCAAGTTGACAAATGTCACCTTGAGAGGGCTTGAGAGGAGATGTTAGAAGCATTAAATGCCTGAGGAGACATAGAGGTTACCTTAGGAGGTAAGGTTGTGGTTAGGTTAGTGGATAACCAATGGATAAAGCCTTTACCCAAGGGGTAAATTGTTGTGCAAGGGTTAATAGGATAACTAGGGTCAAATTCATTAGTGCTTGATGAGACCCTTGGGTTAGCTGAGGGTTAAGTTATAGAGAAAGTCTCTAACCATGCGGGAAGGTTCAGTTAACCATTAATGGTTAGGAAGACTTTGGGGACAAATTTGTAAGAGTCCTTCAAAATTTGGGGAAATCAACAAGTTAGCTTGTTGAAGGAAATAAAGTCTTAAATGCATTTAGAAGACTTTCTTCCAAATTTGAGAATTGACCTCCTCAAATTTAGGGAAAGGACATGATTAGGAGTTGATTAGGCTAATTAAAAGGGTTTAGAAGAATCTAGAAGGCTCTAGAAGAGGTTTAGGAGGCAAGTGGGAGATGTAGGATTTTGCAAGTGGATGAGAGAAAAAAGAATTTAATTTAAATAAAATTAATAAATATTTTAATTTTGGTTGCAACTTGCATTTGTAGGATTTTGCAAGTGGGGGGATTTTTAAATAAAATTAGATTTATTTAAATGCAAAAGGGGTTTTAATTAAATGTATATTTAATTAAAATGGCTAGAGGGGGAATTTTAATTAAATGTAAATTTAATTAAATGGTTATGAGGGAGATTTTAATTAAATATAAATTTAATTAAATGGCTAGGATAGAAGAAGGGAAATATTAATCAAATCTTTAAAATGATTAATAGGTTAATGAGGATGGCGTTTGCGGGCATAGTAGGAGTCGAGCTAGGGCATCCATGCCCTAGCTCGTGAGCAGGTGCGTTGGGGGGAGGAATGCTTTTGTTTCTGCAGGGAGGGGTGATGATTAGTGTTGGTGTGTTCGAGGTTAGTGGCGACTCAACAGTGGGGGTTGAGTGGGGGGTGTGTTGGCTTAGGTGTTTTCAGCTGCATTGTGTGGTCTCTGCAGGGAGAGGTGGGGTTTAGCTTGAGATTTGATCTTGGTGGTTGTTAAGTGGTGAGTGCAGCGGGTTTTTTCGGGGAGTTGGGCTTGCTCTTCCTCCTTATCTTGTTGGGTGGGTTTTGTGGCTAGGTGGGATGGCTAGTTCTCGAGGGGAAGCCTCAAGTGTTTCTCCCGGCCTGGATTTTCGAGCAGCCATGGGCTTGCATTCTCCAATTCATGGGGTTAAGACTTTTGATAATAATCTCTTTGCTCCTGAATCAGGGGCTGCTGGTGCTGGTGTGTTCAATGGATCTCGGATTTTGAAGTTTAACGACTGTCTTGAGAGATGCAAATAGAGGCTGAAACTAGTAATTCTATCGGAGATGATTGCCGAGGATGTGGAATATTTTTCAAAGCATTCGCTTTACTACAAATTTTTGGGGATGAGGGTTTCTCTGTAGTTTTTGGAGAATTAGGCTCAGAGGATTTGGGTGTCGGAAGGGGAAATGGAGATTATGCTGCTGGCAAACAACTACTTCATGGTTACATTCAATTGTATGGAGGATCGAAATAGGGTTTTTTGAAGGAGGTCCGTATTTTTATAACCAGGTGGGGTTGTTCATCAAACCTTGGCATGCAGGGTTTAACCCTTCAAAGGAGCTCTCAAATAGGGTCCCAATGTGGGTTCGTTTATCGCGTTTTCCACTGGAATGTTGCTGAGAGGATGTGTTGTAGATGCTTGCTTCATTGCTTGGGAAGCTAGTTGGATCTTTAATGCAAACCTTGGGGAGAAAGGTAATGAATTTCACTCGTATCTGTGTTGAAATTGATCTTAGTAAGCCTTTATCAGATGGTATAGATATGTGTGCAGGCTCTTATTCTTGGGTCCAATAGCTAGATTATGAGACTTTACTATTTCGGTGTCGTCTGTGTCATGAGTATGGTCATTTGTAGTGCAAGTGCCCTAGGTATAAATCAGTTGTGCGACAACCTTAGTAGCGTTCCTGTAACCTAGATGGGGATGATAAAGGAAAAACTACCATTTCTGATGAGTTGGTGGGTGTTGATGGTTTTGTCCCAGTTAAGACAAATAATAGGAATTAGGGACAAAAGAGGTCTTTGCAAGAGAGATAGGAGGAGGATACCTTTAATAAATTTGAAGCCTTGGATGACCTTAGCTAGTAGGAGGTGAATTCGGGGTTAATTCCTTTGGATCAAGGTGCATCAAGGTTGGTCCCTGATAGTGTGAATTGGGATTCTATCCAGGTTCAACATGTGGTTGGGAGTCAACAAATGGAGACAGATCAGCTAGTAGTGGCTCAGTTGGGACTCATTTCTGGTGCTGAAGTGAAGTTGGTTGGGGGATGTTTCTTCTGCAGCACAGAAATTGGAATCTACTAGGGTAAAAATTAACAAAACCTCCTTACATCCAGGTCTTCATCAGAAATACATTAAAAAAGGAGCAATAGATAAGATTTCAAAGGTTGGCAGAAAGAAGGATCTAGATAAGATCAAATTGATGGGGGAGAATTTGGTTGAGTCAGGGTCAGTAAAGACTATGGATTCTCATTTTTCCAATCCCTCAAAATGATTGTGCTATCATGGAATGTGAGGGGCTTGAACAATGGCCCTAGACAAAAAATTGTTCAGGAGTTGATAAGGAGTCATTCTCCTGATGTCCTTTTCTTGCAGGAAACTAAATTATATTTGGAAAGTAGGTTGGGTCTGGTGCCGAAACTATGGGGGAGAGGCGAGTGTCAGTGTATTGGGGCATTTGGCTCCTCTAGAGGGGTGGCCTGTCTTTGGAACCCCTTGAGGATTCATCCTATTTAGCGGGTTGCTTCCAGATCTTCTATAATTGGGGTTGCTTCTAGTCTTGAGACTGGAGAATATATCTTGTTTACTAACATTTATGCCCCCATTGATCTTCAGGGAAAGAAAAATTTGGGGTCTCATATTTCTTTTATGTGAGGGTTGTTCCCTTTTCATCTGTGGATTATGGCAGACGATTTCAATACCATCTTAGAGTTGAGTGAGAAGAAGGGTGGTGTCATGCGATTGGAACCTTCTTTCCTTCTTCGGGATAGTATATCAACATTGCATCTTGTTGACGTTAAGCCTGGTAATGGTCTGTTCACTTGGAACAACAAGAGGGTAGGGGAGTATTGGATTGAGGAGAGGCTGGATCACTTTCTGGTTTCTAGTTTTTGGGTTGGTGGGGGGTGGTCCACATGTTCTATGATTTTAGATTGGAGAGGTTCGGACCACTAGCCCATAAAGTTGGTGTCTTCTTCTTCTTGGGTCGCTTGCACTCCTTCATTCAAATTCCAACTTATGTGGTTACAAGATCCTTCTTTGCAGGATCATGTTGCAGAGTGGTGGAGGAAAGAGAGGCCAACCTTTGGCACTGCTATGTAAACTTTTGCCAAGTATCTGCAATTTGTTAAGTTTCAGCTTAAACGGTGGAATTGTCAGTGTTTTGGGAATATTTTTCATGCTAAGATAGCTACTCAATTAGAGTTTAATGGCATTACCAGAGAAATAAGAGAGCATGGTTTGTTTGAAGCCTTTCTTAGGGAGGAAGACAAGGCAGTCAAGGCTTTAGAGGACTGGGAGGTTAGGGAGGAAATCTACTAGAAATAGAGAGCTCGTATTGATTGGATTCAAGTGGGGGATAAGAATATTGCATTCTTCTTCAATTCAATGAAAGCAAGAAGACATGGCAATTCCATTCCCGTTCTAGTCAATAATAGAGGTGAGCAGTGTTTATCCTTGCATGAGATTTCTAGGGAGTCTTTACCATATTTTTGGTCCCTCTTTAGTAAGGATACTCAGGGGGAAGCAGAAGAGGAGAATCAGGTTCTTGCTTGTATTCCTTATCTAGTTACTAGGGAGTTGAATGAGCAGCTTATGGGTCCTATTTTGTTGGAAGAACTTGAGAGGATTGTTTTTCACATGAGAAAGGGGAAAGCTCCTGGACCGGATGGGTTTCCGATTGAGTTCTATCAATATTCCTGGGATATTATCAAATTGGACTTATTGGAGGTGGTCCAAGAGTCCTAGAGGAATAAGTAGATGCTTCGAGCTTTGAATGCGACTTTCATTGCACTCATCCCCAAGTGTGATGGGGCTGACCGGTTAGGCCAGTTCCACCCTATCTCTCTCTGCAATATGATTTATAAGATCATTTATAAGTTGACAGTAGAAAGGTTGAAGAATTGGCTTGGGGATGTCATTTATGAGGAGCAAAGTGAGTTCGTGGAGGGTCACCAAATCCTGGATGGTGTGGTCATTGCTATTGAGACCATTCATTTTATGGTAGCCTCCAAGGAAAAAACTATTTTTATTAAGTTGGATATGACAAAGGCTTATGATAGAGTCCGTTGGTCCTTTCTCCAGAATATTCTTAGGGCTTTTGGCTTCTCTAATGAATGGATCTAGTGGGTAATGAGTTTTGTTTCATCTACCTCCTTCTCTGTGTTAATTAATGGAGATCACATGGAGTTGTTTGGTGCATCTAGGGGTCTTTGCCAGGGGGACCCTCTCTCCCCATACTTATTCATTCTTTTGGCTGAGGGTCTGGGGAGGTTGATTAAGTGTAATGTGGGTCTGTGTATTATTCAAGGTTGGAGTTGGGGTAATAACATGCCTCCTCAGTCCCATTTGCAGTTTCTTGATGACACGACCCTGATGGGACTAGCTCGGATCAAATAATCTATAAAAATATGTAAAGTTTTGGATGTTTATCTTGTTGCTTCGGGCCAGTTGATCAATGAAGATAAATCTTCCATCCTCTTCTTCAACACACCTAGAACTATTCAAAGGAAGATTTCTCATATCTTGAGATTCTAGGTCGGTTCTCTTCCCTTGACTTACCTGGGTATTCCTATCTCTACTGGTAATCCTCCTAGGGACTCGTGGTAGGGTATCTTGGACAAATTTCACATAAAGTTTGAACATTGGACACACAGATGGTTATCCTTTATTGGGTGGGTTCAACTGATCCAGTCGGTGGTTCAAGCTCTTTCGATTTATCAGTGTATGCTCCAAGTGGCCCCTAAGTGGTTTGTGAAGGGATTGGATTCTCTGGCAAGACAATTCTTATGGGCAGGCAACCTATCCTCCTAGAAATGGTGTCTTGTCAATTGGGACTTGGTGTGTAGCCCGAAATAGTCGAGTGGGCTTGGCTTAAGGTAGTCTACTTTATTTAGGGAGGCTTTGGAGGCTATATTGTAAAGGAGGTGGTGTGTTGAATAAGATCGAGGCTGGGTTAGGATTTTGTCTTACAAGTATATGCAGAGGATCTTGAAGGAGGAAATTCCAAGATATTCGCTTGCGAGAAAAGGCTCAATGATATGCAAGAGGGGGGAAGAGGTGCTTTTTTGGTTTGACTCTTTGGATGGATACCCCCATCATTGATCAGTTTCCTAACCTTGGAAATCTTTGCCAGAGGTTCCTGGAGGTAGGGTGGTCTAGAGTGAGCGACTTTAAGGCTATTTATAGGTGTGGGCAATTAGAGTTGGTGTTGTTGGGACTGATTAAAATTAAGTCAAAGTTTGTAGGCCTATTTCAAATTTTTGCTATGTATGTCAGAAAGGCACCCAAATAAGTCAGTTTGAATGGCCTAGTTAGCAAAGGGGTAAAATGGAGCTGGTTGATTTTTAGAGGGTAAGGCTCGGGATTCATGTCCCACACCTTTCATTTGGCCTATTCAGTGATGTGCAACTTTCAGAATTCAATTTGGATAAGTTTACGAGGTACCCATTTTGAGGGGTGAGCTGGAAGTGCATTTTAGGCACAAGTGCAAATTTTATTAAGTAGCCTACTTTGAGCGATTATATCTTTTGCCCTGTTGATCGTCATGAAAAAATTCAAAATGGATTAAATTGTATGCATTAATGTGAGTCACCCTACAAAATTTCAGGTCTTGACGAATCCATTTTCTCAGTTTTCAAAACTAAATCCGTTTGTAGTTTGTGATGTTTGCACAAATGTAAAAATGTCTTGGTGAGCGTCATGTCAGAATGTTTGTTCTGGGCTAATGTTGGTATAAATGGTGAGCTACATTTCAAATTTCAAGCTTTTATCAATCCGTTTGATCGGTTTTCAAAAGGACTCATTTTGCCATCAAATTCAGTTATTTGCACTTCCAGTGTTAGATCAATTAATGTAGCCGTTTTGGTGAGCGTGCCGTTTGCATCTTGTCAGTCGGGTGATCGAACTGAGAATTCAAAGATTTAATATGTACTTAAAGGTACCTATGTTCTGAATTTGAGGGCTTACGGAGGTCGTTTGGTATTTTTAAGAAAGGCATCACGTGTTGCCAGAACATTGACTTCATCAGGTCCGCAGTGTCGACAAAGCCAGTTGGCCGTTTTCGGAAATTAATATCTCTTCGCTCGGGACTCATCTTGAGAAACCGTTTGGTAGATGTCATCCTTGTATATCAAAGTACACGCCTGTCAGATGGCGAGCTCTAGAAAGGTGTTTTGACAGGTTTGAAAATTACGTCTTCGCGATTAAATGCAAAAATTGTGGCGTAATTGCCTGAAGGTTGTAAAATGCGGATTAATGATCCGAAAATGATGCCGATCATTTCCAGAGGTATGTTTGAGGTCAGTGAAGCATTCTAGAGGCCAGTTGCTTGAAAACGAAAATTTCTTTAGTCGGACCCACTTTGGGGCCCGACTTGGCTCATGCTCGCAGATTGATTTTGTTGGTAAATTGGTTTATTATGAGATGTTTTCATTTCATTATATGGGCATATAGCTGAAGTGCTAATGTGTAAGATTTTTTTAGTTGGAGGACCAAAGCTAAGTATTTCTTATAATGCACTTTGCAGCCATGGAGTGGAGTATGGTAAAGTTTTTTAAACTTCAATAACATGCATAGTGGTAGAGTGTGTGACAATGAATAAGATTATTCTGACCTTCAAGCAAATGAAATGTAGCAGAAAATTAGCAAAACAAATGAAACAAACTGCTGATACTTACTCTTCCTTCACGTGCTATGGTTGAACAACAAACCATTAAAAGTTGAAAACAAATGTAAATTCCCCTGAGGCATTGAAAGAGGCTGTTAAGTTTTTAAAACAAATGCAATTCATGAGCATTCAGCACAACACATTGAATTGGAGTGGTATTTGGAAGGAGAAGCAGAGAATTTTTGAAAAAAATCAAGTGCAGATTGAAGCATTAAAATGCAGCAAATTATAAACTTTTAATGCAAACGCTGGCAGGTGTAATTCCAGATTTGCAAGGCAGCCATTTTTCCCTTTTTGCGTGGAGTTTGGAGTGCTTATGAAACTCCAAATATAAGCTTTTGGCAAGAATTAGTGCTCAGCCAACATCCTCCTTAGACCACATCTTGGTTGGAGAAGCACATAGAAAATGAAAGGTAAATTCAAGCTAATACAATTTGCAGTCAAATTCCTCCTGCGTGGTTATTGGGAGACCATATCAAAACCATCAAGCAAAAGCTTTGGCTGTGCAAGGTCATGTGGGAGGGTTGTAGATTGTAGCAGGTGCAAATTGGAAGTCCTGTGTGGTGGAAGGAGTTTGAAGAGGCAATTTGAAACATTGATTAGCAAATACCTTTGGCTGGTGTAAGGCCCAGACTCTACAACCTTTCCCAACATTATCCCATGTGTGACATGTTGAAGATGCTTTAGAAACTTTTAAGCAAGTGCAAGCAGCAATACTCCTCCTCTACGTGGTTTTCTTTTTGAATAGCATAGTCTTTCAAGCAAATACATTAGCAGATGGCAAATCCCAGTGAAAACCCCTGTGCAGAGCATGATGGAGAGAGGGGCAATTAAAATTTTCAAAAAATAAAGTTAGCAGAGGTAAAACCAACATTCCACAATTTTTGCTAGCAACCTCTCCCTGTTATGGCATGTTTTTCTTTGTGTGGAAATGGAGGAGTTTGGGAGGCATTAAAATTTAATCAAATTTCATTTGGCAGGTGTAGTTCATTCAACCTTCTCTCTTCCTGTATGGCGATGGGCATTAAAACTTCCAAGCAGATGCAAAGGTGCCATTAAAGGCTTCAGAAAAGCTTTCAAATGCACAGTACCAGGCAAAACACAATATCCCACATTGGCTGGGCGATGTTATTTTTTGGTATTTAAAAGTAAAACCCCACCCAAGTATAATGTCTAAGCCATAAAGGCTTTTGACACAAGGTGCCCATGGGCGCCCAAGGCGAGCCCACGCGCGAGCACGCTTCTCAAGGTGATGGAGGAGTTGACTGGGCCAAGATAAAGTGGACCCCACATAGGCACACTTCCCAAGAAAAACAGGCAAAATTTTGCAGACGAAGGCCGGGTTAACAAGCGAGCAAGTTCGAGAGAGATCAACGGCTCGCGCTATTTCGCGAAGGAAGATGCACGTCGTTTAAACCCCGTGAAATAGTGAAAGTGAACGAGAGCCGTCCACGTGTCGTGATAGGTGGCAGTCCAGCAGGCGGGTCCCGGTGAGGTGGCACACAGTTGGCGCACAGGTGGCAGTCCAGTGGGGATGACGTGGCAGCCAAGTGGCAGTGACAAAGCAGATGACGTGGCGATGATGAGGTGTCATCCCAGGTGGCATCCGGTCAACCCCATCAGCCAATCAGACCCTGCCACGTGGCAAGACGTCAGAGCACATTTGGAGATGAAAAATTTAAAATTAAAATTATTTATTATATAGTTTAGACTATATTAATAAATGAAAAATTTAAATGTTTGAGCACATTGAGGAATTAATTCGCCCAGGACTCAATTTTTGGTGAAGGTATAAAGTGTTATATATTTTCAGAAAGCTCTCAGAGTGAGGAATCTGATTACGAAGTTAATTTGGACAAATGTGGGATATTTTAGAAGCAGTTTCCATGGGAACAAAATTCAGTTAGAGAGGAGAGACACTTGGCAATTTTCAGTTGTGGATTTGTTTTTCTTCCTTCCTCTTTTTATTCCCCATTCTTCTCAATTGTAAGGGTTCCAGAATTCTGTGAGGAAGTGCTCCAGTTTTCATGGCTTCCATTTTCTGAAATTCTTGACCCAAACTTGTAAAGTTCTATGGATCTATTCAGGGTATAGAGGCTACATTGCAGGATGACAGATTGTTTTCTAGTTGCAGGTCTTACTTGTGTCAGGCATGAGTAAATTTCTCATGATATTGTCTCTGTGTATGCATTTAATTGTTACGAATTGAATCCTCAAGGAGGCTTATAATTTGTCATTTCAAGGAGATTGTATGACTATTTGTAGGTATTCTTTAATGAAGAGTTTAAATTCTATAATCAGTCATAAAACAATGGAATGTGTCCCAGATCTGATAATTTTATGAATGGATTGAGTAATGCATTAGTACAAGGTATTAATGCAGGGATATGTTGTAACGAAAACCAATTTGCAGCTGTGATTAACATTTTGTAGTTTTGTGTGTGTGACTCTGTTGCCCAATGAACAAGGCACTGGTCTTTGACAGATTTGGGGATGGTTTCAGATCAACATTTTAAAAGACAAATCTATTTCCCTTTATGTTTAGGGGTGTGTGTTCCATTCTTTCCAAGCTCTGTTTCATCCTATTGTTTATACAGATCTAGCCAATCTGTAATGTTTCCTAATATATGTTGAGCTTGTGAAATGATCTATCTGCTTAATGTTGACGCAGTTATGTTTCTGTAATTGTTGTATTTAGTGCATCAAAAGGGTGTCCCCCCCTAGGTCTAGTAGAACCTGAAGTGCAGGAGGATCAATTAGGGTCCTATGTTATGTTGTCCATGCCCTGATGTGTTTTGTAGACTGAAATTGGCCATTTCATAGAAATATTTGTAGGTGCTCTTGGGTTATCACTTTTGGTGAACAACAGGTGTGGTGGAAGGTTCCTAATGAATGGTCGGTTGTTGGTATGGATGAAGATTGTGTTGAGCTACATGGCATTTTGGTGAGTAGACACTGTAGTTCCCTTAAGGATAGGTATAAACTTGCTTGGTCCTCGAATCCTAAGGGCATCTTTACTGTGGCCAGTGGGTACCAAGAGCTATTGTTTCATAGGTTGGAGGGGAGGGAGGTGCACTGGTGGAAATATGTGTGGAATAATTTCTCTTGGCTGAAGTGTAACTATTTTTCTTCGACTTTGGCTTTGAATAGATGTCTAACATGGGACAATATTCACAAGTGTGGGTTCCTTGGGCCTTCCATCTATGTCTTGTGTGGTAATGGGGATGAGGATTCTTCACACCTATTCTTCAGATGCCCTTTCTCGCTGCTAATATGGCATTACTGGTGGGGGGTGTGGATGCACCCCTATGTTCATGTGGATTCTTTGGTGGAGTTTTGGAGTAGTTTGGGTAGGCCTCCTATTTTGTCATCTTTTCTCTAGACTATCTGGCACATTGGGCCCATTTCCATACTCTGGCAGATCTAGCTAGAGAGGAATAGGAGGATCTTAATGGAGGTTAGACTATTAGTTCAACAAGTGTAGAATAGAATCATTGGAATGATTCGGGAGATGATGGAAGCTAAATGTGAGGTGAATTTTCCTTTGGATAGAGAGGTTGATATTTTGAGTAGGTTGGGTTTGCAGGAGATGTGTCCCATCTTAGCTTGTGTCAAGAGAGGTAGACGTGCTATGAAGAAGGTTCAAAGAGTGGGAATGTGGATGCCCCCTTAAGATGAGTCCATCAAGATTAACACCGATGGCTCCTCTAGGGGTAATCCGGGTCCTGCTGGGATTGGTGGTGTTTGTAGGGATAGTTTGGGGGAGGTGGTTTTCTTCTTTTCAGTGCATAAAGGGTGCCAATCTAATAATTTTATGGAGGGATTAGCAATTTTCTATCCGCTGGAGCATGCTTTTGAGTTGGGGTGGCGGAAAGTTATTTGCGAATTGGATTCACAGATTATTGTTAACCTGTTGATTGAGCAAAAGGTGAGTGGGATTAATTGGTAGCTGGCAGGGATTGTTCACCAAATTCTACAAATTAGTATGATGATGGAGAAGGCATCTTTCATCCACATTCCTAGTGAATGGAATAGAGATATTGATTGTTTGGCTAGGTGAGCCTCGAAACATGGTGATGATTGGAAAGTTGAGGGTTGGGAGCATCTCTCCCCGGATTACTGTCAGGACTTGCATAAGATCTTTGCTGAGGATATGGATAGTTATGAAGTTGGTTGATCTTTGGTTGGGCTTGTGGTTCTTTTCTGTGGCTTTGAGGCTTTAGTTTTCTTTTGTAATTCTTGATTCTGATTCTCAATAAAGTTTTTACCCCTTTATTAAAAAAAGAGAGGCTAATTTAGAGAAATAGGGATATTAATTATTAGAAGAAATAGGGATAATTAAATGAGCAAAAATTCACTTAATTTGTTGTGCAAATTTTGGGTGTCTACATTTTGCCCCTCTTTGAGTTAACGTGTGACCACATATTGATTCAAAGAAAAACGCTCAATTTGTCATCAAATTTTTTTGATATGATATTGTTGCCAAAGTTGTCGATATGATTCCCTAGATATGAAAAATTGATTTCGATATGAAACACTGATATGAAACTGATCGACTGTGTATTGTCATAAAATTGTGACCCTAGCAATTTTCAACTGCATTAGGGTCCTCATGCACTTGAGTTCGAATCCTCTAGCCTGATCGGAGACTGGAGACCAGAGATTTCTCAACTTGCAGAAACAACTTCTTCCTTGGCCTCTGCATCACCCCGTCCGCACTCTTCCCTGGAGAAAGGGGTAGGACAGGGGCATGGCACCATTGTCCCCCCTTGGATAGGGGCATGGCACCCTTTTCCTCCTAGGATAGGGGCGTGGCACCCCTATCCCTGCCCTATTTTGGGGCAGGATCCTTCCTAGGGTTGCATTGTTGGTTGTGCATCGAGCAGGAAACTCACCTGATGTCGACCCATGACAAAATTCAAATCCACCAATATATATTTAAGGGGGAATTCATCCTCTCATTTGATAAGGTTCAATAGGGTAAAAATTGGTGATCAAGCATTCAAGAGCATTCAAGAATTCCAACATTCTTTTCCAGCATTGAGCATTCTTAAGTCTCCCTTCAAGGCTAGGTGTTGCATTCAAGTCAAGGATTCAACCATTACAGAGGAGTTTGATTTCAATGTTCAATTCAACACAAGCACTTCTATCAACATTGCTACTACAACCTCCCTTGAGGTGATTTACAATTCAGTCTTTCATTTACAACTACTTGCAAGTACTTTCTTTCATTACTTGGTTAATTCCAAAACTGGGATTTGACCTAAAGGCAAACCCCCAATCCCAACCCATTTTCCTCTCTTTTTTGTGTGTAGGTTGTAGGTGCGCAACTATACTTTCGGATTTGAGCTTCATTTGCAGAGGCGGAAAAACCCTTTTCATTTTGCAGATTTTCGGAGGACTGTGTACATTCTCGCCACGGTCCGAGCAAATTTTCCTCAAATTTGCAGGGCGACTTCGTCTCATCATATTACTGCTAGATCCAGGTGCACATCTTCATCCCATATTTCAATCTCAAGTTATAACCAGTTCTTTGTCACTTTTGCACTACATAATTCAATCAATTCCTTTCCATTTCAAACAAGTAAGAGGGGATCAACTTAACATTTCCAATTCATTCAGAATTCAATCTACCATCTTCATGTGGAGAGATTGAATATAGTGAATTATCCTCTCCTCTTCCTAATGTAACATGGTGAAAAGTGTTTGAAGGGTAATCAATAGCGAAACTCTTATTTCTCTTTGAGGGAAAGGGTAGTTTCCTTCTTGACCTATCATTCACCATTTTTCCACCATTACATTTTGGTGAACCCAACGTCTTGCATGCTTTCCTTGGAACAACATTGCATATTTTTCATTTACAAATTTCAAATTTCTGCAAACTTAGTGGTTAAATCATTAAAAACCCTAGTTTTTAAAATTAAAATTGAACTTGTGATTTGTAAAAATTGATTGTGGTTATCTTAGATCTGAAAATTGTTTTGATTGTCAAATTCAATTTCCTCATTGTCTTGTTCAATTTGGAATTAAAATCTCCAAAATTAAGAGGTTACTTGTCAAAACCCTAATTTTCAAAAAACATCTTGAACTTGTGCAAAAATTGGATTTCCATTTAATTTTTAGATTTATGATTGTTCTTAGATTTGCCTGTAATCTTACAATTCAAATTTTCAATTTCCCGCGTTTTTCCCAAAATTCAAATTTCAAAATGAACTGGATAGGTCATCAAACCCTAATTTTTAAAATTAATTCGATTTTGTGTGAATTTCAAATCAATTTCATTTACATTCAATTTTCTAAACATTTTCCAAGGTGTCCCTAGCCATTAGGTTTGACCCTTTTCAAAATTGCAATCCAATTCCCCTTTTTCTTCAAAACCCTAATAGGGTCCTATTTTCACATTTGCGCCTTCATTTTGCCCATCTCGAGATCATAAAATTTGCCATTTTTTTGGGGTTAGCTTTAAAATCATCGTAATATCCATCCTTGAAAATTTCAAAAAAAGTTGGTCGGACCATGTGCGTTCCTACCACGGTCCTTGACTTTTTTATTGAAATTTTGGGAGATTGTTATGGCTATATTTAATAGCCTAAATCCAAAAGATTGGCTGATTTTATCAATTCTTGATCCCTCTAGAATCGGAAATACCTCCTAGATTCAACATTTCATGTTTCAAGAATTTTTTTAAAATTAAGAGGTTAATTATAGTCCGCCCTGATTTTAAAAATTCCGATTTTAAACTTAAGTGGTATTCCCTTGGCCCTAATTTTAAAATTCCAATTCCCTTTCATTTTTGGAAATTGTGTCATCCTCTTCCCCCAACAAAGTTCAAATTGTGTAATCATTATTTTCTTAAATTTTGCATTAATCAATTTTGTAAGCTTTGTTCCACAATTAAATTTTCTAGTTTTCCCTCTAGTGCATGAGTTTTACCACTATTAGTCCTACCTATCCTATCCTCGTAAGATGAAGCATTAGAATTAAGGCTTCTTAAGGTTTAATTACCGAGGAGATGGAGCCTAATTTGGGTGACTTCTTTACTGAGGATCATGCTAATTCTTCCCATCCTAATCATGTGCCTATTCACCCCATTGATGGATCCCATTATGAAGAAGAAGCTTTAACTAGGGTTTCTTTAGATCAACTTTCTACATTGGGCAATCAATTTGATAGCTTTCAACAATGGGTGTCCCAAGAATACCCTAATAGTGAAGCTCTTCCATTAATTGAAGGTCTTAAACATGTGGAGATCTCTCAATTGGAACTCTATAATGGAAAAGGTGATCCTCTTACACATGTCAAAACATTCCAAACCTTGTGTACTGATTTTGCTTATGATGAAAGACTATTTGCAAAACTGTTTACAAGAACTCTAAGAGATAAGACTTTACAATGGTATTGCTCTCTGCCTTCTTATTCTATCACTTCCTTTGACCAACTAGCAAATTCTTTCATCCAACAATTTCAAAACAATTTTGGTCCTAAAATCACTTTGATTGATTTAATGCATTGTAAACAAGGTATTAAAGAAAAAGTGACTGATTTCATTGGTAGATATAAGAATTTGCATGCTCAAATTTCTTTTCATGTACCTGATAATGATATTCAAAGAATTTTCATTTCTAATTTGCAAAAAGATATCAGGGAAAAGCTTCTTTTGTCTGAGTTTACTTCCTTTCTGTAGTTGTGCGCAACACTCCATAATTATCAACTAGCTATGAGTCAAATGGAGCAATCCACACCTATGGCTTTGAGTGATAAGGGGGAGAGTGTTCAACAACCATTTGCAAAGTTAAAACCAACAAAAAACTTCATCAAGTTCAATGATCCAATCAACAACAACCATGTGAATGCTACAATAGGTGTGCCTTCTATTTCTAAAATTTTCCAAAAAGAAAGATAGTTTACTCCTTTGAATGAATCTTTACATAGTATTATGTCTTAGTTGTTGCACATAAATGTTATCAAACCTCCTTCTATAAAACAAATTGATCCTTCCAAACTTGCGTCTCCTTATTTTGATAACAATTCCTTTTGTCAATTTCATCGTCAACCTGGTCATGATACTGAAAAATGTTTTGCATTGAAAAATAAGATTAAAGACTTGATTGATAATAATACTATATCTGTGGCAGGTGTGAATGATAAAGTGAATAAATCAGTAGCTCCTCCTAATCAAAATCTTAATATTTTCACTAATCCCTTGTCATCTCATACTTGTAATGTTATTGAGATTGTGCCTAATTCTCTCTCTTCTGAAGAATTCACCTCTATGGATCCAAACTTGGTTAATATGCTAGAAATACAGGATACGCCTAAGAATCCTTGTATTACATTTGACCCTAGCGAGACCATTAGAGCACCCAATGGCCATTTATACATAGTGGTGAAGGTTAAGAATATCCCTTGCCGTGGTGCCCTGATTAATCTCTCTTGCATGGTTAATGTCATAACTGAAGAGTATCTTTTCACTTTACGATTGCATAAACCAATATATGATGGTTCTAATGTGGTTGTAAATTTATTTGATGGCTTCTCTTGTCCTACCATTGGTTCTATCACCCTTCCTATTGAAGTTCATGCTAAATCCATGGATGTTGACTTTGTTATCATATGTTCTTCTGAGCAATTCCGTGTGAAGTTGGGCTATCCTTGGCTATCTTCCACGAAGGTTATTTCTTCTCCAATCCACAAGTGTCTTAAATTTCCTCACAATGGAGAAATCATAACCATGCACCATATTTTATTTTGTCCATCCGAAAGAAGCCCTGGTGTTCCTATTGATCTCTTTTGGCCTAAACAATTTCAATCTCTTCCATCAAGGAGTGATGTTGTTTTCCAATATTATCAAAAATGGAAGAACGATATGATATTATCCTTAAGTCAACCTAGATCCCCAACACTTGACATCCCTATTATTCTTCAAGATGACATTCTTCCCCTCACAGATAGAACTAATCTCCCTCCTAAGGAAGATCGTCCACCTACCCCTATGAATGTGACTTTACCTTCTCTTAAGGAGAACACCAATATTCTTCCTAAGGTTAGACCTATACCTCCTCCTCATGATGGATTTGGTCTCCTCCCTACACCTACTATTCCTCCTTTCTATGGTGTAGTTCCACCTCCTTCCTCTTATCGAGAGAAGAGGTCTGCTTCTCTTGTTCAACCTAAAATACCTCAACCTAAACCTTCAACTATCAAGGAGAGAAATATTCCTACTTGTTCAAATGTTCCTCCTCCTTCTCATACTTCCACTAAGACTAGACGAAATCGTTGTGCGAGAGAACACCAATGAAGATGCCATGTTCGAGCTCATTAAGCTATCCCTCAAAATATTCAATCTCCTCAGACTCCAACAGTTGACATGATTCCCTTTTCTTCTAAGCAAGATGGTCAACCTACATCTCCAAATCATAATTTGCATAAAATATGTGATGGTTTTACTCCTATTTGTGTTCTTGCTCCTCTTTCTCTAAACTTTGATGAAGAAATGGGTGAAAATGTTATTCATAATGGTAATACAACTCCTAATGCTTCTGAAAGTGAGTATGAGTATGTTGATGTGGACACGCATTTATTGGATGAGTTTTCACATAGTCTAATCCTAGCTCCTAGAATCGAACAAAGTGACTTACAACATAAGCATAGTCCTTGTTTGGATCTTGTGATAGCTCCATCTGTTGTGCTTGATGTCGCTCCTCTGGCATGTTCCTCACCTTCCTAAAATAGTGATCAACAAGATCGGGAGGCGGATGTTGTGCTAGACTAGCAATATTAGCACTACAAATATTTCTCTCTCTTCTTTCTTTCTCTTTTTTGACCATTCTTCTATGTGTATCCCTGTTCTTCTATTGTTCCCTTAATGTCTACTTGGGGATGATGCAAAGCATTGAGATATTTTCTTGGTCTCTTTCATGTTGACTCAAAAGACATCCTCTCTTCCCTTTTCTTCTAAGGTAGTGTCCTTCTTTGGGGAATGAAGATTATTATGTGCATATACATACATGATATACATGAGTTATCATACAACATATTGACCCCGAGGAAAGAGACACTACCTCATTTTTTGTGTTCATTATCCTTTGGTTTATTCCTTGATTGGGGGCTAAATCTTTGCAATAACATGCTCCCTCTTTCTCTCTCTTGGGTGTATCCTACCTTAAAGCAATCACTCCTAATAAGGCGCATGCGACCCTTTTAACATGGGGGCATACACTTAGCTCATACTTTCCTTCTTGTGATACTTAGAATTACTTAGTGAACTTTGTTTTGCTTTGTAATCTTTGGTATCCTTGCTTTCATGACTCATAGTGAAGGGAACTTTGCTACTTGCAGTCATGGTTCTCCCCTTCTTGATCTTCCCTTTTACTTTGTCAATCGATTTCATAAGATCCTAAGTCCACTGGAGGCTTAGTGCATCTTGCCTCCTTGACATGGTAAAATTCTTTCAATCTTGTTTCCTTGAACTTTACCGACAGTATTGGCAAACGCTTATACTCCCACTAAAATGGGGGCTAAATGTAGTGTCATAAAATTGTGACCCTAGCAAGTTTTGACTGTATTAGGGTCCTCATGCACATGAGTTCGAATCCTCTAGCCTGATCGAAGATCGGAGATTGCTCAGCCTGCAGAAACAACTTCTTCCTTGGCCTCTGCATCACCTCGTCCGCACTCTACCCTGGAGAAAGGGGTAGGACTAGAGCATGGTGCCACTTTCCCCCCTTGGACAGGGGTGTGGTGCCCTTGTCCTCCTAGGACAGGGGCATGGTGCCCCTGTCCCTACCCTATTTTGGGGCAGGACCCTTCCTTGGGTTGCATTGTTGGTTGCGCATCAGGCGGGAAACTCTCCCGATGTCAGCCCGTGACGAAATTCAAATCCACCAACGTATATTTAAGGGGGAATTCATCCTCTCATTTGATAAGGTTTAATAAGGTGAAAATTGGTGATGAAGAATTCAAGAGCATTCAAGCATTCCAACATTCTTTTTCAGCATTGAGCATTCTCAAGTCTCCCTTCAAGGCTAGGTGTTGCATTCAAGTCAGGGATTCAACCATTGAAGAGGAGATTGATTTCAATAATCAATTCCACACAAGCACTTCTATCAACATTTCTACTACAACCTCCCTTGAGGTGATTTACAATTTAGTCTTTCATTTACAACTACTTGCAAGTACTTTCTTTCATTACTTGGTTAATTCCAAAACTGGGGTTTGACCTAAAGGCAAATCCCTAATCCCAACCCATTTTCCTCTCTTTTCTATGTGTAGGTTGTAGGTGCACCACTGTACTTTCAGATTCAGGCTTCATTTGCAGAGGCGGAAAAACCCTTTTTGTTTCATAGATTTTTCGGAGGACTGTGTACATTCCCGCCACGGTTCGGGCAACTTTTCCTCAAATTTGCAGGGCGACTTCATCTTGACATATTACTGCTAGATCCAACTACAAAAATTCATCCCATATTTTGATCTCAAGTTATAATTAGTTTTTTGAATTCAATCAATTCCTTTCCATTTCAAACAAGGAAGATGGGATCAACTTAACATTTCCAATTCATTTAGAATTCAATCTACCATCTTCATGTGGAGAGATTGAATCTAGTGAATTATCCTCTCCTCTTCCTAATGTAACATGGTGAAAAGTGTTTGAAGGGTAATCAATAGAGAAACTCTCATCTCTCTTTGAGGGAAAGGGTAGTTTCCTTCTTGATCTATAATTCACCATTTTTCCACCATTATACGCTGGTATGAGATTGATGATAATGTCGATATGGAAATGTTGATATGATAATGATGTCAATATGAGATTGATATGAAATTGATGTCGAGATTTGATATGATGCCCCAGATATAAAAAAATTGATTTGATATGAAGAGTCGATATGAAGCCAGTGTCAATATGAGACTAATATGAAATTGATATGGGTATTCGATATGATAATATATGATTGGAATGTGGTATCAACTTGCATTAGAGAAGAACACTTCAAACACACACATGAAACATTATGTTAGAGGTTAGAAATCAAAATCCAAAACCAAGAAGCTAGCTTTGAAAAACCAAACTCTAAGCACGTTCGATGCTCCTCTATCTCTAAAGATCCTCAAGATTCAAGGTGTCCCTCACTTGGAAGAGCACTTGATCTCTTGGATGACAACCTAGAGAATGAGATTTAAATGATTCTAGATCAAAACGGATGCAACTAAGATCCTAGTGACAGATAAGATGATGGATTAAGATGAAATGCAAGATGCAAGACTAAATGCTAAAGATGATGAAGATATGCAACTATGTTAATTATAAATTGAAGATTAAATGCTACTAGATGAGTTAATTAAGCTATAAAAGGATATGCATTCACGTTAAATGAAAATAAAATGCTATGAGATGAATGGTTGATGCTTGAAGATAACAAACAAAGCTCCTTAACTTGCAAAATGACTATAAGTTTGATGCACGAAAGACTTGATTTTTGGAGAATGAGGAATGAGAGCTCTATTTATAGGGAAAATAGGGCAATGGAGGGTTGAGATTGAATAATCTCAACAAGGGCTAAGATTGAAAGTTATCAATCCATGTGAGAGATTCAATCCAATGCCAAGTTGACAAATGTCACCTTGAGAGGGCTTGAGAGGAGATTTAAGAGGCATTAGATGCTTGAGGAGACATGGAGGTACCTTAGGAGGTAAGGTTGTGGTTAGGTTAGTGGATAACCAATGGTAAAAGCCTTTACCCAAGGGGTAAACTCTTGTGCAAGGCTTAATAGGATAACTAGGGTCAAAGCCATTAGTGCTTGATGAGACCCTTGGGTTAGCTGAGGGTTAAGTTAGAGATAAAGTGTCTAACCTAGCAGGAAGGTTGAGTTAACCATTAATGGTTAGGAAGACTTTGGAGACAAATTTGTAAGAGTCCTTCCAAATTTGGGGAGCTCAACAAGTTAGCTTGTTGAAGGAAATAAAGTCTTAAATGCATTTAGAAAACTTTCTTCCAAATTTGAGAAGTGACCTCCTCAAATTTAGGGAAAGGACATGATTAGGAGTTGATTAGGCTAGTTAAAAGGGTTTAGAAGAGGTTTGGGAGGCTCTAGAAGAGGTTTGGGAGGCAAGTGGGAGATATAGGATTTTGCAAGTGGGTGAGGGAAAAAAGAATTTAATTAAAATAAAATTAATTTATTTTAATTTTGGTTGCAACTTGCATTTGTAGGATTTTGCAAGTGGGGGGATTTTTAAATAAATTTAGATTTATTTAAATGTAAAAGGGGTTTTAATTAAATGTATATTTAATTAAAATGGCCAGAGGGGGAATTTTAATTAAATGGCTATGGGGGAGATTTTAATTAAATGTAAATTTAATTAAATGACAAAAGTGTCTACAATTTGTCCCTCTTTGAGTTTACATGTGACCACATGTTGATTCAAAGAAAAACGCTCAATTGTTGTCAAAATTTTCCGATATGATGTTGTTGCCAAAGTTGTCGATATGATTCCTTCGATATAAAAAAACCATTTTGATATGAAACTGATCGATTGATATGAGACTAATGATAATGTTGTTAGGTCCCGAAGGCAACTGAGAGGGGGGGGGGGTGGTGGGGTGTGAATCAACTCTCTAATAAATTCAAACCAAAAACAACTTAACCAAACTTAATGCTTAATACCGTTAAACCAAAGTTAATGCCGGTAGACAGTTTATCAGTTAATTGCAGTATCAGTAAAGATTAATGCATGAAATAAAAAGACAATAACATCCACAACACATAACACCAATATTTGTATGTGGAAACCCTATAAGGGGAAAAACCACGGTGGGAAACCTTACCCACAATCAAATGATACTACTATAGATAGTATGTGTATACAATAGGGGGTCTGCACATGCAGAAAGGCCAAACACCTAGAGCTCACTACTCAAACACAAATCAGAGTTACACTGACTACAATTGGATGGTTAAATCCAATAATGATGTACTGCTCAAAATAACATCTTCATATGCTGGATTCAGTACTATTTCAGTTCTGATATGTCTTCACAAAAACCTTCCTTCAATCTTCAGATGATGTCTGCGTGTATAGCTCTACTTATTCTCGCATATACCTTATTCCATTCACATTCGTTTCTTCTTTCTTCAATCAAATAAGATCTTACATATATATCGAAGCCTAGGACCAAAACATATAGGTCGGCTTTACAAAAGATATTAATAAAAGAATTTACAAGAAAAATAATAACCGATGCAATATCTGATTCAACATGTCGGCTTAATGCACTTACAACATTAATAAATCATCTCCATAGTGTGTCGTGCTAATCTGGAATAGATAATCCCGTCGGTGCTTATATTGGACCTATTTGCCGGTAGCAACAAATATGCAAACATGAATATACCAATGAACAAGTCTTCAAGACAAAGTGTCCAAATGATGTCTTCGACATGGCTAAGTATTTTCCATGTCATTCCAAGTGCCTGTGAACAATATATCCTGCCGGTGAACCAGATACTGGTAACTGTGCATAAGTCACTTGCTTGCCGGTGAACATTGCCAATTCTCCAAGTGCTAGAGTTGATAAGTGTTGACATCAATGACAAAACCATATCAACATATCCAAAATACCAACAATCTCCCCCTTTGGCATTGATGGCAACACAAGATGGAAAAACCATCAAAGTGCCAAATACCAAAGACCAACAATCTCCCAAAAGAAATCATAACCAAAAATCAAAATTCAGGTACAGAGAATAATGAATCTCTCCCAAAATAACAATCTCTCCCCCTAGGAGTAACATGTGTTTTTCCATATCAATCTCTCCCCCTTTGACATCAAATGCCAAAGCAATACAAAAACCAAATACAAATACAAAATACCAACTTATTCAGTATACCAACTACTCCCCCTGAGAAGTAGCTTTCCTCATCAAAGCCGGAATAAAAGATTTCTTTGTTAGTTTTGACAAACATCAATTGTCTAAGTTTCTACCAGTGGGGGTATGACCCCAAGCTGATATCTAAAATATTCAAAAGTCTCCTTAGGCAAAGGCTTAGTGAAAATATCTGCAATATGCTCTTTAGTATTCACATAAACCAGTTTTACTTCTTTTGCTTCAACATTCTCTTTCAGAAAATTCAGTTTGATAGAGACATGTTTAGTTTTAGAATGTAGTACCGGATTCTTAGATATATCAATTACTGTTGTATTATCACAATAGATAGTTATAGGTTCCTTGCATTTTACCTTTATGTCCTTCAACATTTGCTTAAGCCATAATACCTATGTATAGTTAGTTGCTGCTGCAACATATTCTGAATTTGTTGTTGATAAAGATGTGCAACTTTGTTTCTTACTCAAACAAGAAATTAATCTGCCTCCAAGAAAAAATGCTCCACCGATGGTACTTTTTCTGTCATCTACATCTCCTACCAATTTGCATCTGTGTATGCACATAATTCAAAATTTTCATCTCTAGGATACCATAGGCCAAGATTTGTGGTGCCTTGTAAGTACCAGAAAATCCTTTTTATTGTTGATTCATGATTTTCTTTAGGATTACTCTAAAATCTTGAAACAATACATACTGCATTCATAATATCAGGTCTTGTTTGTGTCAAATACAGTAGACCTCCTATCATAGATTTGTACCTAGTCGGATTAACAGGTGTAGATTCATCCCTTAGTGATAATTTTCATTTGTAGTCATAGGTGTGCTTACTGGTTTAGAGTTTTCCATGCCAAATTTCTTTAGTAACTCCTTCAAGTACTTAGATTGACTCAAGAATATACCTTTATCAATCTATGAAATCTGCAATCCTAAAAAGAATTTTATCTCTCCAATCATAGACATTTCAAATTCTTGTTGCATTTCAATAGAAAAGTCTTTACATAATCCATCTTCTCCTCCAAAGATTATATCATCAACAAAAACTTCTATAACCAAGATGTCATTATTAGTCTTTTGGAGCTCATTTCAACCCATACAAAGCTTTCCTTAACTTGGAAACCATATCTTTGTTATCTGTCAAAGAAAATCCATCAGGTTGCTCAATGTAAACTTCTTCTTCAAGATCTCCATTCAGAAATGCACATTTAATATCCATTTGATATATTTTGTAGTTTTTGTGTGCTGCAAAAGCTAAAAATAATTTGACTGCCTCAATTCTAGCTACCGGTGCAAAGGTTTCATTGTAATCAATTCCTTCTTTTTGTGAATAACCCTTACACACTAGTCTTGCTTTATTTCTGATTACCTTACCATCTTCATTAAGTTTGTTTCTGAATACCCATTTTGTTCCAATTACATTTTTGTCTTTAGGCCGGGGAACTAATGTCCATGTGTTCTTCTTTTCAATTTGTTCTAATTCTTCTTCCATAGCTTTAATCCAGTGTTTATCTTCACATGCCTCATTAATTGATGCTGGTTCAATTTGAGAAATAAGACATACCTCTTCATTTGCCAGTCTTCCTCTTGTCATAACTGCTTGATATTTGTTCCCAGTTATTTGATCTTTAGAATGGTTCAATCTTACATACCGGGGTGTCTTTGTTTGCTGTTGTTCTTCAGTTACAGTGGAATTTTCAGATGATACCGGTGTAACTGGATCTTCATTCTATACCAGTGTGTTCAATGCAAGTTCATTTGTCAGTATCTTTGTTGCTGGTTCAAAGTCTATATATCTTGAAGTTCCTCTAAACTATTCATCAATTTTCACATTTGTACTCTCAACAATTTTCTACAATCTCTTGTTTAAACATCTATATACCTTGCTCTTAGATGAATAACCAAGAAATATTCCTTCATCACTTCTAGGATCAAATTTGCCAATATACTCATCTCTTCTAATATAGCATTTACTTCCAAATATTCTAAAATATTTAAGAGTAGGAGTAATACCAAACCATAGTTCATGAGGGGTCTTACCAGTTTCACCTTTGATGTGAACTTTGTTGAACGTGTAGACTATTGTGCTTACTGCCTCTCTCCAATATACATGTGGTATATTTGCTTCTAATAACATACTTCTAGCTGCATCCAAGATAGTTCTCTTTTTCCTTTCTACAACTCCGTTTTGCTGGGGTGTCCGAGGTGTTGATAACTGTCTTCTGATTCCATTTACTTCACATAATGTATTAAATTCCTTAGATGTAAATTCATCTCCTTGATCTGATCTCAAACATTTGATTTTCTTACCGGTTTCATTCTCTACCATTGCATTGAATAACTTGAATTTCCCAAGTGCTTCTGATTTTTCTCTAAGAAAAGTAACCCAACACATTCTAGAATAGTCATCAATGATTAGCATGAAATATCTATCACCTTGTAAGCTTTTAGTTCTAGCTGGACCACATAAATTAGTATGAATTAAGTCAAGAGTATTATTGTATTTTTCTAGAATACTTTTAAAAGATGCTCTAACTTGTTTTCCAAATTGACATTCCTTACATACCCGATTGTGAGGTTTAACAATCTTAGGTAAGTCTCTAACTACTTTAGTTGTATTGATTTTCACAATGCAATCAAAATTTACATGACATAGTCTCTTATGCCATAGTCAACTTTCATCAATATGTGCAATCAAGCATGTCTTTTCATTGTTATTCAAATGAAAGATATTACCTCTAGTTTGATTACCGGTTGCAATTTCCAAACCAGTTTTGTTCATAATTTTGCATTTCCCATTCTTGAATTGTAACTGAAATCCTTTTTCAACTAATTGACCAACACTCAAAAGATTATGCTTTAAACCTTCAACATAGTAAACATTGTCAGTATTATGCTTACCATCAAGATATATAGTACCTTTTCCTTTGATCAAACAAGATTTATCATCTCCAAATCTTACTAGACCTCCATTATATTCCTGAAAAGTCAAGAATTTACCTTTATCACTAGTCATATGATGTGAACATTCTGAATCAATGATCCATTCATCCTTAACTTCAACTTTAGCTTCCAGGACCTTCTCTACTGGTTGAACAGTAGGTGCCGGTTGATCTTCTATTATAGCAACAAAGACCCATCCATTGTCTGTCGGATCCTCATCAGAATCATCAGTGACTCCTTCATTAGCAAGATAACAAGACTTGTCTTTATTCTTCTTAAATCCATATCTCTGATATTCAGGGTTAGACTTGTATGTTCGTCTAACTTCTTCTTTCAATCTTGCATGTCTATCAGAGCATCTTGAAGCCATATGACCAATCTTATTACAATTGAAACATTTAAAGGGTGCTTTACCTTCATACTTACTTCCAACTGGACCTTTAGGCATTTTCCTTGCAAATAGTGCTTCAAGTTCTTCAAGTTCTTCATTTTCTCTCCTGCTTTCTTCAAGTTCTCTTGCATAAAAGGCTTTCCAATCAGATTTGTCAAATGATGATGCAGATGATGTTGATGCCTTAAAAATTAAATCTGTCTTTATAGTAGCAACAAGACCAAATTCCTCATTTTCAAAAGCTGAAAGTTTTCCAATCAATGTGTCTCTAGTTACTGATGTATTAGGCATTGTTCTAAACTCATTTATAGCAGTAACTTTCATTTTGTATGTTGGTGGCAATCCTCTTAAAACTTTTGAAATAATTTCATCTTCACTTAAGGTTCCTCCACAACATCTAATACCCAAAATAATTTCATTTACTCTTTCCATAAAAGCAGAAATCCTTTCATCTTCTTCCATTTTTCAGATTTTCATACCTAACCCAGAAGCTTTCAAGTTTTGCAATTTTGACTGTGGAATCTCCTTCATTCAATGTTTCCAAATGGTCCCAAATAGCTTTAGCAGTAGATCTATCTGATAATCCCATGATTTGCTAGTCTGATAATGCACTCAAAAGTGCTTCTCTTACTTTTCAATCATTTTCTTCATCTTTATCCAAGTTAGGTGGATTAGGTTTACTGGGAGAAGGAGCAATATAGCCATTCTTTGTAACTTCCTAGATGTCCGTTCCAATGCAATTCAAATGTGTCTCCATCTTGATCTTCCATATGCCATAGTTGGTTCCATCAAGTTTAGGACTGTCCTTCCTGAAATAGTTAGAAGACATTGGATCTCCTCAAGCTGTTAAACTTCTGCAAAAAGAGGACTAGGCTCTGATACCAATTGTTAGGTCCCAGAGGCAACTGAGAGGGAGGGGGGGTGAATCAGTTATGTAATACATTCAAACCAAAAACAACTTAACCAAGCTTAATGCTTAATACTGGTAAACCAAAGTTAATGCCAGTAGATAGTTTATCAGTTAATTGTAGTACCGGTAAAGATTAATGCATGAAAAAGAAAGACAATAACATCCACAACACATAACACCAGTATTTGTACATGGAAACCCTGTAAGGGGAAAAACCACGGTGGGAAACCTTACCCACAATCAAATGATACTACTACAGATAGTATGTGTATACAATAGGGGGTCTGCACATGCAGAAAGGCCAAGCGCCTAAAGCTCACTGCTCAAACACAAATAGGAGTTGCTCTGACTACAATTGGATGGTTAAATCCAATAATGATGTATTGCTCAAAATAACATCTTCATATGCTGGATTCAATACCGGTTCAGTTCTGATATGTCTTCACAAAAACCTACCTTCTACCTTTAGATGATGTTTGCGTGTATAGCTCTGCTTATTCTTGCATATACCTTATTCCATTCACATTCCTTTCTTCTTTCTTCGATCAAATAAGATCTTACATATATACCAAAGCCTAGGACCAAAAAATATAGGTCGGCTTTACAAAAGATATCAATAAAACAATTTACAAGTAAAATAATAACCGATGCAATATCGGATTCAATATGTCGGCTTAATGCATTTACAACAATAATAAATCATCTCCATAGTGCACTGTGCTGATCTAGAATAGATAATCCTACCGGTGCTTATCCTGGACCTATTTGCCGGTAACAACAAATATGCAAATACGAATATACCAATGAACAAGTCTTCAAGACAAAGTGTCCAAATGATGTCTTCGACATAGCCAAGTATTTTCCATGTCATTCCAAGTGCCTGTGAACAATATATCATGTCGGTGAACCAGATATTGGTGACTGTGCATAAGTCACTTGCTTGCCGGTGAACATTGCCAATTCTCCAAGTGCTAGAGTTGATAAGTGTTGACATCGATGACAAAACCATATCAACATATCCAAAATACCAACAAATGTCAACATGGAAATGTTGATATGATAATGATGTCGATTTAAGACTGATATCAAATTGATGTCGAGATGCTATATGATGCCCCAAATATGAAAAAATTAATTTTATATGAAAAGTCGATATAAAGCCGTTGTCGATATGAGACTGATATGAAATTGATATGGGTATTCGATATGATAATGCCCCCTTGGGAGATTGCTCGTGCACTAAAGGCATGAATGATCTCTTGAAAGAAGAATAATGTTATTTAAAATATAGAAGAGTGGATAGTTGATGACATGCATGGGTTTGACAAGATTGATTGGATTGATAAGATTGATTAGATTGAGATTAAGTCTAGTTTTAGGAATGACACCTCCTGTATAAGACAAAGACGATCAAAATGTCTGGTTTCAGGAACGATATATCCTGTATAAGACTTGATCAAAACCTCTGGTTTTAGGAAAGATACATCCTGTATAAGACATGATAGAATGGATTAGATGAAATGGCTTGATAGAATTCATAAGATTGGGGTCAAGTCTAGTTTCAAGAATGACACCCCCTATATAAGACAAAGATGATCAAAACGTCTGGTTTCAGGAATGATATACCCTATATAAGACTTGATCAAAATGTCTCATTTCAAGAAAGATACATCCTGCATAAGACATGATAGATGAGCGTTGGATGAATGATGAAGATATGATTGTGAAGAAATATTCCATGATGATGTGATAGATATGCATGCGAGGGATGCAATGATGAATATGAATAGATGATGATGATGAGATGTATCTTGGAAATGAGATGAATGATATGAGATGTAAGAATGACATGATGATGATAATGATACTAATGCAAGATTAAAATGACATGCAACCTAATGCAAGATTAAGATGATAATGATAATAAAATGATACTACTGCAATATTAAAATGGTATGCAACCTAATGCAAGATTAAGATGATAATGATAATAAAATGATACTAATGCAATATTAAAATGGTATGCAACCTAATGCAAGATTAAGATGATAGTGATGTGCAGCTAATGCAAAGTTTAATATGCATTCTCCTTCTCAATGTTGCCATCTGTTTTGATCAAAGTGCCAGTGCTTCCTTTGTTTTCATCACCGGGCCGTGATTTGTTGAAAGTTGATACAAGCATCATGTTATTATTGAACCATAACGACCTGAGTATAACTTACATGGATTTTGATATTTCAAGATGATACAAGCGTCGAGGTATAATTGAACCAAGATGACCTAAGTGTTGCTTGCGTAAAACAAACATGAGTTAACCTTTGTCCTATACAAATCCGAAATGTCTTTAGTGATATGTTACCCGATCATGCCGTAAGACAAATTTGCAGAATATAAGGCTTCACTCCCAAACAATAGACAAAGAAAACATCACATTCCTTCCTTGCTTCTCTAGTCGTTGAGACATCCTTGAGTCACTTAGGAGATATGATCATAAGCAAAAATTAACAACCATAAGTAAGCATGCATGCTATTGGAAATGTATTCTTGTCAAGTAAATCATCTCACAAATAGATCTTTTGTTGAATTTCAATAAGTTCAATTCCATGATATCTAGTCTTCTTTCATTGCCGTTTGTCATTTGTTGGTTGATCTGATACTTGTTGTCTTGCTATGTGTATGGTCTGATGTCTAAAATCCTCAAGGTGAAAATTCCCCCAGCGAGGTCAGGATTTTGCCCCTTGCTGTTGATACTACTTCGATATGGATCACCAAGCCATGGTGGGATATGATTTGGATAACTGATTCAGATAAATCAAGGACAGTGACTACGCTGTATGTCCAGGATTGATAAGCATTTGTAACTTTTTAGTGATGGTTCAGATGGGTGGATATGATATGTACAAATAGATGGAGGAACTGCTCTATCACAAACAGCGAGCCCGTTTCTAGGTTTTAACCACTTTCTTTTATTGCACTTTTTGATTTTTGTGATTTTGAAAGATGAAACATGTATTGCCATCAATTGATAAAGATAAGGCTAACTAGAAAAAAATTCCAGTAGTCATACTAATCTATATCATCGTTTTGATTTGTTCGATGATTGATAAGAATGTCTGGTTTCAAAGAGTGAGTACCTCATATAAGACCAATTTGTCTAGTTTCGAGTGTACCAATCCCTGTATAAGACATGTTGATGTTGATAGATTTCAAGTGATGAATTTATTAACAAGACATGTGATCAGTTTGATTGCAGACTTCAAGAGTTTTCCTGTTGTTGATTTGATTTGATGGATGGGCCATGCTTCATGCTTTGATTTTCAATTTTTATTTGGTTTTGTCAAAAAAAAAATTATTTTTAGTTTTTGGACATTTTAATTATTGGAGTTTTTTGGATTAAAAGAAACATGTATTTGGTTGCCCCAATGTATAGCAAGACAAGGAACATTATGAAAGGATGACTGAACTGTTGAGGTGGAAATGGATAGGAGAAAGATGGAGGTAGCTTATGAGGAGACACGTCAAGAGATTTTTTGAAATCATATTTTTGTCCTTAGTTTTGATCAAGATCAAGGATGGAAAAGGGGATATGGATAGAGATAGGATATGGATAGGAGAAACAAGATCATAGATAGTGAGGGATGATCGAAGCAATGAATAGGTAGGATAGATGGTATGGATAAAGTGAAGCAAGATCATAGATAACACTGGATGAATTTAGATAGGGTAATGAATATTGGAGGAGGGATAATGGGAGATATGGTAGGAAAAATAGAGTGGATGAAACTTTGCCCCCAAGCATAGAGGTCTCCATTTTCAAAGAGGCAATATGTAATATTGGCACAACATCTAGCACCACCCGAATAAGTGTTCTTGAAATTTTCAAAGATAGAGACCCAACCCACACTTAGAACCTCTGGAAAAATTCAACCAAACATATCTAGTGACTAGGAAGCATACTCAAAAGGGAAGAAGAATCCCAAACTGGATCAAGGTATTTAGTCTTTGATTACCCATGTGTGTGCAAGTGGGTTCATTTCGGCTCATGTGATCATTGTAATCTTCAGAATCCAATGTGGCTAGCTACATGAGTTACCCTGACTTCAAAAGCATCCTAGATAGAGCCTCACTGCCAGTAAGCGTCCATAGCCCCGACAAGGTTATCATTGTAATCTCACAAATATTGTTCCATTGCCAGCCAGGCATCCATAGCCCTGATGGAGTTATTTGCATGTTCCCATAGCTATGCATTTTGATATTGTATTTCATTGCATTTTTCTTTTCTTGATATTTATTTTCTTTCTCATGCTTTTGATGTTTTGATATTGTCTTTTTTCTCTTCGTATTTTTCTTGGATTGGCTTGCAAGTAATGAAACTTACATGGGTTTGATAGTTACAGTGGCGTTGAAGCAAGATTTTAGATTTTTCACTAGCCATGTCTTCGACTAAGAGATCACAATGATTTAGAGAAATTGATTAAGTGTATGAGATATAGTAATCAAAAGATGTCGGTACCAAGATACGATAAGTGGTTCTTTTCTAGATTGAGTGTGTATCCCAACCAAAAGAAAATGTTAAAGAGGAACAACCTCGGATTCTGAAGCGTTTCATGAATAGATATCTAGGAAAAGGACTGAACATGAGATTTGAGCATGAGAAAGCATGTGACAAAATGACACAAACACAGATGAAAGATTTATGCAAAGGATTGAATGATAGGGATTGAAGGAATGGAAAAGAGGTGTTGGATAATAGATAGAATGTTTGAAGATTTGTGCAAGGATAGATGGAAATGTATTCAAGATGAGTATTGGTACACAACTCGAGAAGTGATGAAGAGATGGAGGAAAATTGAATTTTGGGACATAAGGACCCAAAATAGATAAAGGAAATGATGGAAGAATAGTTTTGGAAAGATGTTTAGATAGATGGTTGAAAGAAGTTCAAACATGGTGCCTTTGTTGATCTTTCTTATGGATCATTTGAGGAGATAGATTGGTGGATGGATGGAGGTAAGGACCCAAGATGGATGGAAGGGGTGGAGATTTGTTGTGCATACAGGACTTTGTAGAAGAGGGGTTTTAGTCATAGTCAAATGCTTCTCACTGTCTACACGGTTTGTGGAGTTAGTTGAAGGTGAATGAGGATGGGGTTGTGGCAGCCTTATCCCATCATGATGAGATGCACAAATTAGTTGAAAACTACCTTTGAATGGTTCCGTTAGAGAGAAGACAAAAGGGAATTGAAGTTGAGTCTTCTCTTGATAGTTTGCAAAAGATCAAAGAAGGTATGGGAACCATGAAGATAAACTATTTATACCTTCTTTCAGACCGTGATCACTTTCTCAACTTGGTTGAGATCTATTCAGATGCCTTGAGAAGGAAAGAGGAAGAAATTGACGATCTCTACTTATAGTTGAGCATGGCCCACTCTTCCTTACACAAAGCAAAGAAAACCATTACTAGTCCATCAATGATTAAGGAGTATGATGGAAGAACATTGGGGATCAAACAAATCATTGAGGGAATTGATGAAATCCATAAGTATGAGATGGCACAACATGACTTAAATACATTTCCAATTGATTTTAGTTTACATTTTGGAGAGGAGCATGTTGGCTACAATAACCAACACCACCTCATGGATATTATCTCCTATTTCATTGTTTGATGGTTGTCCTATAATGTTGATCAAAATTTTATCAGGTTGCACTTTGGGGGCAATGACTATGGACATGGATAGGAGAGATTGGAATTGCCTTTTTGGAGTTAGAGGAAGAGAGTATGATGAGTTATTACCCTCTTTGGACTGTAGAGATACCTTGAATACCAATTTGGATTTGGTTCATAGGTTATATGGTGTTGTTATGATCTATACCAACAACTTGACATGAGTTGGTATTTGTTTTTATGCACCTATGATGGGCATCACTCATATCTATATAAGTCCACTTTGGGTAGATTGGATTATTGATAATTCAGATGCATTGAACTTGGTTACAGGTTCAAGCATTAGCTTAGAATTGGGTACCAAGTCTCACATGGGTACTGTTGAGATTATCATTGGGCAGTTTGATCGGGAGGACATGATACCCTATGAGTTTTGCACGCTGGACCTTAGCATTGATCCAACCATTGTTCAGGTGATGGACGATACTCATTTTGGTAATGTCGATGTTGTTGTACTTACTGGGTTGATGTGTGAGTCATCTTTTGTTGTTGCCAACATGAAGTGAAATTCACATGACCATTCAGATAGTCTATTGGTACAGGAAGGAGTGTTTCACCTCGATTGTGTATTGAGGTGTGCTTATTAGTTCACCTTTAGCCCACATACTCAGGTTTTGACTATGTCACTGACAATAGGGAAAGGTGAATTGAGTATGGAACATAGGGGTTTGCACTAGTATGACATATTTCTGATAACAGGCGATGAGTATGAGTTTGGCAAGTCTCTCACCTTGTTCATTCCAGCTAGTTACTTACAGAATCCAGTGTTTGAGATTTGGTTTGATTGGACTGTAGAGGGTGACAGAGTAATGCAGTGTCAACGTGGTGGATTTTTTCCTTGTGGCAGTGACTCAAGATGTAGTAATAATGTTGTTGTTACCCCCTATTTTAGTATATATAGGAGATCGCTACAGTTGTTGTAGGTGGATTGGAGGGAAATTTTGGCTAGGACTTGGCTTTTGGTCGATTTGATGTTGTAGTTTGTGGTTTTGGTATTGCTTACTTACTTTTTTGAGCACTTCTAGTCATCTACACAGACAATTGTGGAGGATTTCTTGGGTATAGCTCAGTTACCTTCCATCTTTACTTGTGGGAGCATTAGACACTACAATCGTCACATGATGTTAGTATACATGCCCCTAGATGGTGAGTGGTTGATTGCAGTGAGTTGGGTTGGTTGGAGCTCTCAAATTTCTTTTCAGGACACTTGGAGATTAGGTGACGGTGAGGGAATCACGGTGTATGATCGAAATGTCATTGCCATGATGTATGGTTCTGAGGTTAACTCTATGATTACCAGTTTCTGATCAGGTATTGATTAACATTACTTTGGGGACATTGTATTGAGAGATGCTGATGGTCATTCCTTGAGGTGGAGCAAAATTCATTTCCTATTGCCCAGGGTTGAGTTAGGCAATGGGGTTTCAGATATGGATCTCCTTGAGGTACCTTGGAAGGATATATTGCATGGGATAGATCTTAGTTTACTCAAGATTTCCAGTATTGGTTTTGATGGTAATTTGTTGACGGGAAATCAGGAGATGACAGTGCAGTTTGAGGATGAAGGTTTATCAGTTCCGGAGTTTATTCCTATAGTTTTGTAGTTTGATTCTTTGGGAGAGCAGTTTTTTGAGGAGATGAATGAGTTTACACAGTATGTTTTTGCTTTTCTTGTTGGAGGTTTTCAAGAGGTCTTTGATTGGGGCACCTTGCAAGACAATGCTTCCAGTAGATGGTGCTGCAGATTTCTTAGACTAATTTGGGACCTTGAGATTATGCTTAGTTTCAGTTGGATCAGTCAAAAGATTGTGGGGTTGTATTGGCATTGCTTGAGGACAAGCAATCTTTGGGCAGAGCATACTGTAATGTCCCCAATTTTTTAGGTTCTCTAGCAGGCTTTAGTAGCTGAGACTCTAGGTTCACTTCAGCTTGTTCAGATGAGTAATCTGATGTTTTCGGTGAGCTCAGTTGGTTTAGTGGAGTTATATGCCATTTTTCAAAGTGATTTCTGGCCTCTAGATTGGTCTCCAAGAATCTTGGAGAAGCCGTCTATTATTAGTAAGTTGTCCAATCAACCTCGTTTGCTATTCGTCATCGGGAACACTCTGGTGTGATCAAAACTTGATTCCGATGTGTTTTGACAAGTTTTTGCAAATTTGGTGCATTAATGAATTATTTTAATTATTTTACTAAGGTTGATTAAATTTTATTAAAATATTTAATTCCAACCTTAGTGTTATAGTTCGTTGGAACCGGGGCGAAAAGTTTTAAATCTTGGGTGCATAAAACATTGACCTCAAGTGTCAAAATATTATTATATTATTGAAAAGGTCATTTTCAGAATAAAAAAAGGAAATTTAAATTAATGAAGTGACTATTAAATCAAAATACATTTATTTATAAAGTCACTTTATTTTAAAGGGTACACTTTATTCACTTAAGTGAGAAGTGATATTTTTAAAAAAGAGATTATTTATTCCACATTCATAGGGCGGTGGAGCAACTTCTAAGATGAAGCTATAAAATGAAGTTGAGAGATCTGTTACAGGCGTGCTTGATTGAATATGTGTTGGAGGTTTTAAATTGAAGAGATTTCCTGTGTATTGCAGGAGTTCTTTCATGGTTTGTGGGGACATACGCCCTCATAAACAACACTTTCCACGCTATTGGAAGACATAGTCTAGAGGGTTACTGGTGTTTCTATACATGCAACACAGATTGAGCTTTAATTGATATAACAGGTTGATTGGAAGCTGATTCGCCAATATTGTTGAGGTTGGGAAAAACCATTTTGTACGTGTATTTGGAGTTTGGATGCAGTTCTAATCTTGCTGGGCAGTTCTTCCTTCCCTGGTTCGTACTTTTGTTTTGACTGGGCCGTACTTGCTGACATGGGCACATTATATTTATTGTATCACTTTAGAATAGATTTCCCTGTCTGAACGTGCACACCTGTAGCTGCCATTGTATTTGAAGCTAAAAGTGGAGGTTCTTACCAAGAGCAGGCTTCACACTCAGCTGGCCGTATTATTGTTCTAGACCATCCTTGGCTGCAGAGTGGAATATGTGACGTTTGGGGGTATGAAGGGTCTGTTTGGACACACTGTCAACATGGATTAAAACCTGCAACATTGGGGTTATATTCTTCTAGGTTTGGCGTGGAGTTATGCAGGTTCATTATTGTGTTGGGCGTAATACATAGTCACTGAAGTTTTTACAGCTGGTGGAGATGACTGGACTGAATCTTGGCAAACTTAACTTATTTCAGACATTATTACTACTGTTGTAGATTGTATTAATGTAGCCATTAAAGATAAATATTATCACAAAGGGTACCTTCCAGGTTCTAAATGTTTTGGGCACTTCACCTCTTAATGTTAGGCTTCTAAATCATGCTGTGATTTCCTCAGTTTCTTGAATGATCAATGTAATAAAACCTGGAAAAAAATCAGTATTAATTGTTCAATGACATTTCCAATTTGGTGCAAATAAGTTATATGTTTGCTTATGGATTGTTTATGTACGTTGACATTACTTATGAATTGAGAAGACATTACACACCTAAACGCATAAGTACCAACTTAACAACAGTCCACTGCTTAAGAAGGAATGCATGGCAACTGTTTGACAAAATTCTTCAAGACCGTTTGGAAAGTAATTGTAGAAAATAGGGGCAGTCTATCACATGTCCATGGGGAACCTATTGTTGAAATGCCATGTCTTTTTAGTCTTGAGAATGTAGGAGCTATGTATCAAAGAGAAATGATCATAATATTTTCTGATCTAATGCACAATTTAATGGAAGACCATGTCGATGACCTCTTGAAAAAATTACTCATAAGGGAAGATCACTTGAATATCTTGGATAAAATCTTTACCAAGCTTGAAGAATATAAAGTTTGATTGAATCCAAAGAAATGTGTCTTTGGGGTAACCTTTAGGAAACTCTTAGGATACATTGTATCCTCTAATGGAATAGAGGTTGATCCATCAAAATTAAAGCCAATACTTAAGATGCCTCCACCTAAAAACATTAGCTAGTTGTGATCATTAGAAGACAAATTGTAATCCATTCGTAGTTCATAACACACTTACTACATAAGAATGTCACTTTCAAATGGGATGATAAATGCCAACAAGCCTTCTAGTTACTCAAGGACTTTCTTATGTCTCCTCTTGTTCTCATACTACCTATTGAGGGAAAAGTATTGCTCCTATATATATTAGTGACAATTACAACATTGGGGGCTTTATTTGCACAACATGATTATGAAGGAAAAGAGAGATCTATCTATTATATTAGTAATACTTTTCTAGGATATGATCTTAATTATATTCCTATTAAGCGTGTATATCTTGCAGTAGTATTTGCTTCTCAAAAGCTGTGACATTATATGCTTAACCATAAAAAAAGCTCATAGCTAATATTGATTCTGTAAATTACTTACTTAACAAAACCACTCTCATAAGATGTCTAAAATGGGTTATGATACTTAGTGAGTTTGACATTGAGTATACTGAATTAAAAGATATCATCTGAATGACAAGCTATAATAGATCAACTTGTGGATGCACCTATGGTTGATGATCAACCATTTATTTTAGATTTTCCTGATGAGTCAATATTTTCTATCACAACTACACAACTATGGTAGTTATACTTCAATGGGTCTTTTACACAACATGAAACAAGTGTTGGTATCTTATTCACCACACCACAAGGGGATTGTATTCCTAGATCATATCTAATAACATTCCCTTGCACTAACAACATTGCAAAGTGTAAGGCACTTATCATAGGGATTCGAATGATTGTTCAATGGAAGATACAAGAGATACAAATCTATGGTCATTCCCATTTGGTCATTCGATAGGTGAATGATGATCAATGCCTTATAAATGCAGGGTTGATAACTTTAAAAAAAAAGTCACTTTGATTCATTTTGAGTAGATCTCAAGAATAAATAATAGAGTCATTGATGTCATGGCTACTATTACATCTCTAATAGATATGCCACATAATGCTACATGTTTTGTTTTCTTTGTGGAACATCTCTTGATTCATGCCTATGAGGTCCCTCAATTTGAACTAATATGTCAAATCGCTGGTCCCAATTCCCCTTAGTACAATGACATCTACACCTAGCTTTGCACAAAATTTTCCCATCCAACATCTCCAACAACAAGTGTCATATATTCACCCACCATGCCTCTTGTTATGTCATCATTGTTGACACCCTATATTGAAGAGGTACAGATAGTACTTCCCTTGGATGTCTAGAGCTTGAGGAAGTCCACACTACATTGCAAGAAGTACACGAGGGTATATGTGGGGCTCACTCTAGTTGTACAACTCTAACCAAGAAACTTACGCATAATCGATACTATTGGCCTGATATGAAAAAAAGATGCCTATCAATTTTTGAATAAATGTAAATAGTGTCTGATTCATGGAGACTTGATACATATGTTAGTATAAGAATTACAATTGATCGCTACACCTTGGCCCTTTTTTCAGTGGGGACTTGAACTTGTGTGTAAGATTCACCCTTGTTTCTCTAATGGTTACAAATTCATCATCACTGTCACTGAATATTTTGTGAAGTGGATTGATATTATTCCTCTCAAACATGTCATAAGTAAAGAAATAGCCATGATGTTCCTATATCCATCATCACAAATAACGAGCACCCTTTCAAAAATAAGAAGGTTCGTAAACATTGTGATAAATTCCATACCCAACATCACTTTTACACTCCATAACACCCCCAAGGTAATGGTGGGGGTAATGGTCAAGCTAAGGCTTCTACTAAAACCATCCTTAGAATCCTTTAGAAGACAATTAAAGAGGTTGGTCATGATTGGCACATTTGACTCAACCTTGCCTTGTGGGCATACCGCACAAGTGTCCACACTCTTATAGGTTCCACACCATTTCCCCTTGTCTATGGATCCAAATCCATCTTACCCATTAAGGTTGACTACCATCCTTATGAGTTTCCTTATGCAATCTCATTGAAGATGAGGAATATCAAGTTTCCCAACTTTAGGACTTGGTGCTATTGGATGAATGTTGACAAAAGGATTTTAATCACCTTTGAGCATATCAACAATGCATGTGTTGTAGCTTTAATCATAAAGTGAGGCCACAATTATTTCATATTGGCAACCTTGTCCTCAAAGAAAATTAAGAAATCATTAGGACCAAGAAAAAAAGGACAAGTTCAAACCTAATTGGATGAGTCACTATGTTATTATAGTCGTCTACAACTTTGGTGCATATCAATTGGCTACTCTCGAAGGTGAACCATTGAATGATCCTACCAACAACATTCAGCTTCATAAGTTCTATACCTAACCCTTTGAGAAACCTTATTTTATATCAAAAATACAAAAAAAAATGTTAATAAAAATTTAAAAAATTAAAAAGTAAAGAGGAATAATCTATCCTATGGTGAAAACCACTTCATTTCTCCCCTTCTAAACAACTTGCATGGGCCCTACTTACTCTAGTCAGTGCCACCACCATTTCTATTCTATGGTCTTGTGATGGGTCGTATGTTGCTGTTGTTATTGTCGGATGAATGTGATTGATTCTGCCACTGTGAAAGTCACATCTGTCTCCATATTCGTCGTTCGTATTTATTCTCGCTGCCGTCATCTTCAACTTGAGAGATAGAGCGTCATCATCTATCGATCCATAAATGGGTTCACAATTGGATTGTTCGTGTTTGAGGGTGAAAAGTGGTGGGTGAACCACCATTGACCGAAGACCCTATAATATTAGATGATGATTGGAATCCTAATGGGGGGTTGATTTGGGATGTGGCACCTTGGGTAAATACCATGATGAAAATTTGGCAATAGGAACCATGTGTAGTGACTTCGCTCCTCCCTCCTTAAGGATTTCATTTGATCATTTCATTTTGTATCCATAATAAATCCTTCACCTCATAATAAATTGACCATCCCTGCAATGGCTTGTTACCATTCAACCAATTTGTGTGAATACTTCACCCTTCCATAATAAAATTTTCCATCATTGCTTCACCCTTAATAAACATGTCCTATCCCTATTGGAGGCATCTATCCTCTACCTAATGTTTGAATTGGATCCTTGGTACCAAATATTAAGAGGAAATTCTTTCTCTACCTTCTCACACATTCACAAATCATAATAAAATCTCTCTTGCACCACCTACCCGCAACAACCTTTTACCCTCACCATTCTCCATAATAAAACATCCACTTCTTGGATTGGGGAATTTTCAACAAACAAAAATATCATTGGGCTTCAACTAATTCATCTTTAAACAAGACCAAGACTCAACATACATGAAAATCCTATTTCCTAATCATCTTTTGACATTGCCTATTCGGCCTTACAGGATAGATCTTTCCTTCATCAAACTAGATACCTTCAATAAGAAGCACACATCTATGACAAGAATATCTAATGGTTATTTTTTTTAGGTTGATTCTTTTGTTTTATTTGATTTGAATTTTTTCCTATGCTACTCCAAGATGTCTTAGACTATAGGAGAGTTGATGGAGCATGGTCATTTGATTGTTGTTCGTAGATTGGTCTTTAGTAATACTATGATTTTTCCTAGAACATGATTGTTTATGATCATCGAGGACCTTTAAGTCTAGTATGAACAAGAGTATTCCTTATTGTTTGAAAGTGTCCACTATCCTTGCAAATGGTATGTGAGTCATTTAGGTCAAGCTCATATATAGATGATTACAAACGGTTGCCATAATAAGCTCCATGATGATATAACATAAGATTAAGCACAATATTCCACCACCCTCATACCTTCTATCTATCCATCTCTATGCATCCATCCATTGATAACTTCTTCCGTGACCATCAATTACTCATACTATCTTTTCCCTCTTCCTTCCTAAGTAGTTTTGTGTTAAATGACATACCAAAAACATAGGTCTTGAGTGCATTTCCTCCATTACATCCACATTTCTTGCAAAACCAGATGTTAGCCCATCACATCATATTAACATCACATCCTACATCACCTCAAGTTAGTCCATTATAATCCATCACATGGCATTGAACCATATATAATAAAATCATATAGAGCATCATAGAGTATAAATCCATCACATGATGCGTCATCTAGGCCATACATACATCATGAACATCACATAGAATAATATAAACGGATCCATAGAAATCACATAGGAACATGCACATCATATAAGTCATTTCCAAAATAGTGTCATCACACACACACACACACACACATTTAAGTGTCATAATATAATGATGTTCAAATACAAAATGGCTACTATGAGCATCCAAAATCACAATCTCTTAGGTGTCTATCTAAAAAATAGTACATAATGACCTAACAGAGCAATGATGTGCTCCCACCCTCTGATCCAGCTGTTCTAGTCCATGACTAATCTCTTGATGTTCCTACCCCTAATATCCCTCATGCTTCGCCTAATTTAGGTGGTGGTTGTGGTGTTTGTGGACCCACTCTCTGATAGAGACCTTTGATATCTACCTTGAAAGATATGTGAGAATCTCCTTACCCTTTGACTAGGAGGTGTTGTCAACTTATACAACATTATGTAGTATAAGGCCTCCCGATTGACCCATACACACTTTCGCACTGTACCTATAGTGTCTCCCCAAGTTGATGTTTGTGCCTGCTATAATGTAGCCTTCACCCTCCCATATTGGTCTATAACAATAACCCTCTCTCCAACCATGGTCTCCACCTATCCCTACATAGCTAATATCTAGGCACCCCTCACAACTATTTATCCCTACAACACACCTATCTATGCATCTTTGACCACCAACTAACCTTGTAAGGCTTCCACCTATGCCTGTAAGGTCGCTATCTAATCATCCTTGTCACCTTGCCCCTGTACCTAAGGATATACTTGTGGATATACCTAAGGGCGCACCCATGGCTTTCCCAAGGATCTAACCCATCCCCTCATTGGTATAGGTAGCACTACCACTTGTTGTATGGGAAATTGTCTAACTCCCCCTCCGCCTCCCCCTCCCCCTCGCTGCCCTCCATCTCCCCCATCACCTATGTCACCTCCCCGAACTTGCTCAACTTGATCCCATATCACTTCCCATATTGGGGCATACTAGGGCACATATCATTTTAATTTTTATTCTTTGAAACAATGTGATAACCTATATTTTCTTAAAAGGAAAAAATGTAAGCACTTAAAATTGTAATTAAAAAAAAAAAGCAAATTGCTACCTAAGGCAGTAGCTCCCTTTCCATTAAAACATAAAAAAAGATTACATAAGATTATTAGAGAGTGTAAACCAAGACTCTTATGACCTCAATGACCTCCTTGGCACGCTCAATTTACACTTAGGGAAACAAATTCCATTTACACTCAACATATACTCATAAGTCCATGTTATTTCTGCCCAAGCAATCCCTTATAGACAATAGAGTGTCTGTCATATTCCTGTCCTTGATAACCTCTTCGATGATAAAAGCATTAGCCAACTTTCCTTGAAAATATTCCCTCTTCAATCTCCTCTGATCTCCCACCGTAGGTTCACATAGGTTGAAAGTAGCTAGTCAGCTAACGCGTTTCTTTGTCATCTCATAGTCTCCTATTGTATGTGCTATTGTATAACAAATTTCTCCAAAAGTTCAACACTATGGACGTGTGATCCCTCCAAAACCTTGGTTCCAATTATCCTACGAATGATGTCTTCCTCCACTTCCCTGTCAAAATTGAAGATAGTCTACAATCGCTACATTATTGTCTATGAATAGTTGCACTTGCATTTGGGGATGTGGAAGAATTCCACCTCCCCATTGCTCGATACCAATGAATATACCATCTCTCACTCGTTTATGTCTTCCCATTATGTGCTTTGAGATTTTTGTAAGTGAAAAATTCCCTTCGGTCAACATTGCGGATCATACCGAATCCTGAAGGGATTGATGCAAATCTCCTTATATTCTGATTTACTACCAATTCATTGTTACTTCCTGCTATTTCTGCACTTCATACTGTAGTGGAGGCTTCCGGGGGTGGTACACTGATTGAGAGAATAAATTTATTTCGGGAGGATGTGATGTCTAATATGATGGAGTCGCAATATTTTTTATGAATAGGCCTTCTCTATTAGATAATAATATTAATTAGATAAAAAATTTACTGCTATATTCCTTTTATGAAAGATCTGTTTTATTGTGTACTCCACATCTTCTAGAATATCCCATATTGTATCAAGCCACATTATTGATTTCCAAATTGGGGTGTTTTCAGTGATGACCACTCAAATCACATTTAGGGAGTCACCTTCAATGTTGATCTGTAGAAGACTTTTCTTCCTACATAGCTTAAGGCCGCTAAGAAGAGCTGCATACTTTGCATCACTGTTGGTGCCATCTAGGAGTTTAATTGAACCTCCCAAATTAAATTTCCTTTCTCTTTTCTAACTATGAAACCGACACCAGATGGTCTAGGATTACCCTTGGATGCCCCGTTGAGATTCATTTTCAAATGACCTTTTGGCGGAGTATCCATTTAGCATCTCTCCAATTTTGACTACTTGCTGTTTTCTTTGGAGGAATTAGATGTGGCCACAATTTTAAAGTTTATTCATCCCAAACTGAATAAAATTTATGCTTCTTCTTTGTAACTTTAACATTGATATGCTCACAAATACCAACTTCAATTTTCACCTAAAACTGTACGTAATTAAATACATTAATATTATTTATTTAATTGTTTTCCCGTTTTCTTCTATTAATTAATTAATTTTTATTTAATTAATTCATTATCCTTTTCTTTCTAAAAATTAAATAAATATTTATTATTATTTTAATTATCTTAAAACCCCACTTTTTCCTCTATTAACTAAATAATTACTTTTATTTATTTAATTAATTTATTATCCTCTTCTTTATAATTATAGCCCTCTAACTTGTTCACATTGATCATAATCTATATTCGTAGTCATGTGGCTATTGTCTTATTCATCTTCATTCACCATTGTCCTTTCTCAATTGCCTACATTCATTGAACTAAAAAGTTAACCCATCACTTAATCTTAGCCCTTCATACAAATTAACCTCTTAATCTCATTCACTCTTTTCCACCTCTTAATCTCATCCTTTATTCCAACGACAACTCTTAATCCCATTGATTCTCCCCTAACCTCTTAATCATGGCCATTCATATTTTAACCTCTTAATCTAAGCCCTTGATTCTCTTGGAGAGTTCTATAAAAGAGGCTTATTCTTCTCATTTCCATCATCGATAACTCAATTCTACATCTATTATGTCAAAATATCTCTAGAGACTTCATTATCATTTTAAGCTTGGAAATGTAACACAATGTAGAACCTACTATTATACCACAATAAATTAGAAATTCTAACTTTCACAAGTAAATTAATGAAATTTTAAAGAGAATCAACAAAAACAAAAACAAAGATTATACCTTGATTCCTCTTTGATGTCCCATTTTGCTTTATCTCTTGAAATCTTGTTGTCAACATTGCTCTCAGATTTTGCACAGATTATTCAAGATGACTTCAATGAGAATGACCTATGTGGTAATTGAAATTCAAAGTGGAGTATTCCTACAATGCAAGATCTAAGATGATGATAATGGATTGAATATGAAAATATGTGATATGAAGATAAATGATTATGCAAGCTATGACTATAATGAAGCTACAATGATTATATGATGCGAAGCTAATGCTAATAATTTAAGTCAAAGGCACACTTATGATCTCTTGAAAGCATAAAAGACACACAAAACACATTTGCCAATTAGCGAAAATGAGGATATGAGGTCTCCTTTTATAGAAAATCTATAACTATGATCCTAGGTGGCAAAGATCAATGGATGTGAATTGGTCTTCTAACAATGAAGGGCTGAGATTGAGCTGGTTGAGTTGTGAAAGAGAAAGGGGGAGGATGTTCCTCCTACATTGACAGGATGGAGGAAAAGGTGGGAGGAGAGGCCACATGTCATGAATCTCTCAATGACCATGAGGAAGAGGAGGAAGAAGCATTCCAAGTTGTTGGAATGTGAGAGAGGAAATAGGTCTCATAAGACATGTCTCTCACGAGTCACCTTTCACCATGATGAGGTGTAGAGACAAAGATCTTGAGAATAGGGAAGGTAGAGAATGAATAGGAAATGGGATGACACATAAGTCACCACCTCCTTTTGACTAGGGAAAGTTTTGAGGATAATTAGGTAACTAAATATTAAAATATTTAATTTTCATAGCCAAATGAGGATGAGGTGGTAGGTGAGATGGAAAGGACTTGATTTTGTCTTTGGAGGAAAAATTAAATAATTTAGAATTATTAATTAATGGAGACTTCAGAAGACTTATGATTTAATTAAATAAATTAAGATTTATTTAATCATTAGAAGAATAAAATAACATGAATCACATAAATAAATTAAATAATTTATTTAGTGATAGAGGAATAGTCATTAATTAAATAATTAATATTTAATTAATTTATCTCAAGCCATTTTTAGGCGTATACAATCATTATCATCATTTTTCTTGCATTATCAATCAACCACTCTCTATTTTTGTAGGCCATCTTGTGCTAGTGCTTAATGCTAAGAGAAAATACATCATTTTCACAAGATCTTGAAGAATAATAGGACAATAAAGTCAAGCTTATCATTTATATGACGTATAATGTTGTTTTATTTTGTTACATGCATTTTATTTAGAGCTCTATTGGTGTTGAATGATTTTTGAGTTTCTAGGCTAGTGGTTATACTAATTAGAAGCTCACAATAGTTTGAAAATTCAACATACATAGAAAGTGATATGAAAAAATATGGAGGAAAGATAGTTTAAGATGAATTTTGATGAGGAATTTAGAGCCCTAAGAAAATGCGAAGCAAGTTGTGTTTTAAGAGATCATCAAGACAATGTTTTGGTAAAGAGGCCAAAGTATCTAAGGAGGGGGATGAATAATGTGGCATAATCCTAGGTGGCCCTACTTGGTTTGCAATGTACTTGAAAAGAAAATTTAAGAAAAAATCACTTAGAGAGAGACTCCTTACTGACCATTAACACTATTAGATGAGCATAGATGCCAAACTATAAATTATGCAAGTGACTATTGCCAATTTTGAAGTTGTTGCAAGGATTTAAGGAGTTTAGAATTACTCACATATATCAGGAAGCCAATGGGGTGAGTGATGACTTGGCAAAATATGTGTCAAAGGCTAACATGGTGGGTGCAGAAAGACATTATTATAAAAGAGATTTCTCTGCATTTCAAGGGAGTTGGAGGATGGAAGAACATCATTGGAAAATATGCTAAGCCCAAGAGTTGATAGATTTTTAATGACAAAGGACTCAAGGTGGTGGGAGTTTCAAGAGGGGATCGTGTGAAATTATGAAACACTACTATTTGAAAGCCCAAATAGTAGCCACATATCATAGAGAAAACCAGAGTAACGACATGATGGGTACACCAGTCAGGCTTGTCAACGAGAGGAGGCAAATGACATTTCTTGGTGAGGTGAGAAAGAAGAGGTTACATTGCACATTGTTTAAATCTAGCCACTTGTTCATGCTATTAAAATGGTGCCAGGGGAAATTTTATCTTGGAACTGACCATAGGTATATGGTTAATTATGATATCTCTATGTTCTTGGTCTTACTTCTTCATGTGGGGGAAACTAAAGAAATGACACCAATTCTCTGTGAAAAGTTGATTTGGAGTAAATTTTTCGCTGGACTGGAAGACATGTTGAATAATGTTATGGACGAGTCTGGTATCCCTTTGCTACAAAATTACTACATCATTCAGAAGATGGGGAGTGAGGTGGACAAGTTACCACTCATCTTCTTGATGAAAATAACTTAATCGCTTAAATCCAGAACTGTTGTCGAGAAGGGTGTCCTGTTTATGGAGTGGATTTTGGGGTTGGTCTCAAAGGAGGGGCTAAGATGGATCCAAGCTTTCATAATGGAGGAGATTCTCGCAGAAATGGGCAAAGGAGAGGTACCAGTGATGGTAGAAGGATAAGAGGTAGAGGAGGAAGATAAACTGATGGGTGCAAATCATAACAAATGTTGGTTAGATTGCCCATGGAAGGTTAGAAAGGCTAGACGGATAGAGGGTATGAAGATAGTTGGGGTTGAAAACCTGTGATTTTTTTTGTATTAGGGGTGCCGAATTCTGTTTTAAAAAGAGCTAATATACTATTATGTAGTGATGCAATGGTGTGAGCTCAATTTTGGTCAGTAGGGGCATAGTATGATGGTAATGTAGAAGTAGTGTCTAGTTAATCGAGGTTACTATATAAGATGATATTAGCTTGTTCATAGGGGTGTTGTAATGTTTAGTATGTTTTGGGCAGTCTTCATTAAGACTAGCAAATTTTGGGTATTAGCTAGCATATACTATTGAAACAAATGTAATTTTTTATGCTTTAATACAAGGGTGCAATCCTCTTAGATTGCATTTTATAAATAAAAATATTGGAATACATAGAAAGGTCATTCTTAACAACAAACTGAGCTAAAGTAAAAAAAATAATCTTTTCAAATACAAAAATAATAATCTAAAAGCATGTCATAAATAGGAAAAATCTGAATTTTTTTTTTTGGGGTCCATCACAAAGGAGACTAGATTGTGCAAGTAAAGGGTTCAAGCCTTAAAGGCTAGAAGAAATAATGGATCCATAGTGAGGTGTCTTCCATATGAGCACACAACTAAAATATATTAATAAGGGTTCTTGGTTGAACACAAAACGGACATCATGTATTAGAAAGGGCAATACGTATCAAATGAGTGCCAATAGGAGGATTGTGTCCTAGTAGACATCAAATAAAATAGAAAAAAATTGGGGTCAAAAGGCACTTTCCAAACCATTTGAAGATGCTTAGCCCACATGAAATTGGGTGATTGAAGAGACCACTTGTTTATTTGGTGATGTAGGTAGAGAAGAGATACCACTAACATAGTTAATAAAAGAAACGTTGTTGCTTAAAGGAGGTGGATCTAGTTGAAGTGGTTGAAAATCCAAAGGAACTAGCGACTTATTGATTTTTTTAGTATATTTTTTATCTTTTTTGAAGTGATCATGTGGGGTCTTCTATCTAGATGTAATTTTCTTAAAATTCACTCAATTATGTAGTGTTTCCTTGCTTTGAGAAAAAAAGCGACTTCTAAGGATGAAGAAACTTAGAAGAATCTTATAAGGATTTAGAGTTTTGGAAAATTTGGTAACCGAATAATTGAATTTTGTAAGGAACTCTCAAATTGGTTCACTTTAATCTTTTTTGATATTTGAGAGTTGTGCAAACAAGTTATGACCATCTTCTACAAAGTTGGAACATGCAAGAAATGTCTCATGCTTTATTTTTCAACTTATAATTTATTGACTACAAGATGGTAAAAATCAAGTAATGCACCATGAAAACTTTCCATAAACAAGTGAATTGAAACATCTTCATGTGTAGCACTTAGAATACCACACAAATTGATGAAAATTGAACTATTCTCATTAAGATCTTGCTTACCATTGAACTTTAGAACTTGGAAAAATTCTTCATTGATCCTAGAGGAAGCTCATGATTTTCTATCAATGCTAATGGGCCAATTTGATTTCTCCATGGCTATAAAAAGGGTGGGTAATTATTGTTGATGTGATTTCCCTATTGATCAACCATTTTAGTGTAATTCTTCTTTTAAAGTGAACAAAATATTTGTAAACTCTAGAACCTTTGTGCGAATGTGAATTCTGCGAAAAATAAGATAATAGTCTCATGTCACAATTAGAAATTGGCCAGAGAAAACTCAAGCAATAATAATAATAAAAAAATAATGTCTGATGCTTTTTATTTTCATTCAATACATATTACATATTTATAGGATTTTTTATATTCTATTTTTTAGGAAACAATATTCCTAAATAGATTGAGTTGTTTTATCAACTCAACATAAACACACACACACACCACTATTATAATAACATATTTAACAGACTCTAACAAACCTAACCATAATTACTATATGCATCCAATGATGCAATATTCCTAACACCTAACAAACTTATCAACTTATTATTTTATACATCCTAATATTCCTCACCTATGTGAACACTAACTTCTAATAGTCACTCCATAATAAAGTTACTAAAAATTATTAGCATTTCAATTTGTACTTTTAGTGTGAGCTAAATTATAATATATGTTTGGCAAAATCACTCTTCAAATTAGAAGAACAAGCTTCTCACAAATAAAACTTAACATATTATGAATAAATATACATGTAATTTGTGAACTTTATAATATTTTCAAGGGTGGTTTCATGTTAATTCTAAATAAAATGTAATTTTTTATCTTTTTGGATTTGCTTAATATAAAAGGCTAAAACACTCTTTCAATGCAATAAAATGGGACTTAGTATAAATCAATATAAAATCATGCTAGTAAAGAGCCTTCAACCATAAGCATTACATGAAGACAAATCCATTCAAATCATTATCAATTAAGATTAGCACAAGAAGTTCGTTAGGAAATAAATGAATGAAACAAATATGATACTTCCCCATGATGCTATCTATGCCATGAATCTTCCTTATTCTCCTCATCAATGTGAGCACTAGCACAAAAGGATGTCAAATGGAGGATGGGAGATGGTTGACTATGATATGAAGTGTTGCTATGAAAATTAGATGCAAATGATCTAAGTTATGCAAAGAAACAATAAGAATGCTTGCTAAACTCTCAACAATGATGACCTCAATAGCATAACCTTCTTCATAATGGAAAAACTTATTCTCAATGGACAACTTGATCTTCAATGGAAAACCTTTTTCCTCACAATGACAATGGGAGTTCTATTTATAGGAAAAATGGGCAAATGAAGGCTTGAGATTGAATTGGTTGAGGAAGGGTTATGATTGGTTGAGAAAGTGTTGATCCTCAATCCATGTGCTCTCTTTCAAGCCAATCACATGTTGACAAGTGTCAACAAGGGAATGCTTGAAGACTTGAAGAAAACCATTAAAGGCTTAAGATGACTTTGAAGGAAGTCATTAAAGGCTTAAGAAGAATTTGAAGGAAGCCATTAAAGGCTTGAAGAATTTGAAGGAATCCATTAAAGACTTGAGTTGATGAGTTTTAGGTTAATCTTTGGTTTAGGAATGTGCAAACCATTAAAGGGTGATTAGGCTAATGATAGGGGGTTTAGAAATGATTAGGAGGAGGATTAAATTGCAACTTGCATTTTCTAGAACATGCAAGTGGGTGATGGATTTTAGGAATTTAAATAAATGTTTATTTAAATGTGAGAAAAGGGATAAAGGGACAAGATGAATTAATTAAACAAATATGTCTTATTTATTTAATTAATAGTCTGAATTAAGTGGATAGAATTGGGTGTCTACACAAGGCAAATGATTTTAACTTTTTTAACTGAAAATAAAACCTAAGGCTAAACACTTTTGTTGTTTAGCTAAATGTAGAGACTTAACAATACAAGTACACATTTAGATTTAATAGGTCAATACATAGAGATATGATAGCTTTTGCAAAGTAAATGAAGGACTTGATACAAATTCATGATATCCAACTTAAAAAATACTTGCAATACAAAGCTTGTAAATTTGGTAGAAGTTATTTAATGTACCTCAAAAAATTTCAATAGATACTTAGAAGAAAGATATATGCAACACAATGTTCAACAATAGCCACCTTGGCACACTCATATTTCTCTTCTCCACATTCTCCATTCTTCTATAGTGTCTTTCATGTCTCTCAACAATATTTTTTTGTCTCCTTTCCTCCTTGCTTTGTCTTAACATATTCACTTTTCTTGTCAACTTAATGTCCCCTCTAATTTATCAAAAGACATTGTTCTCCTTTTGCCAAGGGTGTTTATGATTCAGTGTTGTATTACCCCTTTAAATCATCCCATAGTTATTTCATTAATAAAAAATGATTAGTCATTGTTACCAAATTGTTGAATAAATAATTAATTCAAAATAATCTGGCAAACTTCCTTTCATATTGGTATCTCATGTTTAACAAATAATAACTTAAATTTCTTTTTATCAAAGTAAGCTAACCCATGAAATGGTATTCTTTCTATGCACATGTTGTTTGACTGGGAGATATTGCAATGAAGTCATTATTTCTTATGGGAGAAATCAAAATAATATTAATTAGGCCACTTCTCTAAATGGCCAACTCTTTTAGTCGTATAACCCCTTATGAAGAAGTTAAAATTATTTGAAGTTAAATACTTGAAGAAGATGACCTTCTTCTTAGTTCCTTCCTTGAGGAAGTAAATTAAATTCAAGTTCATCATTTTGTTAAGGCTAACTTTCTAAAGAGGATTGTTGCCACTTGAATATCTGCCACATTTATTGATGTCATCTCTTCATGTAAGAGTTGCCCCCATTCATAAAGAGGTGTGATGGGGCATCCAAGTAAGGAGAGTTGGAGATAAAGGAGCTAAATTTTCAATGTAATATCACTTGAATTAAAATAGGCATAAGAAGACATAGAGCTAAATGGAATAACAAGTATGAAGTGATATCGTTCCTTTAAACAATAGATATATAACCAAAATTTAAAGTAAGAATATATGCAAATTTTGTGAAGAGTGAGGTATGGGTAATTAGATATATGTATATGGAATACACATACTTGAAAAAGAGATATATGTAGATCTAAAGGAAGTATATACATATTTGAGAGAGGTATATACAGACTTGAAAGAGATTTCATCAAATTTGTTTGAGAGAGGATATTTATAATAAGATTTTATGAAAGCATAAATTATTTTCTCATCCATTGAAGGAGACTGTTGGGTGAAAATTTTGTTAACTGGAAGAATTTACAAAATTGTGGTTTCAGCCACAGTGTGTGAGACAATATCTCTCAAAAGGCAAGATATGGTCCCTCCTACTTATAAGGGAAGGCTCCCCCTTTCTACTGCAAACTAAATTTAATACTATTCTCACTAATCCAAGATGATACAATTAATTTACTCTCTTTTTTCAAAGTAAGTATCTACCCAATTCTCTATTTAGAACATAGCAACAAAATAATTTTAACTTGTAATAATCTTAAGAATCTATGCTGATTGGAAGCAAAGTGTCCATAAGAGTACAAAGCCTCCCATTGCTCCCTTTTTTGGAAAATAACTTTGGGACGAGAAAGTAATAATAAAGCTCAAAGTCTTCTTTTTATCACTATCCTATGAACCTTTACAAATAGATGACTCTCTCTTACAATAAAATTTTGGGTACAACCAAGTAGAATTAACCAAGAAGCTCATGAAAGCTCAAAGACTTTCCATGAATTCCTATAAAGCTTCAAGAACACAGATAAAATATGTGTATCTCAAAGACTTCAAAATACACTTCAGCTTAAATGCACACATGTAGAAGGTAAAAACAACACAAAGACTACAAGTTATCTCTTTGCTTGGCATGAAACATTAGCTTCAAATGTGATAAGTAGCTCAAAGACTACAAGATCAAGTTTGACATTATGTCATTATTATAAACATAAGAAGCAACTCAAAGACTATAGGATTGGGTTTAAATCCCTTTCAAATCATATTGCAATACTCACAATTAACTCTGAATAATGTCGTCACATTAAAACTTGTTCCAACACAAATATTGAAAGCAACTTGTCTCTTTTATTGATTACAACTTGATTTACATCTAAAAACAAAGTTTTAGAGTGCTTCCCAATTTGACAGAGTTTTGTTGGATTGCAAAAAAGATCTTTATTACAATGTAAATCATCCTATATATAAAGGAGAGGTGCAACATGAAAATAGGACAAATACAACTAATTTGCGAATAGGTCAAAAGTAGAGACCTATTTGACTTAGGACACGTGCAGTCCTACATGTGTACTAGTGCATACATGGAATGACACTTGAGGTGTCAATAGCTTATTACAAAATGACACTTGAAGTGTTGATTGAAAATACAAAATGTCACTGTGCTAAAGATGCATAAAAATGTCTAAGTGTTCGGAGACACATCTTCATTACCATCATCCTGTAATACCCTAAAAATGGTCATCTAAAACCATAGGCCCCCTAGTCTCGATTTCATCACCAAGATCCTAACCAAGGGCAATTAAAATTAATTTTGAGCACACAATTAATTTCTTAAATCATCAATGTCACATGGCAAATAAATTACCTTGAATTAATTAAATAAATATTTAATTAATTGATCATTTCAAATAAATCACTTTTAAACAATTATCCCATTTATTTAATTAAATATCCTAGTATATTTAATTAAATAAATCAGTTGCCATTAAATCATCAAAAAAGGGAATTAATTGGGAAAAAATAATTAAAAATTGAGAAAAAAAATCAAATGGAGATAATCTTGAAAATCAAATTAAAAACTGAAAAAAATCTTAGAAAGACAATTAAAACAATTAAATCTCAAAATTGAATGAAATAGAGAATAAATCAGTTTTTTAAATTTTATCTTAATTTTAGTTCAATATCCTTTAAAACTGAGAAAAGCAGCCAATCACATCAATTCACCTGGATTGTGCTTCTTCTTGGAAAATCTTGACCCCTCATCATCATTTGATCTCAGTCATTGGTTTCTTTCTGAATTTTCTATAAATTCAGGCTCTCATCTCCTAATCAAGGATCCTGGAGACTATATTATTACTATGTTGTTTTTTCTTTAGGTTCATTAAGATTTTGTATTGAGAATATTTGCATATTAGTTATTGCATCTTTATTAAATCATTTAGCTTAATATTTATTCATATATTAATCATGTTAGCCTAATATTCATTAATCTTGCATATCTTGCATTTATCTAGCTTAATCTTCCATCCATTTAGCTCAATTTCATACTCATATAGATTAAATCCTTTGTTTAGGTGTTATCTAGTCACTGACATTGCATATAAAAATCTGAGAGCAAGACTAAACTCACATCTACTAGAAGGAAATAGGTCGCTTTGTGATGGTTTATTGTTCATTGTTGATTGATTTACTAATCAGGCATCTAATGACTTATTGAAATGTTGTGTATTCCAGCTTGCAGATACGATCCACTTTTCACACACACATTTTTGGTGCCCACCATAGGGCTCGAACCCATGACTACAAGATTTTTAATGTTTCTTGAATAGATTTGATTTGTGGTCTTTATGACTAATAAACATGTGTTAAATTTGCAAATAAAAATCTTTCTTTTTGCTTGTTCTTCTGTGACAGTAAAAAATGGTCTCTGTTCGGAGGGCATATCTTTTTATTGAACTATTGGATCTAAACCAATTTTTGATATGTTGTTGAAAACTAAGTTTTCTGTATTTTAACTAGAGAGGTTTTCCTAATTTTGTCTGGTTTGAAAGTTATAAATGACAGAGTGCAGTACTATGATTTTACTTGTTCTTCTATGACAGTAAAAAATGGTCTTTGTTCTAAGGGTATAACATTTTATCGAACCTTTGGATCTAGACAAATTTTTGATATGTTGTTTCAAACCAAGTTTTATACATTTTCACTGAAGAGATCTGCCTAATTGTGTCTGGTTTGAAAGATATGAATGACAGAGTGCAGTACTATCAAAACTGTCATAACTAGGATAGTCATAAAGAATGGAAATTCTTGTTAGATTAGTTTAATTTATAGTTTGCATGCTATAATTTTCTTTTGATGATTTTTAAAAAAAAAATTCGAAACTAATTTTGGGCTTTTAATGTTTTCAGGTTCACTTGACAAAGAATTCAATCATTAAACATACGCTTGCCAAAGATTATAAACTCGAACTACTAATATCTTTGTTTGCAGGTTGCCTAAGGAGAATCGACTAAACATTGTGTATTCATTTCGTATTTTATTAGGCACTTAAATTGCTATTTGTTTAATGAACAAATATATCTTTTGTGTTTGAATAAAAATCTAAGAGGTAGGAGAGTATGCTCTTGTCTTTACAGACAATCAGAAATCCAAACCCTTGAGGCTTTTTCTAAATTTGAGATTTGTGCACCTTTAGCGGGCCTGTCATAGTGGGAAAAAGTAATCACCTTGTGAGAACGACCCAAGTGATTACAGCTAGACCTGAGCATTCCAACTCACTATAATAAATAGGCCTTTGGTGATTAAAGTCTCAGAGGATGACATTATTTGAGTTTTCTCTTTGAGATCTCTCATATCAAACCTTTTTGTAGGGCCTCGCAGTCTGAATCATGTTTACGTGACTACAACTTGTTTCGGTACCTTGTTGGGCGATAGGCCTCAATCATGCTTGTGTGACTTCAAGGGGTAATTTTGAACTAAATTCTTGACTAAGAACTATAAGATAGAGGCTACTCAATTCACCTCCGAAAGGGGGATAATCTTTGTGCAAGAGAGATAGTAACTCTCCCGAGAAACTTGTCATATCGTGCCCCCACTAGCATTTGGAGTCGACTAACACGACGTTGAGAATCTATTGTGTGAGACTTAGCAGTCGTATTTTGATTAGCTATTGGGTGTGTACCTAAGTCTGCAAGCAAAGATTTTCTTCTCTAAGCCAACTTTTGTAGGGTTAACGTGTTATGCTTGAAAGTCATTATACTTCTCGCATGTTTACTGTATTTTCATCCTTGAAACTAAAACTGAAATACTGAAACTAGAGAAAAGAAATCAACAACATCAACAAATTAGTGATGAAAACTTTATCCGTGTCAAAAAACTAGTCTCTGTCAATTGTCAAAACTCTGTCTGTGTCAGAATCTCGTCTCTGTCCAGTCCTCTATCATATGAGTCTTTTGAATTATCGTATGACTACATACCTATTGTCATACGAGTCTTCATTGGTCCTATCAGTTCGTCATCTGGCCCTATCAGAATTGTCATGCGAGTATACATAATTGTCGTTCTACTGTTAAAGAATTGTCGTATGGCCCTTAACATATTGTCGTACGAATAATCATATTCCTCATCATATTGTCATTTGGAGAGCACTAAATTGTCATGTGAGTTTAGGCAACAACTCATATGAGAAACTGTCTCTATTGTTTGGGAGCTATTAAATTGTCGTCTGGGTCATAAAACTCTATCGTACGAATTTCTGATTTTGTCAGTCCAGAACAATCACACTTGCCTAATCAGTCTACAACAAACATAAATTTGCTCATCATAATTCTGAGCATAAAACAATCTTGATAGTGTACCCCTATTGTTGTGTTGCACGATTTTGTCGATCATCTTTCAGCTAGTTCAATTAATTACTTATCAAACTTAAGTCAATTAGATCACATCTTATACAGGATAGATCGTTCCTGAAACCAGACTGAGTCGTAGTCATTTATCTCAAATCAAACTAAGTTACTTAGATCACGTCTTATATAGGATGGATCATTCCTAAAACCAAACTGAGTCTTAGTCACTTTCTTCAATCACTACTTTAAATGAATAACTAGCTTCAATTTGATCTTGACTTCTGCAGCACATCTAGCTCTCAGTCTCGTCGGTTGTAAATGCTTGTTAAAGTCAGAAGCTCTTCTAAAAATTCTGACAAAAGTAAGAAGCCCATGGCTACCTTGGCCCAACAAATTCAAGATCTCAAGTGAGAAATATATGACATTCGAGCCCAACAAAAATATTCAATGACCCCTCTTGAGATAAAATTTCATGATATCAAGAACACTAGACTTCAAGAAATGCTAAAACAATTATACAAGGTGGAACAGAAAGTAATTGAAAATCAAAAGTCAAATCTCATACAAGATCACAAGACATCTTCACTAAGACAAAAAGACATCTATCCCCTAGATAGACAGTTTACACCTTTGGGGAAATCTATTGATTCATCTTTGGAAGAGCTTCTTAAGCACAATCTTATCATATTGCCTAAAAAAACCACATGGGGATGTGAAATTTTGAGTAATTACTGTGCATACCATAGGCATAACAAACATAAGACTTCAATGTGTATGGAATTAAAATATAAAATTTAAGACCTCCTTGATGATGGTGTTATTGAAATTGAAGATCATAATAATTCACCTAAAGAGAAACCAGATGTCATTATCAAGCATGATCAAAATGATGAACTTGTATCTAACACTGGCTCACATGTCGCCTCCATCTCTTCCATGATGCCTCCATCTCCTAATGCTTCTCAAAAACAATCCATATCATATCCCTCAAATAATGAACCTAATGATGAAACTTCTCATGTTGATCCTCCATGGCTATCTCAAGGGCCATCCCATCCAATGGTTGAAAAAGATCCTACCTCCCTAGAATCCCATGAGGATCCCATTATACCTTTCCATTTCTTCCAATATGATCCCCTTCCATCTCAAGAGAAAAGAATACTTCCTAAGCAAGATCATGATGCCTCTTCCACCTTTTCAAATGATCATATTCAAAATGAAGAGTCAAACACCCTTCCTACTCTATCGAATGGTCCTCTTTCACACCAAGATCAAAGTATACCTTCATCTCATTGTCATAATCCTCCACGTTCACCTCAAGGCCTTAGTGACATTCCTCAAGATTTTGGTATCCCTACTAAACCAAAATCCAAGTACACGCCTTCCCCTTCATCTCTTCCATCCATTTTAGGACCTTATATTCCTCCATCCCTTGTGCAGGATCAACAAAGGCGTACATCTTTGCACACCTTCCATCCATCTAGAAGGACACAAAGGTTCACTGAAAAAAAGAAAGAAAAATCAAAAGCTATATGGGTTCCTAAGGCACTTGTAGAAGAAATGCGTTCCAAGAAATTACAAAAGCATGAAAAATAAAAAACCATGTGGATCCCTGAGTGTCTCCTTGAAGCACAATAGTCTAAAGAAAAATCCAAATCCACAACCAAGATTGTTGTTCCTCCATCCAAACCTTCTAAATCTATTTCTCCATCACCTCTTTCATCCATTTTGGATCCATATGTCTCAAAATCCTTGGTTGTTCCTCCATCCAAATCTCAAAATATGAGATCCACTTTTCCTCCATCAATCCACCATCCCTCAAGATGTGTGCCAATGGTGATCCCACAAATGTTTCCATTCGCTCATGCACCAAAATTTCAATATCTAATCCATTATCAAACACCTCTTTTTCATCTTCCCATACCCCTTATCTGATCCTTTGCATGAGACTTTACCCTAGTTTCAACACCAAATCCAAAAACTAAGGAAATCAACATTGGAGATGTTGGACATGTACGCTTAGCCGAGTCCTTCTTGGAAAGACATCTTTCTACTAGACCAATGAACTACCTACACAAAACTCCCTGACTCTATGAACAACATGCACCTTAAACGATACTATATCCAAGGGTCGGGTTAGTTCAGGTTTTGCTTTTTGCATTGCATATCATTTTATTCAAAGCATTGCATTACATATAGTTTCTTTTTCAAATGCATCGCATTCACAAAAAATTTGCATTTGCATGTAGCAGCATCAATAAAACAAGGCAACTCCGTTTGCATTCAAGAGAAACAAGGGTCGTCTCCTTTCTTAGATATTCAAACATGAAGTCCTTGAGGTCATAAGGTCATTCATTTTCAACATTACCCTGCGATGATGCTTTACTTATGTTTGGGTAGTGATTTCACTATTTGAGACTTGTTAGCCCAAAATCTATCAATTTCTATATCTCAAACACATAAACAAAGTCTCTAATTCATTCGAGACACCTAGTTGATAACATGACTAGTGAAAAATCTAAAATTCTACTTCAGTGCCGTTGTAATTGTCACACCCAAGTAGGTTTCATTACTTACAAGTCAAGGCAAGAGAAATACAAAAAATAAAAAGTGTTATGCCAAATATTCATCTCAAGACAAAAGAGCAATAATATATAATTGAAATATCATGCATACAAGTGCAACAAAAAGATTGACTATGGGAACGTGTGAGTAACTCCATTAGAGCTATGAACGTCTACTGGCAATGGAGCAATATTCAAGAAATTGCAGTCTATAACCTCGTCAAAGCTCTAAAAGCTTGCTGGCAGTGATGCTCTATTCGGGATGCTTTTGAAGTTAGGATAATCCACATAGCTAGTCATATAGGATGCTAAGGATCTTTAGTGGACACAAGAGTAGGAATTAACTCATTTGCACTCACATGGGCAAAAGAAGATCAAAGTCACTAAGTCACTAAGTCCTAGTTTTATGCATCTCCATTTGTAAATCCTAGTCACTAAGTGTGTTGATTTGGATGTTCCAAGGGACCTTAAGGATCGATTGACCACTTATCTATGAAATGTTTTGTACCTCCAATTCAATTGGTGTATTACAAAGTGCTAAATAAACACGATCATCCTTGTTCAAATAGGAAATGCATCTTCATCATGCATATTGCATTAACATAGGTCATATCAAAAATTCATTGTCTCCACATGCATTATGCAGATCATCATGTCATATAGGTTTGCATACTAGGGGCATAGCTGAAGAAATTCTAAAAATCATAAAATGTCCTGAAAAAGAAAAAAGAAAGAAAAAAGAAAGAAGAGAAATAATCTTTTCCAAGCAGGTAAAAACCTTGTAAACAGGCGCCTCTTGTACTCAAGCGCTCCATCTATCAACACAAATTTGGCATTTCCTATTTTCATTCTTTCTTTCCTGCATCTTTGCTTTCATTTGTACATAATTTTTAGTCGCATTTGTGACACATCTTGGTTCTTTTGGAACCCTCATGGCTTGAAACCAATCAATGCCCTAGTCTTAGGGAAATCGACTGATCAATTTATATTTCCTAAATAATTCAACCAAGTCATCTTTTTGTTGGTAGTACCAGGTCATCCAATCCGAGTTTGTTACCTGTCTCCAAACTACTGATGAGTTTTATCACTGAGTAAACAAGCAAAACAAGACTACTGGAAATAATCACTAAATTGTTTGAGATATGATTGATATTTTCTTTGTGTGTTGTCTTTTAAATTGGTTTTCGATTATTATTCCCTCTGAGTAACTCAAGGAAGTCTATCTTGACTAAGAGGAGCAAGGATTGGGGGTATAATACTTTTCTTTGTTTTCTGCTTGTAGGAATGATTCTGATGATCTGGAAACATCTAAATAGCTGGGTGTTTATGATAAGTGCCACACATATCTTGACTCCGCTTATTTGTATGCTACAGGGAGGTTGGAGTCATTTCTTTGTTTGTTTGAGGGAATTTCTTTAATGTGCCATCCGAATGCATGCGTAATCTGTCCAAGGATATGAACAAAAAAAAGGGTAATTGTGGACAAGATAATTAATATTGCATATGAAAAGAAAGGAACTCTATTTTGCCTACTCTATTTGTAAAAATCTCAATGATGAAAATTAAGCATACCAAATCCAGTGACTACGTTTAGGTTGCATTCATTCTAAATTTTATGCATTTAAAGTGATTTCAGCATGATAAAAATGATCTCTTTATCTTTTGAATGAGAGTTTGAAGCAATCAACATTTCTCAGCTAAGTCATCTCTTTTTCATCATCGTTTCTTTGATCGAGTACTTGTGTATTGAGATGTAGCTGCATACATGAGCATCTTATATAGATCCATACATTTCATTATATACTTGTTTAGATTCATATTATTGCATGAAGAAAAATAAACATTTGCATTACTAGTTACTCATTTTCATCATTTATTTGCATATGAAAAGAAATAAAAAAAACAACATCCATACACATCTCCATTGCATACATCCATACTGAAAAGATATGCATACATATAAAATAAAGCATATAGAAAGACATCTCATAATCAATCAACACAAGTACGATGAAATAAAATCAAGAGATCGTATATATCATTGAAAATGACACATTGAAATCCTTATATAGTCTAAACCCTAATTTTACTCTGATGGACATAAAACTTGTACCCTAAACTAAATTGATTGTCTTGAGTCCATTTTCGGGATCGAAATTGAAATCTGACGTCAATTCTATAGTCGAAATTTCATGATGTTGACCACTTAGCACTTTCATCCTCAAGTCAATTTTTGAATCATTTTGCACTCAATTCAATTTAAAATCTCAAATTAACTCTGATTTTAATCTTCAACATCAATCTTTGTGCTCAAATAATTATCATTACTAAAAATTGCCTAAAATCATTGTACCCTCACTATCTTTCAATTTTGCTCCCGAGGGGGCATACTCATAACATCTTTTCAGTGATCATCATCATCAAAAGTCGATAATTTTTTTGAATCATCTTCATCAAAAGTCGAGAAAAAATCTTTTCACACAAAGAAAATCATTAAACCTAATTACTAGGTTCATCTTAACTAAATCACGTTGTATCAAGTTGAGATTCTTCGATGTCAAATAAAGCAATCTCTAGGGGCATATCAATATTTGTCCTTATCTGAATCAATCTTCAAATCGATGTTTAGTTTCATCACATCAAATCAAGCTGGACATTTTCACTTTGCTTAGTTGGTTCAATCAAGTTTAGAATCAGTTTCGCTTTTGCTTTGCTCTATCCAGTTCAATCAAGTTCTAGATTGATGCTTGTTTCTTGATCAGTCAAGTTCAAGAACGATATCTCACTCTTTGTCGATTTTTGTTCAATCAAGTTCAGGATCAGTATCGCTTTAACCAACTCTATTAAGTTTGATCGCTTCATATCAAGCTAAATATCTCTCTTCATCGGTTTGTGATCCATCAAGTTCAATACTGATTTCTCTCTTTGACATCAAATTTTATTTGAATCAATGCACTGATCGCACATTAATTCAAAGAGGGGCAAATGTAATACCCTAAAAATGGTCATCTAAAACCATAGGCCCCCTAGTCTTGATTTCATCACCAAGGTCCTAACCAAAGGTAATTAAAATTAATCTTGAGCACACAATTAATTTCTTAAATCATCAATGTCACAAGGCAAATAAATTACCTTGAATTAATTAAATAAATATTTAATTAATTGACCATTTCAAATAAATGATTTTTAAACAATTATCCTATTTATTTTATTAAATATCCTAGTATATTTAATTAAATAAATCAATTTGCCATTAAATCATCAAAAAAGGGAATTAATTGGGAAAAAAGAATTAAAATTTGAGAAAAGAAATCAAATGGAGATAATCTTGAAAATCAAATTAAAAATTGAAAAAAATCTTATAAAAGCAATTAAAACAATTAAATCTCAAAATTGAATGAAATAGAGAATAAATCAGTTTTTTCTGATTTTATCTTAATTTTAGTTCAATATCCTTTAAAACTGAGAAAAGTAGCCAATCACATCAATTCACCTGGATTGTACTTCTTCTTGGAAAATCTTGACTCCTCATCATCATTTGATCTCAGTCGTTGGTTTCTTTCTAAATTTTCTATAAATTCAGGCTCTCATCTCCTAATCAAGGATCTTGAAGACTGTACTGTTATTATGTTTTTTTGCTCTAGGTTCATTAAGATTTTTTATTGAGAATATTTGCATATTAGTTATTGCATCTTTATTAAATCATTTAACTTAATATTTATTCATATCTTAATCATGTTAGCCTAATATTCATTAATCTTGCATCCATTTAACTCAATTTCGTACTCATATAGAATTAAATCCTTCATTTAGGTGTTGTCTAGTCACTGGCATTACATATAAAAATCTGAGAGCAAGACTAAACTCATATATACTAGAAGGCAATAGGTCACTTTGTGATGGTTTATTGTTCATTGTTGATTGATTTACTAACCATGCATCTGATGACTTATTGAAGTGTTGTGTATTCCAGCTTGTAGATATGATCCAATTTTCACACACACACATCCTTCTTCAAAATATATTCATATTATTTGCAAGGTAGCCTGTACTTCAAAGTCATTTGGTCCCAAAGTGTGGAATTTGGCATCTGGAGTGGAGTCCAGTATTGATTTGAAGAATTCCTAGAGTTGGACAAAAAATACCAAAAAAAGCAAATAGGGGTTACTTTGGTGCAATTCGGGTTTATAAACCCAATTTACACCAAAAGGGTGACTTTGGTACAAATCGGGGCTATAAACCCAATTTACAACAAAAAGGATGACTTTGGTGCAAATCGGGGCTATAAACTTGATTTACACCAAAAAAGATGACTTCGGTGCAAATCAGGGCTATAAACCCGATTTACACCAAGAAGGGGAACTTTGGTGCAAATCGGGCCTATAAACCCGGTTTACACCCAAAAGGGGGACTTTGGTGCAAATCGGGGCTATAAACCCAATTTACACAAAAAAGGGTGACTTTGGTGCAAATCGGGGCTATAAACCCAATTTACACTAAGAAGGGGGACTTTGGTGCAAATCGGGGCTATAAACCTGATTTGCACCAAAAAGGGTGACTTTGGTGCAAATCGAGGCTATAAACCTGATTTACACCAAAAAGGGTGACTTTGGTGCAAATCGGGGTTATAAATCCGATTCACACAAAAAAAAAAAACAAAAAAAAACTAACACCTAAAAAGAGAATTTGTCAATTTTTTGGATTAACAACTTGAGATTCAAATCAAGATGATTTATCGAGAGTCTGACCACACATGAGGAGGTTTGACAAGCACCTCAACATGCATGCTTAGAGGGTGTGGGCTACAAATTGAACAAAATTTGTAGGAGTTATTCCACAATTTTGAGCAAGCAAAAATTGAGGATAACATAGACATGTTTTGATGATAATACTTAGTCATTTGGAAGTTGGTGCTTCCTAAAAGGAAGAGATTGGTGTCTCGTGTTGAGTTGATTCTCATTTGTAGGGATTGACATCTCCAATGGATTGGTGCCTATAAATAATTAAAGAGGGGATTGGTGTCTCCTATGGTTGGTGCCTACAAATCTTGTAAAGAGAATTTTATATATTTTTTCATGGTTTTCTCTTGAAAGGATTTCCATGTAAATTTTGTGTACTTCTTATGTTACATAACTGTTAGATCTTTTGTGATTGATATTGTTATGGTTGTTAAGTTTTGAAAAACTAAAAGATAGTCTTATATTGATTCAACCCCCTCTTAGTATAAGATTGTGCTCATCAACTGGCATCAAAGTGGGTTCCTTCAAACAATCTAACCATTGAAAGGTAGATCTTAAGAACACCTGAAAATAACAAGAAGCAGTAATGTATTAGAAATCCAAGACAAATTTGTGAGAAAGAAAATAGGAGATGGATTTAGAAGAAGATGAATATGAGGAAGATGAATCAGAAGTGAATATTGTAGGAGAGGTCTTTTGTGCATTAAGTGATATAAAAAATTATACTTCAAGAGTACAATGAATATAATGTAAATTTATCGCAAAAACTTGAATAATCCAAAAACATGACCATTGATATGAAAATTCAAATTAAACATGGGAAAAGGGTTGAAGAAGAGGTAAGAAACCAATTAAAGAAAAAGGAAGAAGATTATAAGAGGTTGGAATCCAAAAAAATTTCCTTAAGAAAGGAACCAAAAAAATCAATCTCCAAGTTATAAATATAATTCTCAAATTTGAGAAGAGCACTAAGATATTGAATGATATTCTAAATTAGAAAAAGTCATCATCTATAAATATATGGCCATGGATATAGAAAAAATCAAATGGCTAACAAAGAAATTCTGAGAAGCCACCAAAGAAGACAAGTAAAGAAAAAATGACGTGTCATGTTGATGCCCTCAAAAGTCCCATTAAAAGTGGAAGCAATAGAGAGAAAGAGAGTCAAGCTCGAAGAAATAAAGAACTCTTCCAAAATACAACAATTCGAAATTTAGGAACTCCTTCTCTCCAAGACAACAACATATGAATAGGTTCCAAAGTTCCTTTTATGATTATTATTTTTTCTACAATCATTTTGGTCATAATGAAAGAGTTTATAGGGAATGTACAAGATAAAATTATGGTTGGAACAAGAATAATATTCCTTATGGGTTTTCAAGTAGGAACTATAACTCATTTTCTCCTATGTGGATTATAATGTTATATGCTATAAATTCAACTACTATGGACATATAGAATGATCTTGTAGCTATCTTCTAGAACCTCAATAAAGTAACAAGGAAACTATGGCCAAATATAAAATATAAATTAATTTTTTTTGGAGAAGGAAGCAAGAAAAAGGTAATGAGAAGAAAGAAAAAACTATACTTTTGCAAACTACATTTCATGCACAAGAGGTATCAATAAGTTCATGAGAAGTATGAATTCAAGGGGAGCTAAACATTGCATTATCTTTAAGCTCCATGAGAAGAAAATTAAAAGGACGAAGTCTCAAAAAATATTAGAGAATAAAAAGATGTATCATATTGATCCGGGGGATATTTTCACCAAAAATTGAAGTATCTCCAAAGCTCCAAAAATCAGCATCATGGTAAAGTTCTTGAGATCCTAAATCCAATACCACTTGAATGGACAAAAAAGGAGTCCATACGTTCGAGTTATGATCAGTCAAAGCTTGGTCAAACCAAGTATAGAGGCTCTCAAAAGGTTAAAAAAATCATCCCAAAAGTGATCAACAATGGGTTTCAAATTAAAGATCTCGTCAAGAGCTTTCCAACGGCGTTTATTTTATCAAAAAGGGAGTTCGTATGGAAAAGTTATGACAATTTGAAATTTGGAGGGAAAAGTATGATTCGATGACGTCAGCATGATGTCATCGTATTGTTCAGGCGTTTAAAACTATTTATGGGTTTTGAACCCATAACCTCATGTAACCAACTACACCTCTCCACCATTGGACGACAAAATTGGCGCTTAACTTAATTTAGCGCTTAGTGTTATTTAAAGAAGAAACTGCTTAATGCAATTTAAAGAAGAGCCAATGGGAGTTGAACTCCCAACCAGCGGTCACCTAAAATCAACGATGACCACTGCGCTTTTAATAGCGCATGGGATATTTTTGGAGGCTATTCTACTTATCCAAACATAATCCGCATAACTTTATTTAAATAAGGTTAGTTATTAAAAGCAAACCCTTAATAATGGAATAAAATCAAAACCATAAAATAGAAAAGGGGATATTTACGGGATTATTTTCCCAAGGGGGATTATTTTATAGTTTGAGGGTTTTAGCCTAATTATGGCTAATTTTATGTATAAAAGGGGGTATTAGGCCTTTGAAAAATCATCTAGGTGATGAGAAGGAGATTATGAACTTGAAGGCTTGTTGATTATTCCTGCACATTGGAGAGTAATGTTGCCATTGTGCTTGAAGGGAATATCTTGTAACACTTGTAATTGATTTTGGAGCTAATCGGATCAGTCCCCCTATTGGAGTAGGACCCGGAGACGTAGTCCAACCCGCGGATGAACTCCGTTATCAATTGTGTTTTGTCTTCTGTCTTTCTACTCTCTTTCTTTCAGTTCATTACCTTTATTATGATTTGTTCATTTAAGCATTATTATGTTAATTCGCTCAGATTAAAGCTTTGAATTAACTTGTATAATATTGTTAAGCATTTGTCTGTAATTGTCATAGATCCTAATCAGATCAAGTTTGGTATCAGAGCTTTGTTTGACTAGTATTGCAAAATTGAATGCTAACAAGATCCAGGTTTCAACGAGGCGAAGGCAAGCTTGAAGAATATAATCCTGAGATCGGAAAACGAAGAACTAATCCACCATCATAGATGGAAGGAAAAGGTGGTGAAGAAGGTTCCGAAGATAAGAGTATTCAGAAGACTCTTTAGAATTTGGAAACCATTGTACAAGTTTTAGTACAGGAGAGAGAGGACAAGATGCGAAGACGTGCAGCTCGTGAGAACAAAGGAAAAAGACTAGGAGGTGACCGTGAGCCTCCAAAAACCGCCCCATCTCCTTCTTCTCCTTCTTCCCCGTCTTCTCCCTCTTCTACTCATTCTGAGTCTTCTTCTCTTTTCAAGAGTTCACATAAGCCTAAGATTAAATTGGATGTAAAATTTGATCTACCAAAGTATTGTGGGGAATTAAATGCTGAAAAATTAGATGATTGGATTCAACAAGTTGAAGTCTATTGTAGAGTCCAAAACCTCTTAAATGATGCCGATAGGATCTAGTTAGCTACTCTTCGGTTAGGAGGTACAGCTCTAACCTGGTGGGAGAGTAGAATTCAGGATGGGTCTTCACAACATGGTAAAATCAATTTAACTTGGTCAGACTTTGTTAATGCTCTCAAAAAGCAATTCTATCCCCTAGGCCATATGCAACAGTTAATGATGAACTGACAACTTTTTAGGCAAGGGAAAGGTCAATCTGTCCAAGATTACACCCATGAATTTAGAAAGAAGGCTATTGCATTAAATGTTCCATTGTATACCCAGGACACGTTGCTTAAGTACATAGGTGGTCTCCACTCTTATCTGAGACATTCAATTTTGGTCTTGAATCCTAGTAACTTTGATGAAGTCTGTGTCCAAGCCACACACCTAGAGTCAAGAGGTAAGGGTTCTTTTATTGATAAGTTTGATAAGAAGCCATCTAAGTGTGAGAACAAATCCCAAAATAAAGGGAAGGGGAAAAAGATAGCTACAGTGAAGAAAGAGGGTGAAAAACCCACATGCTCACATTGCAAGAAAGAAGGGCATGATGATTCTAGGTGCTGGAAGCTGCACCCTGAAAAGAGGCCAAAGGGATATGGTGGAAACAAAGACAAACAAAAGACTGCTGCTATAGTTCAACAGGATCTTGGATCTAACTCTGGAGATGAAACAAAGATCGTTGCTGCTGGAATCCAAGGTAAAGAAAAAGGTAGATCTCTCTCATCAGCTACAAGTTCTTCTAATATAAGTGCAAGTACAAGTAAAGATTCTACTCCTAAGAATGATAAGCAAAGGAATGAATTATTTCATATTTGGGTTGTTATCAAACATACTAAAGTTGATACATTATTTGATACGGGTTCTCAAGTTAACTTGATATCTGAAGAAATTGTTAAAGAGCTTAACTTGACTACAACACCTCATCCGAAACCATACCCTCTGGGATGGGTTTGCAATGATGCACGATTGCAAGTAACTAAACAATGTAAGATAAGATTTGCTATCACTGCAAACTTTGTAGATGAGGTAGAAGCTAATGTAGTCCCTTTAGATATTTGTGGTCTTGTCCTTGGGAGTCCCTATTTGTATGATCGACAGGCTATCTTCTATAGAGGGGAGAACAAATACCATCTTTTTAAAGATAAGGTTGAATACATTGTACGGGCACATAAGGTAAAGACTAATCTTGCACTAGTTAATGCTGGTCAGATGAAAAGGTTAGTCAACTCTAGTAAGAACTTTGTATTAATGCTTGTAAAAGCCAAAGAGGAAGAAACATCCGAGGCATTTAAAGGATGTGATCCTAAACATAAGGCTAAAATGGTCAAAGTTGTTTCCGCTTACGATGACTTGTTTCAGGAACCAAAAGGATTGCCTCCTAAGAGAGAGATACAGCATGAGATCCAGTTGCAGTAGGATGTGCCACTTCCAAACATTGGCATGTACCGGTTATCAGTCTTGCAAAATGAAGAGATCAAAAAGCAGGTTCAAGAGTTGGTTGAGAAAGGAGTTATTCGTCCTAGTACATCTCCTTGCAGTTCTCCTATTGTGTTGGTTCCAAAGAAAGATGGGACTTGGAGAATGTGCATCGACTACAGGGCTCTGAACAAGATAACGGTAAAGAACAGGTACCCTCTTCCTAGAATTGATGATTTACTTGATCAGTTGAAACATGCAATTTATTTCACTAAGTTAGACTTGTGTAGTGGATATCATCAGATACAAATTGCAGAAAATGATATTTGGAAAACTGCTTTTAAGACTAAACAAGGACTTTACAAGTGGTTGGTTATGCCCTTCGGGCTTTGTAATGCACCAGCTACATTCATGAGAGTCATGAATGATGTCGTTCGTCCTTTTATTGATGATTTTGTCATAGTCTACCTAGATGATATTCTTGTATTTAGCAAGTCTTGGGAAAATCATGTAATTCATGTTAAAAAAATCCTTGATGTATTAAGGAAAGAAAAACTTTTTGTAAAGATGTCTAAATGCGAGTTCGCTAAGACATCCTTAGTTTACCTAGGCTATGTCGTAGGGAATGGTCAACTAAAAGTAGACCCTGCGAAGGTCGATCGTATTGTAAAATGGCCTAAGCCAAGTATAGTCACAGAAGTCAGGAGTTTTTTAGGTGCAGTTCAGTACTGAAGGAAGTTCATTGCAAACTTCTCTTTTATTGCTTCATCATTGCACACATTGACTAGTACGAAGGCAACTTTTCAGTGGGGAGGTCCACAATAGAAGGCTTTTGACACTTTGAAGGAAAAGTTGAGCACCGCACCAGTTCTGGCTTTACCAGATTTACATCAACCATTTGAGATCGAGACAGATGCTAGCGGGTTTGCCATGGGAGCTGTACTCATGCAAGGAGGTAAATCAGTTTGCTACCACTCTGAAACTTTTTCGGGAGCAGTAAGTAACTATCCCACTTATGATAAGGAACTTTATGCTTTAGTTCAGAGTGTTAAGAAATGGAAACACTACTTAATGGGAAAAGAAACTGTAATCCACACTGATCATTAGCCACTTCAGTATTTGCACTCACAGTCTAAACTGCAACAAAGTAGGCATTTTAGGTGGATGGGTTTTCTTCAACAATTTCATTTGGTCATTAAGTATAAGAAGGGTGCCCATAATAAAGTAGCAGATATGCTCTCTAGGCCTCCAGTTAAGAATGCTTTGATAATCCTTAAAAATAGTTCCATGGTTCATGAAAGTTTTCAGGAACAATATGCTAATGATGAGAACTTTAAGGACATATATGCAGCTCTAACCCAGGGTAAACATGTAGAAGAAAAAGATTACTATGTGCAGGATAACTTGTTGTACCACTTGGGTAAATTGTGTATTCCTAAAGATGAGTAGGCACAAGTGATTCGAGAAGCACATACCTCTTTGATTGCAGGACATTCGGGGTAAGTAAAACATTGGTTCAATTACAAAAGTATTGTTACTGGCCTCGTATGCAAGAAACTGTTACAAAGTATATAAAGGGATGTGTAATGTGTGCAACCAGTAAACCAAGTAACATGAAATTGGGTTTGTACACACCATTACCTGTACCATCCCGTCCATGGGAAAGTGTGTCTATGGACTTTGTGGGAGGTTTACCTATGTCTAGGAAGGGACATGATTATTTGTATGTTGTTGTTGATCGATTCAGCAAAATGTGTATTCTAATGCCTTGTAAGAAACAGGTCACTGCTGAACTAGCAACTCATATGTACTTCCAATTTGTATGGGTTCATTTTGGGTTACCTACTTCTATTGTATCGGATCGAGATTCTCGATTCTTAGGGGAATTTTGGACATCTTTGTGGGGACTCATGGACACCAAGCTGAAAAAGAGTACAGCCTTCCATCTGCAGACTGACGAACAGACAGAGGTAGTCAACAGGACAGTTGTTCATCTGCTTAGAGGTTACTGTAGCAAGCATCCTAAGTTGTGGGATGAGAATCTTCATTATGTGCAACATGCTTACAACCATGCAGCACATTCTTCTACAAAGAGGTCTCCTTTTGAGACTTGCTTCGGTTACTTGCCTAAGACACCAATGGATTTTGCTTTTGGGAAGGATGATGTTATTGATGGATGCCATGATGCAGAAAGGGCTTTAAAGTTCATCCAGAAGGTCCAAGCAATCCATCAAATAGTAGAAGCACAGTTGGAACAGAGCCAAGCAAAATACAAGGCTCGCCATGACAAGCATTGCATAGATCATCATTTTTAGGTTGGTGACCGTGTTTTGTTACATATCAGCAAGGAAAGAATGCAAGGTGAAGGAAGGAAGTTGAAGCCAATCAGATATGGTCCTTTTGAGATCTTGGAAAAGATCGGTACCAATGCCTTCCACCTTAATCTTCCTCCATACATGCAGATTTACTCGGTTGTCAATGTTGAGAATCTAAAGTTGTATGAACCTCCAATGATCTTGGATGAAGACACTGACATACAGGCTCCATCAGTTGATGATCTCTCACCAGAGTGCATGTCAAAGTTGCCGGAAGATGTTATCCTTGACAAGAATGTCAGAACATCACAAAGAGGACCAATTGAATACCTCCGAGTGGGAATAAAGGGGATGCATCCAAGAAAGGAAAAATGGATGGAGATTGGTAAAGTGAGGGAACTTTACCCTCACTTAATTTCCAAGTAATCAAACTTTCGGAGGTCCGAAAGCTCTCCAGTGGGGAGGCTTGATCTGGGGGATATTTTCACCAAAAATTGAAGTATCTCCAAAGCTCCAAAAATCAGCATCATGGTAAAGTTCTTGAGATCCTAAATCCAATGCCACTTGAATGGACAAAAAAGGAGTCCATACGTTCGAGTTATAATCAGTCAAAGCTTGGTCAAACCAAGTATAGAGGCTCTCAAAAGGTAAAAAAATAATCATCCCAAAAGTGATCAACAATGGTGATGCAGAGCATCATGGAAAACCAACTAAAAACCAAGGATCTTACTGATCCAATCATCATTACAATCATTAAGTGGCAATGCAAATGGTATTCATCCATTCTACGATGCAATCACAATATAATCTTTACACAAGGGTTGTCTATCAAATACTTCCACCATATGCCACCAATCAACCCCAAACCACTTTAAAAGGTTATATTCCATCCCTAAAGACCTTAATTCAATATTTTAGATCATAAAATTCACCAAAACATGAGACAACAAATTCTTTATTCCCATGGAGTACCCTAGTTCAAGGTTTCATCCTTAAAAACTGTTTTCACAAAAATAACCACAACTTCTTCAATTCTTAACCAAATTAAGTGAGATAAAAATAAATTGAAAGAGGGTTTAGAGACCTTTCCAAAACATATATCCTTTATTCATCATTATTCTTAATTTGGCCATATCAAATGCTGCAACAGGACTGCTCCTGCCTTTACCAGTCTGATTTCACAATAAAATGCAGATGAACAGTCATTAATAAATTTTTACATATTGAAAATAAATCCAATCTCTTTGGTCAGATTGTATATAGGTAAAATAAACAACTTTTCCCCAAGTTATAGCCAGATCCAACGGTTAAATCAAAAGTTATGAATCTTTTCCCAAAACTGGTTAACCCTAGGCAGGGTTTTGGCAGTTACAAACTGTTTTCACCAAAACGTCCATAACTTTCTCAAATCTGCATGAAATAAACTCAAAAAAAAAGAAATGGAAAGATTATTCATTTTTATACACTATCCAATTAATAATACATAGTTTTCCAGGCTTTACATGGCCGTACAAGGCCTGGAAACCAAAGGAAAACCTTTAAAACACCAAAATAACAAATTGAAAAACCAAGAACTTGTTACCAAATTGATTTCAATGCTTCCCAATGACTTCCCTTTCTTCATTTTCATGGATTACGATCCTTAAATACATAAATCAACCTCTTGGGTTGAATTCCCTTTGAAAATTAACTAAATAACCACCTTTCAACCAAATGACACCTCCTCTATCTAGGTTTTGTCTTGACAACTCTTTGAGTTTGCACTCAAAACTTGTTAAGATATTACATGGAAATTATTAACACCTTATAATGGACCAAATAACACAATTTACATCATTTTCCCCCTTCATGATACTTTTACACAAATTTGACCTCATAAACCCAATCAAGACTCGAATACACAACTTGGGCAACTTTGGACAAAATGGCTCATTTAGCCTTACATATTATGATTCAATGGACTCAAATGACCTTAATACATTATGAATGACTCAAATACAATCAAATTGTTCACATTATGACTTTTGACCTCCTGGTATGCTTGTGTGCTGAGGTGCTCTTGCACCAAATGGGTTTCAAATTAAAGAGCTCATCAAGAGCTTTCCAACGACATTTATTTTATCAAAAACGGAGTCCGGAGGGAAAAGTATGATTCGATGATGTCAGCATGATGTCATCATACTGTTCGGGCGTTTAAAACTATTTATGGGTTTTGAACCCATAACCTCATGTAACCAACTACACCTCTCCACAATTGAACCACGAAATTGGCGCTTAACTAAATTTAGCGCTTAGTGTTATTTAAAGAAGAAACTGCTTAATGCGATTTAAAGAAGAGCCAATGGGAGTTGAACTCCCAACCAGTGGTCACCTAAAATCAAGGATGACCACTGCGCTATTAATAGCACATGGGATGTTTTTGGAGGCTATTCTACTTATCCAAACATAATCCACATAATTTTATGTAAATAAGGTTAGTTATTAAAAGCAAACCCTTAATAATGGAATAAAATCAAAACCATAAAATAGAAAAGGGGATATTTATGGGATTATTTTCCCAAGGGGGATTATTTTATAGTTTGAGGGTTTTAGCCTAATTATGGCTAATTTTATGTATAAAAGGGGGTATTAGGCCTTTGAAAAATCATCCAGGTGATGAGAAGGAGATTATGAACTTGAAGGCTTGTTGATTATTCCTGCACATTGGAGAGTAATGTTGCCATTGTGCTTGAAGGGCTTGTAACACTTGTAATTGATTTTGGAGCTAATCGGATCGGTCCCCCTATTGGAGTAGGACCCGGAGACGTAGTCCAACCCATGGACGAACTCTGTTATCAATTGTGTTTTGTCTTCTGTCTTTCTACTCTCTTTCTTTCAGTTCATTACCTTTATTATGATTTGTTCATTTAAGCATTATTATGTTAATTCGCTCAGATTAAAGCTTTGAATTAACTTGTATAATATTGTTAAGCATTTGTCTGTAATTGTCATAGTTCCTAATCAGATCGCATATGATATATTTGTTGATGGAAGTATAATGAACATCTCATTGCCATTGATTTAAAAAAAGGTGAGAACTATGGGAAAAGGAAAATGATGACATTAATGTTAAGAGGACGTATTACAGAAAGGAGAATTTTTCCTTGTAAAAGTATTGAATTCCCCTTTTCTATTAATGTCAAAGAGGGAGAAATACAAAAAGGGGAAGGATAGAGATAATGGGGGAATTATGTTCATACCATATTCAAAGATTTTTTGATTGCAAGGTTGAAATCAATGACAAATAGGGATATTGTTGGAAAGTGTTATGTGACTTTTTCCCCAAGAGATGATAAACTTAAGAAATATCCCTTTAGAATTAAAAGGGAGATAAAAATAAAAAGATATTATGATCCTTTGATTAAAAGAGGTATTAATAAAGAATAGTTATAAAAATATTTTAAAAGGGATAAGAATAATTATTTATTAAATAATCATTAAAAGGAAACTCTTGTGAAAAAGTGTGATGGTTTGGAAACCACCCCTTCATTGAACATAAATTGTAATTAATGCCAAAAGTGTGTCAAAGGTGTGACAAAGGTATAATGTCTAAGGTGTCAGAAGATCAACTAGAATTAAATGTAATTGCTTCTGACTATGGTTGAGCATTTGAGTTATAGAATGATTAGCTATGTTGGATAACTCTTTTTATGTTACCATTATGTTCTAGTATGAGTTGTTCCTATTTGAATATCTTATTTGATGTTGTCTAGAAGTGTTTGTGGTGTGATTTTGAGATTTGTTGCTCAAGAATAGAATGTGCATTCAATTGCACTATCTCAAGTGGTGTTGTGTTCCACATTTTCCATTGTAACTAAGAGTTATGGCCTGCAATTTGGAATTTAAGTGTACAATGATATATCATATTCTAGAGTTTCAGTGGTTGAGATTTAGTAAAAAAAAGTTATAATTGATAGAGTCCTCATTGTGCTTGTTGGTTAACTGTGTTGATGTTCTAATGTTATGTGCCAAAGGATTGTAGTATGTGCCAGCTAGAGGTAGCATGCTAATTTACATTGGGGATAGAGTAGTGTGTGCCATGTAACACATACCATGTACCTTCTTCTAGAGTAATATATGAGATTTTTGACCTATCCCATTGCATATTTGTTGTAGGGTTATTCTTGTGGCCAACTCATAGATGCAATAATATTATTCTAGGCAAACTTGTGAATGCAATTGTCATTGTAATTCATATACATTGTTTCTCTAGGCTCATTCTTAGATTGGTTCTGTAATGTGAACATCTGGAAGGTATAATAAATGTGTGAGTATATGGGTGATGTCATGTAAGTAGTATTTCAATCATTGTGTGATTTCATTTGAAGATCATATGCACTTTGAGAGGGAGTTTTGTTGTTGCTCAAATCATAAAGTTGTTGAGTAATCAGCTTTGAAGGTATACAATTCATATCTCATGTATTTTTTATGAGATTGGTGTCTCACATGCTGAGTTAGTGCTTATATCTTGGACTAGGGGATTGGTGTCTCCTGTAGGTTGGTGCCTACAAATGTATTTGGGGATTGTTGTCTCTGATAAATTGGTGTCTACTTCATATTGTAAGTGATTTGTATTACTTTGTGAGGATGGATTTGGGTAGTTGATCCAAAAATATATTTTCAATGTGGTTTTTCCTATTTAGGTAACTTCCACTTAAATATGGTGTTCATTTGTGTGGATGTGTGTGCTTGTTGATGGTGTAGGAGCACCTAGTGGAGTTTATGCCTCCATGAGGCCATTTTGTAAATATTCGCTTTACATGGTGTTTGGGTCATATCATAAGGTAATTTAGACCATATTTAACATGTTTGAGTTAGTCGATATGTTATTAGGTGATTATGAGTTCATTTTGTCAAATTTTGTAAATTCTTGCAAAAGTTATCTTATTGTCAAAGTGCAAAAATGCAAGAATGGAAGTTGAAGAGTCAAGGGGTATTAAAAGTTGGCTAGTGGTGTGTAACTGATAAAAAAAAAAGATGTAAAAGGTTTAAAAATAATTTGTATGGTCAACCACAAGGTTGGTGACCATTGGCCATGGTGTATTGGTGTGGCCATGGTGTATTGGTGAGAAAATCAATAACACACTGGTTTTCCTGCATTTTCAGACTTTTCTTGCCATTTTTGTCATTTTTACGGCCTAGAAGTGAGAAAAATTTGATTGGAACTCATGGTGCATTGAATCCTTTTTCTGATTCCATTGGTTTCATTGATTTTCATTAAGTATTATGAAAGTTATTATTGTTTTAATGACTACAACTTCCATATTTTTGGGTAACAATCACGTTACAATGAATAATATGGATTTGTACGAATGTTCTATGATCTAAAAGTGTTATGGCTGGATATATTATTAAATAACCTTTCCATTGTGATCGGTATCATCCATTTTTATTGAGTTTTGAGTATTTCAGAGCCATTTTACTAAGACAGGGTTTGAAACCCTTAGTGAATGAGCCTAAGTGCAGATTACCAGTCAATTTTAGATCCTTGTGTTACAAAACAACCTACCCTGATTTTGATAAATCTTGTATAAAGCCCAAATAGCTATCCAAAAATGGTGTTGGATCCTCTAGGTCGGGTCTGCATCAAAAGTTATAACCAAAAAACTCAATCTGTTGTACTAATTAGGCCTAGGATCAGAATTACCAATGAATATTTGACCTCCATGTTCTAAAACAACCTATGCTCATTCTGACATATGTTTAATAACTCTGAAAATGGTACTCATGGTT